>NC_000086.7:75811665-76457915 GCF_000001635.26 Mus musculus | reverse complement strand
GGATTTCTATTCTTGGACAAAACACCATGACCCAGAAGCAGATTAGGGAGAAAAGGGTTTATTCAGCTTATACTTTCACATTGCTGTTCATCACCAAAGGAAGTCAGGACTGAAGGAAGCAGGAGCTGATGCAGAGGCCATGGAGGGGTGTTACTTACTGGTTTGCTTCCCCTGGCTTGCTCAGCCTGCTCTCTTATAGAACCCAAGACTACCAGCCCAGGGATGGAATCACTGACAATGGGCCCTCCTCACTTGATCACTAATTGAAAAAATGCCTTAAAGTTGGATCTCATGGAGGCATTTCCTCAACTGAAGCTCCTTTCCCTGGGACAACTCCATCCTGTGTCAAGTTGACACATAAAACTAGTAAGTACAATAAGGGTTCTCAAACATTTTGACCCCCATTCTAGGCCACCATCCAAAGGTAGGGGAGAAAAGATGCTAAATAGGACAAGGGAATGTGGATCTATTTAGAAATAGTTCTTTGGGGTGATTCCAATCTGTTAGTAAGGATATCAGCAGTCCAGTTAAGTATTCTCAGGATCCCAAAATTGAATTATCAGCAGTGGCATGATCCAGTAGAAACAGCCAGGCCTCCATGGAATCCACATGAGTCAGTGGGAGTGACCAGAGCCAGCCAGAACTCCAGAAAAAGTTCTCTGCCCTGCCTCTCAAGGAATTGAAGATTAGCAAAGATGTGAAACCAAAGAAGCATTGCAAGGCTACCTATGCAAGCACCCCATCACTGTCCATTGAGTCCTATTTATACTCTTTCCAAACATCATGTGTGGGAAAGCCACTAGTCTTTCCATAGCAAAACACCATGTAGGTCTGCCTCACCAAACCACCATGAGTCTGTATCACATGATGCAACCAGAAACTCCCACTTCATATCTCCCTTTTTATTTAGAAATTGTCTTTTTCCCTATCATTTACAATCTACGTATAATAAAATTAATTATAACAACCATAAAACTAGAACTTTACAACTAATTTAAATAGCAATTTATTTATAGTATACCTAACATAACAACCTTAAATTCATATTAATATATAATAATTCAAACAAAGCAACCTTAAATTCGCATTAGTTTACAATTATTTAAATACACAACCTTAAATTTCTATCTATACTGTTATCTAAGCCTACCACCTTAGGTAATAACAACCATAGCACATCAAACAACCAAAATTATCCTTCTCAAATTAAGGGGTCAGATGATGCTCTTCTTATAATTGCTTCAAGATGAAATGGGGCTAGTAATTCCTGTTTGGGGTTCAAAGAAAATAAAAGGCAGTTAAAACAAAACAAAACAAAACAAAACAAAACAAAAATTACAGCTGTAGCATTTGTTGTCCAGTCTCAGTTTTTATCCAGTCTATGTGTTGTCTGTCCAGTCTGTGTTGTCTGTCTAGTCTATATGTTATTGGTTGAACCTATGTGTTGTTTGTCAAGTCTATGTTTTGTCTAGTCACTATATGATAGAACACATGGTCTATCCCTTTTAAAATTAAAGTGCATGCATATTTTGGCGAAAGCACAGAGACAATCTGAAAGAGTAAATCACCTGGGCTTATTTGCTTTGTGAAGAAATTAATTTCTCAGCTGTTATGAGATTTTCCTTCGTCATATCTAATCTTTATGAGTTTTGTTGGTAATCATATTTTCTCATTCTCATAGACACATAAGCATAACTATATCCCCATCTTAAAACTGTTGCAGGTTTCCATTTTAATGCCAACACAACCTTGTTGTATACCTGTTTGTCTAGATCTTCAGGGCTTTCAATATCCCAGTATCTCTCAGCTACTGTTGTTCCTTTTTCACCAACATTAAGAAAATTTAGAGTTAGCAAGACATTATTTAATCTGTCCCTGGGGTTTTTTTACTTGCCCCCCTCCATTTTTAAATAAGCATCTCTTTTAAGGCACAATTAGATATTTCTATAACTGCTTCTCCTGTGAGATTTTGTTGTAAAGTTACAACCCACTTTATATAATAGTAAAAAAAAATACTGATATTTTATAATCAATTAAATAATTAAATGATTACAGAATATTAAATAATTAAATAATTGATTCATTTTATTGGATACATATGCAGAAGCATTATCAGTTTTAATTTATGCACGAATCCCTGTAAATGGCATGATTTCCAAGAAGTGTATAATAACACAACCAACCTTTTCAGAACTTAAAGCAGTTGCCCATTGAAACCATGAGTACATGTCAATGGTATGGTGTATATACATTTATTTTCCAAATTCTGCAAAATGGAAAACATCCATCTGCCAGCTGTCAGTTTTTGATGCCCCTAGGGTTTCTGCCAACAAGTAACACAATCTGGTTGTATAAAGAACATGCAGGGTATTTTTATTGTTATTATTTGTTCAGCTTGTGGCAGAAAGAGGTGTACCTGAAAACTCAGAGCTAACCTTTTATTTATACAATTGCAACAGGCCACCAGAAGAAGAAACCATCTGTCATATATTACTCATATTTGGTCTCATGGAGGTTTTCCAGGTCCATTATCTCAAGGAAATGATAAAATGAATAAATTACTAATAGAAAATGTGTTAGAAGTCTCAAAATATCATGAAAATATATTAATGTACCTAAAAGCTTAGGCCTAGGTAGGATGGTACTTCCTTTAATTCCAGCATTCAGAAGACAGAGCCATATAGATCTCTGAGTTCAAGTCAATCTACAAAGCAAGTTCCAGGACAGACGAGCTTAGGCAGTAAAGTAGTTAGAAAACAGAAAGCTGGTGATAATGTAATATACTAAGTGGGTATGTTCCAGCCCCAGCAAGAAACAGTGGAATGGAGTTACCCAGACCCTGGAGTGCTATAGAGTGCAGGTTTGGAAATGTGATCCAAGGCCTGTAGATGAGCATAGAAGATCATGTGTGGATCAAGAAGCTATCATATTGTAGTTTCCTTGGAGACCCCAAGATGTTCAAGATGCAATAGCCATGGTGACACCTGCCATGGAAATCTTCTAACAAGAAGTAGAACCACCCAAGAGAAAGAAGTGTGTTGCAGTCATAGAAGCTGAAAGGAGTTGAACATCAGACATGGAGATGCAAAGTATGGAGTTTGCTCAGCTGGTTTTCAGTATTGCTTTGTTCCAGTATATCCTCATTATTACTTTTTAGAATGTTAATGTACATCCATTAATATTGGAAGTATATAACCTGCTTTTTATTTTGACTTTATAAGGGATTACAGTTAAGAGATTGCAGGAATCTCAGAAGAGACTTTGAACTTTGAACTTTTAAAATATTGGTGAGACTGTGATAGACTATGAGAATTTTTGTGTTAAATATATTTTGTACCATGCTCTAACTAGATACTGCCTCCATAGTCTTTTGTGTTTAAACAATCGGATGGGGGACAGGGAGTGGAATGTGGTGGTTTGAATATGCTTGGATCAAGAAGTGGCACGATTCAGACTTGTGGATTTGTTGGAATAGGTGTGGCCTTGTTGGAGGAAGATTATGACTCTGGAGGTGGGCTTTAAGACACTCTTCCTAGCTGCCTGAGGATGCCAAGTCTTCTACTAGCAGATTATAGTTCAAGATGTAGAACTCTCAGCTCCTCCTATGCCATGCCTGTCTTGACACTGCCATGCTCCTGCCTTGATGAGAATGGACTGAACCTCTAAGCCAGCCTCAATTAAATTTTGTACTTTATAAAAGTTGCCTTGGTCATTGTATATGGACCCTATATCAAGGTCCTTTCAGCAAAATCTTGCTGGTGTATGCAATGTTGTCTGCATTTGGAGGATGATTATGGTATGGATCCATGGGTACAGCAGTTTCTGGATGGTCCATCCTTTCCTCTCAGCTCCAAATTTTTTCTCTGTAACTCCTTCCATGGGTGTTTTATTCCCAATTTTAAGAAGGGGCGAAGTGTCCACACTTTGGTCTTCGTTCTTCTTGAGTTTCATGGATTTTGCAAATTATATCTTGGATATTCTAACTTTCTGGGCTAATAACCACTTATCAGTGAGTTCATATCATGTGAGTTCTTTTGTGATTGGGTTACCTCACTCAGGATGATACCCTCCAAATCCATCCATTTGCCTATGAATTTCATAAAATCATTGTTTTTAATAGCTGAGTAGTACTCCATTTTGTAAATGTACCACATTTTTTTTATCCATTCCTCTCTTGAGGGGCATCTGGGTTCTTTCCAGCTTCTGGCTATTATAAATAAGGCTGCTATGAACATAGTTGCCGCAGACCCTCTGGGCCCATTTGTCTGCGTGGAAAGGGTCTCTAGTCACGGGTGGGCAAAGCATAGGATGAATGACAGACAGATGCACACAGGAGAGGTTGTGTAGAATCTGAATGTATTTTGTCAAATCGAGCATCAAACTTTTTATACAGAAGACAATAAGGAAGTTGGGTGACATACCTGCAAGGTACAAATGAGGTAACCGGATGCTTAATGACTCTTACACAGAACAGAGGAATGAAAACGCAAAGATCGAAGGAACTGGGCAATAAAAATATCTGACACAAAGTCAGCCCTATCTAAGGTCAGCTATAGTCTTAGAAGCCAGGTATGGGTCTTTCCACTCCTAGGGCAAGGGCTTTCACACCCAAGTCATGGTTCTAACTAGGGAGTTCCGTTCTAGCTTACCATCTTAAGAATAATGCAATACTCTAAAACCACAACCCGATCTACTTCCTAAACCATTGTGAATTCCTGTATATGAGAGCGACTTGGCTTTTATTCTAAGTGATAGTGTAATACCAGAGGCTATTCTGAATGTCACTGAATAGCAACATTCTTACTGAATTCCAAGCCCAAGGTCTTGCACAAGGACTTTCTAGGACTGTTGGAACAATGGCGAAGGCTTTAGCTATGTCAGAATTCAATCTTAAAAGGCACTTATAATAGGATAATACTAAAAGAGAGCATGTGGTTTCATACACTAGAGTAACGCTGGAATGGAAAATTAATGTATGGGTTAGAGAGAATGCCAGACTCCAGGAAGGAGTTTCTGTGAAACTCTTCTGCCTCGTGAGTAGCTTCCAAGCCTCTCGGCTTGTCAAGCTGACTTGACCGGAGTGATTGGCACATAGCAGAGCATGTGTCTTTCTTACTAGTTGGAACATCTTCAGGATATTTGCCCAGGAGAGGTATTGCAGGATCCTCTGGTATTAATATGTCCAATTTTCTGAGGAACTGCCAGACTGATTTCCAGAGTGGTTGTAAAAGCTTGTAATGCCACCAACAATGAAGGAGTGTTCCTCTTTCTCCACAACCTAGCCAGAATCTGCTGTCACCTGAATTTTTGATCTTAGCCATTCTGACTGGTGTGAGGTGGAATTTTTGATTTGTATTTCCCCGATGATTAAGGATGTTGAACATTTTCTTCAGGTGCTTCTCAGCCATTCAGTATTCCTCAGGTGAGAATTCTTTGTTTAGCTCTGAGCCCCATTTTTAATGGGGTTATTTGATTTTTCTGGTGTCCACCGTCTTGAGTTCTTTATATATATTGGATATTAGTCCCCTTTCTGATTTAGAATTGGTAAAGATCCTTTCCCAATCTGGTGGTGGCCTTTTTGTCTTATTGACACTGTCTTTTGCCTTACAGAAGCTTTGTGATTTTATGAGGTCCAATTTGTCAATTTTCCATCTTACAGCACAAGCATTTGATGTTCTATTCAGGAATTTTTCCCCTGTGCCCATATGTTCAAGGTTTTCCTCTACTTTCTCCTCTATAAGTTTCAGTGTCTCAGGTTTTAAGTGGCGTTCCTTGATCCACTTATATTTGACCTTAATAAAAAGAGATAGGAATGGATAAATTCACATTCTTCTACATGATAACTGCTAGTTGTGCCAGTACCATCTGTTGAAAATGCTGTAAATTTTCCACTGGATGGTTTTAGCTCCCTTGTCAAAGATCAAGTCACCATAGGTGTGTGGGTTCATTTCTGGATCTTGAATTCAATTCCATTGGTCTACTTGTCTGTCGCTATACCATTACCATGCAGATTTTTATCACAACTGCTCTGTCATACAGCTCTAGGTTAGGCATGATGATTCTACCAGAGGTTCTTTTATCATTGAGAAGAGTTTTTGCTATCCTAGGATTTTTGTTATTCCAGATGAATTTGCAAGTTGCCCTTTCTAATTCATTTAAGAACTGAGTGAAATTTTGATGGGGTTTGCATTGAATCTGTAGATTGCTTTTGGCAAGATAGCCATTTTTACTATATTGGCCCTGTCAATCCATGAGCATGGGATATCTTTCCATCTTATGAGATCTTTTTTATTTCTTTCTTCAGAGACCTGAAGTTCTTATCATACAGATCTTTCACTTTCTTAGTTAGAGACACACCAAGGGAGTTTATATTATTTGCTACTATTGTAAAGGGTGTGGTTTCCCTAATTTCTTTCTCAGCCTGTTTATCCTTTGTGTAGAGAAAGGGCATTGACTAGTTTGAGTTAATTTTATATCCAGCTAGTTCACTGAAGCTCTTTATCAGGTGTAGGAGTTCTCTGGTGGAATTTTTAGGGTCAGTTATATATACTATCATATTATCTGCAAATAGTGATATTTTGACTTCTTTCCAACTTCTTATCCTCTTGATCTCCTTTAGTTGTTGAATTGCTCTGGCTAGGACTTCAAGTACTATATTGAATAGGTAGGGAGAAAGTGGGCAGCCTTTTCTAATCCCTGATTTTAGTGGTATTGCTTCCAGCTTCTCTCCATTTACTTTGAGGTTGGCTATTGGTTTGCTATAGGTTGCTTTTATAATGTTTAGGTATGGGCCTTGAATTCCTGATCTTTCCAAGACTTTTATCACGAAAGGGTATTGAATTTTTTCATAGGCTTTCTCGGCATCTAATGAGAAGATCATGTGGTTTTTGTCTTTGAGTTTGTTTACATAGTGGATTACATTGATGGATTTCTGCATCGTAAAGTATTCCTGCATCCCTGGAATGAAGCCTGGTTGATCAGGATGGATGATTGTTTTGATGTGTTCTTGGATTCGTTTAGCAACATTTTTTAAAATTGGGAATTTATTTCATTTACATTTCCAATGCTGTCCCAAAAGTCCCCCACACGATCCCCCACACGCTCCCCCACACGCTCCCCCACCCACCCATTCCCACTTCTTGGCCCTGTCATTCCCCTGTACTGAGGGTTAGCAAGAATTTTATTGAGTATTTTTGCATCGACATTCATAGGGGAAAATGGTCTGAAGTTCTCTATCGTTGTTGGGTCTTTATGTGGTTTAGGTATCAGAGTAATTGTGGCTTTGTAGAATGAATTTGGTAGAGTACCCTCTGTTTCTATTTTTTGGAATAGTTTGAGAAGAACTGGAATTAGATCTTCTTTGAAGGTCTGATAGAAGTCTGAACTAAACCCATCTGGTCCTTGACTCTTTTTGGTAGGGAGACTACTAATGACTGCTTCTATTTCTTTAGGAGATATAGAACTGTTTAGGTCATTAATCTGATCCCGATTTAACTTTTGTACCTGGTATCTGTCTAAAAAATTGTCGATTTCATCCAGGTTTTCCAGTTTGGTAGAAGGATCTGATGGTGTTTTGGATTTCCTCAGGTTCTGTTGTTATGTCTCCCTTTTCATTTCTGATTTTGTTAATTAGGATGCTGTCCCTGTGCCCTCTCATGAGTCTGGCTAAGGGTTTATCTATCTTGTTGATTTTTGCAAAGTACCAGCTCCTCCTTTGGTTGATTTTTTGAATAGTTCTTTTGTTTCTACTTGGTTGATTTCGCTCCTGAGTTTGATTATTTCCTGCATTCTACTCCTCTTGGGTGGATTTGCTTTCCTTTGTTCTAGAGCTTTCAGGTGTGTTGTCAAGCTGCTAATGTGTGCTATCTCTATTTTCTTTTTGAAGGCACTCAGAGCTATGTGTTTTCCTCTTAGGAATGCTTTCATTGTGTCCCATAAGTTTGGGTATGTTGTGGCTTCATTTTCATTAAGCTCTAAAAAGACTTTAATTTCTTTCTTTCTTTCTTTCTTTCTTTCTTTTTTTTTTTTTTTTTTTTGCTTACATCATTTTATTAAAATCTCACAGGAAGTGTGCAGAATGTGTGTTGTATTTTTCCAATGGATGTTAAGTTCACAGAGAGAACAATTATCATAATGTCACATACTTTATGAAAGAACTAGAATTTAAAGCTAGAGATTCAGTCTCCTGCCCTCTTGCTTTTCCTACTTTATGCTTTGGCACTCTGTAAAAACAGTTTTGTAACATATGGAGTCATTTTACTTTACAAAGAGAAGGATTTTTTTTCCCTGTCTTGCTACTGTTCTAACCACCACTGCTGACAGTATACTGCAAGAGCAGACTGTTGGACATGAGGGCCTTCTGCCCTCTTTCTGTGGCCAGTACTAATAAACAGCTACAAATCAATTTGTGTCTTAATTTATCATGGATGCCTTTTTTTTCTTTTAGTTCTCCTGGTTTCAATTTCCACAGAGTGGTTCCTTTCTTTTTTTATATATTTATTTATTTTTATTACATATTTTCCTCAATTACATTTCCAATGCTATCCCAAAAGTGCCCCATAACATCCCCCCAACTTCTCTACCCACTCATTCCGGTTTTTTTGTTTGTTTGTTTGTTTTTTGTTTTTGTTTTTTTTGCCCTGGCGTTCCCCTGTACTGGGGCATATACAGTTTGCGTGTCCAATGGGCCTCTCTTTCCAGTGATGGCCGACTAGGCCATCTTTTGATACATATGCAGCTAGAGTCAAGAGCTCCGGGGTACTGGTTAGTTCATAATGTTGTTCCACCTATAGGGTTGCAGATCCCTTTAGCTCCTTCTGTACTTTCTCTAGCTCGATTGGAGAGCCCTGTGATCCATCCATTAGCTGACTGTGAGCATCCACTTCTGTGTTTGCTCGGCCCAAGCATAGTATCACAAGAGACAGCTACATCTGGGTCCTTTCGATAAAATCTTGCTAGTGTATGCAATGGTGGCAGCATTTGGAAGCTGATTATGGGGTGGATCCCTGGATATGGCAGTCTCTACATGGTCCATTCTTTCATCTCAGCTCCAAACTTTGTCTCTGTAAGTCCTTCCATCTGTGTTTTGTTCCCACTTCTAAGGAGGGGCATAGTGTCCACACTTCAGTCTTCATTTTTCTTGAGTTTCATGTGTTTAGCAAATTGTATCTTATATCTTGGGTATCCTAGGTTTTGGGCTAATATCCACTTATCAGTGAGTACATATTGTGTGAGTTCCTTTGTGAATGTGTTACCTAACTCAGGAAGATGCCCTCCAGGTCCATCCATTTGCCTAGGAATTTCATAAATTCATTCCTTTTAATAGCTGAGTAGTACTCCATTGTGTAAATGTACCACATTTTCTGTATCCATTCCTCTGTTGAGGGGCATCTGGATTCTTTCCAGCTTCTGGCTATTATAAATAAGGCTGCTATGAACATAATGGAGCTTGTGTCCTTCTTACCAGTTGGGGCATCTTCTGGATATATGCCCAGGAGAGGTATTGCTGGATCCTCCAATAGTACTATGTCCTATTTTCTGAGGAACCGCCAGACTGATTCCCAGAGTGGTTGTACAAGCCTACAATACCACCAACAATGGAGGAGTGTTCCTCTTTCTCCACATCCACACCAGCATCTGCTGTCACCTGAATTTTTGATCTTAGCCATTCTGACTGGTGTGAGGTGGAATCTTAGGGTTGTTTTGATTTGAATTTCCCTGATGATTAAGGATGTTGAACATTTTTTCAGGTGCTTCTCTGCCATTCGGTATTCCTCAGGTGAGAAGTCTTTGTTCAGTTCTGAGCCCCATTTTTTAATGGGGTTATTTGATTTTCTGAAGTCCACCTTCTTGGGTTCTTTATATATGTTGGATACTAGTCCCCTATCTGATTTAGCATAGGTAAAGATCCTTTCCGAATCTGTTGGTGGTCTTTTTGTCTTACTGACGGTATCTTTTGCCTTGCAGAAGCTTTGGAGTTTCATTAGGTCCCATTTGTCAATTCTCGATCTTACAGCACAAGCCATTGCTGTTCTGTTCAGGAATTTTTCCCCTGTGCCCATATCTTCAAGGATTTTCCCCACTTTCTCCTCTATAAGTTTCAGTGTCTCTGGTTTTATGTGAAGTTCCTTGACCACTTAGATTTGACCTTAGTACAAGGAGATAAGTATGGATCGATTCGCATTCTTCTACATGATAACAACCAGTTGTGCCAGCAACAATTGTTGAGAATGCTGTCTTTCTTCACTGGATGGTTTTAGCTCCCATGTCGAAGATCAAGTGACCATAGGTGTGTGGATTCATTTCTGGGTCTTCAATTCTATTCCAATGGTCTACTTGTCTGTCAGTATACCAGTAACATGCAGTTTTTAATCACAATTGCTCTGTAGTAAAGCTTTAGGTAAGGCATGGTGATTTCACCAGAGGTTCTTTTATCCTTGAGAAGAGTTTTTGCTATCCTAGGTTTTTTTTTATTCCAGATGAATTTGCAGATTGCTCCTTCTAATTTGTTGAAGAATTGAGTTGGAATTTTGATGGGGATTGCATTGAATCTGTAGTTTGCTTTTGGCAAGATAGCCATTTTTACAATGTTGATCCTGCCAATCCATGAGCATGGGAGATCTTTCCGTCTTCTGATATCTTCCTTTTTTTCCAATTTGTATCCCCTTGATCTCCTTTTGTTGTCTAATTGCTCTGGCTAGGAGTTCAAGTACAATGTTGAATAGGTAGGGAGCAGCCACATTCATTAAAGACACTTTAGTAAAGCTCAAAACACACATTGCACCTCACACAATAATAGTGGGAGACTTCAACACACCACTTTCATCAATGGACAGATCATGGAATCAGAAACTAAACAGGGACACAGTGAAACTAACAGAAGTTATGAAACAAATGGACCTGAGAGATATCTACAGAACATTTTATCCTAAAACAAAAGGATATACCTTCTTCTCAGCACATCATGGGACCTTCTCCAAAATTGACCATATAATTGGTCACAAAACAGGCCTCAACAGATACAAAAATATTGAAATTGTCCCATGTATCCTATCAGACCACCATGGCCTAAGGCTGATCTTCAATAACAACATAAATAATGGAAAGCCAACATTTATGTGGAAACTGAACAACACTCTTCTCAATGGTACCTTGGTAAAGGAAGGAATAAAGAAAGAAATTAAAGACTTTTTAGAGTTTAATGAAAATGAAGCCACAATGTACCCAAACCTATGGGACACAATGAAACCGTTTCTAAGAGGGAAACTAATAGCTCTGAGTGCCTCCAAGAAGAAACGGGAGAGAGCACATACTAGCAGCTTGACAACACATCTAAAAGCTCTAGAAAAAAAGGAAGCAAATTCACCCAAGAGGAGTAGATTGCAGGAAATAATCAAACTCAGGGGTGAAATCAACCAAGTGGAAACAAGAAGAACTATTCAAAGAATTAACCAAATGAGGAGTTGGTTCTTTGAGAAAATCAACAAGATAGATAAACCCTTAGCTATAATCACTAGAGGGCACAGAGACAAAATCCTAATTGACAAAATCAGAAATGAAAAGGGAGACATAACAAGAGATCCTGAAGAAATCCAAAAAACCATCAGATCCTTCTACAAAAGTCTATACTCAACAAAACTGGAAAACCTGGACGAAATGGACAAATTTCTGGACAGATACCAGGTACCAAAGTTGAATCAGGATCAAGTTGACCATCTAAACAGTCCCATATCCCCTAAAGAAATAGAAGCAGTTATTAATAGTCTCCTAGCCAAAAAAAGCCCAGGACCAGACGGGTTTAGTGCAGAGTTCTATCAGACCTTTAAAGAAGATCTAATTCCAGTTCTGCACAAACTATTTCACAAAATAGAAGTAGAAGGTACTCTACCCAACTCATTTTATGAAGCCACAATTACTCTGATACCTAAACCACAGAAAGATCCAACAAAGATAGAGAACTTCAGACCAATTTCTCTTATGAATATCGATGCAAAAATCCTCAATAAAATTCTCGCTAACCGAATCCAAGAACACATTAAAGCAATCATCCATCCTGACCAAGTAGGTTTTATTCCAGGGATGCAGGGATGGTTTAATATACGAAAATCCATCAATGTAATCCATTATATAAACAAACTCAAAGACAAAAACTACATTATCATCTCGTTAGATGCAGAAAAAGCATTTGACAAGATCCAACACCCATTCATGATAAAAGTCTTGGAAAGATCAGGAATTCAAGGCCCATACTTAAACATGATAAAAGCAATCTACAGCAAACCAGTAGCCAACATCAAAGTAAATGGAGAAAAGCTGGAAGCAATCCCACTAAAATCAGGGGGAGAGGAGATGGGATGGGGGTATATGGGAGGGTGAGAAACTGAGTAAGGGGATAACACTGGAAATGTAAATAAATTTTTAAAAAGATGCTAAGGACATAGTTGGCCAATTGTCTTCATGGAAGTTTGGAGAGCCCTATGGGTATATATCCAAGTAGTATGGGTCTTAACATAAACTGATCCCCAAATCTCTGAGGAAATGTCATATTGATTCCCAACGTGGTTGTAAAAGATAAAATCCCAGGGCCATTTTGATTTGCTTCTCCCTAATAGCTAAGGATGTTTAACTCTTAAAGGGCTTCTTATTAATTTGAGTTTCCTCTATTAAATAGTTTCTGTTTGGTTTTTTGTTTAGTTCTATGGAACTCTGGGCATACTGGTTTGTTCATATTGTTGCTCCTCCTGTGGTGCTGCAAACCCTTTCAGCTCCTTAAGTCCTTTCTCTAGCTCCTCCATTGGGGAGCCTGTGCTCAGTCCAATGGATGGCTGTGAGCATCTGCTTCTGTATTTGATAGGCACTTGCAGAGACTCTATGGCTCCAGCTACATATGCAACAGGAGGTGGCCTTGTGAGACATCAATAAGAGGAAAGACCCTTTGTCTTGTGAAGGCTCACTGCTTCAATATAGAGGAATGCCAGGACAGGGAAGCAGGAGTAGGTGGGTTAGTGAGCAGGGGGAAGAGGATGGGATACAGAGGTTTTCAGAGAGGAAATGAGGAAAG
The DNA here is from genome assembly GCF_000001635.26 of Mus musculus. NCBI lineage: Eukaryota > Metazoa > Chordata > Mammalia > Rodentia > Muridae > Mus > Mus musculus. The sequence goes on along the minus strand of NC_000086.7, from coordinate 76,444,855 downwards.
GGGAAAGAAACATTTGAAATGTAAATAAAGAAAATATCTAATAAAAAAGTGTAGAAGAAAAGTTTCTGTTTAAGGCCTGAACAGATACGATAAAACTGAAATAATCCCATGCATCCTATCAGATCACCACAGAATAAGGCTGGTCTTCAATAACAACAAAGACAACAGAAAGTCCACATACAAATGGAAGCTGAACAACACTAAATTCTACTTGATGAAGGAAGAAATAGAGAAAGAAAATAAATACATTCTAGAATTTAAAGAAAATGAAGGCACAGCATACCCAAACTTATAGGACACAATAAAAGCAGTGCCAGGAAAAAATTCAGCTCTGAGTGGCTCAAAAAGAAACTGGAGAGAGCATACACTAGCAGCTTAACAGCACACCTGAAAGCTCTAGAATAAAAAGAAGCAAACACACCCAAGAGGCATAGACTGCAGGAAATAATTGAACTGGGGGATGAAATCAACCAAGTAGTAACAAAAAGAACTATACAAAGAATCAACAAAACTAGGATGTGGATCTTTGAGAAAAATCAACAAGATAGATAAACCCTTAGCCAGACTAAACAGAGGGCACAGAGACAGTATCCAAATTAACATAATCAGAAACAAAAAGGGAGACATACCAATTGAAACTGAGAAAATTGAAAAAGTTATCAATCCCTACTACCAAAGACTATACTCAAGAAAATTGAAAAAGCTGGTTGAAATGTACAATTTTATAGAGAGATACCAGCTACCAAAGTTAAATTTAGATCAGATAAATGATCTAAACAGTCCCAAATCTCCTAAAGGAATAGAAATAGTCATTAATAGTCTCCCAACCAAAAACTGCCTAGCACCAGGTGGGTTTAGTGCAGAGTTCTCTCAGACCTTCAATGAAGACCTAATGCCAATACTCTTCAAACTAATCCACAATGTAGAAACAGAAGAAATACTACTCAATTCATTCAATGAAGCCACAAATACACTGATATCAAAACCACAGAAAGACCCAACAAAGAAAGAAAACTTCAGAGCAAATTCCCTTATGAATATCAATGCAAAAAATATCTCAATGAAATTCTCTCAAACTGATTCCAAGGACACATCAAAATTATCATTCATCATGATCAAGTAGGTTTCATTCCAGAGATTCAGGGATGGCTCAATATATGGAAATCCATCAACATAATCTACTACATAAACAAACTCAAAGAATAAAACAGCACATGATCATTTCATTAGATGCTGAAAAAGCATTCACAAAATACAACACCCCTTCATGTTAAAATACTAGGAATGATTATGAATTCAAGGCCCATACCTAAACATAGTAAAAGCAATATACAGCAAATCAGTAGCAAACATCAAACTAAATGGAGAGAAAATGTAAGCAACCCCACTAAAATCAGAGACTAGACAAGGCTGCCCACTCTCTATCATTCAATATGGTAACTGAAATTCTAGATAGAGCAATTAGACAACAAAAAGAGGTAAAGGGGATAGAAATTGGAAAGGAAGAAGACAAAATATCACTATTTGCATATGATATCATTGTATACTTAAGTGACACAAAAATATTGTACCAGAGAACTCCTTAACCTGATAAACAACTTCAGCAAAGTGGCTGGGCATAGAGCTAACTCAAATAAGTCACTGGCCTTCCTCTATTCAAAAGATAAACAGGCTGAGAAAGAAATTATGGAAACAACACCTTTCACAAGAGTCTCAAATAATATCAAATATCTTCCTGTGACTCTAACTAAGCAAGTGAAAGATCTGTATGACAATAACTTCAAGTCTATGAAGAAAGCAATTAAAGAAGGTCTCAGAAGATGGAAAGTGCTACCATGCTCATGAATTGGCAGGATTAATATAGTAAAAAAAAAATGGCGATTTTGTAGAAAGAAATCTACAGATTCAATGCTATTCCCATCAAAATTCCAAATCAATTTTTGGAGCATTAGAAAGAGCAATAATGCGCATCGATCCATACTTATCTCCTTGTACTAAGGTCAAATCTAAGTGGATCAAGCAACTTCACATAAAACCAGAGACACTGAAACTTATAGAGGAGAAAGTGGGGAAAAGCCTTGAAGATATGGGCACAGGGGAAAAATTCCTGAACAGAACAGCAATGGCTTGTGCTGTAAGATCGAGAATTGACAAATGGGACCTAATGAAACTCCAAAGTTTCTGCAAGGCAAAAGACACCATCAATAAGACAAAAAGACCACCAACAGATTGGGAAAGGATCTTTACCTATCCTAAATCAGATAGGGGACTAATATCCAACATATATAAAGAACTCAAGAAGGTGGACTTCAGAAAATCAAATAACCCCATTAAAAAATGGGGCTCAGAACTGAACAAAGACTTCTCACCTGAGGAATACCGAATGGCAGAGAAGCACCTGAAAAAATGTTCAACATCCTTAATCATCAGGGAAATGCAAATCAAAACAACCCTGAGATTCCACTTCACACCAGTCAGAATGGCTAAGATCAAAAATTCAGGTGACAGCAGATGCTGGCGTGGATGTGGAGAAAGAGGAACACTCCTCCATTGTTGGTGGGATTGCAGGCTTGTACAACCACTCTGGAAATCAGTCTGGCTGTTCCTCAGGAAATTGGAATAATATAAAACACAGGATAGTGAAAACTATTCTCAACAATAAAAGAACTTCTGGTTTGAAGTTTTCTTTCTTTATTAGGTCTTTGTGTGGATTAGGTATCGAGTAATTGTGGCTTTATAGAGTGAATTGTGTAGAGTACCTTTTGTTTTTATTTTGTGGAACAGTTTGAGAAGTATTGGTGTTAGGTCTTCTTTAAAGATCTGATAGAACTCTGCACTAAACCCATCTGATCCTGGGCTTTTTTTTTTTTTGGGAGACTGTTAATGTCTGTTTCCATTTTTTAGGGAATATGTGAAGGTTTAGATCAATAATCTTATCCTGATTTAACTTTGGTACCTGGTATCTGACGATACAATGTCATTCAGGTTTTCCAGTTTTGTTGAATATAGTCTTTTTTAGTAGGATCTGACGATTTTGTGGATTTCCTCAGTTTCTGGTGTTATGTCTCCATTTTTATTTCTGATTTTGTTAATTAGGATACTGTTTCTGTGCCCTCTAGTTAGTCTGACTAAGGGTTTATCTATCTTGTTGATTTTCTCAAAGAACCAGCTCCTGGTTTGGTTTATTCTTTGTATAGTTCTTTTTATTTCCATTTGTTTTATTTCATCCCTGTGTTTGATTATTTCTTACTGTCTATTCCTCTTGGGTGAATTTGCTTCTTTTGTTCTAGAGCTTTCAGATGTGCTGTCAAGCTATTTGTGTATGCTCTCTCCAGTTTCTTATTGGACGAATTCTGAGCTATGAATTTTCTTCTTAGCACTACTTTTGTTTTGTCTGATGAGTTTAGGTATGTTGTGTTTTAATTTTCATTATACTCTAAAAAGTCTTTAATTTCTTTATTTCTTCCTTGATGAAGTTTTCATTGAGTAGAGTGTTGTTCAGCTTCCATGTGTATGTGGGAATCCTGTTGTCTTTGTTGGAATTGAAGACAAGCCTTAGTCTTTGGTGAATTGGTAAGCCTGCACTGTGACCAATTACATGGTCGATTTTGAAGAAAGTACCATGACGTGCAGAGAAGAAGGTATATCCTTCTGTTTTAGGATAAAATGTCCTATGGATAGCTGTTAAATCCATTTATTTCATAACTTTTGTTAGTTTCAATCTGCCTCTCTTTATTTTCTGTTTCCATGATCTGTCCATTAGTGAGATATGGGTGTTAAAATCTCCCACTATTATAGTGTGTCCTGCAATGTATACTTTGAGCTTTACTAAAGTTTCTTTTATGAATGTGGATGCCCATGCATTTGGAGTACAGATGTTCAGAATTGAAAGTTGATCTTGGTAGATTTTACCTTTGATGTGTATGAAGTCCTCTCTGTTTTTTTCATAACTTTAAGTTGAACGTTGATTTTATTCGATATTAGAATGGCTACTCCAGCTTTTTTCTTGGGACCATTTCTTTGGAAAAGTCTTTTCCAGACTATGAATCTGGGGTAGTGTTTGTCTTTGTTACTGAGGTGTATTTCCTGTATAAACCACAATTTTGGGTCCTGTTTAAGTAACCAGTCTGTACATCTATGTCTTTTTATTGGGGAATTGAGTCCATTGATATTAACAGATATTAAGGAACATTAATTGTTGCTTCCTCTTATTTTCATTTTTAGATTTGGAACTCTGTTCAAATGGCTATTTTCTTTTATGTTTGTTGAAAGATTACTTTCTTGCTCTTTCTTTCTTTCTTTCTTTTATTTTTTGTCTCCCTCCTTGTGTTGGAGTTTTCCCTTTATTATCATTTGAAGGGCTGGATTTGTGGAAATATATTTTATAAATTAGGTTTTTGTCATGGAATGCCCTTGACAATAGTCATCAATAATATAAAATTCCTTGGTGTGACTCTAACTAAGCAAGTGCAAGATCTGTGTGACAAGAACTTCAAGTCTCTGAAGAAAGAAATTAAAGATCTCAGTAGATCAAAAGATCTCCCATGCTCATGGATTGGCAGGATTAATATAGTAAAAATAGTCATTTTGTCGAAAACAATCTACAAATTCAATGCAACCCCATCCAAATTCCAACTTAATTCTTCACAGAGTTAGAATGAGCAATTTGCAAATTCATGTGGAATAACAAAAATCCTAGGATAGCAAAAAACTATTCTCGACAATAAGAGAACTTCTGGTGGAATCACCATACCTGACCTCAAGCTATACTACAGAGAAATTTTGATAAAAACTGCATGGTATTTTAACAGTAACAGCCATGTAGATCAATGGAATATAATTGAAGAAACAGACATGAACCTACAAACTTATGGTCACTTGACCTTTGGCAAATGAGCTAATACCAGCCAGTGCAAAAAGACAGACTTTTCAAGAAATGGTACTAGTTCAATTGGCAGTTACTATGTAGAAGAATGAAAATGGATCCATTCTCATCTCCTGTACAAAGCTCAAGTCTAAGTGGATCAAGGACATACACATAAATCCAGACACCCAAAAACTTATAGAGGAGAAAGTGAGGAAGAGCCTCGAAGATATGGGCACAGGAGAAATATTCCTGAACAGAACAACAATGGCTTGTGCTATAAGATCAAGAATCAATAATGTGACCTCACAAAATTGCAAGGCTTCTGTAAGGCAAAGGATGTTGTCAGTAAAACAAAAAGGCAACCAACAGATTGGGAAAAGACCTTTACCAATCTTATATCCAATAGAGGACTAATATCCAATGCACACAAAGAACTCAAGAAGTTAGAGTCCAGAGAACCAAATAAACCTATAAACAATGGGGTCCAGAACTAAACAACAACAACAACAAAATCTCAACTGAGGAATACTGAATCAATGAGAAGCACCTAAAAAATAAGTTCAACATCTTTAGTCCTCAGGGAAATGCAAATTAAACAATCCAGAGATTCTATCTCACACTAATCAGAATAGCTAAGATAAAAAACTCAGGAGACATCAGATGCGGGCTAGAATGTGTAGAAAGAAGAATACTCCTCCATTGCTCATTGCATTTCATACTGCTACACACACACTGGAAATCAGTTTGGTGGTTCCTCAGAAAATTGAACACAGTACTACATCAGGATCCAACAATACCACCCCTGGTCATATAACCAGAAGGCACTTCAACTTTTAATGAGGATACATGCTCAAATATGTCCATAAGAGCCTTATTTATAAGTGGATATTAGCCCAGAAGCTCGGAATACCCATGTTACAATTAACAAAACACATGAAATTCAATAAGAAGGAAGACCAAAGTGTGGATACTTTGATCATTCTCAGAAGGGGGAACAAAATAACTATGGAAGGAGTTACAAAGACTAAAAGTGGAGCAGAGACTGAAGGAATGACCATCCAGAGACCACCCCTCCTGGGGATCCATCCCATATACAACCACCAATTCCAGACACTATTGTGGAGGCCAACAAGTGCTTGCTGACAGAAGCTTGATATAGCTCTCTCCTGAGAAGCTCTACCAGTGCCTGGAAAATACAGAAGTGGATGCTCACAGTGATCCATTGGACTGAACACAGGATCCCCAATAAAGGAGCTAGGAAAAGGATCCAAGAGGTTGAAGGGATTTGCAACCCCATAGAAGGAACAAAAATATGAACTAACCAGTACCCCCAGAGCTCCCATGGACTAAACCACCAACCAAAGAGTACACATGGTAGAACTCATGTCTCTAATTGCATATGTAGCAGAGGATGGTCCTGTGAAGGCTCAATGCCCCACTATTGGGGAATTCCAGGGCCAGGAATTGAGAGTGGGTGGGTTGGTGAACATGGGGAAGAGGGAGGGGATAGGCAGAGCAGATTTTCAAAGAGGAAACCAGGAAAGGGATAACATTTGAAATATAAATATAGAGTATATATATATATATATATATATATATCTTCTGGGGGAATCACCATTCCTGATCTCAAGCTGTAGTACAAGGCAATCATGATTAAAAAACAAAAACAAAAAACAAACAAACAAACAAACAAACAAACACAAAACCCAACTGCACAGTCGGTACAGTGACAGGCAGGTAGGTCAATGGAATAGAATTGAAGACCCAGAAATGAACCTACACACCTATGGTGACTTGATATTTGACACAGGAGCTAAAACCATCCAGTGGAAAAATGACAGCATTTTCAAAAAATGATGATGGTTCAACTGGCAGTTAGCATGTAGAAGATTGCAAATCAATCCATTTTTATCTCCTTCTACAAAGCTCAAGACCAAGTAGATCAAGGGCCACCACATAAAACCTGATATAGTGAATCTAATAGAAGAGAAAGTGGGGAAGAGCCTCTAACACATGGGCACAGGGTAAATTTTGTTGAACAGAACACTTATGAATTATGCTCTAAGAGCAACAATCAACAATTGGAGCCTCATAAAATTGAAAAGCTTCTGTAAGTCAATAGGGCCCTGTCAGTACGACTGAACAACAACCAACAGATTGGGGAAAGATCTTAATCAATCCTACATCCAATAGAGGGATAATATCCAATATATACAAAGAACAAAAGAAGTTAGAGCCCAGAGAACTTAATAACACTATTTAAAAATGTGGAACAGAGCTAAACAGAGAATTCTCAATTTAGGAGACTCGAATGGCTGAGAAGCACCTAAAGAAATCTTCAACATCCTTATTCATCAGGGAATCAAATGCAAATCAAAACAACCCTGAGATTCCATCTCACACCAGTCAGAAAGGCTAAGATAAAAAACTCAGGTGATGGCAGATGCTGGCAAGGATGTGGAGAAAGAGGAACACTCTTCCATTGCTTGTGGAATTACAAACTGGTACAACCACTCAGGAAATCAGTTTGGGAGGTCCTCAGAAAATTGGATATAGTACTACCTGAGGATCCAGTTATTCCTCTCTTGGGCCTATATCTTGAAGATGTTCCGCCATAAATAAGGACAAATGCTACACTCTGTTCATAGCAGCCATCTTTTTAATAGCCAGATGATGGAAACAGCCCTGATATACCTTACCAGTGGAATTGATACAGAAAATGTGGTACATTTACACAATAGAATACTCCTTGACTGTTAAAAAAAAAAAGACTTGTCTTCTGGTCTGTCTCAGCTGATGCCCTGAGCAGACCTTGGGCACGAACTCCACAGCTAGCCCCACAACACCCAGAGGCAGCTTCACTCCCATGGATCAGATGTGAGGAGGACACAACATCTGTCCCCAACACCAGAAGTAATTGGGACCAGTGGCACCCAGGCATGCAGTAACTCCACCAGACCAGTGGCATGTGTTCTTTCCAGTCTGCCTGGGCCAGCGCCCTGAGCAGATGAGCAGACTTTAGGGGCAAACTCTGCAGCCAGTCCCACAACACCCAGAGGCAGCTCAACTCTCAGGTGCTCCAACATGCCCAGGATCAGAGAATCCTTGGATTCCATGAGCTTGGTCACACCAAGATCTCAAGGTCCCAAAGGTATCTTGACTCCCAGGACCTTGGACAAACCCAGCATTTCAGGATCACAGGATCACAGAATCACAGAACCACAGAGACAGCTTGACTTAGAAGAGCTCTGACACAACCAGGATCAGAGGAAGGACAGGCTCCAGTTAGATATAGCTAGGGAAGGTAGCACTAGAGATAACCAGATGGTGGGAGGCAAGGGTAAGAACATAAGCAACAGAAGCCAAAGTTACTTGGCATCATCAGAACCCAATTCTCCTGCCATAGCAAGTCCTAGATATACCATCCCACCAAAAAAGCAAGATATGGATCTAAAGTCACTTATCATGATGATGATGGAGGACTATAAGAAGGAAATAAATAACTCCCTTAAAGAAATACAGAAGGACACATGCAATAAGGTGAAAGAATTGAACAAAACCATCCAGGACCTAAAAAAGAAAATAGAAGCAATAAAGACATCACAAAGGGAAAAACCCTGGAGTTTGAAAGCCTAGGAAAGCAGGCAGGAGTCATAGATGCAAACATCATCATCAGAATACAAGAGATAGAAAAAAGAATCTCAGGTGCAGAAGATACCATAGAAAACATTGACACAACAGTGAAAGAAAATGCATAAAGCAAAAAGCTTCTAACCCAAAACATCCAGGAAATCCAAGACATAATGAGAAGACCAAATCTAAGAATAATAGGTATAAAAGAGATTGTAGATTCCCAATTTAAAGGGCCAGTAAATATCTTCAACAAAATTATAGAAGAAAACTTCCCTAACCTAAAGAAAGAGATGCCCATGAACATCCAAGAAACCTACAGAACTCCAAGTAGACTCGACCAGAAAAGAAATTACTCCTGTCACATAATAATCCAAACACCAAATGTACTAAACAAAGAAAGAATTTTAAAAAGCAGTAAGGGAGACTGGTCAAGTGATTTATAAAGGCAGACCTATCATAATTACACCAGACTTCTCACTAGAGACTATGAAAACTAGAAAATCCTCAGCAGAGATCATACAAACCCTAAGAACACAAATGCCAGCCCATGCTGCTATACCCAGCAAAACTCTCAATCACCATAGATGGATAAAACAAGATATTCCATGACAAAACCAAATTTACACAATATCTTTCCAGAAAATCAGCCCTATAAAGGATAATAGATGGAAGACACCAACACAAGGAGTGAAACTACACCCTAGAAGAAGCAAGAAAGTAATCTTTCAACAAACCCACACGAACATAATTCTACCTCTAACAAAAAAAATTACAGGAAGTAACAATTACTTTTCTTTAATATCCCTTAATATGAAAATTAATATCACCAGCATATCCTAATCAATTGAAATTCAAAAATATGAGGAATTAGAAATTTGTCAGCTGTCATCTCGTGGTCTCTCTAATTTGGTAATGGGAGAAATAGGTCCAATATTGTACAATCCGTATACACTTTCTGCTTGTTTGTACATGACAAGGTCTTGCTGTGGGCCATATAATGGTCTTGAAATTATGATTCTTTTATCTCAACCTCTCAATTAGTAGGATTGTTTATTTGATGTTTTTACACTATACTATGGTTTTCAAAAGAGCTTACATATTTCAAAATTATTTATACAGCCAAAGGAAATGTAGACAATTAATTGGGAGGTGGCTTGTAAGAGAACAGCAAAGAGTGAGACTAAAGGCTTTGCTTGATATTTATAATTATTGTATCAATTTGGAAAAAGAGGGCTTTATAAGTTACTCTTATTCTGAGATGAATGCTTTTCAAAATCATCATAGCCAATGAACCAGACCTTACCCTCACCTAACGTCTGTGGTACCTTCCAAGCAGAACCATTGTTCATTGAAACAGTTGATGAATGACCATCTTAATACACACACTATTTCTTAAATGAATGTAACCTCTTCCCTGTAGGTTGAGAATGATGACAATCACTCAAGCCAAATAGCTTTGACCGTAACAGGAAAGCTGCATCCAAAAATTGTGCCTACAACTCATTCCTTGGCAAAGCAGAATTGTCAACTCTTAGCTTATCTACTATGGAGGTAAAATCCTTAGGTGATGTGAGGGACATTTAAGTACATCCTTATGGCAATGAAATCGAATGTCCAAAAACTGTTCTTATTTTGTGTTTGTACAACAGTAGGAGCCAAGATTTTAAGCTCTACTAAAAACAAAACAAACAAAGAAACAAAAGACTTTATCTATTTATATTCATTAAAAAACTAATAGTTGTATTATTTTAAAATATTATAGAGTTAATATATTTGGACTTATTTGAAATTTATACTAAGGAAAACGTATGTATTTTCAGTATTGCTATAAACAAATATCTACATAAGACTGTTCAATTGATTGTTGTTTTATATCAAACTTTTATAGTACTCATTTTTATTGTTACAATATTTTGTAAATCTTAAAGAATATGTTAAAAAAAAAACCCAACCAAACAACAACAAAAAAAAAAACAAAAAAAAAAAAAAAAAAACGAAAGGTATTGCAGGTTTTGAAGGGGGAGTTCTCCGGGAAGTGTTGGATTACAAAAGGGAAAGAAGAATGTGATGTAAGTCTATTTACTTAAAATGTGTTTTTAAAAGTTAACAAATTCAGATAAATTGAAATTATGAAATTGAAATTATGTATCTTTTCTCATCATAATGCAATAAAACATAAATCAAAGGAAAAAAATGACTTCATGAAATTCACAGTTAAATGAATGGATCTAGAAAATATCATCCTGAGTGTGGTAACTCAGACACACACATACACACACAAATGCATGGTATGTACTCACTGATAAGTGCATATTCTGCAAATAGATTTGAATACCCATGATCCAACTCACAGAACACATGAAGCTCAAGAGGAAGGAAGTCCAAAAATATGGATGCTTTAGTCCTACTTAGAAGTGGAAACAAAATAATTAAGGGAAGTAAAGGTTGGGAGGGACATGGGAGGAAGAGCAGAGGGGGGCTTTGGGGAAGAATCAGGTATGGGAGGAGTTGGAGTAGATATATAGTGTCAGGAAATTGAACAGAGGTGTTTAGCAATGGAGTATGGGTAACTGGAGCTTGCAACCAGGAAGTCCCAGATGCTAGGAAAGCAAGAGCCTCTAAGGACCCCATGGGAATGACATTAGCTGAAATACCCAATAAAGGGAAGTAAGAACTTGTCAAGACCATATCCAGGGGTTAGGCATGGCCCTCAGTTGAGGGATGGGGCTACCCACCAGTCTTCAAAATTTTAACACAGAATTTCTCTTGAATAAAGGAAATACAGAGAAAATGAGTGAAGCCTACATAGACTGAAGTAAAGGCCATACAGTGACTGCCCCACCTGGGGATCCATCCCACATGCAGACACCAAACCCAGACACTATTGCAGATTCCAAGAATTGCTTGCTGATGAGAGCATGATACAGCTGTCCCTTGAGAGGCTCTGCCAGATCCTGACAAATACAGATGCGAATGTACACAGTCAAACATTGGACTGAGCACGGGGAACCCATTGTGGAAGTTAGGGCAAGGAGTGTAGAGGCTGAAGGGGTTTGCAACCTCATAGGAAGAACAACAATATCAAAGCTCCCAGGGACTAAACCACCAACCAAAGAGTACACAGGGGGTTCCCGTGGCTCCAGCTAGATATGTAGCAGAGCATTGCCTCATTTGACTTCATTGGGAGGGGAGACCCTTGGTTCAGTGGAGGCTTGATGACCCAGGATAGGGGAACACTAGGCCTCTGAGGCAGGAGTGGCTGTATGGGTGGGGGAGCACCCTCATAAAGGCAGGGGTAGGAGGAAGGGATAGTGGGTTTGTGGAGGGGAAACTGGGAAGGGGGATAATATTTGAAATGTATATAAATAAAAAATAAAAATAAAAAATAAATAAAAATGAAAAAATTCTGTTTAGAGCTATATCCCATTTTTATTTTTTTAGATTCATTTATTTATTTTATGTATATGAATACATTGTCACTTTCCTCAGACACACCAGAAAAGGGCATTAGATACCATTACAGATCTTTGTGACCCACCATGTGGTTGCTGGGAATTGAACTCAGCAACTCTAGAAGAGTAGTCATTGGTCTTAACTGTTGAGCCATCACTTTAGGTTGAATACTCCATTTTAATTGGTTTGTTGTTATCTAGCTTCTTAGGTTCTTTGGATATTTGGGGTATTAGCTTTCTGTGTGATATAGAGCTGGTGAAAATCATTTCTGTATACTGTTATTTTGCCTTATTGATATGTTCTTCTTTCAGGAGCTTTTCAGTTTCATGGGGTCCCGTTTGTTTATGTTAATGCCTGTGCTATTATTTGTATTATGTTTAAGAAGTAGTTCTCAGTTATTTTTGTATTTTGTAAATTAGCTTTCTATTAGATATACAGTTGGTAAAAAAAAAATCTTTTCCAATTCTTTCAGCTGCCACCTTGTTTGAATGACAGTATTCTTTGCAAAGCAGAAGCATTTCAGTTTCATGACATTGCATTTATTCATTGTTGATCTTAGTGTTTGTGCTATCATTGTTCTGTTCAGGAAATTTTCTCCTGTATCAATTAATTCAAGACTACTCCACAGTTTTTTCTTAACTGTAACTGGTTTTATGAATCTGGCTTTATGTAGAGGTCATTTATCCATTTAAGGTTGAGTGCAGAGTGATAAGGGTGGATCTATTTAGATTCTTCAACATGTGCCTGTCTAATTTAAACATCAAAATTTGTAGAAAATCCTGTTTTTTTAAAGTGTGTAATTCTGTTTTCTTTATTAAAATAATCACATGATCATATTTGTGTGGACTTATGTCTTGGTCTTCAATTCAACTTCTTTGATTGACATGTCTGTTTTTGTAGCAATATCATGCTGATTTTATTTCTCGAACTTTGTAGTATAATTTGAAATCAATGGCTATAGATGACTATGGAATCTTGCAGTTCGTTGATTATTCAGGATTGTTTTAATATAACCCGAGTTTTTTTCTTTTTGTTTTTGCATATAAAACTGAGAATTTTCCTTTCAAGCTCTATGAAAAATTGTGTTGGAATTTTGATATGGGTTGCATTGAATCTGAATATTAGTCCGATTGAACTCTGATTCATCTTCTGATAGCTTCTTCATTTACTTTTTGCATTATCTTGAAGGTTTTATCATACAATTCAGTGAAATCATGGATTCAGGCAGCATGGCCTAGCTGCCTTGAGAGGCATATGTCATAAGTTCTTCAGGCTAGAGTTTATGGCTCCTGGGACACTGTATGCTTTTCAGTTCCTGAGAAACAGAGGCATTATCTGTTTCAGGACATGTTTGTATCTTTGTGTCCTTTCAAAATTAGGAAGGCTTAGAAAAGACTGGCTAGACAATTAGACTTAGGCACTAACCTCATATACACTATAAAACTTGCAAATGCCATTGTATGCTGGCATTGTATTCTATATCTGATAAGTGTACAAAATTCTGACTGGTTGAGTTAAATTTGTCTCAGTCTTGGTCCTTTTCAAATCCCTCCAATCTGGTCTGTTTTTCATTCATATCAACCATTAGCAGGTCCATAACCACTGGAACTTATTAAGTCTTTCTTGGTTAACTTGCTTGGCTAGAGATACCCCCCAAGATATTTTACATTATTTTTGCTATTGTGAAAGGTATTGTTTCCTGGATTTGTTTCTCAGACTATTTGTCATTTGTATAATATAGGAGGGATTGTACCCCCCCCCCAGCCTGAAGCAGGCTGGTACAAACCTTGTCGCCACTGAAGTGGGGCCACCTGCATGGTGCAGCTTTCTGACTTGGCTGGCTCCTTTTCGAAGTGACAACTGCTCTGTTCTTCTGCTACCTGCCGAGAGGTTGAACCTGTCTTCCTGAGACATTCCTGAATAGCAACCAGCCTGGCGACCGAATGCTGACAGAATGGCTCCAGTGACCAAGAGTGGACTGGAGGGGGGGGGGGGGCCTTCCCCCTTATAAGCAAGGTCTCTTAGTAAACTTGCGGGGCTTGAACAGAAATGTGTCTTGGTCTCCATTATCTTCTCTCACCGTCTAAGTCTCTTTCAGCCCCAGCCTGCCTCCCAGGTGTACCCAGTTAATGTAGGCCGCGGGCTGGCATACAACAAGGGATACTGACTTTTGTTAGTTAATTGTGTACCCCATTATTTTCTGAAAATGTTTATCAGCTGTAGTATTTTCCTTATGTAATTTTAAAAGTCATTTATGTATACTATCATATAGTCTACAAATAAAGATACTATCACTTCTTCCTTTCCACTTAATCTCCTTCAGTTTTCTTACTGCCCTAGCTAAGACATCAAGTACTATATTGAACAGGTATGGAGTAAGTGAAATATGTTATATTTACCCTGATTTTAGTGCAATTGCTTTGAATATCTCTGCAGTGTGTTTATGTTGTCTATGGGTTTGCTATAAACTGCCATTATTATGTTGAGGTATGACCTCTATATCCCTAATCTCCCCAGGACTTTTGACATGAAGAAGTGTTGGATTTTGTCAAAGGCTTTTTCTGAATTTAATGAGATGACTTTGTGGTTTTTGTCTTTCATTTTGTTTATATACATTTATTGACATACATATGTTGAACCATTCACGCATCTCTTGGAAGAAGCCTAATTGGTAATGGTGGATCATTTTTTGTTACTATCATGGATTTGACTTGCAAGTATTTTACTGAGAATTTTTGTATCTATGATCATGATGGATATTGGATTGTAACTTTCTTTTTTTGTTGGATGTTTATATGTTTTGGTGTCAGGGTCACTATGGTGTCACAGAATGAATTGGACAATGTTTCTTCAGTTTCTATTTTGTGGACTAATTTGATGAGTATTAGCAATAACTCTTTCTTGCAAGTCTTGTACAGTTCTTTACTCAAACCATCTGTGCTTGAGAATGTGGTTTATTTGTTTTTCTCAATTAATTTGTTTGTTTATTCATGTAACAGCTCAAAACCCCACATACATGTCTATTTCTGCCAAGTAGGATGCCAGTTCTTTGGGAGGTCTTGGGAACTTTAAGTTTACTTGACCTCCTACTCAAAATAGAAGTTTTATTCCTAATAGTTGCATGTGTGTCTCTTACATTGGGGTCTATCCCAGGGGTAGCTTATGAAAGTAAATATCATAAAAGCTTATATATAGGTTCAGAAAGTGCTGCTGAGTATTTAGTGCTTTGGGTCCAAGCTTACTGTAAGTAACTCTACAAAGCAGTTCTGCTGACATCTATCATGATTGGTTTCTAAAGGCACATAATAAAACAGAATACGTAATCAATCTTGACATTATAAACTTTCCCAGTTACAGGAGAAACATATGAGAAAACTTCCTTATAATGGCAGGCTAGCCAGGTAGCTATTTATGCCTTAATATTCTACTTAGGCCTTAATAGTTTATCTAGAACTTAACATTATACATAGGCCTTAGTGTTTTACCTAGACATTATCAGTTTTATTATTTCTCTGTTTAGTTTCTGTCTCAATGACCTGTACATTGGTGAGAGAAAGGTAATTAAATCTCCCACTATTAAAGTATGGGGTTCAATGTGTGATTTAAACTTTACTAATGTTTCTTTTACAAATATGGGTGCCCTTATACTTGGGGCATGGATGTTCGGAATTGAGATATCATCTTGGTGAATTTTTCCTATGATGAATATGAAGTGTCCTTCCCTTTCTCTTTTGATAATTTTTGGTTAAAATCTACTTTATTAGATATTCGAATGGCTACTCCAACTTTTATCTGGCATTCATTTGCTTGGAAAATCTTTTTCCAGCTCTTTAAACTGGGATAATATCCCTCTTTGTTGCTGAGGTGTGTTTTTTATATGATGGCAAATGATGGATCCTGTTTTCACATCTATTCTGTTAGCCTGTGTCTTTTTATTAGGAAATTGAGTCCACTGATGTTGAGAGATACAGGTGGACAATATAACTCTATGGGTAATTTATATCTCAGAGCAGCTGGTCATACCCCAGAGGACTCAGGGAATGGGGAGGGTGGGATCTAACTTATATGTTCCTGGTGCTGTGAGCCTAGTCAAGGCAGATAAAAAGGTGGCTGGACAATCAGATTTCTATTTGATGTTTTTCATAAATGTAGTAAAAGGATTTATCCTATTTTTGAAACTGTTCTATTACCTGTGCTCTTTCATTAGGGAGTTGAGTCCATAAAATATTGAGAGATATTAATAACCAATGATTGCTATTTCGCTTTATTTTAATGTTGGTAGTGGAAGTGTGTGTGTGTGTGTGTTAATTTTTGCATTTAAATATCTTGCTTTCTCCATTTATTGTGACTGAGATTTTTGCTAGTTAGAGTAGTTTAGATTTGCATCTGTGGTTTTTTAGAGGCTGTGAGGCATCTGTCCAGACCCTTCTAGGTTTTGTAGTCACTGTTGTGAACTAGGGCATAATTTTGATAGGTGTGCCTTTGTATATTACTTGACCCTTTTTCCTTGCCGATTTTAATACTCTTCTTTGTTCTATATATGTAGTGTTTGGTTACTATTTGGCAGGGTTTTTTTCTTTTCTGATCTAATCTAACTGGTAATCTGTATGGTTCTTTTATTTTTATAGGCACATCTTTCTTTAGGTTTGGAAAGTTTTTTTCTAGGATTTTGTTGAAAATAATTTCTGCTCTTTGGAGCTGAGACCCTTCACTTTCTATTCCTACTATTATTTGGTTAGGTCTTTTCATAGTATCTTAGATTTATGTCTGTTTTGTGTTAGAATTGTTTATAGCTTTAACATTTTCTTTGAATATTGTATTGAATCTTAAATGTTTGGGATTTTTTTCTTTTGTTTATCCCTCTCCAGAACTGCCACAGTTTCTGTTGTCTTTATTGCTTCCTTGACCTGTTTCATTGCATTTTCCTGTATTTCTTTAAAGAATTAATTTGTTTCCTCTTAAAAGGCCTCTAACTCTTTTGATAGTACTTTTCTGGTATTCCTTAAGAGATTTATTCATTTCCTCTTTAAAGGCGTCTATCATTTTCATAAGATTGGATCCAATGTCAATTTCCTGTGTTTCTGTTGTGTTAGGACACCCATGGCCTGCTGTAGTAGGTTAGGTATGCTATGAAAGTTTCATATTGCCTTGAGTTTTGATGATTGTTTTATTGGCTTTTAGCCATCTGTTTGTCCCTGGATGTTCCTGATGCAGCAGGACTGCAGTGGTCAACCTGCAGCTAGACATAGAAGATTACATCTTGTTTTGCATCTGATCTGTTCATCTGGGTGTTTTCTTTAGGGAATTGAGGCCATTCATGTTGACAGATATCAATGACCAATGATTGCAGATTCCTGTTATATTCCTGTGGGTTCTCTCTCTCTCTCTTCCTCTCTCTCTCTCTCTCTCTCTCTCTCTCTCTCTCTCTCTTCCTCTCTCTTCCTCTCTCTCTCTCTCTCTCTCTCTCTCTCTCTCTCTCTCTCTCTCGCTCTCTCTCTCTCTTCTCTCTCTCGTATTTTTATGTGCTCAAATTTTGATTTATTTACCTGAGGTTCTTCATTCCATATGTTTTTTGGAAGTGGTGGTTCAGCTCTTTAGAGTTTTCTTTCTAGCACCTACTTTAGGGATATATATATATATATATATATATATTTATATTTCAGTTCTATCATGGGATGTCTTATTTCTCTATTGAATGTATTGTTGGGCATAGTAAACATAACTGGTTTCTGTAGACTCTTAGAGTTTTCAGCACATCTGTCCATGCTCTTTCTGGCTTGTAGTCTACCCATTGAGAAATTGGATGCAATTCTAACAAGTCTGCCTTTATATGTTACTTTGTCTTTTCCTCTCAGATTTTTAAATAATCTTTCTTTGTCCTGTACATTTAATGTTTTGATTATTATGTGCTATTCTTTTCTGATCCATCTATTTAGTGTTCTCTATGGTTCATGGACCTTGATAGACATCTCCTTTAGGATATGGACATTTTCTTCCATCATTTTGCTGTAGACATTTACTGTATTTTGGCCTAGATTTCTTCTCTTCCAGTATTCCTATTACTTGTGTATTTGGTCTTATCAACATGTTCCTTATTTCCTGGATTTTTTTTGTATCAGGAACTGTTTAGATTTAGCATTTTCTTTGACTGATATATCCATTTTCTTCTATTGTATCTTTGATGCTTGAGATGCTCTTACATTTCTTGGCTTTTTTTTTTTTTTGGTGAGATTTATCTCTGAGATTCCCATTTAAGTTCCTATGATTTTGTTTTCCAAATTTCCCTTAGTTTAGGCTTTCTTTGTTGATTCTATATTTACTTTCAGGCCTTGCATATTTTTACTCATTTATTTCTACTGTTTGTGTTTTCATATTTCTTTAAGAGGTATGCTAATTTCCTCTTTAAGAATCTCTGTCCTATTCATAAAGGATTTTTAAGGTCTTTTATGAATGCTTCAAATATGTTGGAATACTCAGATCCTGATGTGGTAGGGTTCCTGGGCTCTAGTGGATACATATTATCCTGGTTATTAGTTGTGTTTTTATGATGCTATCTAAGTATATGGAAAAGATAAGCTTTTAATTCTAAGTGCTAATATCTGATCCTGTCTTTGTTGGTTGGTGTTTAGTTCCTTGGTTTCTGTTTTATTTTTTTGTTCTTAGGAGTGTAATATCTGTGTGTTACCTGATAGAATATTCTCCTGGGATCCTGATAGGTGTGGCCCCTGGGGGTTCCAGCTAAAATGTGTTTCTAGGTATAGAAACTAACACTTAGGAATGGGATTGGGCTAGAAGGGGAGCTAAGGAGGGTCACAGAAGGGAGAAAAGCAGGCTGTTTCAGGAGGATTGATTGGCTTAGCGCAATGGGAATGTGGATGGAAAGTGGGCAGAGGCCATAGCACATGGTCTATTACAGATCTGGAGATAGCCTGGGAGATTTGAGTTAGATAAATTGAGAGGTGAAGTAGACAGTTAGCTTACCTGCTTCCCTACCTAAAGTGGTCTGTGTGTTCCTAGAAAGTGTTTGCTTGGTTTAGGAGCAGGGGGAGGTGGGAAGAGCAATGATCTGAGGAGGAATGTTTGGAGGAGAGGATCTGTGTTGTTTATTGGAGGTGGAAGCAGGGGGTAAGAGGCGAAAGATCATACAATGGAGGATTTCACAAGCCAATAAAATATCCTAACCAGAGTTTCTGCAGTTCTGCAAACCTTTCACATTCCCTTGTTTGTGCACAAATGTAACACTTTTCTCTTAACATTGTATCCCCTGAGTATACTGTTCCTGTCCTATGTACCAATTCTCATTCTGTTCTGTATTTCCTTGCAGTTTCTGAAATAGTCACTATCAGCATAATAGTTTCTGAATTTTACTGTCTCATCTCTCTCTGGGACTGGTGTTTTCATATTCTCTGTCTCTTTGGCTATAATATTCCCATCTGTAAGTTCCACTTTCTTGATTTATTTCTTCATTATCCCTTCATTTTTATTTCAGTTTCCTGTTTTTTCCTAGAAGTCCAATGCTTTGACCCACTGAGCAAGCTTCTTGGATCCTCTATATGACAGTTCCTTACCTCAAGACCCTCACATCAAAGGAAACAAATTTATGATTTCTTCATTCCTTAATTTTATATTCATTCATATTCATAAATATAACCTGCTTAGTCTGGATAATGGTATTATATGTATATAAAGAAATGTATATGTGAGGATTAAGAGGAAGGAAAGAGGAAGGGAAAATAATAGAATTTTATTATGAACAAAAGTAAAAGAAGTGTGTGATTAAAAACATGTACTCTGCTATTATGAACTGGATTTATAGGAAGCTGTGAATCAAACTCAGTTCCTGTATAAGGGGAGCAAGTGTCCTTAACTGCCAAGACTTATCACCAGTCCAAGACTAATTATATTTCATTTATTATCATTTTATACGTGTAATTTGCATGGATTAAATCCATATCCATTCTAACCTACTTAAATAAACTTGTTCTTTTCTCTTTCTTTTATATTTTATTATATTGGGGTAGGTTGTAGCTGAACATCACAGGCTTGGAAATAAAATATGATCATACTGATTCAAATTAAGTGCTAGGATTACAGGTTTCATTACCTGCAACATGCATGGCTCAAAGTTTTTGTATAATTTTTTGTGTATATGATCATGGTGTGTATGGGAGAGTGTTTTGAGAGAGTCTGTTAGCATGTATGTGAATTGCAGAGATACATAAGTTTTCTTTCTTAATCTCCCTCCACCTTCTATAATAATGTCAGATCTCTTTCTTCAACTCAGATGCTAGAAAATTTGGTAATTTACCAAGTATCTTTCTCTCTACAACATGAGTACCATGCATGTAGGTTTTCCACATATATACATGCAGGCAAAATATTCTCTTCTTTTATTTTACTAAATATTTTGAGTAGAAAGAGTCTGTACTGGTTTTGTGTATTGCCATGGTGCTGCTTGATACTAATCCTGCCCCCAACAAGGAGTGGATCCTGTACTCAGTTGATTCCATATGAACCTACTCCTCAATTTAACTGGTCAAATAAAGGATAGAGCCTCTGATTGTTCAGTGTAAGCGAAAGGCAGGGATGGAAGTTTTAGAGGAGAAGAAGGAAGGAAGAAGACAAATGGAATACAAAAGTAGAAGATGGAAGAAGAGGAGGGGAGATGAGGCAGACCCAACTGGCCTGAAGAAGCTGCAAATATCTATGGATCTCAGAGTTGGGGAATAGAGTAGTGTAGTGGTACTACAGTATAGGTATACAACTTGTAAATATATTAACTGAGTTATGTGTACTTTGCACGGGCATATTGGGATTTGAGATTTACTGATGAAAATATGGCTGGTGTAAATATAAAAGTCTCTAGTGTTTTCAGCCTGAGCTGAGTGAGACTGTAGCAGTTGTCATTCTGCAGACCAGCCAAGAGGATGAGTGGACTGTGGGTCCTGTGGAATTCAAATGGTAGCTCCAGGCATTTTCAGGAAAAATGAGTTTGGTTAGCCTAGTCGAACAAAGCATAAAAATTAAAAAGAATAAAGAATAAAAAATAAAGAAAAAAGAATAAAAATTACACGTTACATACTGGTGTTAGGCTCTTATCATTTTTTGATTTTAATTTTTCAAGAGCTTTAATAGAAGAAATTGTAACTTAACGAATCATATTGGAATACTGCATATTTAAGTAAATAAGAAATTATTTAATAAAGCAATTAATAAGATATAATACTTCATACCTGTATTCCCAAAACTGGAGTTGCTGAGACAGTTGAATCATGAGTTGAAGTTCACATGTAGTAACATGCTGAAATTTGTCTCCAATGACAAACCCAAAAGTGAGAGAAATAAAGATGGAGAAAAGAAAAGAATGGTAAACTGTTGTGGTAAATCTCTCCAACCCAGATATGCCCCAGCAATGAAAACACAACACAATTAATATGATTACATGCTGTGTGCCAAGATTGGGCAGATCTACCACTACACTACCATCTTCCACAGCTTATGAGATCCCTTAGAACTTGCAGTTTCTCCAGGCTATGTGCTTCTGAAAAAGTAGAACATAAAAGCAAAATTCTAGGCCTTTAGGCCCAGGTTTGAGAATGTGACCTCTGTGACTCAATGCTCCAAGGTATGCTAATCATAAAACAGATAGCAACATTCCTCCACCCACCCGCTTCCTGGGTTCAAGGAGTATTCATTCAAAGAAAGTCACCCTGACCCACCCTGACCATTGCTAGAACCAGCTATGCAAATGTGCTATTGTTAGGGGTTCTTAGAAACTGTCTTGAGAAATAACCTGCACAATTACCAGGTATTCTTTGTGACTCTTGTGACTTTGCACTTCCTTGTGACTCTTAACTGGTATTTTTGTTATTTTCCAACAATACCCTTCCCACCGCCTTGAGTTGTGGTTTCTTCCTCTAAATACCCCCTTACCCAGCCTCTCGGGGCTCCACAGTCCTCTACCTCTGCAAGGTATATGACTGTGTGCCCGAGAGCGCTCTTGAATTAAAAGTCCTCTTGCAGTTTGCAGCAAGACCATTTATCGTGAGTGATTTGGGGTGTCGCCTCTCCTGAGTCAGAATGTGGGGAAGTCCTCACGTGTGGGTGCATTAGCTGGGAAACACGACCACCCCTCACACCCGAGAACCGACTTGGAGGTAAAGGGATCACCTCTTGTGTGTGTGCTGGCTGGTGTCTCTGTTTTGAGTGTCTATTTTCTGAAATGAAAATGCGAACATGTGTTTGTTGTGTTGGGTTGTGTCTTGTCCTATGTTTCTGAAGCATGGCACAGTCTGAGCTTGGATCTGCATGAGTTTAGAGACTGCTCAGCCTGAGTTTTGGATTCTGATTTGTCTGAGTTTATTCTGATCAGCCTGAGTTTGGATCCGCCTGAGTTTGGTTTATCTGGTTTTGGTCGTTCCAGTGGAAGCAAACGACGATGTTTGTAGATGATTGGGTTTTCTGAAAGTTGTGCACTTGGTATTTGCAGCTGTCCTTTTGGTCTGTAAGGACTGGAGGACTGTGGTCGGCAGAAGTGCTAGGAGGACCACAGGCTGTGGCCCTGGGGGACACCCTGGGAAGTGGGGAGAGCCAGGGGCATTTGGTAGTCTCCGGAGATCAGTCAGAGGGACCAAGTTCTGTTAAAATGGAAGCTTCCCCCTTGGAGATCGTCAAATTGTTTTGCCTGCTTGTGGAGGATGAGAAAGGGTTGCGTGTGTCTGGATCTTTTGGTTTCGGTTTGGTGTGTTTTTGTGTATGTGTTTAGAGCTATGTGAAAATCTAGAGAAACGAAGGTAATTCTCACAGGTGCTTTATACCCTGACTAGAGAGAGTTTATACCTGAGACATGAGAGAATGGGTTTTGAGAAAAGCAGTACTCTCTGACTATCTGGGGATAATTTGGTAAAAGAAAAAAATAAATAAACAGTATCAATTGGCCTTTGGAGCCCTGCACCGGTATTTAGGAGTCTAGTGTGGCTGGAGAAGCCATGCTAGGACCTGATTGTAAATACTGTTCTTATAGGGACCAATAGCTTCTCAAGTTCTATGGTAAGTTAACTGATGGTTGTTTTTCCTACAAAAATCTCTGTTCTTGTGATTATTGGATTCATCAGGTGACAAGGTGCTCCTCTTTTGAAATTACAGCTAGAAAAATTAAGAATTTTGTTTGGTTTAAACAAACAAATGTATATAGCCATTTCATTTTTGTTTCTGAATAGTTTCAAAGGTATAAATATGTTTTACATGTCTTGGTTATAGATTACTGGTTCATAAGTATGATTATGATTAAAAATTTGTACCATTGGTAACAGAAAGTTGGCTTAAAACTTCTAACTCTGGGTTAGAGTAATTCAGAACCTGTGGCATGAGCCAACCCATGGAAACAGGTCTCTAAAGATACGTCTGGGCCAGAGCATCAGCAGCAGACATCTTGGTTCTGGGAACCTGTTGAGAGTATTCTGCCAGGTGAGTGTGCGGAATACAGAAGCTAATAGCTTCTGGGACAGGTGGGAGCCACAGAGCTTCTAAGGCAGCCCCCTTTTCAGGTCCCAGATATCCGGCCACTTTTCTGGCCAGAGGATAGGAGTTCCGCCCAGCCAGGGAGCGCTTTGCCTGAGCATCTGCGGCAGACATTTTGGTTCCAGGACTCCACCGAGAGTATTCTACACAGGTGAGAGTATAGAATACAGAAGCTAACAGCTTCTGGGACAGGCCAAAGCAACTCAGCCGAGGGACAGGTCTAGTTTTGGGCCTTCGTCTTCAGCCAGGAGGGAGGTCCTAACGCCAGATGTCTGTGCACCTCCACTGTAAGAGGAGAGCTTGCCTGAAGACAGTGCTCTAACCACTGAAACTCAGAGGAGAGATTGAGTCTCCCAGGTCTGCTGATAGAGGCTAACAGAATCACCTGAGGAACAAGCTCTAACCAGAGACAACTAAATCAAATAACTCCAGAGATTATCAGATGGCGAAAGATAAACATAAGAATCTTACTAACAGAAACCAAGACCACTCACCATCATCAGAACACAGCACTACCACTTCGCCCAGTCCAGGGCACCCCAACACAACCCAAAAGCTAGAGCTGGATCTAAAAGAATATCTCATGATGATGGTAGAGGACATCAAGAAGGACCTTAATAACTCACTCAAAGAAATACAGGATAACACTGCTAAACTGGTAGATCTTAAAGAGGAAGCACAAAAATCCCTTAAAGAATTACAGGAAAACACAGCAAAACAGGTGATGGAATTGAATAAAACCATCCAATACCTAAAAAGGGAAGTAGACACAATAAAGAAAACCAAAGTGAGGCAACGCTGGAGATAGAAACCCTAGGAACGAAATCTGGAACCATAGATGCGAGGATTAGCAACAGAATACAAGAGATGGAAGAGAGAATCTCAGGTACAGAAGATTCCATAGAGAACATCGGCACAACAATCAAAGAAAATGTAAAATGCAAAAAGATCCTAACTCAAAACATCCAGGAAATCCAGGACACAATGAGAATACCACTCCAATAGGAGTGAATGAGAATAAAGATTTTCAACTCAAAGGACCGGCAAATATCTTCAACAAAATTATAGAAGAAAACTTCCCAAACCTAAAGAAAAAGATGCCCATGAACATACAAGAAGGCTACAGAACTCCAAATAGACTGGACCAGAAAAGAATTTACTCCCAACAAATAATAATCAGAACAACAAATGCACTAATTAAAGATAGAATATTAAAAGCAGTAAGGGAAAAAGGTTCCAGTAATATATAAAGACAGTCCTATCAGAATTACACCTGACTTTTCACCAGAGACTATGAAAGCCAGAAGATCCTGGACGGATGTTATACAGACACTACGAGAAGACAAATGCCAGCTCAGACTACAATACCCAGCCAAACTCTCAATTACAATAGATGGAGAAACCAAAGTATTCAACTACAAAACCAAATTCAAACATGAACTTTCCACGAATCCACTCCTTCAAAGGATAATAACAGAAAAAAAACCAATACAAAGACTTAAATCACACCCTAGAAAAAGCAAGAAGATAATCTCTCAACAAACCTAAAAGAAGACAGCCACAAGAACAGAATGCCAACTTTAACAACATAAAAAACAGGATGCAGCAATTACTTTTCCGTAATATCTCTTAATATCAATGGACTCAACTCCCCAATGAAAAGACATAGACTCACAAACTGGCTACATAAACAAAACCCAACATTTTACTGCTTACAGGAAACACATCTCAGAAGAAAAGATCGACACTACCTAAGAATGATAGCCTGGAAAACAATTTTCCAAGCGAATGGTATGAAGAAACAAGCTGGAGTAGCCATTCTAATATCTAATAAAATCGACTTCCAACCCAAAGTCATCAAAAAAGACAAGGAGGGGCACTTTATACTCATCAAAGGTAAAATCCCCCAAGAAGAACTATCAATTCTGAATATCTATGCTCCAAGTGCAAGGGCAGCCATATTCATTAAAGAAACTTTAGTAAAGCTCAAAGCACACATTGCACCTCACACAATAATAGTGGGAGACTTCAACACACCACTTTCACCAATGGACAGATCATGGAAACAGAAAATAAACAGGGACACAGTTAAACTAACAGAAGTTATAAAACAAATTGATCTGACAGATATCAACAAAACATTTTATCCTAAAACAAAAGGATATACCTTCTTCTCAGAACCTCATGGTTCCTTCTCCAAAATTGACCACATAATTGGTCACAAAACAAGCCTCAACATATACAAAAATATTGAAATTGTCCATTGCATCCTATCAGATCACCATGGACTAAGGCTGATCTTCAATAACAAAATAAATAATAGAAAGCCAACATCCACGTGGAAACTGAACAACATTCTTCTCAATGATACCTTGGTCAAGGAAGGAATAAAGAAAGAAATTAAGGATTTTTGGAGTTTAATGAAAATGAAGCCACAACATACCCAAACTTATGGGACACAATGAAAGCATTCCTAAGAGGAAAACTCATAGCTCTGAGTGCCTGCAAAAAGAAACTAGAGAGAGCACACACTAGCAGCTTGACAACACACCTAAAAGCTCTAGAACAAAAGGAAGAAAATTCACCCAAGAGGAGTAGAAGGCAGGAAATAATCAAACTCAGGGGTGAAATCAACCAAGTGGAAACAAGAAGAACTCTTCAAAGAATCAACAAATCTAGGAGATGGTTCTTTGAGAAAATCAACAAGATAGATAAACCCTTAGCCAGACTCACTAGAGGGCACAGGGACAGCATCCTAATTAACAAAATCAGAAATGAAAAGGGAGACATAACAACAGATGCTGAAGAAATCCAAAACACCATCAGATCCTTCTACAAAAGGCTATACTCAAATTAACCTGGAGAACATGGATGAAATGGAAAAGTTTCTTGACAGATACCAGGTACCAAAATTAAATCAAGATCAGGTTAATGATCTAAACAGTCTTATATTCCCTAAAAAAATAGAAGCAGTCATTAATAGTCTCCCAACCAAAAAATGCTGAGGACCAGATGGGTTTAGTGCAGAGTTCTATCAGACCTTCAAAGAAGATCTAATCCCAGTTCTTCACAAACTATTCCACAAAATAGAAACCAAAGGTACTCTACCCAACTCATTCGATGAAGCCACAATTACTCTGATACCTAAACCACAGAAAGATCCAAAAAAGATAGAGAACTTCAGACCAATTTCCCTTATGAATATCGATGAAAAAATCCTCAATGAAATTCTGGCTAACCGAATCCAAGAACACCTCAAAACAAACATCCATCACGACCAAGTAGGTTTCATTCCAGGGAGGCAGGGTTAGTTCAATATACGGAAATCCATCAACGTAATCCAGTATATAAACAAACTCAAAGACAAAAACCACATGATCATCTCGTTAGATGCCGAGAAAGCATTTGACAAGATCCAACACCCATTCATGATAAAAGTCCTGGAAAGATCAGGAATTCAAGGCCCATACCTAAACATGACAAAAGCAATCTACAGCAAACCAGTAGGCAACATCAAAGTAAATGGTGAGAAACTGAAAGCAATCCCACTAAAATCAGGGACTAGACAAGGCTGCCCACTCTCTCCCTACCTATTCAACATTGTACTTGAAGTCCTAGTCAGAACAAGTAGACAACAAAAGGAAATCAAGGGGATACAAATTGGAAATGAAGAAGTCAAAATATCACTTTTTGCAGATGATATGATAGTATATATAAGTGACCCTAAAAATTCCACAAGACAACTCCTAAGTCTGATAAACACCTTCAATTAAATAACTGGATATAAAATTGACTCAAACAAGTCAATGACCTTTCTGTACACAAAGGATGAACAGGCTGAGAAAGAAATTAGGGATACAATACCCTACTCAATAGTCACAAATAATATAAAATACCTTGGCGTGACTCTAACTAAGAAAGTCAAAGATATGTATGATAAGAACTTCAAGTCTCTGAAGAAAGATATTAAAGAAGATCTCAGAAGATGGAAAGATCTCACATGCTCATGGATTGGCAGGATCAATATAATAAAAATGGATATCTTTCTCAAAGCAATTTAAAGATTCAATGCAATCCCCATCAAAATTCCAACTCAATTCTTCAATGAATTAGAAAGGGCAATCGGCAGATTCATCTGGAATAACAAAAAACCTAGGATAGCAAAAACTCTTCTCAAGGACAAAAGCACCTCTGGTGGAATCACCATGCCTGACCTAAAGCTGTACTACAGAGCAATTGTGATAAAAACTGCATGGTAATGGTATAGTGACAGACAAGTAGACCAGTGGAACAGAATTGAAGACCCAGAGATGAACCCACTCAAGTATGGTCACTTGATTTTGACAAGGGAGCTAAAACCATCCAGTGGAAAAAAGACAGCATTTTTAACAAATGGTGCTGGCACAACTGGTGGTTATCATGTAGAAGAATGCGAATCGATCCATTTCTATCTCCTTGTACTAAGGTCAAATCTAAGTGGATTAAGAAACTCCACATAAAACCAAAGACACTGAAACTTATAGAGGAGAAAGTAGGGAAAAGCCTCGAAGATATGGGTACAGGGGAAAAATTCCTGAATAGAACAACAATGGCTTGTGCTGTAAGATCGAGAATCGACAAATGGGACCTCATAAAATTGCAAAGCTTCTGCAAGGCAAAAGACACTGTCAATAAGACAAAAAGACCACCAACAGGTTGGGAAAGGATCTTTACCTATCCCAAATCGGATAGGGGACTAATATCCAATATATATAAAGAACTCAAGAAGGTGGACTCCAGAAAACCAAATAACCCCATTAAAAAATGGAGCTCATTGCTGAACAAAGAATTCTCACCTAAGGAATACCTTATGGCAGAGAAGCACCTGAAAAAATGTTCAACATCCTTAATCATCAGGGAAATGCAAATCAAAATAACCCTGAGATTCCACCTCA
Organism: Mus musculus; assembly: GCF_000001635.26. Classification (NCBI taxonomy): domain Eukaryota; kingdom Metazoa; phylum Chordata; class Mammalia; order Rodentia; family Muridae; genus Mus; species Mus musculus. The sequence goes on along the minus strand of NC_000086.7, from coordinate 76,416,448 downwards.
CACCAGTCAGAATGGCTAACATCAAAAACTCAGGTGACAGGAGATGCTGGCAAAGATGTGGAGAAAGATGAACACTCCTCCATTGTTGGTGGGATTGCAAGCTTGTACAACTACTCTGGAAATCAGTCTGGCGGTTCCTCAGAAAAATGGACATAGTACTACTGGAAGATCCCGCAATACCTCTCCTGGGCATATATCCAGAAGATGTCCCAACCGGTAAGAAGGATAGATGCTCCACTATGTTCATAGCAGCCTTATTTATAATAGCCAGAAGCTGGAAAGAACCCAGATGCCCCTCAACAGAGGAATGGATACAGAAAATGTGGTACATTTGCACAATGGAGTACTACTCAGCTATTAAAAAATGAATTTATGAAATTCCTAGGCAAATGGATGGATCTGGAGGACATCATCCTGAGTGAAGTATCCCAATCACAAAGGAACTTATACAACATGTACTCACTGATAAGTGGATATTAGCCCAGAAACTTAGGATACCCAAGATATAAGATAAAATTTTCAAAACACATGATTCTCAAGAAGAACGAAGACCAAAGTGTGGACACTTTGCCCCTTCTTAGAATTGGGAACAAAACACCCATGGATGGAGTTACAGAGACAAAATTTGGAGCTGTGACGAAAGGATGGACCATCTAGTGATTGCCATATGCAGGGATCCATCCCATAATCATCTTCCAAACGCTGACACCATTGCATACACTAGCAAGATTTTGCTTAAAGGACCCAGATATAGCTGTCTCTTGTGAGACTATGCCGGGGCCTAGCAAACACAGAAGTGGATGCTCACAGTCAGCTATTGAATGGATCACAGGGCTCCCAATGGAGGAGCTAGAGAAAGTACCCAAGGAGCTAAAGGGGTCTGCAACCCTATAGGTGGAACAACAATATGAACTAACCAGTACTCCGGAGCTCTTGTCTCTAGCTGCATATGTATCAAAAGATGGCCTAGTTGGCCGTCACTGAAAAGAGAGGCCCATTGGTCTTGCATACTTTTTATGCCCCAGTACAGGGGAACGCCAGGGCCAAAAAGGGGGAGTCGGTGCGTAGTGGAGTGGGGGGTGGGTATGGGGGACTTTTGGGATAGCATTTGAAATGTAAATGAGGAAATTACCTAATAAAAATTAAAAAAAAAAGAATCCCTCCTGCTGCAAACACACAAGGCAGTTTAATGACAGAGCTCCGGGTCAAAACATATCTCACACAGGAGACAGCGGATTGTACCCCAAGGCTCAAAAGCTAGGAGTTTTTATAGAGTACAGGGTGTAGGGGTTGAGAATTCAGCATAGCGACACACTATTGGCTTATTTAAACATGAGCAAAAGAGTACGTGCAGGTCAGAGTGTCAGAGTTCTGTGAGTTGTTGACTCAGTTCAGATAGCCCTGTTATGTCCTCACATTTCTCTTTATCTTTATGGTCAAGCTGTTCCCATGAATGCTTTAATGATGGGACATGCCCGGGTTTGTTTTTCTTTGTTCTCAGCCCCAGGCAGCCTCTAATTCACAAACAACCAGCAATTTCTGAGTGCTTTATATGACTTACAGGTCTTGAATTTTCATCTTTCTTTGTTTCTTCCTTTAAATACCCTCTTACACAGCTACTTGGGGCACCACGGTCCTCTACCACTGCATCGTGTATGACCATGTGCCTGAGAATGCTCTTGAATTAAAGGTCCTCTTGCAGTTTTCAGCAAGACCGTTTCTTGTGAGTGATTTGGGGTGTTGCCTCTCCTGAGTCAGAAAGTGGGGGAGTCTTCATGTTGTGGGTCTTTCACTTCTGCTCCACTTTTCTCCTTTTTCCTCCTCCTCTGCATCCTCTCCTTCTTCCAATTTTTCCTTCTTCTCCCTCTTTACCTTCTGCTCCACCTTCCCTTTTATCTGCCCAATCATCAGCTCTCCTTTATTTTACAAATTAAGGTGGGAAGCTGATTTACAGGAAGTCACTTGAGTGCTGACTCATTCTGTGTTCACAACCACTCTAAGGAGAACTGAATTAACATCAAACATAATTAGCTCTAGGGCTATCCACATTTCCCCCTTTCTGTCCAATTAAAAGACTATTTTATCTCAGATACATATGTGTGTGTGTGTGAAAATATATAACTGAAAATATATAGGAAGTCTAACACAGCTTCCAAAACTTCGCCAATGTATAGAGACTTCTGATCACTTGGACAGGACTCTTACTCCAACATGCTGGATCATCAGTCTTCAGCCTCCTGGCCAGGGTCATCTGACAGACTTAGAGAAACAGGAATATTAAGGACTAACCTACTCTGTCCCAGCAGAATCAAGCTGTCCTAACCTGTAATTGTGTCCATTCTTTGAACAGTATTATGTTTGTAGATAAAGAGAGGCAATTCTTACCTAATGGCTATTTTGCCACAACTGGAGTAGCTCAAAGATGCTCAGTTTCTTCTTTGAATCCATGACAGGGAAAGCTGTCAGAAACAGACTAGTCTCAACAATAAGTGAATAAATAAACATTAAACATCACAATCTGTGGACTTCTGATGTTTTTGAAAACCAACTATTTATGTCAAGTAATTTAGGCTGTTCTCTGTTAAATACTCTCAGCCATTTCTAATTAAAATAACTGAAAACACCCTAACAACTCAGAGCCATGAATTCCCTATTTGGCCCTTAAGTCACAGGCTTAAACATCTCAGACCTGTCTATAATAACAGCAATAGAAGGACTTGGTCTAAGTCCCATACTTCAAAATTTTTAGTATCAAAGACAAACTATAATAACCACCCCCAGCCCTAACTCTTAGGGAACTGGGATGATTACTCTTCATAACTTCTTCAAGCTATGGGTATTGAGATATTTTTTAAAGGAGGGGGAAGGGTAGGGAAATGGGTGAGTTAATTGGCCTTAATATGGCCACACTAATGATTATATTAGTCTATGATGTCTGTGTCCTGACTGGATCCAGATGAAAAACTAAGACATCAGGAGTTCAGGCAGGTCAGTTTAGCATGTCTGATGATGAAATTCACCAAGGCTTTATATTCTGTAATATATAAACCTCACAATGAAATTTTAGTATCATCAAGATAACCTTTTTGTTTGATTCTCTGGAATCTAGTTCTCAGGGGGTCTCCCTCTATCAAATCTGATCCTTATTAATTCTGGAAGATGTAAATAACTTAATCACCTTTTCAAAAAACACAAAGACAAAACCTTTTCCCCAAATCAGCATATCCTTCAGCTGGTAACCAGAAAAACCTGTAGCTTGGCCTCTGTCCAAGGGGAACAATAAAACAACCAAAATACTCAAAATCACAAACATTTTAGCCTATTTAGGCCATTCTAATTTGTCATGTCAGGATATTAACTCAAAATTCCCATGGAGCCCACGTTAGCCAGAATATGAGACTCCTACAGATTTTATTATACCATCTTTAAAACAATTCATTCACACTTTTATTTTCCTTTCCTTTTCCTTCCCCCTCCCTTCCCCTTCCCCCTTCCCCTTCCCTTCCCTCTCCCTTCCCCCCTTCTGCCTCCCTCCTCCCCTTCCACCTCCCTTCCCCCATTCTGCCTCCCCTCACCCCATTCAGCCTCCACCTCCCCCTCCCCTCCCTCTCCTCTCCTCTCCTCTCCTCTCTTCTTCTTTCCTCTTCTTTTCTTTCTATACCTGCTTATAAGAAGCAGCTTGTTGAACCAGGATTAAAACCCAAAATTCCTGTGGAGCCCACATTAGACAGAATATGATTATTTTGTAAGACTTATTAAAGTAATATATCTTTATACCATCTTTAAGTATCAAAAGGTTATATTTCTCCCTTTATATAAATGAATTACCTGGTCTGCAGCCCTTTATACCTTTGTCTCCCAATTCTTTATTCACAGGGAGAAGATGAGTGTAAAAAGACCCACATTGTCTGTGTCCCTGTTTGGAGGTTGGAGAGGCAGGGTGGGGAGTGAAGGATATGTAGAAGCAACCACAGAAATGCTCTTTCAGATGTAGATGCCTCTCTGCCTTTCTCTGTAGGCCCCTCAAACCCAGTCAGCTTTAAATCCATACTGCTACAGCTTAGGTCATCGCCCAAGTCCCATTCAGGGATTTGGGGGGCAGTAAATTTTTATCTCAGGTTAGGTGAGTTCAAATCAATATGTTGGGTGCCAGTTCAAATCAATATGTTGGTGATATACATTCCCAGCAAGATAAAGCAAGAGGAGGTAAATAACATTGTGGCTTCCAGGAAGAAAATAAGCTGTCAAGGGTTGAACTTTTGTGTATACTAAAAGTATTACTGAACAAAATATATTGAAGTATGCATGGATTAAATATGTAGTCAGTAATGTATTATCAAACAATTCATGATTTAAAAATTATTCAAGGAGGAAAGATTAAGGTGAAGGTGACTGGTCACATATCCATCAGTACTGATACTAAAACCATGATCTGTACTTGACATGCATCCAATTATTTATTTATTTATTTTTGTATCTAGGTAATCCAATCATTTGGTTTTTATTCATTGGATGGAGCAGGAACTGTTTACTTGCTCAGCAAGCATCCTTGCCTGCAAATACTGCCCCACACACTGATGATTTCCACAGTCTAAAATTTAGAATAATTTCCCAAGTGTAACACCTGGAAATGAGTCACTATTCAAACAGAAATGGTTGAAAAGGATTTAAAAAACAAAATACAGTTTACTGAAAATCTTGATGAAGGGGCTTGAGACATTCTGAGGATTTGATGACAAAGAAAGATTGTTAAGGGACTGGAGAAATGGCTTAGTGGTTAAAAGTACTTGCTACTCTTGCAGAAGTTCCTAGTTCTGTTGCCTCTACCCATGTGTTAGCTAACAACTCTATGTAACTTGAGTCCCAGATGATCTGCCATCCTATTCTATCCTATGAAGGTAATAAATGCAAGTATATATTAGGCAATATTTCCATACTTATAAAATAAATGTAAAAACATTTAAAAAGAATGACTCTTAAACTCTTAAAGGTATAGTATACACAAGGAATGTCTCCCTCTTTTCATAAGCTGAAGAACAATTACTAGAGGTTAAAAGAGAATCTACACTGAAAGTAAACTGTAATATGACAATTGTGTAGGTGATAGTGTGCTGGTTTGAATAAAAATGGCCCCCATAGGCTCATAGGGATTAGCACTCTTATGTATGACCTTGTTGGACAGGCTGTGGCCTTGTGAGAGGAAGTGTATCTCTCTTCCTCTTACCTACACAGATACAGATGTAGAATTCTCATTTCTGAGAGTACTGAGACAGACTGACTCTATGACAGACTTCAGACTGACAGTTTAGGAGACTAGGTCTAAGTTTCTGTTTCCCAGGACTGGGCAAGTATGTGTAAGTCAGTTACTGAAAACTCCACAGACCTCAGTCAGCCAATCAGAAGCTGCCTCACCCCCTGGCCTGAAGCAAGAACAGTGTGTCAGCAACAGTTTCCAGGCTTTGCCAGCAGTAGTTTCCAACCCTCAACTCCAACAAGAGTTCAGGAATGTCCCTAGAGCCCTAGCAAATTACAATGACTCTAATAACCCTAGAGGTTTAGCAAACCAATCAAGAAAACAGTCACCTGGAATTACCCTAAACTACCTTAAATTGGGCTTTAGAGGTTACCTGGGTATGTCTATCTTGATAAATGGTAGAACCCTGCATGCTGAACTTGTGCAGAATAAAATACTCTTTACATTTGCATATTATTTGAGTCTGGGGTTCATTCTTTGGCTAATCACAGACACTTACACCTCTAGAGCACCATGCATGCATTAATTCTTTCTTCTCTGATAATGGACCAAACTTCTGAAGTATAAGCTATCCCCAATCAAATATTTTTCTATATAGCAGCTGTCATGGCCAATTATAACCCTAAGATGGAAGTTGGTGTCAGGGATTGGAATATTGCTATGATAGGCCTGCCTATGGTGCTTCTTGACAAAGTGTAAACTTTGGGATTTAAGGTTAGGAAATCAGATGAATCCTTTAATCAGGCAGGGCTTAATGGGCCATATTAGTAAGACAATGGAAAACAGGGGTGCTGAAGGTGATTTGAACTGTAGGGGCCCAGTTTAAGAGGTTCCAGAAAAGAATAATATTTGTATGTGACCTAGAAATCATTCTTGTGATATTTTTGCAAAAATGTGGCTGTTTTTAGTCCTTGTCAAAAAATAAAAACAAAAACAAAACAAAACACAAAAACCACACTGCCTAAGGCTAACTTAAAGAATTATGAATTAGTAGCTTTAGCAGAGAAGATATGCTGATAGCCTAGTACTGACTGTGACTGTGCTGCTTAGTTATTAGTGGCCCTACTTATGCATATTAATAATGAAAAGAAGGAAGATGAGCAAGAAAAAATACAAAATGTACACTTTGAAGAGAAATGTGGCACCAGGGGATATAAAGAAGCTAAATCCTATGCTCAAAGAGATTTTTATTTTTACTTTATTTTTAAATAGAAGTCATTTTATTGAAAATATTCTTTTCTTATACAATATATCCTAATTATAGTTTCCCCTCCCTCTACTCCTTCCCGTTCTTAGCCACCTTCCCTCCCCCTCCAGATCTCCTCCCTTTGTTAGAAAAGAATGGGCTTTTCTAGTGATAACAGCCATTATTTATTAGGGCAAAATCAAACAGTACTTTAAACTACCATTTAAATAACAGTGTTTTCTAGTAACAGCAGCGAAACATGGCAACATAAAGTACAATCAGACAGAACAAAGTCCTCACATGGAAGTTAGGCATAGCGAGCCAACAGAAGGAAAAGAGTCCCAAGAGCAGACACAAGACTCAGGCCCACTCCTTCTCACAATCAGGAGACCCACAAGCATTCTTTTTTATTTTTTTTATTACGTATTTTCCTCAATTACATTTCCAATGCTAGCCCAAAAGTCCCCCATGCCCTCCCCCCTCCCCATTCCCCTACCCACCCATTCCCACATTTTGGCCCTGGCATTCCCCTGTACTGGGGCATATAAAGTTTGCAAGACCAATGGGCCTCTCTTTCCAGTGACGGCCGACTAGGCCATCTTTTGATACATATGCAGCTAGAGTCAAGAGCTCCGGGGTACTGGTTAGTTCATAATGCTGTTGCACCTGCAGGGTTGCAGATCTCTTTAGCTCCTTGGATACTTTCTCTAGCACCTCCATTGGGGGCCCTGTGATCCATCCAATAGCTGACTGTGAGCATCCACTTATGTGTTTGCTAGGCCCCGGCCTAGTCTCACAAGAGACAGCTATATCAGGGTCCTTTCAGCAAATGCTTGCTAGTGTATGCAATGGTGTCATCGTTGGAGGCTAATTATGGGATGGATCCCTGCATATGGCAGTCTCTAGATGGTCCATCCTTTTGTCTCAGCTCCAAACGTTGTCTCTGTAACTCCTTCCATGGGTGATTGTTTCCAATTCTAAGAAGGGGCAAAGTGTCCACAGTTTGGTCTTCGTTCTTCTTCAGTTTCATGTGTTTTGCAAATTGTATCTTATATCTCGGGTATACTAAGTTTCTGGGCTAATATCCAATTATCAGTGAGTACATATCATTTGATTTCTTTTGTGATTGTGTTACCTCACTCAGGATGATGCCCTCCAGGTCCTACCATTTGCCTAGGAATTTCATAAATTCATTCCTTTTAATAGCTGAGTAGTACTCCATTGTGTAAATGTACAACATTTTTTGTATCCATTCCTCTGCTGGTGTGGACCGGAAGGGACCCCAGCTATTCTTCTAACTTGTTAAAAGGAGTTAAAGAACAGCTTAAGGCTGGATGTGGTGGTACACACCTTTAATCCTAGTTCTTGAGAGGCATAGTCAGACAAATTTTAGAATTCAAGGCAGCCTTGTCTCTAAAGTAAATTCAAGTACAGCCAATCTTAGGCAGTGAAGAACACCATCAAAAATAAAATGCAGGTAAAAATATATTTGAAGAAGAGTTCTATTTTTCATTTCAAAAAAAAAACCAAAAACAGCAGAACTTGGCAGCTTTGGGCTCATGTTTCTTGCTTTAGAGTCAAGGCTACAAAAATGGGTTATGGAATCCCTGCTATAACTAATTAATGTCACTGAGACCAAGTATGTGTCAGGAGTGTCCCTACATGGAAGCTTAGATAGGTGATTGCATGAAGCTGTAAAGGTGAACCATGGATTGACTTGGAGACTCCAAAATGTTGGAAATATCAGAGTTATAATGTACCTGCAGAGGAAAGCTGCTAACAGAGAGTTGTAACCAGCCCACGAGAAAGAAGAGTGTTTCAATCAACAAAGTTAAAGGGAATTGGAGATCCGAAGAGCACATTGACATTAGACATGGAGATGGAGAGTTTGGAGTTTGCCTGGCTGTTTTTTGTTCTTGATTTGGTCCAGTATTTCCTCGGTACATTTGCCTTTCCTCATTTTCCCCCTTCCCCCACTTAATGTATACTCCATGGAAGTATGTGATCTAAGCTTTTTAATTTTAATTTTATAGAAATTACAGTTAAGAGTTTCCAAAGAGACTTAGGACTTTTAAACAGGGTTGAGACTGATAGACTATGGGAGTCTTAAAGATAGACTAAAGGCAGTTTTCAATGTGACATGGCTACTTGTCTATGGGGGCCCAGGAATGGTATATGAAAATGCCCCTTATTGGCTCATGGAGAGCAGCTCTTTCAGGAGGTATGGCCTTGTTGGAGTGGGTGTGACCTAGTTACAGGAATTGTGTCTGTGGGGGTGGGCTTCAGAGTTTCAGATAAATAAGTGAAGTCCAGTGTCATTCTCTCTTCCTGGCTACTGTAATATCCAAAATGAATTCAAAACCACCCAGTACCTTCCCCCTCCGAAAAGGACTTTTCAAACAGTACTAGAAGGCCAAGTGCAGAGCCACATAAGGAAGCTGGCTGAATAAACAAATGTAAAAACATAGTTTTAGTGGTCAAAATGATTAATCCTGCAGCTGCCAAAATAAAATTAGCTGTTCTCAGAGAAATAACCATAACAAGATAGCAGCTCACAGAGAAATTCCCCCTACCCTGCCCCACACTGAATTCTGAGAAAGACCACAATCCACCCTGACCTTGCTAGGATTCCCCTGATGTTAATAACGTTAATAGCTGACCCATAAGTTCAAAATGTACTACTACTTTGCTGACCAAATCATAATAACCCACCATGGGGGCAAGCAAATTGAGTCACTAGGCCAGAGGTAGTCACTATGCAAACCAACCAATGCCTGAAAAGGTTACTTGCTATACCCATTAGAATAAGCCAGCTAGCCTGTTGTCCATATCTGTCCCTTACAAAGGTATAAAGAGTGTGTTCTTTCTTTGTTCTGGGTCTCTCCTCTGGCCTGCGTGTTAGGAGTGGAGTCCCCAACATGTTGGAATAACAAAAATCTTCATGCGGTTTTGAGTGGTGGCAGTCTCTGTGGTCTTTGTGAGTGAGGGTCTTTTGACAAACTCCAACAACCACCTCTCAAACCCCATGCTGCAATGCTTCTTGCCCTTAAGACAATAGACTAAACCTCTGAGACTGTAAGCCATCCTTATTAAATATTTTCCTAATTAAGAGTTGCCATGGTCATAGTGTCTTTTCACAGCAATAGAAACACTAAGCAGATTGAATATAGCAAAATAAGGAAAAAGTGACTTTTGAGATAAGCCTGCATTGAGGTGAGCCATGCCAGTAGTCACATGCTATGGTGGTGAGCTTTAGAATCAGGAGGCCATAAAGTGTCAGGGAGCTCAAAACATCTTTAGGCTCTGGCAAACATCCAAAAGTAAAAGACATAAAAGAAGAAAAGTATTGATGTCTTTGGATTCAGAAAAGTTGGTAGACACTCAACCTCATGGTGGCTCAAAAGGACTGAACTGTGTTCTAGGTATTCTTGGAATGAAAAAATACCTCATCTCCAGGTGAGCCCAACCCACTAGGGATGGTCTTTTAATCTATGTTATTGACCTGCCCACCTAGAATAACTGTTCAGAGAAGAGAAAAAACTTGCTGCCACCTAGAAGTGGAATCCACTCTTTATTAAACTTCCACACTTTGAAGAGGTAACCATAAAATTTTCTGATATGGAGTAATATAGAGAATAAATACAACTCATTTACACCCTGAATTGAGTAACACACTTCCAAAGCTGTTCATCAGAAAAGATCAGTGTCTGGACTAATTTTCTAGATCCCATCCTCTCATACAGTCTTCAGACTTGGGTGCTCATATAGAAGATGAGGTATATATTTCCCTTCTTGCAGTCCCAGGGCCTAGAACCAGGGACATTTCTGGAGCTGAAGCTTTTATTGTCCCTTCTGTAGGCTGCCTGTCTTATTTTTATCTCATGTTTATATCATCCTCACTTTCTGAAGAGGTAACCACAACTACCATTTAGGGTTTGGAGCCAATAACTGAATGTGACATCTAACTGCTAGAAGGTATATTTTGATGTCAAAACCTGGTTACCCATCCAGTGGTCTTTATTAAAGGACCTAAAATTACATTAGTTATTCTATTTGTATAACATTCAGGTGTGGAGAGTAGAGAAAAACATTTAACATCTGTCTAGATAGAAATGTAAAATAGAATTCAAAGTAAGAATTATTAGAATTTGAAGCCATTTTCATGGAACCAGGATTAGCCAGAAAAGAGGATACTTTCTAATGTTCTAATCAATGTCCAGTAAAATCTCCTTGAGCTCACAAGAGCATTCACCTAATGGATGATTGCTTATTTATTTATTTATTTATTCATTCATTCATTCATTTACACGTTTAAGTATGGAATGCAGTCTGACAAACTCCAGATATGCTTTCAATCATGTTGGATTCGTGAAAGTTCAAATCACAATGTGAGTCACCTCCTGGATAGTTTCTTCAATACATTTTAGGGTAGGCTTCAAAATAATGCAGTCAAGAGTTGCAAATTCAGATTGTTTTCTCCTCTCATTACATAAATGAAAAGCAGACAAGATGGGTAATAGTGGAGTATTCCAGTGGAGCCAGTATTTGATACAAAGAAAATCCTCTATTGTGGTTCTTAGTCTCATTAATAAAATGATTTATGGACACATTGAAATAGAAACTCAAAGACAAGTTAATATAGAGAAGGGAGTGGTGGCATTGACCTGGATATAAAGGGAATAAATAATAAATAAAAATAATTAATGAAAAGAAAAACAATCTTCATAATGGACAGGCATAAAACTAGCAACTTCTCAGATGTGGGGAGCATAGAACACAAAGGAAAAAAAATACTGTTTGAGATAATACTATATCAGTCAAATGTAGTAGGCAGTAACATGATGATGATGAAGAGAGCTTTTGACAAAGAGAACCCCATATCACTATGGAGTTTAAATGCATGTTGAAGTACTGGTCAGCATTTTTTAAAAGGACAGAATAGAAGATAAAGAATTCTTCCACACTTTTGAATCAGGACTCAGAGAGTCAGGTAAACTAGGTCAAACTACATGACACTATTTAGGGACAGTCAGTCCATTTTTAGCATTTGAGCATATAGGAATTGTAAGAAACAGAGAATAAGCTTGGTGTCACAGAGAGGAACCCACAATTCTTTTGTAGAAACACAAACTTGGCTGGCCAACACAATAGCACAAGGAGTTCCCTTGGCATTTATTCTAGTAAAGGTGGTGAGTATGTCTTTTCCTAATTGTCTGGTGACTAACATCAAAGTATTTTGAGGCTGGCAAGTGATAAACGAGTAGGGAAATGGCAAAAATAAAATGACTTTGTATAATCAAAGGGTTTAACAGGTAGGGGATTAAAACATTTGAATGAAGTTTTCCAAGGTGGAAGAGATGAAAAGTTTGAATTCTTTGTCTTAGAAAAATGTTTAACAGAGTTGGACAGAAAAGACTAATAGTTAATATTTCCTAAAGAATAAAAATAAGTACTCTGTTGTCAAGATTTTAAATATTTAAGCAAGAGAAATATGGCTTTAAATGAATAAACAAAGGAAATCAAAGGGACCATGAAAAATAAAATAAAATAAAATACAATACAATAAAATAAAATAAAATATTATAAAATTTCTAAGTGTCATCACATACTGGCGAGATTCCTTAAAGCAGTTTCTCAATCGTAACACATTTTGAGAAATGGCATAGAGTAGAGAGAAAATATCATGGAATGGTAAATAGTTCAGGTTATATTTTTAAATTTGTATACACGGAACAGTGAGAGAGGTTACAGTATTTTGACTTTCATTTCACTACATAATAGGTTTATTTTTTAACTTTTTTTTATTACATATTTTCCTCAATACATTTCCAATGCTATTCCAAAAGTCCCCCATACCCTCCCCCCCACTTCCTTACCCACTCATCCCCTCATTCCCATTTTTTTTTGGCCCTGGCATTTCCCCTGTACTGGGGCATATACAGTTTGCCTGTCCAATGGGCCTCTCTTTCCAGTGATTGCCGACTAGGCCATCTTTTGATACATATGCAGCTAGAGTCAAGAGCTCCGGGGTACTGGTTAGTTCAAAATGTTGTTCCACCTATAAGGTTGCAGATCCCTTTAGCTGCTTGGGTACTTTCTCTAGCTCCTCCATTGGGAGCCCGGTGATCCATCCATTAGCTGGCTGTGAGCATCCACTTCTGTGTTTGCTAGGCCCCGGCATAGTCTCACAAGAGACAGCTACATCTGGGTCCTTTCAACAAAATCTTGCTAGTGTATGCAATGGTGTCAGCATTTGGAAGCTGATTATCGGGTGGATCCCTGGATATGGCAGTCTCTACATGGTCCATCCTTTCGTCTCAGCTCCAAACTTTGTCTCTGTAACTCCTTCCATGGGTGTTTTGTACCCAATTCTAAGGAGGGGCATACTGTCCACACTTCAGTCTTCATTCTTCTTGAGTTTCATGTGTTTAGCAAATTGTATCTTATATCTTGGGTATACTAGGTTTTGGGCTAATATCAACTAATCATTGAGTAAATATTGTACAAGTTCCTTTGTGAATGTGTTACCTCACTTAGGATGATGCCCTCCAGGTCCATCCATTTGGCTAGGAATTTCATAAATTCATTCTTTTTAATAGGTGACTAATACTCCATTGTGTAAATGTACCACATTTTCTGTACCCATTCCTCTGTTGAGGGGCATCTGGGTTCTTTCCAGCTTCTGGCTATTATAAATAAGGCTGCTATGAACATAGTGGAGCATGTGTCCTACTTACCGGTTGGGACATCTTCTGGATATATGCCCAGGAGAGGTATTGCTGGATCCTCCGGTAGTACTATGTCCAATTTTCTGAGGAACCCCCAGACTGATTTCCAGAGTGGTTGTACAAGCCTGCAATCCCACCAACAGTAGAGGAGTGTTCCTCTTTCTCCACATCCTCGCCAGCATCGGCTGTCACCTGAATTTTTGATCTTAGCCATTCTGACTGGTGTGAGGAAGAATCTCAGGGTTGTTTTGATTTGCATTTCCCTGATAATTAAGGATGTTGAACATTTTTTCAGGTGCTTCTCTGCCATTCGGTATTCCTCAGGTGAGAATTCTTTGTTCAGTTCTGACCCCATTTTTTAATGGGGTTATTTGATTTTCTGAAGTCCACCTTCTTTAGTTCTTTATATATGTTGGATATTAGTCCCCTTTCTGATTTAGGATAGGTAAAGATCCTTTCCCAATCTGTTGGTGGTCTTTTTGTCTTATTGACAGTGTCTTTTGCCTTGCAGAAACTTTGGAGTTTCATTAAGTCCCATTTGTCAATTCTCGATCTTACAGAACAAGCCATTGCTGTTCTGTTCATGAATTTTTCCCCTGTGCCCATATCTTCAAGGCTTTTCCCCACTTTCTCCTCTATAAGTTTCAGTATCTCTGGTTTTATGTGAAATTCTTTGTTCCACTTAGATTTGACCTTAATACAAGGAGATAGGTATTGATCGATTCGCATTCTTCTACATGATAACAACCAGTTGTGCCAGCACCAATTGTTGAGAATGCTGTCTTTCTTCCACTGGATGGTTTTAGCTCCCTTGTCGAAGATCAAGTGACCATAGGTGTGTGGGTTCATTTCTGGGTCTTCAATTCTATTCCATTGGTCTACTTGTCTGTCAGTATACCAGTACCATGCAGTTTTTATCGCAATTGCTCTGTAGTAAAGCTTTAGGTCAAGCATGGTAATTCCACCAGAGGTTCTTTTATCCTTGAAAAGAGTTTTTGCTATCCTAAGTTTTTTATTATTCCAGATGAATTTGCCGATTGCTCTTTCTAATTTGTTGAAGAATTGAGTTGGAATTTTGATGGGGATTGCATTGAATCTGTAAATTGCTTTTGGCAAGATAGCCATTTTTACAATGTTGATCCTGCCAATCCATGAGCATGGGAGATCTTTCCATCTTCTGAGATCTTCTTTAATTTCTTTCTTCAGAGACTTGAAGTTTTTATCATACAGATCTTTCACTTCCTTAGTTAGAGGCAAGCCAAGATATTTTATATTATTTGTGACTATTGAGAAGGGTGTTGTTTCCCTAATTTCTTCCTCAGCCTGTGTAGAGAAAGGCCATTGACTTGTTTGAGTTAATTTTATATCCAGCTACTTCACTGAAGCTGTTATCAGGCTAAGGAGTTCTCTGGTGGAATTTTTAGGGTCACTTATATATACTATCATATCATCTGCAAAAAGTGATATTTTGACTTCCTCTTTTCCAAATTGTATCCCCTTGATCTCCTTTTGTTGTCAAATTGCTCTGGCTAATACTTCAAGTACTATGTTGAATAGGTAGGGAGAAAGTGGGCAGCCTTATCTAGTCCCTGATTTTAGTGGGATTACTTCCAGCTTCTCTCCATTTACTTTGATGTTGGCTACTGGTTTGCTGTAGATTGCTTTTATCATGTTTATGTATGGACCTTGAATTCCTGATCTTTCCAAGACTTTTATCATGAATGGGTGTTGGATCTTGTCAAATGCTTTTTCTGCATCAAACAAGATGATCATGTGGTTATTGTCTTTGAGTTTAAATAATGGATTACATTGATGGATTTTCGTATATTAAAACATCCCTGCATCCCTGGAATAAAACCTACTTGCTCAGGATGGATGATTGCTTTAATGTGTTCTTGGATTTGGTTAGCAAGAATTTTATTGAGGATTTTTTTCATCGACATTCATAAGGGATATTGGTCTGAAGTTCTCTATCTTTGTGGGGTCTTTTTGTGGTTTATGTATCAGAGCAATTGCGGCTTCATAGAATGAGTTGGGTAGAGTACCTTCTGTTTCTATTTTGTGGAATAGTTTGTGAAGAACTGGGATTAGATCTTCTTTGAAGGTCTGATAGAACTCTGCACTAAACCTGTCTGGTCCTGGGCTTTTTTTGACTGGGAGACTATTAATAACTGGTTCTATTTCTTTAGGGGATATGGGACAGTTTAGATGCTTAACTTGATCCTGATTTAACTTTGGTACCTGGTATCTGTCCAGAAATTTGTCCATTTCGTCCTGGTTTTCCAGTTTTGTTGAGTATAGCCTTTTGTAGAAGGATCTGATGGTGTTTTGGATTTCTTCAGGATCTGTTGTTATGTCTCCCTTTTCAGTTTTGATTTTGTTAATTAGGGTGCTTTCCCTGTGCCCTCTGTGAGTCTAGCTAAGGGTTATCTATCTTGTTGATTTTCTCAAAGAACCCACTCCTCGTTTGGATAATTCTTTGAATAGTTCTTCTTGTTTCCACTTGGTTGATTTCACCCCTGAGTTTCATTATTTCCTGCTGTCTACTCCTTTGGGTGAATTTTCTTCCTTTTTTTCTAGAGCTTTTAGATGTGTTGTCAAGCTGCTAGTGTGTGTTCTTTCTAGTTTCTTCTTGGAGGCACTCAGAGCTATGAGTTTCCCTCTTAGAAATGGTTTCATTGTGTCCCATAGGTTTGGGTATGTTGTGGCTTCATTTTCATTAAACTCTAAAAAGTCTTTAATTTATTTCTTTATTCCATCCTTGACCAAGGTATCATTGAGAAGAGTGTTATTCAGTTTCCACGTGAAAGTTCGCTTTCCATTATTAATGATGTTATTGAAGATCAGCCTTAGTCCATGGTGTTCTGATAGGATGCATTGGACAATTTCAATATTTTTGTATCTGTTGAGGCCTGTTTTGTGACCAATTATATGGTCAATTTTGGAAAAGGTCCCGTGAGGTGCTGAGAAGAAGGTATATCCTTTTGTTTTAGGATAAAATGTTCTGTAGATATCTGTTAAGTCCATTTGTTTCATAACTTCTGTTAGTTTCACTGTGTCCCTGTTTAGTTTCTGTTTCCACGATCTGTCTATTGATGAAAGTGGTGTGTTGAAGTCTCCCACAATTATTGTGTGAGGTACAATGTGTGCTTTGAGCTTTACTAAGGTGTCTTTAATGAATGTGGCTGCCCTTGCATTTGGGGCATAGATATTCAGAATTGAGAGTTCCTCTTGGAGGATGTTACCTTTGATGAGTATGAAGTGTCCCTCCTTGTCTTTTTTGATAACTTTGGGTTGGAAGTCGATTTTATTTGATATCAAAATGGCTACTCCAGCTTGTTTCTTCAGATCATTTGCTTGGAAAATTGTTTTCCAGTCTTTCACTCTGAGGTAGTGTCTGTCTTTTTCCCTGAGATGGGTTTCCTGTAAGCAGCAGAATATTGGGTCCTGTTTGTGTAGCCATTCTGTTAGTCTATGTCTTTTTATTGGGGAATTGAGTCCGTTGATATTAAGAGATATTAAGGAAAAGTAATTGTTGCTTCCTTTTATTTTTGTTGTTAGAGTTGGCATTCTTTTCTTGTGGCAGTCTTCTTTTTGGTTCTTAGGGGACTACTTTCTTGCTTTTTCTAGGGCGTGATTTCTGTCCTTGTAATGTTTTTTTTTTTTTCTGTTATTATCCTTTGAAGGGCTGGATTCTTGGAAAGATAATGTGTGAATTTGGTTTTGTCATGGAATATTTTGGTTTCTCCATCTATGGTAATTGAGAGTTTGGCCGGGTATAGTAGCCTGGGCTGGCATTTGTGTTCTCTTAGTGTCTGTATAACATCTGTCCTGGCTCTTCTGGCTTTCATAGTCTCTGGTGAAAAGTCTGGTGTAATTCTGATAGGCCTGCCTTTATATGTTACTTGACCTTTCTCCATTACTGCTTTTAATATTCTATCTTTATTTAGTGCATTTGTTGTTCTGATTATTATGTGTCTGGAGGTATTTCTTTTCTGGTCCAGTCTATTTGGAGTTCTGTAGGCTTCTTGTATGATCATGGGCATCTCTTTCTTTAGGTTTGGGAAGTTTTCTTCTATTATTTTGTTGAAGATATTTGCTGGCCCTTTAAGTTGAAAATCTTCATTCTCATCAACTCCTATTATCCATAGGTTTGGTCTTCTCATTGTGTCCTGGATTTCCTGGATGTTTTGAGTTAGGATCCTTTTGCATTTTGTATTTTCTTTGATTGTTGTGCTGATGTTCTCTATGGAATCTTCTGCACCTGAGATTCTCTCTTCCATTTCTTGTATTCTGTTGCTAATGCTCACATCTATGGTTCCAGATCTCTTTCCTAGGGTTTCTATCTCCAGCGTTGCCTCGCTTTGGGTTTTCTTTATTGTGTCTACTTCCCTTTTTAGTTCTAGTATGGTTTTGTTCATTTCCATCACATGTTTGGATGTGTTTTCCTGTTTTTCTTTAAGGACTTCTACCTGTTTGTTTGTGTTTTTCTATTTTTCTTTAAGGACCTGTAACTCTTTAGCAGTGCTCTCCTGTATTTCTTTAAGTGAGTTATGAAAGTCCTTCTTTATGTCCTCTACCATCATCTTGAGAAATGTTTTTAAATCTGGGTCTAGATTTTCGATTGTGTTGGGGTGCCCAGGACTAGGTTGGGTGGGAGTGCTGTGTTCTGATGATGGTGAGTGGTCTTGATTTCTGTTAGTAGGATTCTTACGTTTGCCTTTCGCCATCTGGTAATCTCTGAAGCTATCTGTTATAGTTGTCTCTGGTTAGAGCTTGTTCCTCAGGTGACTCTGTTAGCCTCTATAAGCAGACCTGGGAGGCTAGCTCTCTCCTTAGTTTCAGTGGGCAGAGTATTCTCTGCAGGCAAGCTCTCTTCTTGCAAGGAAGGTACCCAGATATCTGGTGTTCGAACCTGCCTCCTGGCAGAAGTTGTGTTCCACTCACCAGAGGTCTTAGGATCCCGTGGGGAATCCTGTGCGGGCCCTTGCGGGTGTTGGGAGACTCCGCTGGCAAGGCACCCCGGTGCTGGAGTGGAGTGGAAGGGACTTGTGCCCCAGGTCAGGCCTGGGTGGTCTGCTTCCCTAGTTACCGCAGTCTCAGGTTCCGTGCGACTGGATTGGGGCAGACGCTGTGTTCCACTCACCAGAGGTCTTAGGATCCCGTGGGGAATCCTGAGTGGGCCCTTGTGGGTGTCGGGAGACTCCGCTGGCAAGGCATCCCGGTGCTTGAGTGGAGCGGAAGGGCTATTTTTTAACTTTTGTTCACAGTAAATAAAACACAAATTTGATAAGACAAAATGGATTATGGATTAGATTTTATTTTTTGAAAGTCCATAATCCAGCAATGAAGTAATGAAACAAACAAGAATACAGAAAATATAAGAGACCAACATGGTCATTTTTCCTCAAAGGCTAAATTGAGTTCTTTGAAAATTTATGTAGACACATTCCTTCATTACAGATAACTTTGGATTTTGAATGTTATGTAAAGTAGAAATTTACTTTTAATATTTAGAACATACTGGCTTGTCTACAGGAAAATTTGAAGTAAGCAAAATTGTGCCACTTAATAGAAATAAAACTGCAGCTATAAATGCCAAGGCCATGGCACTTCCAATTTCCTGAGTGTCTGGCTGGGAAGGTATATTGAAAGATGGTGGAAATATTATACCCTCCTGGAATATGATAGATACATAATTAATCAATATGGCAAGGCAAATAAAGCTGCTAGAAATGATGTTCAGAATTCCAGATAGACCAAATGGATTGTAAGTGGCCTTTCTATGTACTCTCCCCTGACACACATTCCAAAGGGCAATAATGGTGGTGACTTTTCCAACCAGTCCAAAAAAGCTAGAGACCAGTAGCAATTGTTGGATCATTCTGATATTCAATGGAAGGAAGGTATCATGGTAGTTGTATTGGTGACATATTCTCATATTCCTAAAGTCCTCATCATACTGGAGAGTACAGACTCTCCACATGCCAACAAATGCTGTGGTAGACTTAAAGACCACAGGGTCTTGGAAGTGCCACACACGCCACTGAGGTAAGCCTATGGAGATACAGCAAATTAGCCAAGCCACAGTTGTCAAAGCAAAGCCTCCCATTTGGCTATTGCAACGGTTTTTGATTAACATGATGATCACAGTGAATATTCAGCAACTGCAAAGAAATACAGGTAAGAATGAGGATGGGTTCTCAGACCTCAGACAGTTTACTCAGGGGAATTATACCAGGAACAAAGAATTATGATTGATAAAGTGGCCCTTGGCTTTGGAGATCTGCTACTGGGGATGTGGTTTGAAAAATCTAAGAGAAGTCCCCTGTGGAAATTATGTCCAAACAGGTTCATAATCCACTAATCTTATAACATTTGCACATCTGATATTTAGACTAGTCACAATGGAATTTGGTCACAATTACTGAGCCATCAAAATGGTTATCACAGTATATGTATGTCTACAAATGAGAGATACTGAAATTCAACAATTGAGTAAATGATTCATGCTCTATCCACTCTTTAAAAAATATGCCAACAATAAAAGGTCCAGGTACCATAATAGAGTCAATGTGGGATGTTTTGGACTCATCATTTTCATTTAGTATATTTTTCAAGACATAATATTCTATATCTCTGGCTGGTCTGGAACTGTTCCCTCATCCAGTCCCTTAACTTCTGGAAATTCTGCTGAATTTTGCACCCAAGGGCTAGTATTAGGGGCATGAGACATGACATCAAATCACTCACATAATGTTTTCAAGGGTAAACAATATCTAACATGTGAGAGAAGCTTGCTCTCCCTTTTTCATATTGACTACTTTCTCAGGATAATGAAGTATCAAAATTTGCTTACTCATTCATTCATCTTGGGTGTTTGCACTAACTCCAAACTTATTAAAAATAGTACCATATGAATAAACATGCATATATAAACTTGTGTTGATGTATTGTATAGTTATTTTTCATAATAAAGCATTCAAATGCAGGGCTATACAATGTCAAATACGTATTGAATGTACTTTGTAATTTACAGAATTTTCTTTACAAAACAGTTGTACCCTTTTACATACCCTGCAGCAAACTTAGTTTTCACCTTCTTTATAATTTCCTTCACATTGGCTATGTGCAATACAGCAACTGAAAGATAGTAAACAAATGGAAATTCATAAAGTGATTGAAAATTGACTTATTCTGGTATGTGCCATATAATACATTTTATACATTATCAAAAAGCAATGCATTTCACTGAAATATTTAAAACATGTCAAATCATAAGAAAAAATTTTAGACATAGATAATGTTCATAATAAGGCAATTATAAACTACCCAGATGCTGTAAATTTGACATTCATAGTTTGATGGTTAGTTTTGATTGTCTACTTGAAACAATTTAAGACTTATCTGGGTTAGGACTCTTAATTGAGGAATTGTCTAGATTTGGTTGAACTGTGGGACTGCCTGTGAGGGACTATCTCAGTTACGTTATTTGAATTAGGAAGGCTTTCGTAGTAAGAGTACCACCATTACCTAGGAAGGGGATACTGAGGTGTACATGCTTGTAGAAAGACATTTGAGTGTTAGAAGGAATGGATGAATTCCTTTGCCCCTCTTCTCAACTATGGATATCATGTGCCTAGATGCTTCAGATTATTGCCACCTTAACTATAAATTATTCTCTTCATATGCACCCTTTCTTATGCCCAGAAGAAGAAATTTTAAGGTTGTATTTCAAGGTGTTTCAAAAAGTACCCATGAAGGATAATACCCACTAAGCCAAGAGATTTGAAGCCCCCAAAAATGGCTTTCACAGGTAATATACTCGTAGGGCAGACTATCAGCAATATGGAGACAAATGTCAAAAATAAAAATTCAAGTATTGGTTCTGTTGAACATATTAACCCTTTCACACAATGTTTAGTTTTAACAACATGATGAAATTGAACCACCATAATGCAAATACCTCTGTTTGATAGCTTTCAGTTATGAGCAACACACCTCAGGAAATCATTCAAGGAACCAAAAGGAGCCTAAATAGTGTGTGTGTGTGCGTGCGTATGTGTGTGCGTGTGTGTGTGTGTGTGTGTGTGTGTGTGTGTGTGTGTGTGTTATAGTTTCAAATTCTTCAGTTGATATACTTAGATTCTTCAATATGTGGGTATGAAAAGGCAGAATGTGAGGGCAGGTCATAATAGTAATTGACCTCATAGTGGATAGGAAAGAGAGACACACAAATGACCAGGGAAGAGGTGCAATCTTTTTTGTTTTTGTTTGTTTGTTTGTTTGTTTGAGACAGGGTTTCTCTTTATAACCCTGGCTGTCCTAGAACTCACTTTGTAGAACAGGTTGGCTTCAAAATCAGAAATTCGCCTGCCTCTGCCTCCCAAGTGCTTAAAAGGGATTAAAGGTGTGCGCCACCATGCCTGGTGAGGTGCAATCCTTAAAGGCAAAGCTTATACTAAATCTTCCAGCTACATAACACTTTAAGTGTCTAGAAGCTCTTTTAAAAGCACAACCAGATAGAAGAACACATGTGGCAACACGGATGAGGCTATGCACCATGATGTTACATGGAATAAGTCAATCAAGTTATCCCAAATAACCTTTGAATCTTATTAAAATAGTCCCTAGGGGCTCAAAGCCATCAAATCATAATACACAATTGTGGTTGTTACAGGGCAAGTCAGGCATTCAATGGGTCAGAATTTTATTTGGAGAAGATGGTAAACAGTACTGGTAATCTCACAACCCATCAATGAATTCTCTTTATGCTATGAAACTATACATTTAAATGATCAGAGGTTAATTTTGATAGGAATGTATTTTTAACCTCATCATTCAGAAAGTAAAATAAAATGAATAGAAGCTCTATGTGAGACTTTGGACTATGCACAGACAGGCTGGTCTCCAGTTGAGCTGAGGTCTGAACTCAGGTGGTGATAATTCACCTACATGACATGGTAGGTGTTTCCTCATGCTCCTGGAACTCTGGCTCCCGCCTAAGTTACCACCCCCCACAGCCCCCGCAATAGAATCATGGATAGAAGTCACATAGGCAATGCCCAAACTTCTGACCTTCAGGCTAAACTCCTCCCCATTTACCTAGCAACAGTGAAGACCATAAAATGGGCTGTTCAGCCCCTGCTTGCTCTCTTACTTCTCACTCTCTTACTGCTTACCCTTCACTCTCACCCCCTCTCACCTCTCTCTTTGTCTTCTCTCCTCTCCTCTCTCCTTCTTACTCTCTTTCTCTCTAGCCTTTCTTTTTTCTCTGTCTCTGTCTCTGTCTCTGTCTCTGTCTTTCTCTTCTACCTTCTCTCTTTCCCCCTGCCTTTCGACAATAAAGCTCTAAAACCATAGAATGTCTCTGCTCAGCAAGGCCCACTGTGCTTGGAGGATGGGACAGGTTTTCTCCTAATGAGCTGTTTCTAATCTCCCGTTAGAAGGCCTTCCTGTACTCCTGTCAAGATCCACTGCCCTCAATCTCGCAGGTGTTGGGAACCTTTCTTCTCTCATCCCTCTCTCCTATAACGCTGGTGGCTTTAGCAAAGTAGCTCCAGGGTTCCCAGATAGGGCTGCCCCTTGTCCACCCCCTGAAGAGAGTGGGTCAGAGGCTTGAATGCCCACCTAGGACTGAGAAGAAAGGATATGGCAGCTCTCCCACGCCTGACAAACCAGACAATAAGTAAAACTCTGGCGGGTGTGGGTCTTCCCCCTTCCCTAGGGCCCCGTTTTTAGTTCCCTACAGCTCTACTAACCAGAGATACTGTCTTCAAGTGAACTCACTGATGGTGGTAGATTATGTGGCAGGGCAGTCAGGTATGGAGTCCAGTGGAGCTGACAAGGAAAGGGGTCCTCTCACTTGTCCTTTGAGGTTCCTTTACCATCAGCTCTGAGTCTGGCTTAATACTGGACTTCTTCTAATTCTGAGAATTCTATTGTGTCATCAAATTCCAATGACTTCACTGTCCTGTGTTCTGTCATCAGCGTTTGAATATCTTGACACTTGATGCTGTGGGGGAGACTGTGGCATTTTCTTTGCTGTCTTTTCTCATGTGTAACCTTTTCCGAGCTTTTAGTATGCTGTGTATTTATTAGTGTGACTCTCTGTTCATAAACTAACTGATTCAGACTTGTATGCCATCACTTTCTCTTTCTCTATCTTTGGGAAATAATTCTTATCCTGTCAATGGAGGTGGCGTTAGCTTAGAAAAATCCTTGCCATGTATAGATGCAGTTGCTAAAAGAGGAGGCCTCAACACTTGAAGTATGAGCCTGGCTAATTACTCATATATATATATATATATATATATATATATATATATAGAGAGAGAGAGAGAGAGAGAGAGAGAGAGAGAGATCCAAGCATATGTTATGGACAATGAGATTATAGCTGCAAAGAAAGGCAAAACTTCTTAAGACACATGCAAAAACATTTTGATTATAGTTCAGATTATTTTAAAGCAACTCTGTATTACATGGAAATGGACTAAAATAAAGTTTCCCATATTGCTTAACAAAAAGAAGATGCTATAAATGTGTCATGATGGGGATGGTTAGATGGCGCTAGCTTAAGAGTACTTTCCTCTCTTCTAGAGGATGCAATTATGGTTCCAGACACTCTTGTCATATAGTTCATAACTACCTGTATATTCTGCTCTAGAATACCCAATTCTCTCCTCTGCTCTCTGTGGGTATATGCAAATACATGGCATACACTCACACTGACTCATATACATACACATAACGAAAATTATCTTGGGGCTTGAGAGATATCTTAGTGGTTAATAGCTCTTTTACAGTACTTAGGTTCAATTTCTAACACAAAAAAACAGCATCACATAACCATCTGTATCTGTATTTCCAGGGGATTCAGTACCCTCCTCTAGCCTTTCTGGATACAAGAAAACAATTGATGCATAGACATACATGAAAGATATGTATGTATGTATGTATGTATGTATGTATGCTTTTAAAAATTAATCTTTTGAAATGTCATTAATCCAATGCTATTTATACTTTCAGGAAAAGGGTAAGATGCAGGCTGTAAGGAATGTGATAGCTGATGGTGTGGGATAAGTAGCAATACAGTATTTTCTTATCTTGTTTATGATTTTTGAAAGGCTTATCATATAGCTCTCAGACATTTTGAGACTATATTTCTTTAAGCTCCACTTCAGAAGACTGATTTTAGCATGTGCCACTCTGCCCTTCTTAAACCTGAATAAGTATCTAATATTTTATTTTGAAGTTAAATGACCATTATATTTGTTTTAAATATTATATAATACATTGACCTATATTTCAGTCATGAATGTTAGATACCTGTCAGAATTGAGAAAAATAATAATGACATATAAATTTCTCCCTATATTTGGAAAACTATGTCTAGTTTCCTGTAGTCATTATGCTTCTAGGCCATATGGATACTATTTATTATTTTAACTTTTTTGTAAGAACTGTGAAATCCAAATTTAAAAGTTAAGTTTTAATGTCTAAGATTCCACTGTCTCCTGTTTTGAAGATTACTCCTGGTGAGTAGATTAGAATAACTGGTAAAATAAGCACCTCTACTGTATTCACTTACTAGGAAAACTATTAATTACAGTAAAATTTTAATTGTGTATATATCATCAATAATTTTTATACTTCATAAGTTCCATGAGCTTCTGAAAACCCCATCTTAACAATAATAGTAAAATTAAAAATAAATCCTCTGTGACGTGTTCTGCTGACTAATTTGTGTGAACTTTACACAAGCTAGAATCACCCCAAAAGAGGTAACTTCAATTGAGAAAATATCACCATTATATTTGCTTATTTGCAAGACAGTAAGATTATTTTCTTTTAGTGAGTTATGTGGGAGGGCCCAGCCCACTGTGGGTAGTGTCATGTCTAGGTAAATGATCCTGGAGTTATAAAAAGTAGGATGAGAAGACCTATTGAGGAAACCATGGAGATTACAGTCTCTGCTTCAGTTCCATCCAGCAAGTTCCTGCTTAAATTCCTGCTCTGACTCTTCATCACAGTTGACTGTGATAGAGATTTGTAAACCAAATAAATATTATGTTGTAATAATTCCTACTGAAAACTAACATTAGGTCCCTAATTTGCTCCAATTAACCAAGCAAGAGGGAAAAGAAAGGGTGGGATAATGAACTGAGGGAGGGGTTTTCAGATAATACTTTATAATCATATACCAATTTCATGTATACTGAACAATATCCACAACACACAGATGAAATGAAAAATTGAGGTCAGAGCTTTATAAAAGGTATTCAAGGCTTAGTAGTAAAACAAAGTTGTCAAATTCATTCTAATATAAGCCAGGTAGTTAATTAGTATTGTTTTGGCAGCCACAATGCCCTGTCCACCATTTTACTCTATCCTCTCAAAATATAGGGGTCCCAGAGTAAGAGTGAATGTTGGACAGTTCTGTTTCTTCAAAACTTGTTTTATGGACACTACTATTTAAATTCATGATATATTCACATGATTGGAAAATTCTTTGAAACAGTGACAGTATCCATACTAATTTCATAAAACCAACTAGCAAGTAGTCAAGACTATTTCTGAATGAAAACCCATACCTTGATCAATAAATTAAAGTTCCACAAAAAACAAAGATTGCTCAAAGGAGGCATTTGGACATTTTTGATCACAGACCACCTTAGCAGGTTGTAGGTCTTTGGAAAACACCTGTAGATATCTCAGTAATGCTGTAAACAGACCCTGAGAATGACTAATTTGTTAAGCTATTTAACCATTAGTTAAATTCCAAATATCAAGATGACTTGACTATACAAAGGAATACTATACAAATGAAAATTATGCAACTTCACCAAGCCACAGCACCAGCTACAATTAGCACTATTGTGTAATTTTCAGTTTCCTGAGAATCTGGCAGGAAGACATATTAAAAGCTGGTGATAAGTTAGGCACTTTCATATGTTATTGTATTGGAATTGTAGTACACACACAGTACAGTATGGCTAATTCAATGACAACCATGTGCATAATCCCTGAAAGAACTAATCCATTATACATGATACTGTTTAGTATCTCCTTATACATGTTCCTAAATGATAAAATGCATAAGAGTTTCCTTATTCAGACCAAGAATGTTGGAAGACAGCAGTAGGACAAAGGAATAAATGTACCATATTAGATGTACCAGTGACATACTATACTGTTGTTGGATTTTCTGTCATAGTGGTAAGTGCTGATTTTCCACATTCACACAAAGATTTTCTTAAGATAGGGAAAGGTGGGCTCATGTAAAAACTACTGTTACTATGATAGGATGCTCATGGAGATGGAGAAATGATCCATGCTACTTATAAACAAAGTGAAGTCTGTGATATGGCAACTGACAATTGAGTACAGGAAGAGCATAGTGGCTGAAAACACTGGGCAACTGAAAAATGCATCCATATGGGTTCCTTGGGCCTGTGACAGTGTCCCTTGAAGAAAAAGTTCTAGAAGTGATGAATGTTTCAGAAGGTTGGGCTTTGTCCCAAAGATCATCTGCTGGGAGAGGAGTCTGAGCAAACTATGAGGACTGTAAGGTCACATTTATACTGAGATCCTGAAAAATTGTACACCTTACTACTGCTTTCACTTCTGACTATTGTTCCAGATGCACAATCATTATGACTATAATATTGAGCCTTAAAAATAGTCGTTAATGCACCATTTGTAATAGTAGTAAATCCTAAACTACTTCATTGGGACAATTGGATAAGTAAATAATGAAAATTGTATAACATTAATTATACAAGTGGGTCATATATACAATGTGTAATATTTTGAGTTCAACACTTGATACTTAACTTGATCTTTTCTTGTTGGTGGTAGTGGTGGTGGTTTTTTGTTTGTTTTTTGTTTTGTTTTGTTTTAGACAAGGTATGACTGTGTCTTAATTAAGTTCTTATTACTGGCCTTTAACTTCTGACAGTTGTGCTGTCTCTCCGTGAAACATGTTAGTTTGGAGTCATAAGCTATTATATCCTATTAATTAATAAGATACTGTTTTCAAGGTCTACCCATGTTGTAGCACATGTAAGATTTTTTTTCTGCTTTTCTGCTAACTAGCATTATTGGGGTTAAACCATTGTAGTTTGCCTATTCACTAATTAAGTTTAGATATTTGTAGTATCTCTAAGAATTATCTAACACAAACATGGTTGTATACATGAAGAAACATACATTAAATTTGTTGTTGATTTATGGTCACATTTCTTTTGGGTACATCTGAGCTAGTTGAATTTGTGTACTTAATATTTTTAAAATTTTGTACTCTTGCCAACAAGATATGAAAGTGAGACCTTCTTTATGAGTTCTCTTACATTGCTTTATTTAATATTTTCAGAGACAGAGTCTCACTTGTCCAGAAAGGCCTTGAAATCACTATAGCACTCTGGTTGGCCTCATATTTGCAACCCTTCTTCTTTGGCTTCTTGAGTAGCAAGAATTATAAGCAAGTTCTACCGTGTCAGCCCATTTATTTTTTTATTGCAGATTATTCCTGAGTAGTCACTCAGAGTCTAGTCTTCCTAATGCATCCCAGTGCAACCTGATATTAAAAAATTCTCCTGACATAGTATCCTAAGCCATTCTATGCATGACAGGCTGTGCCAAATTGTTACTCTTTCTAATTATAACCATTGTCAATTTGATAACCCAAAGTAAATCATTTACAAGTTACTGGATATAATGAGCACATAATAAAACAAACAGCTTGCACACTGTAATTATGGATATAAACTAAATCACAAGAATATGCATTAAGTAAGTTATTAAGATAAAATTTAACAGGAATAGAGAGATTTTGAATTTTTTCCTTTGAATTAATATTTTTCTAACATCTCATACACCAGAAGAACATACTATTTTATAAATAAAGCTAAAAATAATCTATTATGGATCAAATAATTATAGTGCTACCATCCTTAAAAGTATGCATATATTAGTAGCTAGAGGGATGGCTTAGTGTTTTGGAGAATATCTGTTGTTTCAAAGAATTTTGGTTCAGATCTTAAGATTCACATTAATTAGTTCACAGCTGCCTGAAACTCCAGTCCCAAGCAACTTTGGCTTCCATGTGTATCTGCACAAATATGCACATACCCATAACTCCACACACGAGCACACACATAGAGAGATATGTTTTATTTAGTTGATTCAGCTGAGCATTAACAAACATCATAACATAAAAATTTTGGCTGCTCTGTAAAATGATAACCATGCAGTAGGTAGTTCTCTGAGGATAGCTTTTTTCTATTTGCTTTGTATGTGGGAAACTTGAATTATATGTATTTATTTTTTTTTGCTTTGTTTGTTTTTACTTTTGTGGTTATATGGATTGAACTAAAACCTTGAGCAGCATTTAGTCTTTCTTATAGTACCTGGATGCTTACATTTTTAGATATTTCTTCCACAAGCTTGACTTTTTACAAAAAGAAAAAGGACTTATCTATAAACTCAATAGCCAGGAGACAGAGATAAAATAGATATGGTCAAAGGCAGTATAGTCTATGTAGTAAGTTCCAGGCAACACATGGATATTTAATATAAATTTCAGAAAAAAGTACATTAATATCAATAAAATAAACATAGTTTCAAATAATAGAAGATTAATTCTAATACATGCATATACCCTAAACATTAATATACAGCAAAAGACTCTTTACCTGTAATACTTTTCATATGTCAAAAAAACTCTTTGAGGAATCTGAAAATGTTACAACCAAAAGCCATCTCAGTATAGAGTAAGCAAGTTTTTTACTGTGATATGAATTTATTTGTGTAAAGTTAGAGAATGTTCTTACTAGATATGAAAGACTTACTTTGAAATCACTATGTAGTCTCTACACTGGGGCATCTCTAGGTTGTGACAGAGATCTGGCATAGGGAAATCACTCAGGAATAAGTGCAGATATATGTGCACATGTATTTACCATGAGTAAGGAAGATCTAATATTAGTTATAAATATTACAAAAGTGTATTGTATGGCATTGTCTTAGTTTGGGTTTTATTGCTATGAACAGGCAACCTGACCAAGGCAACTCCTATAAGGATAACATTTAATTGGAGCTGGCTTACAGGTTCAGAGTTTCAGTCCATTATCCTCAAGGGAGGAACATAGCATCATCCAGGCCAGCATGGTGCAGAAGGAGCTGAGAGTACCACCTCTTCATCTGAAGGCCACTAGGAGAAGACTAGCTTCCAAGCATCTAGGATGAAAGTCCTAAAGCCCACCCAGACAGTGACACACTTGCTCCAATAAGTCACACCTACTTCAGCAAGGCCACACTTGCAAATGGTGTTACTCCCTGGAACAAACATATGCAAACAACCACAGGCATTCATGATAAAATTATGAAAGTACAAAAATGCTCTTTTCTTTTATTGTCGTTTATTTACTTTTATTTTTAATTGTATATTGTGTGAATTCCGTCTGTGAATCCATGTACTGTTTGATAGAAGAGGCATCAGAGGCTCTAGAACTCAAATCATACTTCTTATGAGCCTTCTTACATATTTTTGGGGAAATAAAATTGAATCCTCTGCATGAACAGTATGCTGCCTGAACTACTAAGCTGTATGTTCATCTTCCTTGTTTCCCACATCTCTGAATATACACAGGTAATCAAGAGGACCAGATGTTGGATCCATTCATTATGGGATAATGTATGGAAAGGTATCTGAATGAGATAGCTAGACTTTGGGAAATGTTTCCTTAATAGTCACCTGGATTATTTCCCCTGCTTAGATAGAGAACATGAGATAATAATAGAGATGAATAATGGTACAGTAAACCAGAGAGATCCACAAAGACAGAACTATGCCATTCTTCAGAATCATGAGAGTTGATTGATCACTTTTATCATTATAGCCTAAGAATGGTTGAAATTCTAATTATTGTTTTTAATGTTGTACATGTTCCATCTTTACATCTATCTCAGTATAATTGGAAAAGCATTAAATTAACCATAGCAAATGCACATACCTCTGTTGATTTGTATTGTTTATTTGCGGTTAAAATAGACTAAACCACTTAAAGTGGCATGGACTATAACAAATGTTATAAATATCCCCATATTTTCATATACTTGAGTCCATACCTTTGGATCGATTGGTTTAGATATATTGTGCAGGTTATTATTGTGGCTAGTTCAAGGGTCAGATTCTACTCACTTCCTGGTGTACTGGAAGTAGAAAAGGGACAAGAGAAAATCTTCAAAACAACAAAGATTAATTTCAATTTCCTCCAACTATATAAAACCTTTTTAACTGTTTGGAAGCTCCCAAAATATTACCTCCAGATAAGGGTACAGGGATGGAACAAAAAGATAGGGTACATCCAAATAAGAGCACCATGGTAAATTAGAGGCTAATTCAATAGATAATATAATGATGTTCCTATGTATACCTTTAGAGGACATTAAGTACATGAACGTTGCCAATCACAAAAGATAAAACACCATGTTATTCCATACAATGTCCTTATGACAGGCAAATTGACAGAGATAGAAAGCACACTTGTAGTTTCTAGGGGACCAAGAAGGGAGAAACAGAACCTGAAATTCACTGAGGGCACCAATTCTATTGTGGAAGACAGTTGATAATCATTCTAAAATACTATGAATATATACAATACTTTGAAAGTATAAATGTAAAAAGTAAGCTGTACACTTTAAGTGTGGATTTAAACCCATACCATAGAGCATAGAAGATAGAAAGAGCCTCTACTGACCTTTAGTGGGTCCTCAAGTGAACTAGTGACTATCAGTGGTTCAGAACAGGTGGTTAGTTGGGCTACCAGGACCAAGGACACTCTGTTCCTCTCTTACACCACTCACCACTCCTCTCACACTCTTCTCACGTTTCTTTAGGACTCCTGAATGGATCCAGTTTGTCCCAAAGTCTTGGGCAGACTACAGTCCTGACCCACAGTTCTGAGAATTATGTGTTGTCACCATATTCCAAACTGCTGTGACCTCACAATTGAAGTTTCAGCCATTTTAGTGAAGTGAAATTTTGTGGGCTAACCATAGCATTATATGTGGATACACACACATTACTGTATGTACACCGAGAGAGAGATAAAGAAAGACAGGCAGAAAGACAGACAGACAGACACACACACACACATATATATACATATATATATATATGTATATATTACTTAAAATTAATATAAATTTTAAGGAGCAAAGTAAAAGGCTCAGTGCTAGAAGTGTTTCCTTGTATATCCCCTGATTTAACACCACCACCAGAAAAAAAAATCTTTATATAAAGAGTAATTATAGAGAAATAAGCAGAGCAGTTAAATCACTGACCTTCCACATAACACATTCCTTCTCCCAGAGATGTAGCCACAGTTCCCTGGACTTTATCCTTTAGTATAATGAATTTAGAGACAAAGGACATTACTTGCAGAACATTGAGGCCCTGAAAGCAGGACAGGTCTCCCAAAATGTGATTCCCAACACCAGGGAAACTTTGAAGTATGGCCCCAGAGTCTTTCCTGCCTTGTGACAGAGGCTAGACAAGTCCATATCACATGTAAAACTTACCATAACATATCATGAAAACATACCATCATGCTGCCTTTAATATTGTACTATCTCTTCTATTATTCTCCTACTTTAATGCTGGGTTATACTTGCTTGTGGTCATGAACCTCTCTTCTAATAAGTTGAGCTAAAAAGGGTAATTTTCTGTCAAGTCTATTCTATGAATATGCACTTCATTTGGACAATTAGAAATATGCTTGGTGTCCTTAATTTCAAGATTAGGGACAAAAGATCCCTCTTGATAAGTAATGTCAAATCTGATGGTAATGAAATGATTACACTGGATGTTTCTTGAGCTAATATTATTATGAATTTATTCTCTCATTATACTGAGTTACTGATTTCTTATAATTGAATTTTGAAAATTATTAATTAATAGAATTGTTTCTTTTTTGTTTTTGTTTTGGTAGAACATGATTTTAATATGATCAACTGTTAATACTCAACAAACAGAATAATTATTTTAAGATACATTTTATTGTTATGTCTCACTTTTCATTTCTGATTTTATTAATTTGGATACTGTCTTTGTGCCCTCTGGTTAGTCTGAATAAGGGTTTTTCTATCTTGTTGATTTTCCAGCTGGTTTTGCTGATTCTTTGTATACTTCTTTTTGTTTCTATTTGGCTCATTTCAGACGTGAGTTTGAATATTTCTGACTTCTACTCCTCTTGGGTGTATTTGGTTTGTTTTTCTCTAGAGCTTTCAGGTGTGCTGTCAAGCTGTTATTGTAAGTTCCCTTCAGTTTCTTTTTGGAGGCACTTGGACCTAGGAATTTTCCTCTTAGCACTACTTTCATTTGTGTCTCATAAGATTTGGTATGATGTATCTTCATTTTCATTAAATTCTAAAAAGCCTTAATTTCTTTATTTCTTCCTTGACCAAGTTATCATTTTAATAGAGTATTTTTCAGCTTCTATGGTATGTGTGCTTTTTTTTTTGTGATGATGGTGGTGGTGGTGGTATTTAAGAACAGCCTTAGTACATGGTGTTCTGATAGGATACATGGGATCATTTCAATCTTCATGTACCAGCTGAGGGCAGTGTCCAACTATATGGTCAATTTTAGGGAAGGTACTGTGAGGTATTGAGAAGTATATTCTTTTGCTTTAGGATGAAATGTTCTATAAATATCTCTTAGATCCACTTGGCTCTTATCTTCTGTTATTTTCACTGTGTCTCTGTTTAGTTTCTGTTTACATGATCTATCCATTGCTGAGAGTGGGGTGTTGAAGTTTCCCACTATTATTGTGTGCAGAGTGATGTGTGCTTTGAAGTTAAAGCTTCTTTTATCGTTGTGGATGCCCTTGCATTTGGAGCATAGATGGTCTTCTTGGTAGTTTTTTTTTTTTTTTTCCTTTGACCAGTATGGCGTGTCCTTCCTTATCTTTTTTGATAACTTTTGGTTGAAAGTTGTTTTTATTCGATATTAGAATGGATACTCCAGCTTGTTTTTTGAGACCATTTGCTTGGAAAATTGTTTTACAACCTTTTACTCTGAGGTAATGTCTGCCTTTGTCACTGAGGTGTGTTTCCTCTATGCAGCAAAATGCTGGGTCCTGTTTATATATCCACTCTGTATATGTCTTTTTGGGGGGAATTGAGTCCACTAATGTAAACAGATATTAAGAAAAAGTGATTGTTACTTCCTCTTATTTTTGTTATTAAAAGTGGAATTATGTTATCTTCTTTTGGATTTGTTGAAAGATTACTTTCTTGCCTTTTCTAGGGTGTAGTTTCCCTCCTTGTGCTGGTGTTTGCAAATTAATATCCTTTGAGGGGCTGGATTTGTGGAAAGACATTGTGTAAATTTGGTTTTGTCATGGAATATCTTGGTTTTTCCATCCATGGTAATTGAGAGTTTTGTGGGATATAGTAGCTTGGGCTATATACATTTGTGTTCTCTTAGGGTCTGTATGATATCTGTCCAGGATCTTCTAGCTTTAATTTTTCTCTGGTGAGAAGTCTGGTGT
Source organism: Mus musculus (assembly GCF_000001635.26). Classification (NCBI taxonomy): domain Eukaryota; kingdom Metazoa; phylum Chordata; class Mammalia; order Rodentia; family Muridae; genus Mus; species Mus musculus. The sequence goes on along the minus strand of NC_000086.7, from coordinate 76,382,722 downwards.
AATTCTGATAGGTATGCCATTATATGTTACTTGACTTTTTCCCCTTACTGCTTTTATTATTCTTTCTTTGTTTTGTGCATTTGGTTTTGATTGTTATGTGATGGGAGGAATTTATTTTCTGGTCCAGTCTATTTGGAGTTCAGTAGGCATCTTGCATGTTCATGGGCATTTCTTTCTTTAGGTTAGGGAAGCTTTATGTAATTTTCTCAAAGATGCTTGCTGGCCCATTGAGTTGGGAATCTTTGCTCTCATCTATATCTATTATCCCTAGGTTTCATCTTCTCATTTTTTTCCTGGATTTCCTGGATATTTTGGGTTAGAAGCTTGTTGTGTTTTGCATTTTTCTTTGACTGTGTCAATGTTTTCTATGGTATCTTCTGCACCTGAGATTCTCTCTTCTATACCTTGTTTTATATTTGTGATGCTTGCATCTATGACTCTTCATCTATTTCCTAGGTTTTCTAATTCCAAGGTTGTCTCCCTTTTTGACTTCTTTACTGTTTCTATTTCTATTTTTAGATCTTGGATGACTTTGTTCATTTCCTTCACCTGTTTGATTGTGTTTTCCTGTAATTCTTTAAGGGATTTTTGTGTTTATTCTTTAAAGGCTTCTATCTGTTTACCTATGTTCTATATTTCTTTAAGGGAGTTATTTTTGTCCTTCTGAATATTCTCTATCATCATCATGAGAAGTGATTATAAATCTGAGTCTTGCTTTTCTGGTGTGATGGTGGATCCAGGCCTTGCTATGGTGAGAGAATTGGGTTCTGATGATGCCAACTAACCTTGGTTTCTGTTTCTTATGCCTCTTGCAATCTGGATATCTCTAGTGCTACCTGCCTTTGCTATATCTAACTGGATCCTATCCTTCTTGTGATCCTGGTTATGTCAGAACTTCTCAGAGTTCAGATCTCTCTGTGGTCCTGTGATCCTGTGATCCTGTTTCTGGGTGTGTCAGAGCTCCTTCGATTCAGGTTGCCTCTAGGACCTGATATCTTGGTGTGACCAAGCTCCTGGGATCCTGTGGTCCTGGGCATGTTTGATCATCTGGGAGTAAAGCTTCTTCTGTGTGTTGTGCAACTGGCTGAGGAGTTAGTGTCCAAGTTCTGCTCAGGGAACCTCTGATCCTATGATCCTGGTTATGTTAGAGCATCTGGGAGTGGATCATTCCTCTGGGTGTTGTGAGACTGGCTACAGAGTTAACGACCAATGTCTGCTCAGGGCACCAGCCCAGGTATAGGAAGGAACTGGTACCACTGTTCAGGTGGACTTCCTGGGTGCCTGGATCCCACTAGTCCCAGTTATTTCCAGTGTTGTGGCAGATGTTGTGTCCCCCTCACCTTTGATCCTATGATCCTGGTCAATAGAATTATTTCTTAAGTCCAAACACTCTGTAACTTTTGTTTTACAGTGAGCATTGAAGGAACGAGCTGCCATTTCATATATTGGAGGCCTTTTCTGGATTTGAAATAAAAATTGTAACTAAAAGAGAGTAAATCATTTTATCTAATAAAGTCTTACATAATACCATAGCTTTAAAATGCATTTGTATCACCATGACTGCACATGTTGTGAAATGATTTTTTGCAAGTTCTAAGTCTTCATCTACCAGTCAGTTTTCCTCTCTATTCTGGTACAGGGGAGTTTTCAAAATTCTTTTCTTTCCTTTTCCTTTCCTCTCTTTGTTGTTTATTCCTGATTCATTCATTGATTTTCTGTCTCTGTCTCTGTCTCTGTCTCTGTCTCTGTCTCTGTCTCTGTCTCTCTCTCTCTCTCTCTCTCTCTCTCTCTCCTTCCTTTTTCCTCCTGTCCTCTGTCTTAGAAATCTCCTAGAGTTCATAGACTCAGGGACCCATATAAGGATCCATCACAGACACTAGGGCAATTCTTTTCATGCTCTTCTCACAATAAAGATGATTTTTCCAGACATGTGGTATTATCCTGAGGATTCAATGCTGAAAAGGAAGGGATAATATGTGGCAAATGCCCCTTCCATAAATGCCTGCTCACTTGGAATGCTGCCCTTCAGTGTCTAGAAGCTGATATATTTTCTTCTACAGGAATAATTCCTGATGGGAACATGGCTTTAAAATCAGGGTTCCCACATATTCAAAGTTCAAAAATTGAGGCACAAGCAATTGTACAGCCTGAAAGGACAAGAAGATACACTGAATATTACCTTGTTTCTGCATCTGAAGATGATATGTCCCTTGTAGGCACATGAAATACTAGTCAGGCTACTTTTTCATTTCTAAGAACTCCCAATTAATCCTTTATTCTTTTAGTAACTGCTTTATTAGGCTTCAATTGCTGTCTCCATTTGTTTTTGTTTTTGTTTTTTTCTGTCAATATCTCCGACATATTTACTTGAGATTAGGTACAAAGGGTTTAAAAACTGGTCTTCTTCTTTACTCCTTTGACACTTTGTTCTCCTGCTCCTCCTCTTCCACCTTTTTCTCCTTTGCTTTCTTCTTCTCTTGATTCTCTTCATTATCCTTTTGCTATTTCTCCTTGACATTCTTTTTCTCCTACTTCATCTTTTCCACCACATCTTTTCCCTACCTTACTGCCTTTTCTTCACTTTTGTTTAACTTTACCAGTTATTAAGAGTGAACTTTTTTATGCCTTTTTTCCAGAAATCTTCTTTCTTTATTTTTAAGAGAAGTTTAATGATGTATATTCTGATCACTGATTCCCCTCATTCATCTCCATCAAGATCCTTCTCACTCCTTCATTCATGCAACTACAGGCCTTCTTTTTCTCTTTAGAAAACAAACAGTAAATAAAACAAAAGAACCAGAATGAAACAGAGCAAACAAACAAAAATCAAAGAAAATGAGAAAAATATATGTAAGCAGGAATACACACACAATCCATAAAATCCACACTACACAAACAAAACTCAAATCAAATAAAAAAAATACCCAAACAAGGAAATTTTAGACAAAAACATCTCCAAAATATTAGTGAATTTTATTTTATTGGCCATCTACTGCTAGGCAAGTGATATACCCATCTGTGGAGTCTGTATGCACAGAGAGATTCCATTGAAGAAAGTAACTTTTCTTTGCTAGTGGTTTTCATTTTTAAATAAGTTCTTACTTAGGGAAGGGAGCTCATGTACAATTTTCTTCTGTTATTGAACCATGGAGGTGAAGAAAATGATTCAAGTATTCTTCTCAGAGCCAGGAATTTCTTCCAACATCTTAGTATTTAATTCTGAGATGTGGAAAAAGTGCCTATACTTGGTTGTTTCAAATCCTAGCGAGGAAAAAGTTATTCCTAAGAAATTGAAACACAAACCAGTGTTTGTGTTCCTTTGTTCCTCCATTCTGAAATGCACAAGTTGACTGTGGAGGATGAGAAGAAGAAAAAGAAAACTATTAACAATGTAATCTTTTTGAAGACTTCAAGAAAAATAAAAGCTATGATCTTATTCACTCAAGGGGTTCTAATGCTACTCTCTCACTCTTCCCAGGCTCAATTTGCAGAATGTGGGAACTAAAAGGAGGAAGGGGAAAGAGGGGGAGGGAGCATAGCACACATCCAGCCAGAGTTCCTCCTATGCTCTGGGCAGGCAGATGTGGGAGGGCTGCTAGAAGCTTTCCACTCGGCCCTGGGTAGATATCTAAGCCGCTGACCCCACTCAATGGGGGGGGGGGTGGAGGAAAGGGGGTAGCCCCTGACCAGGGGACCCAGGAAAACACCCAGTAGACCTGGGGTTATGGGATAGAGGGTTGAGGGGAGAGAGGTTCCCATGCAGGCAAGAATGAGCATAGTGGGCCTTGATGAACAGAGACAGCCTATGGTTTTAGAGCTTTATTGTAGAAAGGCAGGGAGAAAGAAGAGAAGGTGAAAAGAGAGAGAGATGGCCATAGCTAAGAGGAAGGAGGGGGAGAGAGAGAGAAAGAGGAAAAGCTAGAGAATAAGAAAGAGAGAGTAAGAGGGAGGGAGAGAGGGAGAGGAGAGGAGAGGAGAGGAGAGGAGAGGAGAGGAGAGGAGTGAGGAAAGAGTAAGGGGGTAAGAGCAAGGCAGCAAGAGAATAAGGAGGGGCCAAACAGCTCCTCTTATGGTATGCTGTTATCTTTACTCTTGCTAGGTAACTGGGGAGGAGTTTAGCCTGAAGGTCAGAAGCTTGGAACATTGCCTACACGACTACTAGCCATGCTTCTCCTGTGGGGGCTGTGGGGACTGTAAATTCAACAAGAGCCAGAGTTCTAGGATCATGAGGGAACGCCTACGGTGCCATGTAGGTGAATTATCACCACCATGTCCCTGGGTTCAACATCTAGCCTCAACTGGAAACCATGCTATCTGTTCATAGCCCAATGGCCAACAGAGGAATATACTGTAAGTTTTCTTAGACACCCTACTGTAATATATTCTCAAGAATCAGAATAAACTTGATCCATCTAACTTAAAGAAACACTGCCTAATGTTATGTTGGACTCAATACAGTGTGATTAATAGCAAGTGCAGCCAGAGACTGGAAGCTTAAATTATAATGTCATTGTATAATTAGATCTGCCTTGTAGGAATCAAGGAAAGAGATCTAAAGTGCTGTATGTCCAGGCCTTCATGGATCTCAACTGTCAAAGGGTGAGAGGTATGGAAAAAAAAACTGATGTTATATATTGATGTCCCCTATCTCTACAAACCTGGCCTTTCAAACCAGAAACAGCAAGCAACAGGGTCGAGATTAAGTATCTTTTCCTATTGTATATATCTATACCTGCATTCCACATTCTCCAGTGTACCCCAAGTCAACAGACCTTAGAATACAAAGCCCAATGGTCCAAATTAGGAGTGGGTTCTGCTTACACTCATCATGTCCCACGGCTACAGCACACACTTACAGGCAACAATTTTATTTTTCAATTACATACTACCAACAGCACAAGAAGAAGCTATGAAGTGTATCTGAAACCATATCCTAATTTATCAATAATTTTGAGACCCTACCTATAACTTACAAATTCATGAAGAAACTTAACCTTAACTACTTGCCATACTCCTGGAGAAAAATAAAGGGTCTGATAGGAAGTGGAAAATATTCAGACAAATTAAATATTAAGTCCTTCAATCCTATCATCCCAGTGCTCAGGTTCGACCAAATCAATTGTACATCGTTTTGGTGGTTTAGCTTATTTGTTTCATATTTGTTTGGACTCCTGTGGTTTTTTTGTTTTGTTTTGTTTGGTTTGGTTTAGTTTGGTTTGGTTTGGTTTTTTTTTAACAGAGTTTCTCTGTGTAACAGCCATTTATCCTGGAACTTTCTTTGTAGACAAGGCTGGCCATGAATTTAGAGATCCTTCTACCTCTGCCTTCACAGTACTGGGATTAAATGAATGTACCACCACACACAGCTTGTGCACAGATTTTAATTATAGAATCCCAACAAGAAACCAAAGAAAAAGGATAATTCTAGAAAGCCTTTTGAAAGAATAAAAGTTTTCATTAAAAAACCTTTTACCTATTACAAGATTGTAACAGTCACTAAAATTAAAGAAGATCTCAGAAGATGGAAAGATATCCCATGCTCATGGATGGGCAGGAACAATATAGTAAAAATGGCTATCATGACAAAAGCAATCTATAGATTCAGTGTAATCCCCATCAAAACTCCAGCTCAATTCTTCAACGAATTAGAAAGGGCAATCTGCAAATTCATCTGGAATAACAAAAAGCCTAGGATAGCAAAAACTCTTCTCAAGGATAAAAGAACATCTGGTGGAATCACAATGCCTGACCTAAAGCTGTACTACAGAGCAATTGTGATAAAATCTGCATGCTACTGATATATCAACATACAGGTAGATCAATGGAATAGAATTGAAGACCCAGAAATGAACCCACACACATATGGTCAATTGATCTTTGACAAGGGAGCTAAAACCATCCAGTGTGGAAAAGACAGCATTTTCAACAAATGGTGCTGGCACAACTGGCAGTTATCATGTAGAAGAATTCGAATTGATCCATTCCTATCTCCTTGTACTAATGTCAAATCTAAGTGGATCAAGGAACTCCACATAAAACCAGAGACACTGAAACTTATAGAGGAGAAAGTGGGGAAAAACCCCAAAGATATGTGCACAGGAGAAAGATTCCTGAATAGAACAGCAATGGCTTGTGCTGTAAGATCAAGAATCAACAAATGGGACCTCAGAAAATTGCAAAGCTTCTGTAAGGCAAAAGATACTGTCAATAAGACAAAAAGGCCACCAACAGATTGGGAAAGGATCTTTACCTATCCTAAATCAGATAGGGAACTAATATCCAATATATATAAAGAACTCAAGAAGTTGGAGTACAGAAAATCAAATAACCCCATTAAAAATGGGGCTCAGAGCTAAGCAGAATTCTCACCTGAGGAATACCAAATGGCTGAGAAGCACCTGAAAAAATGTTCAGCATCCTTAATCATCAGGGAAATACAAATCAAAATAACCCTGAGATTCCACCTCACACCAGCCAGAATGGCTAAGATCAAAAATTCAGGTAACAACAGATGCTGGCAAGGATGTGGAGAAAGAGGAACCCTCCTCCATTGTTGGTGGAATTGCAAGCTTGTACAACCACTCTGGAAATCAGTCTGGCGGTTCCTCAGAAAATTGGACATATTACTACCAGAGGATCCCACAATACCTCTCCTGGGCATATATCCAGAAGATGTTCCAACCGGTAAGAAGGACACATGCTCAACTATGTTCATAGCAGCCTTATTTGTAATAGCCAGAAGCTGGAAAGAACTCACATGCCCCTCAACAGAGGAATGTATACAGAAAATGTGGTAACTTTACACAATGGGGTACTACTCAGCTATTAAAAAGAATGATTTTATGAAATTCCTAGGCAAATGGATGGATCTGGAGGGCATCATCCTGAGTGAAGTAACCCAATCACAAAAGAACTCACATGATATGTCCTCACTGATAAGTGGATATTAGTCTAGAAACTTAGAATACCCAAGAATGAAGACAAAAGTGTGGCCGCTTTGCTCCTTCTTAGAATTGGGAACAAAACCCCCATGGAAGGAGTTACAGAGACAAAGTTTGGAGCTGAGACGAAAGGATGGACCATCTAGAGACTGCCATACCTCGGCATCCATCCAATAATCAGCCTCCAAATGCTGACACTATTACACACACTAGCAAGATTTTGCTGAAAGGACCCTGATATAGCTGTCTCTTGTGAGACTATGCCAGGGCCTAGCAAACACAGAAGTGGATGCTCACAGTCAGCTATTGGATGGATCACAGGGCCGCCAATGGAGGAGCTAGAAAAAGTACCCAGGAGCTAAAGGGCTCTACAACCCTATAGGTGGAACAACAATATGAACTAACCTGTACCACCCAAAGCTCATGTCTCTAGCTGCATATGTATCAGAAGATGACCTAGTCTGCCATCAGTGGAAAGAGAGGCACACTGGTCTTGCACACTCTATATCCCTCAGTACAGGGGAATGCCAGGACCAAGAAGTGGGAGTGGGCAGAGGGGAGTAGGGGGGATATTTGGGGGAGGTTTGCGGTAGCATTAGAAATGTTAATGAAGAAAATGCCTAATTAAAAAAAATAATAATAATAAAAGAATAGTGCCTGACTTCTCAATGGCTAATTGACATGTTCATGGTATTTGAGAAACCTCAGTCATTAAACAAAAGCAGTTTAAGTAGCAATTTGTTAATTCTTTTATTAGTCAGCCAAACTCAATCATAGAAATCATTAAGTGTAAAAGATAGGCACCTTGCCCTCTGCACTCCAACTTCTGGTACACACCTCTAGCTGCAATCCCAGATCTTTTCCCCATACCCCTGATCACTGCTCTGCCTGCATCCCTGAAGACTTATTGCCACCTAGTACAACTAGATGAGATCTCTAGGTATCGATACCTTGCCTCTGCATCCTCTGGCAAACCCAGTTCTGCCATGTCCCCTCTGCACTCCAACTTCTACTTGCAATCTTAGAGGCCTGCAGCTATAAAGTCCACTAGGTCTGTCTGCATTCCTGTAGGCCCAAGGCCATGCAGGACAATCAGTCCTATCTGAAATCCCAGAGGCCTGATGCCATCTGGGACTACCATAAGGCTAAAGGAAATCTTAAGAACACACTCAACAAAAGCCAGAACATATGGCAACACCAGAACCCACCTACAAAATTACATCAAGCCCTGGATATTATAACACACCTGAAACACAAGAAAATGACTTTTAATTCACTTGTAGAAAGATGATAGAAGTCTTTAAAGAAGAAACAAATAAATCTCTGAGAGAAACAAAGGAAAATACAATCAATTATGTAAGGGCCTTTAAGGAGGAAATGAAAACATATAAAGAAACACAGGGGGGAAACAATCAAACATTTGAAAAATGTGGGAAAAATAAAGGTTGTAGACCTAAAAGTGGAAATAGAAGCAATAAAAAAAAAATACAAACTGAGACAATCCTGGAGATGAAAACCCAGGAAAAAGAACAGGAACTACTGACACTAGTATTACCAATAGAATACAAGAGATGGAAGACAGAATCTCAGGTTTAGAAGTTACAATAGAAGAAACTGATACATTGATCAAAGAAACTGCCACATCTCAAAAGTTTCTAACTCAAAAATCCAGAAAAATGTGGGAACTATGTTAATATCAATTTTAAAAAGAGTAAGAATAGCCTTCTGGTCCACTCCAGCACTGGGGTGCCTTGCCTGCAGAGTCTCCAGACACCCGCAAGGACCCACACAGTCCCCCACAGGATTCTAAGACCTCTGGTGAGTGGAACACAGCATCTGCTCCAATCCAATCGCGAGGGACCTGAGACTGCATTAACTAGGGAAGCAGTTAACCCAGCCTGAACAGGGGCACAAGTCCCTTGCAGTCCACTGCAGCACAGGGTTGTCTTGCCCGCAGAGTCTCCGGACACCCGCAAGGACCCACACAGGATCACCCACGGGATCCTAAGACGTCTGGTGAGTGGAACACAGCGCCTGTTCCAATCCAATCGCTCGGGACCTGAGACCATTAACTAGGGAAACAGATAACCCGACCTGATCAGGGGCACAAGTCCCTTCTGGTACACTCCAGCACTGGGATTCCTTGTGCGCGGAGTTCTCGGACACCGCCAATGTCCTCACAGGACCCTCCACGGGATGTTAAGACCTCTGGTGAGTTGAACACAACCTCTGCCAAGAGGCAGGTTTGAACATCAGATATCTGGGCACCTTCCATGCAAGAAGAGAGCTTGCCTGCAGAGAATACTCTGACCACTGAAGCTAAGGAGAGATCTAGTCTCCCAGGTATGCTGATAGAGGCTAACATAATCACCTGAGGAACAAGCTCTAACCAGAGACAACTATAACAACTAGCTTCAGAGATTACCAGATGGCGAAAGGCAAATGTAAGAATCCTACTAACAGAAATCATGACCACACACCATCATCAGAACACAGCACTCCACCCCACCTAGTCCTGGGCACCCCAACACACCAGAAAAGCAAGACCCGGATTTAATGCAATCCCCATCAAAATTCCATCTCAATTCTTCAACGAATTAGAAAGAGCATTCTGAAAATTCACCTGAAATAACAAAAAACCAAAGCATAGTAAAAACTCTTCTAAAGGATAAAAAAAAAAAACCTCTGGTGGAATCACGATGTCTGACCTAAAGCTTTACTACAGAGCAATTGTGATAAAAACTACATGGTACTGGTATAGTGATAGACAAGTAGACCAATGGAACAGAATTGAAGACCCAGAAATGAACCCACACACCTATGGTCAGTTGATCTTCGTCAAGGGAGCTAAAACCATCCAGTGGAAGAAAGACAGCATTTTCAACAAATGGTGCTGGCACAACTGGTGGTTATCATGTAGAAGAATTCGAATTGGTCCATTCCTATCTCCTTGTACTAAAGTAAAATCTAAGTGGATCAAGGAGCTCCACATAAAATCAGAAACACTGAAACTTATAGGGGAGAAAGTGGGGAAAATCCTCGAAGATATAGGCACAGGGGAAAAATTCCTGAATAGAGCAGCAATGGCTTGTGCTGTAAGATCGAGAATTGACAAATGGGACCTCATGAAACTGCAAAGCTTCTGTAAGGCAAAATACACTGTCAATAAGACAAAAAGTCCACCAACAGATTGGGAAAGGATCTTTACATATCCTAAATCAGATAGGGGACTAATATCCAATATATATAATGAATTCAAGAAGGTGGACTCCAGAAAATCAAATAATAAATAATAATCAAATTAAAAATGGGACTCAGAGCTAAACAAAGAATTCTCACCTGAGGAATACCGAATGCCTGAGAAACACCTGAAAAAATGTTCAGCATCCTTAATCATCAGGGAAATGCAAATCAAAACAACCCTGAGATTCCACCTCACACCAGTCAGAATGGCTAAAATCAAAAATTCAGGTGACAGGAGATGCTGGCGAGGATGTGGAGAAAGAGGAACACTCCTCCATTGCTGGTGGGATTGCAAGCTTGTACAACCGCTCTGGAAATCAGTCTATTGGTTCCTCAGAAAATTGGACATGGTACTACTGGAGGATCCCGCAATACCTCTCCTGGGCATATATCCAGAATATATTCCAACTAGTAAGAAATAAACATGTTCCACTATGTTCATAAGAGCCATATTTATAATAGCCAGAAGCTGGAAAGAACCCAGATGCCCCTCAACAGAGGAATGGATACAAAAAAAATGTGGTACTTTTAAACAATGGAGTACTACTCAGCTATTAAAAAGAATGAATTTTTGAAATTCCTAGGCAAATGGTTGGACCTGGAGGGCATTATCCTGAGTGAGATAACCCAATCACAAAAGAACTCAAATGATATGTACTCACTGATAAGTGGATATTAGCCCAGAAACTTAGAATACCCAAGATATAAGTTACAATTTGCAAAACACATGAAACTCAAGAAGAACTAAGACCAAAGTGTGGACACTTTACCCCTTGTTAGAATTGAGAACAAAATACCCTTGGATGGAGTTACAGAGACAAACTTTGGAGCTGAGGCCAAAGGATAGACCATCTAGAGACTGCCATATCCAGGGATCCATCCCAAAATCAGCCTCCAAACAGTGACACCATTGCATAAAGTAGCAAGATTTTGCTGAAAGGACCCAGATATAGCTGTCTTTTGTGAGACAATGCCGGGGCCTAGCAAACACAGAAGTGGATGCTCACAGTCAGCTATTGGATGGATCACAGGGCCCCCATTGGAGGAGCTAGAGAAAGTACCCAAGGAGCTAAAGGGAACTGCAACCGTATAAGTGGAACAACATTATGAACTAACCAGTACCCTGGAGCTCTTGACTCTAGCTGCATATGTATCAAAAGATGGCCTAGTCGGCCATCACTGGAAAGAGAAGCCCATTGGACATGCAAACTTTATATGCCCCAGTACAGGGGAACTCCAGGGCCAAAAAGTGGGAGTGGGTGGGTAGGAGAGTGGGGGGGAGGGTATGGGGGACTTTTGAGATAGTATTAGAAATGTAAATGAGGAAAATACCTAATGTGTGTATATATATATATATATATATATATATATATATATATATATATATATATATATATATATATAAGTTACCGGTCTGCCCTGCAAAATCAAGGCTCATTTTAATGTTTAACAGTACAAAATCCAAGCATCAAGGGCATAAGCCCTGGAAGCCATGGGGCTCTTTAAACTTGTGTTGCTCAACTTGCCTATAGTCTGTGGGCAAAGCATTTTTGTTAAAGATGCTACGAGTATCGCACTTGCATTTCTGAATGCCAGGTTTCTGAAAGGCCGTCAGTGTTCTTCCATTCTTTTGTGATATTTTCTATTGAAAAATGATCAGCCTGATGAAGAATTCCATTGTACCATAGAGAGCTTACAATGTATATAAACATGTGTGTGGGCAGTAAAAAAAAAAAAAAAAAAAAAAAAAGAGCTTAGTCATTGCTAATACAATTTTAGGAATTCTTATAGGATCATCATCGACAATTAAAGAATCATCTATTTATGTATATAGCATGACTACAAGACAGTACATCTTTGTTGTTCTGCAGAAATCTGCTCAAAAAGTTGGGCTAATGCCTAATCATTGATATATATTAGGAGAAACATATTGATAGCAGGAATCTTTCCTCAGATGTAATCACCTTGGCCTTTCCTAAAGACCTTAATCCATCAATAATTTTACAGTCCATGATGGAACCATCTCATGAAGATCACCGGCACTTTCAGCATCTCCTTGATGGTTCCTGGCAATTAGATACTGTTCCTTCTATTTATATTTGTGGAAGAGTTTGGGGGTATTGGCATTAGCTCTGCTTTGAAAGTTTGGTTGAATTCTGCACTAAAATCATCCAGCACTGGGCTTGTTTTGTAAATGAGACTTTGAAAAATGCATTTCTTTTCCTTAGGGGTTATAAGACTGTTTAGATTATTTACCTGATCTTGATTTAACTTTAGTGAGTGTAGTGTGTCACAAAAGTCATCTATTTCATTTAGATTTCCACTTTTGTGGAGTATAGACTTTTTTTAAATAAAGGCTAATGATACTACCAAAAGATCCAATAACTCTCCTGGGCATATATACCCAGAAGAAGTTCCAAGTGGTAATAGGAACAAATGTTCCACTATGTTCATAGCAGCCTTATTTGTAATAGCCAGAAGCTGGATAGAACCCAGATGTCCCTCAACAGAGGAATGGATACAGAAACTGTGGTATATTTACACAATGGAGTACTACACAGCTATTAAAAAGAATAAATTTATGATATTCCTAGGTAAATGGATGGACCTGGAGGGTATTATCCTGAGTGAGGTAACCCAATCACAAAAGAACTCACGAGACATGTACTCACTGATAAGTGGATATTAGCCCAAAAACATAGAACACCCAAGATGCAATTTGCAAAACACAAGAAAATCAAGAAGAGGGAGGACCAATGGGTGGATACTTTGTTCCTCCTTAGAATACAGAACAAAATACCCTTGAAAGGAGTTACAGAAACAAGGTTTGGAGCTAAGATGAAAGGATATACCATCCAGAGACTAACCCACCCGGAGATCCATCCCATAATCGCCACCAAATGCAGACACTATTGCATATGCCAGCAAGATTTTGATGAAGAAAATGTGGTACATTTACACAATGGAGTACTAATCCATCTATTAAAAAGAATGAATTTATGAAATTCCTAGGCAAATGGATGGACCTGAAGGGTATCATCCTGAGTGAGGCAACCCAATCACAAGAGAACTCACATGATATATACTCACTGATAAGTGGAGATTAGCTCAGAAACTTAGAATACCCAAGATACAAGTTGCACAACACATGAAACTCAAGAAAAACAAAGACCAAAGTGTGGTCACTTTGCCCCTTCTTTTTTTTTTTTTTTTTTTTTTTTAATTAGGTATTTAGCTCATTTACATTTCCAATGCTATACCAAAAGTCCCCCTTACCCACCCACCCCCACTCCCCTACCCACCCACTCCCCCCCTTTGGCCCTGGCGTTCCCCTGTACCGGGGCACACAAAGTCTGCGTGTCCAATGGGCCTCTCTTTCCAGTGATGGCCGACTAGGCCATCTTTTGATACATATGCAGCTAGAGTCAAGAGCTCAGGGGTACTGGTTAGTTCATAATGTTGTTCCACCTATAGGGTTGAAGATCCCTTTAGCTCCTTGGGTACTTTCTCTAGCTCCTCCATTGGGAGCCCTGTGATCCATCCATTAGCTGACTGTGAGCATCCACTTCTGTGTTTGCTAGGCCCCGGCATAGTCTCACAAGAGACAGCTACATCTGGGTCCTTTCGATAAAATCTTGCTAGTATATGCAATGGTGTCAGCGTTTGGATGCTGATTATGGGGTGGATCCCTGGATATGGCAGTCTCTACATGGTCCATCCTTTCATCTCAGCTCCAAACTTTGTTTCTGTAACTCCTTCCATGGGTGTTTTGTTCCCACTTCTAAGGAGGGGCATAGTGTCCACACTTCAGTCTTCATTTTTCTTGAGTTTCATGTGTTTAGGAAATTGTATCTTATATCGTGGGTATCCTAGGTTTTGGGCTAGTATCCACTTATCAGTGAGTACATATTGTGTGAGTTCCTTTGTGATTGTGTTACCTCACTCAGGATGATGCTCTCCAGGTCCATCCATTTGGCTAGGAATTTCATAAATTCATTCTTTTTAATAGCTGAGTAGTACTCCATTGTGTAGATGTACCACATTTTCTGTATCCATTCCTCTGTTGAGGGGCATCTGGGTTCTTTCCAGTTTCTGGCTATTATAAATAAGGCTGCTATGAACATAGTGGAGCATGTGTCCTTCTTACCAGTTGGGGCTTCTTCTGGATATATGCCCAGGAGAGGTATTGTGGGATCCTCCGGTAGTACTATGTCCAATTTTCTGAGGAACCGCCAGACTGATTTCCAGAGTGGTTGTACAAGCCTGCAATCCCACCAACAATGGAGGAGTGTTCCTCTTTCTCCACATCCTCGCCAGCATCTGCTGTCACCTGAATTTTTGATCTTAGCCATTCTCACTGGTGTGAGGTGGAATCTCAGGGTTGTTTTGATTTGCATTTCCCTGATGATTAAGGATGTTGAACATTTTTTCAGGTGCTTCTCTGCCATTCGGTATTCCTCAGGTGAGAATTCTTTGTTCAGTTCTGAGCCCCATTTTTTAAGGGGGTTATTTGATTTTCTGAGGTCCACCTTCTTGAGTTCTTTATATATGTTGGATATTAGTCCCCTATCTGATTTAGGATAGGTAAAGATCCTTTCCCAGTCTGTTGGTGGTCTTTTTGTCTTATAGACAGTGTCTTTTGCCTTGCAGAAACTTTGGAGTTTCATTAGGTCCCATTTGTCAATTCTCGATCTTACAGCACAAGCCATTGCTGTTCTGTTCAGGAATTTTTCCCCTGTGCCCATATCTTCAAGGCTTTTCCCCACTTTCTCCTCTATAAGTTTCAGTGTCTCTGGTTTTATGTGAAGTTCCTTGATCCACTTAGATTTGACCTTAGTACAAGGAGATAAGTATGGATCGATTCGCATTCTTCTACATGATAACAACCAGTTGTGCCAGCACCAATTGTTGAAAATGCTGTCTTTCTTCCACTGGATGGTTTTGGCTCCCTTGTCGAAGATCAAGTGACCATAGGTGTGTGGGTTCATTTCTGGGTCTTCAATTCTATTCCATTGGTCCACTTGTCTGTCTCTATACCAGTACCATGCAGTTTTTATCACAATTGCTCTGTAGTAAAGCTTTAGGTCAGGCATGGTGATTCCACCAGAGGTTCTTTTATCCTTGAGAAGAGTTTTTGCTATCCTCGGTTTTTTGTTATTCCAGATGAATTTGCAAATTGCTCCTTCTAATTCGTTGAAGAATTGAGTTGGAATTTTAATGGGGATTGCATTGAATCTGTAGATTGCTTTTGGCAAGATAGTCATTTTTACAATGTTGGTCCTGCCAATCCATGAGCATGGGAGATCTTTCCATCTTCTGAGATCTTCTTTAATTTCTTTCTTCAGGGACTTGAAGTTTTTATCATACAGATCTTTCACTTCCTTCGTTAGAGTCACGCCGAGATATTTTATATTATTTGTGGCTATTGAGAAGGGTGTTGTTTCCCTAATTTCTTTCTCAGCCTGTTTATTCTTTGTGTAGAGAAAGGCCATTGACTTGTTTGAGTTAATTTTATATCCAGCTACTTCACCGAAGCTGTTTATCAGGTTTAGGAGTTCTCTGTTGGAATTTTTAGGGTCACTTATATATACTATCATATCATCTGCAAAAAGTGATATTTTGACTTCCTCTTTTCCAATTTGTATCCCCTTGATCTCCTTTTGTTGTCGAATTGCTCTGGCTAATACTTCAAGTACTATGTTGAAAAGGTAGGGAGAAAGTGGGCAGCCTTGTCTAGTCCCTGATTTTAGTGGGATTGCTTCCAGCTTCTCTCCATTTACTTTGATGTTGGCTACTGGTTTGCTGTAGATTGCTTTTATCATGTTTAGGTATTGGCCTTGAATTCCTGATCTTTCCAGAACTTTTATCATGAATGGGTGTTGGATCTTGTCAAATGCTTTTTCTGCATCTAACGAGATGATCATGTGGTTTTTGTCTTTGAGTTTGTTTATATAATGGATTACATTGATGGATTTTCGTATATTAAACCATCCCTGCATCCCTGGAATAAAACCTACTTGGTCAGGATGGATGATTGCTTTAATGTGTTCTTGGATTCGGTTAGCGAGAATTTTATTAAGGATTTTTGCATCGATGTTCATAAGAGAAATTGGTCTGAAGTTCTCTATCTTTGTTGGATCTTTCTGTGGTTTAGGTATCAGAGTAATAGTGGCTTCATAAAATGAGTTGGGTAGAATACCTTCTACTTCTATCTTGTGAAAAAGTTTGTGCAGAACTGGAGTTAGATCTTCTTTGAAGGTCTGATAGAACTCTGCACTAAACCCGTCTGGTCCTGGGCTTTTTTTGGCTGGGAGACTATTAATAACTGCTTCTATTTCTTTAGGGGATATGGGACTGTTTAGAAGGTCAACTTGATCCTGATTCAACTTTGGTACCTGGTATCTGTCCAGAAATTTGTCCATTTCGTCCAGGTTTTCCAGTTTTGTTGAGTATAGCCTTTTGTAGAAGGATCTGATGGTGTTTTGGATTTCTTCAGGATCTGTTGTTATGTCTCCCTTTTCATTTCTGATTTTGTTAATTAGGATTTTGTCCCTGTGCCCTTTAGTGAGTCTAGCTAAGGGTTTATCTATCTTGTTGATTTTCTCAAAGAACCAACTCCTCGTTTGGTTAATTCTTTGAATAGTTCTTCTTGTTTCCACTTGGTTGATTTCACCCCTGAGTTTGATTATTTCCTGCCGTCTACTCCTCTTGGGTGAATTTGCTTCCTTTTTTTCTAGAGCTTTTAGATGTGTTGTCAAGCTGCTAGTATGTGCTCTCTCCCGTTTTTTCTTGAAGGCACTCATAGCTATGAGTTTCCCTCTTAGAAATGCTTTCATTGTGTCCCAAAGGTTTGGGTACGTTGTGGCTTCATTTTCATTAAACTCTAAAAAGTCTTTAATTTCTTTCTTTATTCCTTCCTTGACCAAGGTATCATTGAGAAGAGTGTTGTTCAGTTTCCATGTGAATGTTGGCTTTCTGTTATTTATTTTGTTATTGAAGATCAGCCTTAGTGCATGGTGATCTGATAGGATACATGGGACAATTTCAATATTTTTGAATCTGTTGAGGCCTGATTTGTGACCTATTATGTGGTCAATTTTGGAGAAGGTACCATGAGGTGCGGAGAAGAAGGTATATCCTTTTGTTTTAGGGAAAAATGTTCTGTAGATATCTGTCAGATCCATTTGTTTCATCACTTCTGTTAGTTTCAGTGTGTCCCTGTTTAGTTTCTGTTTCCATGATCTGTCCATTGGTGAAAGTGGTGTGTTGAAGTCTCCCACTATTATTGTGTGAGGCGCAATGTGTGCTTTGAGCTTTACTAAAGTTTCTTTAGTGAATGTGGCTGCTCTTGTATTTGGAGCATAGATATTCAGAATTGAGAGTTCCTCTTGGAGGATTTTACCTTTGATGAGAATGAAGTGTCCCTCCTTGTCTTTTTTGATGACTTTGGGTTGGAAGTCAATCTTATCAGATATTAGGATGGCTACTCCTGCTTGTTTCTTCATACCATTTGCTTGGAAAATTGTTTTCCAGCCTTTCATTCTGAGGTAGTGTCTATCTTTTTCTCTGAGATGAGTTTCCTGTAAGCAGCAAAATGTTGGGTCTTGTTTGTTTAGCCAGTTTGTTAGTCTATGTCTTTTTATTGGCGAGTTGAGACCATTGATGTTAAGAGATATTAAGGAAAAGTAATTGTTGCTTCCTGTTAGTTTAGTTGTTAAAGGTGGCATTCTGTTCTTGTGGCTGTCTTCTTTTAGGTTTGTTGAGGGATTACCTTCTTGTTTCTAGGGCGTTGTTCCCGTTCTTGTATTGGTTTTTTTCTGTTATTATCCTTTGAAGGGCTGGATTCGTGGAGAGATAATGCGTGAATTTGGTTTTGTCGTGGAATACTTTGGTTTCTCCCTCTATGATAATTGAGAGTTTGGCTGGGTATAGTAGCCTGGGCTGCAGTTTGTGTTCTCTTAGTGTCTGTATAACATCTGTCCAGGCTCTTCTGGCTTTCATAGTCTCTGGTGAAAAATCTGGTGTAATTCTGATAGGCTTGCCTTTATATGTTACTTGACCTTTTTCCCTTACTGCTTTTAGTATTCTATCTTTATTTAGTGCATTTGATGTTCTGATTATTATGTGTCGGGAGGAATTTCTTTTCTGGTCCAGTCTATTTGGAGTTCTGTAGGCTTCTTGTATGTTCATATGCATCTCATTCTTTAGATTTGGGAAGTTTTCTTCAATAATTTTGTTGAAGATGTTTGCTGGACCTTTGAGTTGAAAATCTTCATTCTCATCCACTCCTATTATCCGTACGTTTGGTCTTCTTATTGTGTCCTGGATTTCCTGGATATTTTGAGTTAGGATCTTTTTGCATTTTCCATTTTCTTTGATTGTTGTGCCGATGTTCTCTATGGAATCTTCTGCACCTGAGATTCTCTCTTCCATCTCTTGTATTCTGTTGCTGATGCTCAAATCTATGGTTCCAGATTTCTTTCCTAGGGTTTCTATCTCTAGTGTTGCCTCGCTTTGAGTTTTCTTTATTGTGTCTACTTCCCTTTTGAGGTCTAGTATGGTTTTGTTCATTTCCATCACCTGTTTGTATGTTTTTTCCTCTTTTTCTGTAAGTACTTCTACCTGTTTGATTGTGTTTTCCTGTTTTTCTTTAAGGACTTGTAACTCTTTAGCAGTGTTCTCCTGTATTTCTTTAAGTGATTTATTAAAGTCCTTCTTGATGTCCTCTACCATCATCATGAGATATGCTTTTAAATCTAGGTCTAGGTTCTCAGGTGTGTTGGGGTTCCCTGGACTGGGCGAAGTGGGTGTGCTGGGTTCTGGTGATGGTGAGTGGTCTTGGTTCCTGTTAGTAAGATTCCTCCGTTTACCTTTCGCCATCTGGTAATCTCTGGAGTTAGTAGTTATAGTTGACTCTGTTTAGAGATTGTTCTTCTGGTGATTCTGTTACCATCTATCAGCAGACCTGGGAGACAGATTCTCTCCTCTGAGTTTCAGTGCTCAGAGCACTCTCTGCTGGCAAGCTCTCTTACAGGGAAGGTGCGCAGATATCTTGTATTTGGACCTCCTCCTGGCCGAAGAAGAAGGCCCAAAACAGGACCTTTCTCAGACACTGTGTTGCTTTGGCAGTTCCCAGGTGGTACAGACTCTCACCTAAGCAGACTAAATTCCTAAGTTCCTTGGAGTCCCGGGACCAAGATGGCGACCGCTGCTGCTGTGGCTTAGGTCGCCTCCCCAGCCGGGCGGGCACCTGTCCTCTGGTCCGGAAGGTGGCCGGCTGTCCCCGGCCCACACAGGGTGCTGCCTCAGCGCCTCTGTGCTTCTGCCTGTTCCAGAAGCTGTCAGGTTCTCTGGCGCACCCTCTCACCTGTTCAGACTAATTTCCTAAGTTCGGCGGGTCTCGGACCAAGATGGCGACCGCTGCTGCTGTGGCTTAGGCCGCCTCCCCTGCCGGGCGGGCACCTGTCCTCCGGTCCGGACGGTGGCTGGCTGTCCCCGGCCCACAAAGGGTGCTGCCTCAGCGCCTCTGTGCTTCCGCCTGTTCCAGAAGCTGTCAGGTTCTCTGGCGCACCCTCTCACCTGTTCAGACTAATTTCCTAAGTTCGGCAGGTCCCGGACCAAGATGGCGACCGCTGCTGCTGTGGCTTAGGTCGCCTCCCCAGCCAGGCGGGCACCTGTCCTCTGGTCCGGAAGGTGGCCGGCTGTCCCCGGCCCACACAGGGTGCTGCCTCAGCGCCTCTGTGCTTCCGCCTGTTCCAGAAGCTGTCAGGTTCTCTGGCGCACCCTCTCACCTGTTCAGACTAATTTCCTAAGTTCAGCGGGTCCCTGACCAAGATGGCGACCGCTGCTGCTGTGGCTTAGGCCGCCTCCCCAGCCGGGTGGGCACCTGTCCTCTGGTCCGGAAGGTGGCCGGCTGTCCCCGGCCCACGCAGGGTGCTGCCTCAGCACCTCTGTGCTTCCGCCTGTTCCAGAAGCTGTCAGGTTCTCTGGCGCACCCTCTCACCTGTTCAGACTAATTTCCTAAGTTCGGCGGGTCCCGGACCAAGATGGCGACCGCTGCTGCTGTGGCTTAGGTCGCCTCCCCAGCCGGGCGGGCACCTGTCCTCCGGTCCGGAAGGTGGCCGGCTGTCCCCGGCCCACACAGGGTGCTGCCTCAGCCCCTCTGTGCTTCTGCCTGTTCCAGAGGCTGTCAGGTTCTCTGGCGCACCCTCTCACCTGTTCAGACTAATTTCCTAAGTTCGGCGGGTCCCGGACCAAGATGGCGACCGCTGCTGCTGTGGCTTAGGCCGCCTCCCCAGCCGGGCGGGCACCTGTCCTCCGGTCCGGAAGGTGGCCGGCTGTCCCCGGCCCACAAAGGGTGCTGCCTCAGTGCCTCTGTGCTTCCGCCTGTTCCAGAAGCTGTCAGGTTCTCTGGCGCACCCTCTCACCTGTTCAGACTAATTTCCTAAGTTCGGCGGGTCTCTGCTTTGCCCCTTCTTAGAATTGGGAACAAAACACCCATGGAAGGTGTTACAGAGGCAAAGTTTGGAGCTGAGACAAAAGGATGGACCATCTAGAGACTGCTGCACCCGGGGATCCATCACATAATCAGCTTCAAAACGCAGACACCATGGCATACACCAGCAAGATTTTGCTGAAAGGACCCTGATATAGCTGTCTCTTGTGAGGCGATGCTGGTGCCTGGCAAACACAGAAGTGGATTCTCACAGTCAGCTATTGGCTGGAACACAGGGCCCACAGTGGAGGAGCTAGAGAAAGTACCCAAAGAGCTAAAGGGGTCTGCAACCCTATAGGTGAAACAACAATATGAACTAACCAGTACCCCAAGAACTCCTGTCTCTAGCTGCATATGTAGCAGAAGATGGCCTAGTCGGCCACCATTGGGAAGAGAGCTCCCTTGGTCTTGCAAACTTTATATGCCTCAGTACAGGGGAACACCAGGGCCAGAAGTAGGAGTGGGTATTAGGGGAGTTGGGGGGAGGGTATGGGGGACTTTTGGAATAGCATTTTATATGCAAAATAAAAAAATACCTAATAAAAAATAAAAAATTAAAAAAGAAAATATCTAATAGAAAGAAAGAAAGAAAGAAATGAAAAGAAAAAATAAAATAAATAAATAAATAAATAAATAAATATTTCCTCAATTTCAACCTTTTTTTTTTCTAATTTTGTTTATTTGGATACTGTCTCTGTGTCTTTTAGTTAATTTGGATAAAGATTTGTCTAGTTTGTTGATTTTCTCAAAGAATCAGCTCCAGGGTTTGTTGATGCTTTGTATTGTTCTCTTTGATTGTAATTGTGTGATTTCAACCTTGAGTTTGTGTGGAGAGCTCTTGGTGCCACATTCTAGTGTTTTGGGCAGAATTTGACATTGGGGCAGGACAAGGAAGTAGGCTCTAGATGAATACAGATGAGGAATGTGTTCTTGGTAACACAATGGGTTGTGTAAAGATTCTGAATACAGTAATCATGGGACCTTATTTATGCTTTGTTTGTTTCTTAAATATTCTGTTTCTGCCTTATAACTGAGCATATTCTTTGTATGTACCTAGAATGATAGAAAAATCAGACTGAAAAACTAAATAAATGTACTACAGCTTCAGTTTTAGAACTGTCTGAAGTCATGTTATGTTGTCTATTTGTCTTTTCTTTTTCAATCCCCACTCCCTCCCTCAAGATCTTGTTGACTGAATGAGATGGCTGGTCAAGTTTGACTACTTCCTGCCATCTACTCCTCTTTGATGCTTTTGCTTCTATTTGTTGTAGAACTTTCCAGTGGGATGTTAAGTTGCTACTAGGAGATCTCTCCAATTTCCTTATTAAAGGCACTTAGTGCTATGAAATTTTCTCTTAACACTTCTTTCATTGTGTCCCATAAGTTTTGGGACACACTTATTTTCATTGAATGTTAGAAAGTCTTTACTTTTGTTCTTTATTCTTTCCTGACCAAATCATCAGAGAGTAAAGAGATGTTTTGTTTCTGTAAGTATGTGTGGGCTTTCTGCTGTTTCTGTTGTTGTTGAAGTACAGCCTTAATCCCTGATGAATGCAAGGGATCATTTCAATCTCATTGTATCTGTTGAGGATTGATTTGTGCCTGATTATATGACCAATTTCTGAAAAGGTTTCATGAAATATATAGAAAAGGTTTATTCTTTTGTTTTCGGGGTATAATGTTCTGTAGATATCTGTTAAATCCATTTGGTTCATAATATTTGTTAATTTCATTGTTTCTTTGTTTAATTTCTGTTTCAATGACCTGTCCATTGGTGAGAGTAGAAAGTTGAATTCCCTTGCTATTTTTGTGTAGGGTTCACTGTGTTATTTGAGCTTTAGTAAAGTTTATTTTATGAATGTGTGTACCCTTTCATTTAGTACATAGATGTTCAGAATTTGATGTCATCATGGTAGATTTTTTCCTTGATGAGTATGAAGTGTTCTTCTCAATCTCTTTTGATGAATTTTGGTTGAAAGTTTATTTGATTAGATATTACAATGGCTACTCCACCATGTTTCTTGAATCCCTTTACGTGGAAAAAAAATTAGGCCATTTCTCTGAGGTAGTATATTAGTTAGGGTTTTACTGCTGTGAACAGACACCATGACCAAGACAAGTCTTATAAAAACATTTAATTGGGGCTGGCTTACAGGTTCAGAGGTTCAGTCCATTATCATCAAGGTGGGAGCATGGCAGTATCCAGGGAGGCATGACACAGGCAGAGCTGAGAGTTCTACGTCTTCATCCAAAGGCTAGTCGAAGACTGACTTCCAGGCAAATAGGGTGAGGATCTTATGTCCACACCCACAGTGACACACCCATTCCAACCAGGTCACACCTATTCCAACAAGGCCACACCTCCAGATGGTGCTACTCCCTGGTCCAAGGATATACAAACCATCACAGGTAGAGTCTATCTTTGTTGTTGAGGTGTGTTTCTTGAATGCAGCAGAATGATGAATTCTGTTTACATATTCATTCTGTTAGCCTGTGCTTTTTATTGGAGAACTAAGTCCACTGATGCTGAGAGAAATTAATTACCAATGATTTCTAATTACTGTTATTTTGTTGTTGGAGGTATTACTCTCTCTCTCTCTTTCTCTCTCTCTCTCTCTCTCTCTCTCTCTCTCTCTCTCTCTCTCTCTCTCTGTGTGTGTGTGTGTGTGTGTGTGTGTGTATGTGTGTGTGTGTGTATGTGTGTATGTGTGTGTATGTGTGTGTGCGTGTGTGATTTTCTTCTTTTGGCTGTGTTATGAGATGATTAATTATTTGTGTTTTTGTCTCTATCCAGAAGCAGAATAAGAGTTGAAGATACCAACAGCCAAACTTTCAACAGAGATTTGGAGCACTTATGGGAGTTTTGGGGACAGATTGAATGTTTTGAAAGGAAAGGAAGCCACACAAGATAAACTAACATGGACACCTGGGGGCTCACAGAGACAAAACCACTAACCTAAGTATATACACAGGCTGGAATAATGCCCTAGGCACATATATAGCAGACATGTAGCACAGTCTTCATGGCTTTCTTGTTTGGCTTTTATAGGAGAGGTTGTGCCTGATCTGAGAGGATCTTAATGTGCCAGGATGGGAAGATAGCCAGGGTGGGACCAATCCTCTCAAAGGACAAGTGGGAGGATAGTAATGGGACTCTAGGGGGTGGTAGAAAAGCAGCATTGTGAATGTAAATAAATAGATAAATAAATAAATACATGTGCTTGATATGCATACAAAGTTGACCAATGATCTCTAGCACATTAAGTGCCACACATTTCAAATTTCAGCACTCACACTGAAGACATGCAGGCAACCTGACTCTGTGCTTTCTCATTGCTCACAGAACTCCCCCCCCCCTCCCCGTTCTTTCCTGAAGCTAGCAGAGGGCTCTCCTCACCTCCCTGGCCTTTTAAAAGGACCCTTTATCTGGTGCTGGAATATTGCTTTCCATGTTTTCATAAAGGCATTCCCTAATGAAACCATCCCCCCAGGAGCAACAGACACCAACATGAGAATAGACAGACAGCAACCTCCCTCAGATCCCGTGTCACTGATAGATGGCTAAGCACTTCCCAGTGCAACTGGTGCCTGTTCTTGGGAAGAACAAAAACTTTGGCCATGAAAGGAGGGTAATTAAGTGTCCCCTGCCCCCGTCACCATAAAATCAAAGGAATCCCTGATTATGCTTAGATAAAATCGCCAAACCCTTGCTTGTCATTTCTTGGATCTGTTTAGATGGACCCAAATAAAGGACATTGTTGTATCCAAAGTATGGATGTCACAAGCATGTTAATGTATAAGTGACTCTACTTGATCGTCAGTAGTAATTTTCCTCCAAACACTGTTATGTGAATGATTGGCTATCTCTTCAGCTGTGCTTTGAATTTATATGTAGAGGAGTTCTACTTGCCTCTCAATGTCAGATTTTGGGGGATATCAAAAGAATTGACAGTAGTTTTTATTTCTTCCCAACAGAGTTCTTTTTCATGGCCAGGACATGTTCATTTTTGATGCCTGGTTTTTCAAAGGCTGTATTATAATCAAAGCTCCTACTTGTTTAGCAATATGTGACTGAAAGTATTGAAACCTGACAGGCATTTGTGTGCATTTGTTGATTAGATGAGTCAAAAAGCTAGGAGGCCTCAAGGGATCCTTAAGAGGCTCGTCTCATTCTCTACTTAATTAATTGACAAGAAAAGGACTCTTTGGTTGAGTATCTACTTGTAGTTCATCAATAAGACCTCTTCAGTAGTGTGGCTTTTGCTGTGTCTGAAGCCCTCAGTGACATTTGTCTTTGATTTAGCTCCTGTAGCTCATCCAGGCTGTGATTGATATGCTTGAGAGTTGTGCCTTCTCCCAAAGGTCAGGTGATTTCCCAGGAGTATATCTGACTTTGAGTCATCTAAGTTGACCTCAAAAACAAATTGCTTAAAAGAGTTTGTCAGGTGTAGACAGTCCTTTGGTCTCTAAGTGTTCTCTATTTCTGGGATGAAATCCTTTCTTGACATTTTCTTGAGAAAAACCATATGACACAAGGGACCAATCAATGACTGTCAGTAAAAGTTGACTTAAAGACATGGGCAGTCTCTCTTCTATCATATGGAACAGCATGCCTCCTAGTAATTGTAATAATTGTGTGGCCTCTGTTAAGGGTTATAAGATATCCAATTACCATTGAACTATCTGCTTATGTTTGAACTTAACCAAGGCAGAATTACAATAAGAATTATAAATGAAGAAGGAATCCTTGTTATTTATATGTGGTACAGCATCAAAAAAATACATAAAGAGGGAGGATGCTAGCAATATTTTTTTCTGACATATAGGGTGAGGAACATGAGGTTAAACAGATAAAATAAATTTCATCAGCTCAAATGCATTATCTGGCCAGAATTACATGAAGTCCAGTGGGTTCGTTCATGTCTGAAGTAGCCCAACATGGAAGGGGTTGGAAAGTCATCTGGGCAGCCTCTGGGGTGGCAGGTGGAGGAGGAATGCCTAGAGGGGCAGACTGATCAGAGAGTGGGGGCTGAGGCCCATAGCCAAAACTGAACTATGGTAGAGCACAATAATCCTGTGGAGAGAATCTCCCAAGTAGTAAGGATACAATATAGGTGGTGAAGATTGGGGGCAGGGTGTGGGTGGGACTCCTCTATCAGAAGGACATGGACCATAGCCAATAATACCCTATCCTGTTGGGACCCTCATCCCTTGTGGAATCTATCATTGTTAGCATGTGAACAGGTGTTTGCAAGCCTAGCCAGTACAATTACCCTGTGGTCAGTATGGTTCCTGACAGGACTGGAAGAGTGTAAGTGAGGGCTTATAGGACCCTAGGTTACCTGTTCTCCTACAGGGACCCCTCTCTACTGGACTTAGAGGTCCCTCCTCCTGCTGATAGTGACAGTGTCTTCACATGCAGTACAGTGTTTCCACTCCTACCAGCACTACCAAGGGAGATGGAACCAGGGCAGGGTTTGGGACTAGTAAAGTCCTGATAACCACATAGATTAGACAAAATAAAGGACCAGTGTATGGAGCATAAGGCAGAAGGGGGAAGCAGCAGTAGAGATCATTTCTGGAGTAAAGTTTTAAATAAATTTTGTGACCCATAAATTTGTTTTGTGACACAATTTATGTCACTGGTTCAACATCGAGGTTTTTAAAATGCCTGTTAAAGCCAGAATTTCAAGTTTCTTCTTCCTTATTTTCCTTTATATGATATTATTTTCTTGAGGCTTTAGTTTATTAGTTTAAAATTTTATTGCAATATTTTGAGTTAAAGGAAAAATATACATATTATATATATGTATATATATGCATACACACACATATATACATATATAATATGTATAGATATATATATTTCTGATATATATGTGTGTATATATATCAGAAATTTTCTACTAGGTATACTAGCGTATATTTTATTTAAAGCAGTGTTCCAGTACATGAAGGAGGAATCTTCACTCAGGAGTGCACAAGTTAGGGTGCTAGAAGAAATTACTGCATGCCTTTGGACCTCAAATCAGGCAAGAATCTGGAGGCAGTACATGATACAGAGGCTGTGGAGGGGTACAGATTGCTAGCTTGCTAACCATTGTTGTTCAGCCTTCTTTCTTAAAGAACCCAGGATGACCAGCTCGGAGTAGTCCCACCCACAATGAGCTACCCTGGCCCTATCAATCATTAATTAAGAAAATGCTCAAAACCTTGACTACAGTCCAATTTTATGTAGGCATTTTCTTTGAGGTTTCCTCCTCTCAAATGACTTCAGATTGTGTCAAGTTGACATAAAACTATGCAGGACAGTATGGTCCATCAAACCACCATTTTCTCACTTCTTGTCTCTCTATCATAGTCTTCTGCTAAGTAATAAATGTGTCCATGGGAATAAACTTCTTTTTAAGACAACAAAATCAGTCTCCAAATATCAGGGTAATAGACTCAGCACAACAACTTTTCCACCAAGTCAGAGTGAATTCCTAGATCTCCACCAAGGTAAAATGTATAGGTTCCTAGGTATCTAAATCTCAGCACAATTCAAGCATCTCAGACAAAGATGAACTGTCCTTGGGGGATAAGGATGAGCTGTTGTGTGAGAAGGAACCTTCTTCAATGAACACTGTTGCAGAGAGGACAAGGAGATCTTTCTAGTTTCCAGAGGCAGAAGTAAGGTCAGACAAGAGGAAGCAGCAGGCATGGATCAGGGGTTACAAAAGACATGATTGGGAAGAGGGAAAATAATGATGGTACTTACTGGGACTTTGATAAAAACGTTGACATCTGGATACTTACTTGTATCACAGCCACAGACAATAGCCAAAATAAATTTTACTCATGTAGTAAACTTTTTAAAAATATTTTTTATTTTAAATAGTGTATTTTAAAAGAATGTTTAATACATGATAAGTCTAGTTTTTATAAGTTCAACATTGCTTCCTGTGCAACTACTTAGTATGTAAATCATAGCTTGGTAAAGTTCTGGAGGCTTGAAGAAGCACTTCGAAATTTGAATCTTACTTCAAAATTTATTTGCAATTCATCTAGACTGTTATATTTAACTGAAAATAAATTATTTTGTAGGACATTCTGACCAGTTTTTACTCCCTATAATACTCCCAGTTTCACTCAAACCTCTCCTCTTCCTGATCTACTCTCTAACTGTTTCCTCTTTAGAAAAGTGCAGGCCTCCAAGGGACAACTACAACCAAACATTACAAAGCAGGGTGAAAATAAGACAAGGCAAAAACTTACATACAAAGCTTGGACAAGTCAATGCAATAGGACAAAAGATTGACAGGTGCAAGACATAGAATCAGACACAGATCCTCTCCCACTGTTAGAAGTCCCACAAAACCACCAAGCTAACAGCAATAACATGTAGAGGAATTTTAATCTAGAAACATGGCTGCTCTGCCAAGGGATCACATCCAAAGACCATCTAGTTTGGTGTGGTTTGGTTAGAATTACATAGATTTATTCCCTCTGGATGTAAAGCAGACACATATTTAGTACATACATACATACATACATACATACATACATACATTTATTTATTCTCACCTGAGGAATAACGAATGGCAGAGAAACACCTGAAAAAATGTTCAGCATCCTTAATCATCAGGGAAATGCAAATCAAAACAACCCTGAGATTCCACCTCACACCAGTCAGAATGGCTAAGATCAAAAATTCAGGTGACAGGAGATGCTGGCGAGGATGTGGAGAAAGAGGAACACTCCTCCATTGTTGGTGGGATTGCAAGCTTATACAACCACTCAGGAAGTCAGTCTGGCAGTTCCTCAGAAAATTGGACATAGTACTACCGGAGGATCCCACAATACCTCTCCTGGGCATATATCCACAAGATGTTCCAACCGGTAAGATGGACACATGCTCCACTATGTTCATAGCAGCCTTATTTATAATAGCCAGAAGCTGGAAAGAACCCAGATGCCCCTCAACAGAGGAATGGATACAGAAAATGTGGTACATTTGCACAATGGAGTACTACTCAGCTATTAAAAAGAATGAATTTATGAAATTCCTAGGCAAATGGATGGACCTGGAGGGCATCATCCTGAGTGAGGTAACTCGATCACAAAGGAACTCACACAATATTTTCTTTACTTACATTTCAAATGTTATCCCCTTTCCTAGTTTCCCCTCTAAAATCCCCCTATCTCTTCCCTCTCAACCTACTCACTGACATACACATTCCTACTTCCTGACCCTGGCAGTCCACTATACTGGGTCATATAACCTTCACAGGACCAAGGGGCACTACTCCTATTGATGACCAACTAGACCATCCTCTGCTACATATGCAGCTAGAGCCATGAGTCGCACCATGTGTTTTCTTTGGTTGGTGATTTACTCCCAGAGAACTCTGGACATACTGGTTAGTTCATATTGTTGTTCCTTCTATGGGGATGCAAACCCTTTTGCTCCCTGGGTATTTTCTCTAGCTCCTTCATTGGGGACCCTGTGCTCCGTCCAATGGATGGCTATGAGCATCCACTTCTGGATTTGTCAGAGCCTCTCAGGAGACAGCCATATCAGGTTCTTGTCAGCAAGCTCCTGTTGACATCCACAATAGTGTCTGATTTTAGTGGTTGTCTATGGGATGGATCCCCAGGTGGGGCAATCTCTGGATGGTCATTCCTTCAGTCTTTGCTTCACACTTTGTCTCTGTAACTCCTTCCATGGGTATTTTGTTCCCCCTTCTAAGAAGGACCGAAGTAACCACACTTTGGTCTTCCTTCTTGTTGAGTTTCATATGCTTTGAGAATTGTATCTTGGGTATTCTGAGTTTCTGGGCCAATATTCACTTATCAGTGAGTGCATATAATGTGTTTTCTTTTATGATGGGTTTGTCTCACTCAGAATGATATCCTCCAGATCCATCAATTTATCTAAGAATTTCACAAATTCATTCTTTTTAATAGCTGCATAGCACTCCATTGTGTAAATGTGCCACATTTTCTGTATCCATTCTTCTGTTGAGGGACATCTGAGTTCTTTCCAGCTTCTGGCTATTATAAATAAGGCTAAAGTGAACATAGTGGAGGATGTGTCCTTATTACATGTTGGAGCATCTTCTGGGTACATGCCCAGGAGTGGTATTGCTGGATCCTCTGATAGTACTATGTCCAAATTTCTGAGGAGCTGCCAAGCTGATTTCCAGAGTGGTTCTAACAGCCTGAAATCCCACCAGCAATGGAGGAATGTTTCTCTTCCTTCACATCCCTGCCAGCATCTGCTATCACCTGAATTTTTAAACTTAGGCATTCTGACTGGTATGAGGTGGAATCTCAGTGTTGTTTTAATTTGTATTTCTCTAATGACTAAGGACATTGAACATTTTTTTTAGGTGCTTCTCAGCCATTTGGTATTCCTCAGTTGAGACTTCTTTGTTTGGCTCTGTACCTCATTTTTAAATAGGGTTATTTATTTCTTTGGAATATAACTTCTTGAGTTCTTTGTATATACCAGATATCAGCCCTCAATCGTAATTAGGATTGGTAAAGATCTTTTCCCAATCTGTTTGTTGCCATTTTGTTTATTGACAGTGTCCATTGCCTTACAGAAGATCTCCCATGCTCATGAATTAGCAGAATTAATATAGTAAAAATGGCTATCTTGCCGAAAGCAATCTACAAATTCAAAGCAATCCGCATCAAAATTCCAACTCAATTCTTCACCGAGTTAGAAAGGCCAATTTGCAAATTTATCTAGAATAACAGAAAACCTAGGATAGCAAAAATTATTCTCAACAATAAAAGAACCTCTGGCGGAATCAACATCCCTGACCTCAAGCTGTACTACAGAAAACTGATAAAAACTGCATGGTACTGGTACAGTAACAGACAGGTAGATCAATGGAATAGAATTGAAGAACCACAAATTTACCCACACACCTATGGTCACTTGATCTTTGACAAGAAATAGACAGCATTTTCAACAAATGGTGCTGGCTCAACTGGCATTTAGCATCTAGAAGAATGTGAATTGATCCATTCTTATCTCATTGTACAAAGATCAAATATACATGGATCAAGGATCTCCACCTAAAACCAGAGATACTGAAACTTATAGAGGAGAAAGTGGGGAAGAGGCTCAAAGGGGAAAAATTTCTTGAACAGAACTCCAATGGCTTGTAATGTAAGATCAAGAATTAACAAACGGAACCTCATAAAATAACACACAGTTTTAATCTCTAACAATGAAGTTAAAGTTATTTTGTAGAAGGAAGTAGAAATGTTTGAAAGTGAAGTCTAATTGAGGGGCAGACAAAGTCATATTTGAAAGAATGAGTGAGAGATAAGATATGGCCAACTCTCAGGAAAATAGAAAAAACAAGAGGGGTTACTTAAGAGAGAAGAATTGGGGGAAGCAGATTCATAGAGAAAGGTTAGAGGTGGGGCGATAACAGTCCAGAGAGTTAGAAGAAGCCAGAAGATTAGGGCAGATTGCCAGAGTTTGAGGCCAAGCAGAGGAAATCAGCAAAACTCCAAGGGAAGCCCATTTGAATCATTCGAATTGGAGAGGAACTTAAGTCAGAACAGCTGATTTGCACCAAACAGCCACAGTTCAAAAAGAACAGGAAACAGAAAGTTTATTCAGCAGTAATTCTTGGAGATGGCAGGTACATCTGGCAAATAAAAGAAAGTGTTAAATTAACATCCAGGCAAAGGACCTGATGGAAATCCATGCAGGCAATGTGTTTGCTGCTTTAGTCTCTATGAGCCCATATAAGCTCTGTTTAATTGATTTTGTGGACCTTGTTCTCCTGGTGTCCCACATCCTTTCTGACTCCTATACTTCTCCATCTCCAGCTTCACCATGACTTTCTTTTTTTTTTGAAGTCTTTTTTTTTTCCATTTTTTATTAGGTATTTAGCTCATTTACATTTCCAATGCTATACCAAAAGTCCCCCATATCCACCCACCCCCACTCCCCTGCCCACCCACTCCCACTTTTTGGCCCTGGTGTTCCCCTGTACTGGGGCATATAAAGTTTGCAAGTCCAATGGGCCTCTCTTTCCAGTGATGGCCGACTAGGCCATCTTTTGATATATATGCAGCTAGAGTCAAGAGCTCCGGGGTACTGGTTAGTTCATAATGTTGTTCCACCTATAGGGTTGCAGATCCCTTTAGCTCCTTGGCTACTTTCTCTAGCTCCTCCATTGGGAGCCCTATGATCCATCCATTAGCTGACTGTGAGCATCCACTTCTGTGTTTGCTAGGCCCCGGCATAGTCTCACAAGAGACAGCTACATCTGGGTCCTTTCGATAAAATCTTGCTAGTGTATGCAATGGTGTCAGCGTTTGGATGCTGATTATGGGGTGGATCCCTGGATATGGCAGTCTCTACATGGTCCATCCTTTCATCTCAGCTCCAAACTTTGTCTCTGTAACTCCTTCCATGGGTGTTTTGTTCCCAAATCTAAGGAGGGGCATAGTGTCCACACTTCAGTCTTCATTCTTCTTGAGTTTCTCACCATGACTTTCTGATCTCTAAGCAGAGGGACCAGATGGAAACCCCAACTTAGACTCTATATTTCCATAATAGTCTGGTTGTAGATCTGTGCAACTGCTCACATCTGCAGCTAGGGAAAGACTCTCTGATCTGAAAAAAAATCACTCATCTATGAGTATAGCAAACTATAATGAGAAATCATTCCATTGATTTTTTTTTTTAGACCATTGATGTTTGTTTCAACCCTAGGTCTCTGGATTAACCTGTTTCTATGTTCAGGCAATGTAGGGAAAGGGCATCCTCTCATGGCATGGATCTCAATTAAACCAAACATTGGTTGGCCTCCCCTACATGGTTCCACCACCATTCCCCTTGCAGTATATCAGTACTTCATGCAGGTATGACAGATTGTAGGTTGAAGTATTTGTGGCTGAGTTGGTGTCTATGTTTCTCTTTCTGTAGCCTGAGGAATACCTTCCCACACCAAAGATACTAGAATGTTGGAGTGAAGTCATTTGGTATGTACTCTGTAATTTCAATGATATATGTGATATTTCCCTTGACAATGGGGCCACAAAATCAGTTTGCAGAAATCAATTTCTGTTCTAGCACCAACATGGGTTGTGTGGGAATCTCTATGGAAACCCCTTCAAAAACATATTAACAAAATGCAATGAATTCCCACCACTGGAACATTGTCTTCCAAAGTTGGCCAGTTCAGATGCCACACTCTTCATTACTAGGAATCCTAATTATGTCACTATATTAGTAAGGGTACATTGGTGTGAAGATACACCATGAGCAAGAAACTTTTATAAAGGACAATATTTCATTGGGATTGGCTTACATGTTAAAAAGTTCAATCCATTATAATCTGGGTGAGAAACATGGTAATGTCCAGTGAGGCATAGCACTTGAGATGGAGCGGAAAGTGCTACATCTTACTCCTAAGGGAACCAGGAGAAGACAGACATACTCAAGCAGCAAGGAGGAAGGTTGCAAAGCCAACCCTTACATTGACACCCTTAATATAATAAGGCTGAACTTTTTCCAATAAGATCAAAACTACTAATAGTGCCATTTCATAATAGCCAAGCTTTTTAAAACCACCAAAATAACCTTAATAGATTCCAGGAAGTTTCTAGTGCACTAGACTTCCGTTCCCCTACCACCCACAAAATTTCCAGCTGTCTCTCCCTATACTATCTCCTTCTATTTCCCTATCCTACCCACTCCTGCTCTCATTAAACCTCAACATACCTGCAAATTTCATTCTATTTTTTTCTTACCATGGAAGTTGATTCATTGCTCTTCCAGCCCTATTCTTTACCTAACCTCTCTGTGCCTGTGGATTTTGGTGATTATCATCTACTTAACAGCTAATACCTGCATATATGTGATTGGATGCTTTTCTTACGTGTACACTTCATTAGTGAATGAAATCTCTGGTAAGAAGTTCAGAGCAGATCCACTGGAAAAACACTTACACATTTTCTACCAGTAATGTGAGTATGACTCCCAAAATGCCTTGGTTTACAACATTGACTTTTGGCCTCCTGACCAAGCAGACCTGTCTTCAGATGTTCTGCAAGAGTATTATAAGATCTGATAGAACTCCTAACTGTACTGATAGGGATCTGGATCCTGCACTCACCATTTTTACACAAAATGACAGTTCTGGCTTCTGCTATATCCCACTTTTCTACAGGTAAGGAAAGATGTGGCTTCTTGAATGTTTCACTGCTAACATAGAACTTTACAATGAAAGAGTGATCAAAGAGGACTTTGCTGTTATAAATTCCATACAATATTTAATTTTATTTTTACTTTGTTAACCACAAAAAGAGATTAAACAGTGGAAAATAATAAAAAAATTATTTTATTCTGTTTTTTAAAAGTTATTCCCAAGTTTTTACACATTGCCCAGAAAATTACACTTTCAATGTCACTAGTATCTTGAGACATTTTACAAATTAATTCAGAAGTCATTCCCATTTGTTTTCCAAATAATGCCATTCTGCAAACCTGGAAAAACAACACTGCAGACTAAAACTGTTAGACCTTATACTAAGATTATTAACATTTTGGACTGCCAAGAATCCTAAAGTCACCCAAACAGTGAAAATAGAATGCTTTATGCTCTCCTCCCTCCAGCTCTCAAGTGAGGATACTTTTCTGACCTGGTGTTAGAAGGGAAATGCCAGTGTACTAGAATGTGCACAGGTCAGAGAAGTTAGAGCATCTGCTGGAAGATCCAGGCCTCTGTCCTGTCTATCTCATCTCACAAAGCCTCTGCATACTTTTCAGGGTAGGCACTGGGATGAGTCTTATTAATGCGGGCAAAAAATTGTAAGACTTTCATTTTGGTGGTTTCTGCAAAAGCCCTTGGGCCCCACAGGAACCCATAGCTAGAAGGATAACGATTGGGCACCTGCCTATTTTCCAGATACCCTTCCTGCACAAACTCCTCAGAGATGAGCTTCCTGGGGTCTTTATGTAAGGATCCCTCCCACCATACAACCCCATGTTATTCAGCATTTCCCAGATAATCTCCTCACTGATAGAGTTTCCCTTCATGAAAATGACACCCAGTACAAATATGAGGTTACCTGCCTTGGGTATACCCTGGACATCAGTCATCATCCCATCATAGGTGATGCCCAGGGCAGTGACAAGGATATAGGAGTAGACAGAGGGGTCCACTTCTACCACGTCAAGTCCAAAGACCAGCTTCAGGCACTCAGAGGCCTCACTAAAGATCAGAGGGTAGTACTCCTCATACTCTCTACCAATACTTTCCAACATTTGTGCTTTGGTAGTGAATGCCTTCATTTGATATTTTAAAACCAGAAAGTTCTCCAAGTCATACACCTCTGTGTTCTGTGCATTGTGCAACAAATACAGTGGCTCTTCCAGGGCCTCTGATCATTTGATGGAAGCTTCCTCAGACGGACTATCAGGGATGGAAGCCATCATCACACAGGGAGAAGAGGCACTCTGAGGACTCTGGGGAGGATTTGGTATTCCACTACCATAGACCTTATTTGAGGTGGTGGTATCTTCCTCCTCCTCTGATGTGTCCATGGTAGCCTGGTCATTATCTGATTCCTGTTGGGACTGAGCACTCTCTTGGAGGTTGCAATATTGGGTGTTATGGGAATCATCCATTGTGACTTTCCTAGGTAACAATAGGCAGGATAGTGTCCCAATCACAGCTGCGAGGATACACAGGCCTGATGGAGAAAGAAAAGAGGATGAGTAGATTCTTAAGGCAGACCATGTCCCACAACATTCAAAATGTCATGATATTTGAGAGTTCTGGAGTAGGGCTTTAGGGTCACAAGACTCTAAACAATCTTGGAATCTGAAAGCCTGAAATGGGAAGTTATTCAGCCATTTAGAATGCATCCAGGTCACAGAGCAAATAACCACAGGGTACCATCAGAATATTTGACAACAGGGAATGTGGAGAGTCTGTATTCTAGGTTGTTGGATCCATTTATATATAATAGCAGTATAATAGCAGTATAAGCATCCTGTACATTCTGAGACTACACAGTTTTTACTTTGTAAAAATTTAGGACACTATCTCAGAGGACTATTTTCATGTGCTCCACTCTGTAATCATTATATGAAATGTTGCCACCATCCCATAGCTGCAAACTGCTATTTGATAATTTAATCCTCATTCTTAAAAAGAAGGGAGAGATGACCTTTGAGGGGGTAAACTACGTAAATGGAATGGTTCCTTCAATGATCATTTTGGGCTCTTATGGCTTTATGTCAGTGTCTTGATACTGCACTTCTGCTGGCCTGTAGTGAACTCTTAAATGTTCACCTATCTAGAACTTAATAAAGGGCATTATGATAGCTTCATATCTGGCTATATGTTGGAAGCCATACCATGAGAAAGTAAGCCTTTCACTAGCTTCCCACCCTAATAAACCAAATGGCCTTGTGCTAAGGAGCCGGTCATCACCTCCTCCTCCCTATCCTTTCATAGCACCAGAGACCCTAAAAGCTGAATTATAGTCCCCTCTTCCTTATCTCTTCCTGAATCCCAAGACTTCTAAGGACACCAGTTATGTGCTGAGCCCAGCCTGACACCCAGGACTGTTAAGGAGGAATCTACGTTCCGGAGATAAGACTAAGAGTACCTCCTGCCTGCAGTCTGAATTCCACTTTCATGTCCCCAGATGCCCACTTCTTTGTTCTTTGTTAATTCACCCTCAGCCCCTCCCTATTTCCCCTCGCTGTGTGTGTGTGTGTGTTTTTTTTTTTTTTTTTTTGGATACAGGGTTCAATCATGACTATACCATGTATACCATTTATTATTCCGGTGGGATTAATAAATAAACATTTTTTAATATTTTTCTTTTTTTATTATTAGGTATTTTCCTCGTTTACATTTTCAATGCTATCCCAAAGGTCCCCCATACCCACCCCCCCAAACCCCTACCCACCCACTCCCCCTATTTGGCCCTGGCGTTCCCCTGTACTGGGGCATATAAAGTTTGCAAGTCCAATGGGCCTCTCTTTGCAGTGATGGCCGACTAGGCCATCTTTTGATACATATGCAGCTAGAGTTAAGAGCTCCGGGGTACTGGTTAGTTCATAATGTTGTTCTACCTATAGGGTTGCAGTTCCCTTTAGCTCCTTGGGAACTTTCTCTAGCTCCTCCATTGGGGGCCCTGTGATCCATTCAATAGCTGACTGTGAGCATCCACTTCTGTGTTTGCTAGGCCCCGGCATAGTCTCACAAGAGAGAGCTATATCTGGGACCTTTCAGCAAAATCTTGTTATTGTATGCAATGGTGTCAGCATTTGGAAGCTGATTATGGGATGGATCCTTGCATATGGCAATCACTACATGGTCCATCCTTTCTTCACAGCTCCAAATTTTGTCTCTGTAACTCCTTCCATGGATCTTTTGTTCCCATTTCTAAGAAAGGGTAAAGTGTCCAGACTTTGGTCTTCGCCTTCTTGAATTTCATGCGTTTGGCAAGTTGTATCTTATATCTTGGGTATCCTAAGTTTCTGGGCTAATATCCACTTATCAGTGAGTACATATTATGCGAGCTCCTTTGTGAATGTGTTACCTCACTCAGGATGATGCCCTCCAGGTCCATCCATTTGGCTAGGAATTTCATAAATTCATTCTTTTTAATAGCTGAGTAGTACTCCATTGTGTAGATGTACCACATTTTCTGTATCCAATCCTCTGTTGAGGGGCATCTGGGTCCTTTCCGGCTTCTGGCAATTATAAACAAGGCTGCTATGAACATAGTGGAGCATGTGTTCTTCTTACCGGTTGGGACATCTTCTGGGTATTTGCCCAGGAGAGGTATTGTGGGATCCTCCGGTAGTACTATGTCCAATTTTCTGAGGAACCGCCAGACTGATTTCCAGAGTGGTTGTACAAGCTTGCAATCCCACCAACAATGGAGGAGTGTTCCCCTTTCTCCACATCCTCACCAGCATCTGCTGTCACCTGAATTTTTTATCTTAGCCATTCTGACTGGAGTGAAGTGGAATCACAGTGTTGTTTTGATTTGCATTTCCCTGATGATTAAGGATGTTGAACATTTTTTCAGGTGCTTCTCTGCCATTCGGTATTCCTCAGGTTAGAATTCTTTGTTCAGGTCTGAGCCCCATTTTTTAATGGAGTTGTTTGATTTTCTGGAGTCCACCTTCTTGAGTTCTTTATATATATTGGATATTAGTCCCCTATCCGATTTGGGATAGGTAAAGATCCTTTCCCAACCTGTTGGTGGCCTTTTTGTCTTATTGACGGTGTCTTTTGCTTTGCAGAAGCTTTGCAATTTTATGAGGTCCCATTTATCGATTCTTGATTTTACAGCACAAGCCATTGCTGTACTATTCAGGAATTTTTCCCCTGTACCCATATCTTCGAGGCTTTTCCCTACTTTCTTTTCTATAAGTTTCAGTGTCTCTGGTTATATGTGGAGTTCCTTAATCCACTTAGATTTGATCTTAGTACAAGAAGATAGAAATGGATCAATTCACATTCTTCTACATGATAACTGCCAGGTGTGCCAGCACCATTTGTTGAAAATGCTGTCTTTTTTCTACTGGATGGTTTTAGCTCCCTTGTCAAACATCAAGTGACCATAGGTGTGTGGATTCATCTCTGGGTCTTCAATTCTGTTCCATTGGTCTACTTGTCTGTCACTATACCAGTACCATGCAGTTTTCATCACAATTGCTCTGTATTACAGTTTTAGGTCCGGCATGGTGATTCCACCAGAGGTTCTTTTATCCTTGAGAAGAGTTTTTGCTATCCTCGGTTTTTTTGTTATTCCAGATGAATCTGCCGATTGCCCTTTCTAATTCATTAAAGAATTGAGTTGGAATTTTGATGGGGATTGCATTGAATCTGTAGATTGTTTTTGGCAAGATAGCCATTTTTACAATGTTGATCCTGCCAATCCATGAGCATGGGAGATCTTTCCATCTTCTGAGATCTTTAATTTCTTTCTTCAGAGACTTGAAGTTCTTATCATACAGATCTTTCACTTCCTTAGTTAGAGTCACGCCAAGGTATTTTATATTATTTGTGACTATTGAGAAGGGTGTTGTTTCCCTAATTTCTTTCTCAGCCTGTTTATCCTTTGTGTACAGAAAGGCCATTGACTTGTTTGAGTTAATTTTATATCCAGCTACTTCATTGAAGCTGTATATCAGGCTTAGCAGTTCTCTGGTGGAATTTTTAGGGTCACCTATATATACTATCATATCATCTGCAAAAAGTGATATTTTGAATTCTTCCTTTCCAATTTGGATCCCCTTGATCTCCTTTTGTTGTCTAATTGCTCTGGCTAGGACTTCAAGTACAATGTTGAATAGGTAGGGAGAGAGTGGACAGCCTTGTCTAGTCCCTGATTTTAGTGGGATTGCTTCCAGCTTCTCACCATTTACTTTGATGTTGCCTACTGGTTTGCTGTAGATTGCTTTTATCATGTTTAGGTATGGGCCTTGAATTCCTGATCTTTCCAAGACTTTTATCATGAATGGGTGTTGGATTTTGTCAAATGCTTTCTCAGTATCTAACGAGATGATGATGTGTTTTTTGTCTTTGAGTTTGTTTATATACTGGATTACATTGATGGATTTCCGTATATTGAACCATCCCTGCATCCCTGGGATGAAACCTACTTGGTCAGGATGGATGATTGTTTTGATGTGTTCTTGGATTCAGTTAACAAGAACTTTAATGAGGATTTTTGTATCGATATTCATAAGGGAAATTGGTCTGAAGTTCTCTATCTTTGTTGGGTCTTTTTGTGGTTTAGGTATCAGAGTAATTGTGGCTTCATAGAATGAGTTGGGTAGAGTACCTTCTGTTTCTATTTTGTGGAATAGTTTGTGAAGAACTGGAATTAGGTCTTCTTTGAAGGTCTGATAGAACTCTGCACTAAACCTGTCTGATCCTGGGCTTTTTTTGGCTGGGAGACTATTAATGACTGCTTCTATTTCTTTAGGGGATATAGGACTGTTGAGATCATTAACCTGATCTTGATTTAGCTTTGGTACCTGGTATCTGTCTAGAAACTTGTCCATTTCATCCAGGTTTTCCAGTTTTGTTGAGTATAGCCTTTTGTAGAAGGATCTGATGGTGTATTGGATTTCTTCAGGATATGTTGTTATGTCTCCCTTTTCATTTCTGATTTTGTTAATTAGGGTGCTTTCCCTGTGCCCTCTAGTGAGTCTGGCTAAGGGTTTATCTATCTTGTTGATTTTCTCAAAGAACCAGCTCCTTGATTGGTTGATTCTTTGAATAGTTCTTCTTGTTTCCACTTGGTTGATTTCACCCCTGAGTTTGATTATTTCCTGCCTTCTACTCCTCTTGGGTGAATTTGCTTCCTTTTGTTCTAGAGCTTTTAGGTGTGTTGTCAAGCTGCTAATGTGTGCTCTCTCTAGTTTCTTTTTGGAGGCACTCAGAGCTATGAGTTTTCCTCTTAGGAATGCTTTCATTGTGTCCCATAAGTTTGGGTATGTTGTGGCTTCATTTTCATTAAACTCCAAAAAGTCCTTAATTTCTTTCTTTATTCCTTCCTTGACCAAGGTATCATTGAGAAGAGTGTTGTTCAGTTTCCACGTGAATGTTGGCTTTCTATTATTTATTTTGTTATTGAAGATCAGCCTTAGTCCATGGTGATCTGATAGGATGCATGGGACAATTTCAATATTTTTGTATATGTTGAGGCTTGTTTTGTGACCAATTATGTGGTCAATTTTAGAAAAGGTACCATGAGGTGCTGAGAAGAAGGTATATCCTTTTGTTTTAGGATAAAATGTTCTGCAGATTTCTGTTAAGTCCTTTTGTTTCATCACTTCTGTTAGTTTCACTGTGTCCCTGTTTAGTTTCTGTTTCCATGATCTGTCCATTGGTGAAAGTGGTGTGTTGATGTCTCCCACTATTATTGTGTGAGGTGCAATGTGTGCTTTGAGCTTTACTAAAGTTTCTTTAATGAATGTGGCTGCCCTTGTATTTGGAGCATAGATATTCAGAATTGAGAGTTCCTCTTGGAGGATTTTACCTTTGATGAGAATGAAGTGCCCCTCCTTGTCTTTTTTGATGACTTTGGGTTGGAAGTCAATCTTATCAGATATTAGGATGTCCACTCCAGCTTGTTTCTTCATACCATTTGCTTGGAAAATTGTTTTCCAGCCTTTCATTCTGAGGTAGTGTCTACCTTTTTCTCTGAGATGAGTTTCCTGTAAGCAGCAAAATGTTGGGTCTTGTTTGTGTAGCCAGTTTGTTAGTCTATGTCTTTTTATTGGGGAGTTGAGACCATTGATATTACGAGATATTAAGGAGAAGTAATTGTTGCTTCCTGTTATTTTTGTTGTTAATGTTGGCATTCTGTTCTTGTGGCTGTCTTCTTTTAGTTTTGTTGAGGGATTATCTTCTTGTTTTTTCTAGGGCGTGGTTCCCGTCCTTGTATTGGTTTTTTTCTGTTATTATCCTTTGAAGGGCTGGATTCGTGGAGAGATAATGGGTGAATTTAGTTTTGTCGTGGAATCCTTTGGTTTCTCCATCTATGGTAATTGAGAGTTTGGCTGGGTATAGTAGCCTGGGCTGGAATTTGTGTTCTCTTAGTGTCTGTATAACATCTGTCCAGGCTCTTCTGGCTTTCATAGTCTCTGCTGAAAAATCTGGTGTAATTCTGATAGGCTTGCCTTTATATGTTACTTGACCTTTTTCCCTTACTGCTTTTAGTATTCTATCTTTATTTAGTTCATTTGATGTTCTGATAATTATGTGTCTTGAGGAATTTCTTTTCTGGTCCAGTCTATTTGGAGTTCTGTAGGCTTCTTGTATGTTCATGGGCATCTCTTTCTTTAGATTTGGGAAGTTTTCTTCAATAATCTTGTTGAAGATGTTTGCTGGTCCTTTGAGTTGAAAATCTTCATTCTCATCCACTCCTATTATCCGTAGGTTTGATCTTCTCATTGTGTCCTGGATTTCCTGGATGTTTTGAGTTAGGATCCTTTTGCATTTTGTATTTTCTTTGATTGTTGTGCTGATGTTCTCTATGGAATCTTCTGCACCTGAGATTCTCTCTTCCATTTCTTGTATTCTGTTGCTAATGCTCACATCTATGGTTCCAGATCTCTTTCCTAGGGTTTCCATCTCCAGCGTTGTCACCTTGCTTTGGGTTTTATTTATTGTGTCTACTTCCCTTTTTAGGTCTAGTATGGTTTTGTTCATTTCCATCACCTGTTTGGATGTGTTTTCCTGTTTTTCTATAAGGACTTCTACCTGTTTGGTTGTGTTTTCCTGTTTTTCTTTAAGGACTAGTAACTCTTTAGCAGTGTTCTCCTGTATTTCTTTAAGTAAGTTATTAAATTCCTTCTTTATGTCCTCTACCATCATCATGAGATAAGCTTTTAAATCCAGTTCTACCTTTTCAGGTGTGTTAAGGTGCCCTGCACTGGGCGAAGTGGGCATTCTGGGTTCTGATGATTGTGAGTGGTCCTGGTTTCTGTTATTAAGATTCTTACGTTTACCTTTCACCATCTGGCAATCTCTGGAGTTAGTTGTTATAGTTGTCTTTGTTTAGAGATTGTTCCTCTGGTGATTTTGTTACCCTCTAGCAGCAGACATGGTAGACTAGCTCTCTCCTCTGAGTTTCAGTGGTCAGAGCAGTCTCTGCAGGCAAGCTCTCCTCTTTCAGGGAAGGTGCACAGTTATCTGGTGTTTGGACCTCCTCCTGGCTGAAGATGAAGGCACAAAACAGGATCTTTCCCAGAAGCTGTGTTGCTTTGGCCAGGAAGGTGGCCGGTTGTCTGGAGCCGAAGATGGCGCCGCCCCAGAAGCTCTCTGGCTCACGCCTGTCCCAGAAACTGCTGGCCTCTGTAATCCACACCCTCTCCCGTGCAGCCTGCCCTCCGCGGAGTCCTGGAACCAAGGCAGCTTCCGCCAGAGCCTGAGGCAGAAACCTCTCGGGCTGGGCGGACCCCTGTGCTCTCACCAGGAAGGTGGCAGGGTGTCTGGAGCCGAAGATTGTGCCGCCTCAGAAGCTCTCTGGCTCTCGCCTGTCCCAGAAACTGCTGGCCTCTGTATTCTACACCCTCACCCGTGCAGCCTGCCCTCCGCGGAGTCCCGGAGCCAAGGTTGCTCCCGCCCGAGCCTGAGGCAGAAACCTCTCGTCCTCGCTGTGTGCTTATAACCTGGTGTCTCAGCCTAATAAACTGAGACCTTGACAACTCTTTGCTTGGTCTCGCTCTTCTTTCTTGCTCATTTCTCTTCAGGTTTGCGGTCCCCCTCGTACCCACAAATAACTCTGATTCATGAATGACAAGGACTGTACTGATTCACATGATGCCAAGAGCCTATTTGTGTTATAAAGAGGAAATAGTGTGGGAAGTTATCTATGGCCCCTTTTCTCTTCAAAGCCTACAGAAGGCCAGGTACGGGACATTTCCCATTTTGTTTAAATGAAAGACACCTTCAGTCCTCACCTTCAGTACTGACACTCCTGAGATCTTCCCTCTGATGACTCTAGTCAAACTCTGCCTTACCAGGATTTCATCTCCTTGATACCAGGGACCTGTAAACAAGATACGGTGGTTAGCAAGACATCCCCACCCAACACTCTGTGGATCAGGGAAGTGACAAGTGTTTGTTGGGCCCATGACACGTTTTTCCTTCACTCATACATTAAAGGATCCTTTCTGGACTTGCATAATCCTGGGACCCTTGTTTTTAACTATTGCTACCCACTCTGGTCTCATGACATCTGAGAAAGTGCCAAATTCATGTCCATCTGGATGTGTTATGGTGGATTGTTCAAATTACCTGCACTCATCTGGCCTGATATGAGCTTTCCTTAGACTACCTGAGATTTATTCATCTGACTTTTTTCTTATATGTTCCTTTATGTGAAGATGACAAAAGACTTCATCTCTCCAAAGACTCCTGCCTTCCTGTTCAAGTTACAAGTAACTATTCCATTTAATGCCTCTGAGTGTTGGACTCAGAATATAACCAGGCAGCACAGTCCTTTCTTTCTCTGCCTTGGACACATACAGTACCCAGAAGTACGTGTTTAAGATATGGATAATCCTGGGACTCTGTCCTCCTCAGTGGTTCCCTCTGCCAACCTGACATCACCCCTAGAATCAACGTCTTTACCTTCTATATAAATCTCAGAACAAATCTTTAATCATAACAGAGAGGCAGTCACAGCACCCACATACCTAGGAACCTTCATAAAATTTTTATTTATGGATTATTTGAAGTGAGCTGTCCACAGTGAACCCTAGATTTTGCTTTGACTAGTGATGTATACTAGACATCAGAAAAATCTTCTAAACTTGTATCTACTGAGGTCACAGTAGGACAATCCATTGTCTACCCTGGCCACATGTTTTTCAACCTCTATTATTGTTATTCAGCTGAATTATCTAATGGGGCATCTCTTCAGTTTACTTACAGGGTTTTATCCTACCAGTTCATGGATCCTGGACCCTTTCTACTTCAATTGCTTCAAAAATGTATGTAAAACAGAGTTCCACTGGAGGATAGAGCCTTACCCCTATGAATGCACCCCACCCTGTTAGGTGTAGAATGGACAATGTAGAAGCACTGATTTGGGGTTCCTTAGACTAAGCATAAACTCTCACCTTGATTCCAAGGGTCTGTGTGGAGTGTACAGAGAGCCAAATGATCTTTTAAGAATATTTTCTTAAAATTTGGATCATTTCATATATTGCATTTAAATTATATTCAACATGTCTCCTGTTAGGTTGTGGACCTGCTTCTGACCCACCACTAGGCATGGCTGCTTGGGGAGGTGCAATGTGGAGAGTTTGACTCTTTTTATCCCATGCTGCCACCAGGGCAAGTGCTGGGTAGTAGGGAAGCTCTGAGCACTGCTCTGGAGGTAAGAAAGCAGTCTGAGATGTGGGAAAGCCAGAGTAGCCTC
Organism: Mus musculus; assembly: GCF_000001635.26. Taxonomy (NCBI): domain Eukaryota; kingdom Metazoa; phylum Chordata; class Mammalia; order Rodentia; family Muridae; genus Mus; species Mus musculus. Next base: position 76,338,106 of record NC_000086.7, on the reverse strand, counting down.
AGGGGTTCCAGACCTGTGAAGAGGTCATGGCTGTGGGGTTCTCAGGCTGTTGGACATCCAGGCACCCCTGGGCATTGCAGAAGAGCAGAGAATGGAGTCAGAATCCTGAAGATTGGGGCTGCATCTAGGCCAGAGCTGGGGAAAATGGGAAATTCTGTCTTGAACAAGCATGGTTGATAAGCCTTGCCTGGATGGTAGTTGGCTTGGTGGTGATTGTGGCGTGGAACACAGAGAAGCATTCTAAGGGAGATTAGGCTGTGACTCTGTAGGCTAAGACCTTAATGGCTCCCCACAGCATATCATGGTGAAAAGAAACCGTATGTGGTACCAAACTGCTTATTGTTATGGTGAAAAAATGGATGCTCAAAACCATGCTCCACTTCTCAGTGTGTGCTTGAGATTAAATAGATTTTGCAGGGTGGAATGTCTGTGAAGGGAACCTTATTGGCTAAGGCTTCCAGGCCTCTAAGTACCTCATTAGCATGGAGAACGCTATTTTAAGCCTATATGGTCACAGGTCACATCTCTTTGATGTGAGAAGCATGGCACGAGTTCCAAGTCAGGAGTTGGGAAGAGATTTGGGAGTCATCTAAGTGTCAGGTGTGCCCACTGAGTCTCAGAGTCCCGAAATTCTCTACCTTACCAAACTTCCTGGCATGGTTTTATGTCCCAGACTCTCCCAAATCCTCCAAGTCACACCCACTACAATACTTATCAATACTTCTACTCTCATGTTTTTTAACATGCCTGAATACACTTGACCATGTGGTCATCCAGTGAAGCATGATAAACTGACAAGATACTGCCCATGTAAGGAAAGCAAACTCTCTCCCAGGGGTTCTAAATTATCTATAGCTTCTGAGCTAGGGGTGGGACTTACATACCCCACTTTATGCTGAGGATGTTGTCTAACTTGGAGCTCAGTACTCTTGATTACTTTCGCTTAATGAACTTGGGACCAAATAGGTAGAACTGGTTTAATTTGGGGTGACTAAATCTGGAGCAGCCCTTCAGAAGTCAACCATAGCTGTCACTGTGACGTCATGCATGGCTCAGATTGACCTCTGTCTCCAGATGACCACCAGAATCCTTTTAATTTATGCACATGGATGTTTTGACTGAATGTTTGTTTAAGCAGAACATATATATTCCTGGTGCACACACAAGTCAGTAAATGAGGACAGATGCCCTGGAACTGGAGTTGTGAAGTACCATTTGTGCCTGGGAATTGAACCTATCTCTCTATCTCAATACTCTACATTATAATAGGAAAAAAAAACAGAAAAGGCTAATTCCTACAACATGCCTCCCCATGTGTTGCAGGTGGATCCCATAAATATGAAGATGAATTCATTTACAATTCACCCTTACTTCTCACCCAGATTAGAAGCAAGACCTATAAGGACACATGAACTCCCACTTTCCTATTTTTGCTAAAGCTACAGGACTCTTACCACATTATTTGTGGAAAGCTTATCCAGAATGGATGCTCTTTAGGCCATCCTGAACACCATAAACTCTGACAGTAAGGGAACTTTCAAGCTGCAGAAAGAAAATGTTCTGTGTCCTGCAAGTCCTTAGATAAAGATGAAATGTGGGGCAGGTGAACAGGACCACACATAAGGGTACCTGCTTGCTTCAGGTTAGTTAATGGGTCAAACTGGATTAAACGGAGGAAGTTGTATGCTCTAGGGCATCTGCAGTTCACCAGCAGATTACACTTGACTCAGGAAGGGACCAAGTCCTTCCTTAACCAGGAAGATCTAAAAATGGCATTTATACTGTGAGAAATCCTTAGAACCAGAATGGAAAAGAATGTAATTTCTACAAGGGCCCACTTTTTGCTGTCTACTAGACAGCAGAGCTGAAGATGCTTTAACTGGGGACCCTCTATTACAAAAGGGGCTTTGCAGTCTACTATAAACTTACCTGGACTCTGAAAGATTATATCACCCCCTCCAGAAACTTGAAAACTTTGATATAACACCCCCTGCCCACCTGGATATGAAAGTGGCAGTATAGGGAGTGACTCATCCCCCTAATTGAGGACTGAGTGCTCTCTAACTTCCAGGAATGGCAGGAAATTGTTTGGAGTCCTCCAAGTCACTTCCTGCAAATGGAGAAACTCACTCCTGCAAACCAAGCTGGTTTTGCTGAAAGACTCTTAAAAGGATACAATGTTATCTGACCCTTCCTCTCTTGGATGAGGCTTCTGCAACCAACTCACAGATAACAGCTTGACTGACAAGCATACTCCTCTCTGCAATCGTTCTTAAAATGCTCCTAGACAATGATTCCCAGGGGAGGGAACGAAAGATAATCATTCCAACAAATAGGCCCACTGAATTACCATCTGCATACCCTGTTGTTTAGTATTTATTGAATTTTCTACTGCTGAGACCCTTTAACATAATTCCTCATGTAGTGGTGACCCCAAACCATAAAATTATTTTGGCTGCTACTCCATAACTCTACTTTTGCAACTATATGAATCATAATAAATATATGTGATAAGTAGGGTATCTGATATATAACCCCAAAAAGGGCTCTACCTATAGGCAAGATACACAGCCTGACTGTGAAGTTACCAAGTGGGCTGATGTAACTTTTAAAAATTGCTCCTCTGTGTCTTTGACAGTGACCACAGGCTGATTCCTGCATCTGCGGCCATGTTTAGTGCCAAGTTATAATGTTATGTGACCCTTTCTCTGGATTGGAGCTTTTATCATCCCCTCTCAGATCTAGCTTCCACCTTGAAAGTGATGTAAGCCTCTTTCTAAGTTCTTAAAAATGCTCCTGTCCATGGTGCACAAAGTTGGACCCAGCAAGAAACTCAAGCCAACAAGCATGTTATACTCCATGCAATGCTAACTGAAGGGTGAAATCTGCATTACTATTGGTCCTTATATCCTGATGGCATCCTTTTACCTGCCTTAAGCTCTCACCTAGACTCAGAAAGCATGGTATGGCTGTCTTTCTATAAGGGTTCTCACAAGATGGTGCCAAGTCTTAGAACTCTCTATATAAAGATCTGGAAGTTTGGATACAGGCTCAATCCCCACAGATCTGCTCACACTTAGTTCAAGTCTCTGGAAATGATACATTTGCTACAGATTGTGGGGTCATTTATTCTCAAGCACAGATTTTCCAGTATATTTCCTCTGAGCTCATTTTACCCAGGGTATTATTAGACCTCCTTCTCTCACAGAACATGATAAAATAGTGACTGCCGTTAGTCTTCAGATATTACTGAGCAAGGGGCTCAATCCTACAGGTGAGATCTACTTGGAACTATGCTAACAATAGGGGGTGCTTCTAACCCCAAAAAAAATCCTGGGCAGGAAGTGATATTTTCTCAGGGGAACCATGTATGTGAAAAGTTTTGGACTCGGCCTAAAATACTTACCTCAAGCAGCACAGCTAGGCAACTCCCTTCCTGGAGTCTCACAAAATGGCCCCAAATCCAAAAAGGTACAGGATACAAAATGCTGCCTAGGTGCTCTGTTTCACACGTCAGCACAGAGCATTAATTAAAATTAGGGACCCCATAAAATAGTCCCGAAGCCTACTTGTAACCAGATATAAATGGATGTGGGTGGGTGATCTCATTCCACCAAGTCAGTACTAAAGCATCTGTTAAACTCAAAGAACCTCAAAAAAACAGTCCTCAGCCTCCCAAGTTCTCAGATATGGAAACTGGGTATGAGGCTCTTTTTAGTAAGTGGGCTCTCTTATGCATCAAGACCCCAAAAGGAAATAAATCTAGAATAATTTTCAGCTCCTGTGGATCCTGCAACCAGTTTCAACAATCAATTTCTCCATTTTTATCCAGAATCAAAATATCACATGGTCCTGCATTTCTGGGAACCTCTGAAATGGAGCCTGAGGAGAGTCCTCTGAAAGAGACAGGAAGGAGCTTATTCCCACACAGCTGCCCATTTGATGCAGGTTAGCTCATTAAAGCTATAGTGTGTGGTGCTCTCCTGACATATCCACAGCACACCCTTAGATGCTCTTAGACACAGCCATAGCTATCCCTCACAGAATGTTTGAAAACAGCAAAATAAGTTACTTTATAAATCAAGGAGTAAAAAGCTCATTTCTACAAGGTTACTCCACTGGGAGCTAGGGAGAACAAATGGATGAGACTGTATTATTTGGGGAGATATCAATCCTGAAAGGTTTCAGAGTGAGCACTAAATTCTTACCTCAACTGGCAAGGCAAGGTGACCTCCTTCCCAGGAGTCTCTCAAAACAATGCTGAGTCCTCAATGTCTCTGGATCCGAGTGGATGTTAGTGCCCTCTATATCTGGAGTAAGCACAGACATTTTGGTAAACTTAAGGAACTTCTCAAGATGGTCCGGAGACCCCAATGTCACCAGCTATAGATGTCTGGAGAGGGTCTCATTCAACCAAGTCAGCACTGAGGAACCATTTAAAATCAAGGAGCCACAAAAAGTGCCTCCAGACTCCCAGGTCTTCTGATATGGAAACTGGGTCCCAGGATCTTTAAGTAATCCCCTTATGATTCAGCGACACGAAAAGAAACAAATCTATCTTAATTGTCTGAACCTGGGGTTCATGGATCCACCACAAACAATCCACTCCCCGTCCTCCATCCAGACCAATAATCTCACACATCCCACTTTTCTGGGAACCTCTGACATTGTGCTGAGGGACAGATTCCCCAGACAGGAAAGAACGGGGATTCATTCCCATAATCCCTGCCCTGGTTCAGTGCAGATCAAATTATTAACACTATAGTATGTGGGGCTCTCTGGCCCAAGCAGCTCTTCCACAGTACACTCTTACATACTGGCTTGACTCTGCCAAATATTGCATCTGCTTGCCCTCCTGGAACATTTGAAAACTGCAACTTTAGAAACACTTCAGAATGGAGAAGTAAGGGCTCATTCCCTCAGGGTTAACCCACTGGGAGCTAGGAAGGCCAAAGGGACGAAGCTCCATAATTTGGAGGAACATCTATCCTGAAAGGTTTCAGAGTGCACCTGAAATTCTCACCTCAATTGGCACTGCAGGGCAATCTCCCATCCCAGCTTCTCCCAAAATGGCGCAGAGTCCAAATCCACAAAGTTGCCAGATAAGAAAGGCTGGCGAGGTGCTCTGTATCATAAGTCAGCACAGAGGTTTCCTTAAATTTAAGGTACCTCACAAAAGGTGCCTGAGTCCCCCTTATCACTAGATCTTGATGGCTGTGCGTGGTCTCATTCCACCAGGTCATTCCTAAGGCCTCTGCTAAACTCAGAGATCCTCAAAAAATAGTCCTCAGCCTCCCTAGTCCTCAGATAATGGAAACTGTGGATCAGGCTCTTTCCAGTAAGTGGGCTCGCTTATGCTTCAGGACTGACACTGGTAAAAACCTAGCATAATTGTCTGGGCCCGTGGATCCTGGATCCAGCTTAAACAATGCACTTCTAAACTTTCATTGAGAATAAAAATATTACAGGTTCCTGTATTTCTTAGAATCTCAGAATTGGTCCCTAAGGACAGAGTCCCCAGATAAAGTGGGGGTAAGGACACATTCCAACTGTTTGTGAGAGTATATCATTAATACCATATTATCGGGGTCACTCTGACTCAACAAATGCTTCCACAGTCCACTCTTAGCCACTCATTTGAAACGGCCAAGTATTCCATAGCTTTTCCTCAGGAATGCTTGAAAACGGCACCTTTAGACAATCCCTACAATCGAGGGATAAGGAGCCAGTTCCCCGAAGGTTTGTGCACTGTGAGCTAAGCAGGCTAAAGGGTGACCCTCCAGTTCTGAAAGATTTCATAGTAAGCCCGAAATTCTTACCTCAACTGGCACAGGGGGAACCTCCCTTCCAGAATGCACCAGAACAAAATTGCAGAGAGTCCAAAGGACACTGGATATGAGTGGCTGGTGAAGTGCTCTGTACCACAAGTCAGCACAAAGGTTCTGTTAAACTCAGGATGCTCACAGAACATTCCAGAGACCTCCCTGTCACCAGATATATATGACTAGGAAGGGACTCATGCCCAAGTTCTCACTGAGGCATCCCTTAAAGTCAGGGAACTGCAAAAAACAGTCGCCAGACTCCCCTGTCCACCAATATGGACACTAGAACCCAAGCTCTTTCCAGTAATGGGACTACTGTTTCATTCAGGATCCCAAAACAATACAATAGCTGTTTAATTGTTTGGACCTGTAGATTTTCACTTCACACTTTAGAACCTACTCTGCATCTTCCATCCATAATAAAATTGTCACATGGGCCTTAACTTCTTATAACCTCTGATATGGTTCTTTAAAAAAAGAGGCACTAGAGAAGGAGCATTCCAGGCTCATTACCACAACACTGCCCCTTTATGGTGCATGTGGCATTATTAAAAGTGTCGTAGGTGGGTTTCTCTGACACAGGCATGACTTCCACTCTGCACTCTTAGGTACTCCTTCTGCCAGGGAAAGTTTGAAGCTGGCAAATGTGTGTGTGTGTGTGTGTGTGTGTGTGTGTGTGTGTGTGTGTGTGTGTGTGTGTGTGTGTTTATATGTGTGTTCTAGAAATCAAAGTACAAGCTCCTCATTCCTACAACTAGACCTAGTTAGTTCTAGGCAGAGCTAAGGATTGAATATGCATTTTCTAGGTATTGTTTATCCTGCAAAGAGACTTATCTAGTCAACCTTGATCTGGACTCAGAAGGCACTGTGTGGCTGTCACTTATTTAGAAACTTCACAAAATTGTTCTCAGTGCTCTAAGATTCTGTTCGAGGAAGAATGTGGAGGAACTCCTTTCTTCAAGTTAGCACTAAAATACCCTATAGGCTCTACAACCTCCTAAATTGGTTCTGTGTTTCCCAAGTACTTGGATGTTGAAGAATGGCTACAATCTCATTCCCACAAGTCCACCCTGACTTGGTACAGAACCATCAAACAGATTCTAGTTAGTTTTATTGTCTTAGTTTGTCCATCTGGAATCCAACTTCTACTATAAACTATCTCAGATGTAATTTTATTTGTAATCTACTTCCAAGTTCCATCTTGACTATAAATGTCACATGCTCCCTGTTTTTAGAAACTTTTGACCAAACCTATGATCAGAATCTCTGAAGTGGAAGTGTTATGGACTCATTCCCACATATGAACCTTTGTTTCCTGAATACCACAATATTATACTGTCTTATGATATCTTTGGTCCCTCTTTGCAGACCAGAGCTTCCAAACTCTGTTTTGAGGTCCTACTTCACCCTGCAAACAGAGCAGCTCTTCCCCATTCTGAACCTATAAAGACAGCCTGGAGGGTCTCTTGTATTTAGGGCCCAGGATTGGAGGGGTATAGACTCACAGGCCCATTCATAGGAATTGATTCTTTGGGTCATTTGCTTCTCTTAGTATATCTGTAGTGTTTGGGGACCCTCTGTGGTACTTCAATGTGAACCTTTAGGTCTTACTTTCAGTGTCTCTGGGAATCCTGAAAATTGTTCCATGAGTGTAGTCTAGGGAGAGGTCATAGATGGGAGCAAGTTCCAATAACCAAATTAAACCATGTTTATTAGTAAAATGACAGTGGTGCTACTGTACCCATTGGGATTCTTCCCTCTGAATCTGAGCTTCTTTGACTATGAGAATAGGCTATCAGAATATTACAAAATACTTCAAGTCTTCCCCAAGTCCTTGAGTATGTATGAACATGTGTATATGAGGCTCATTTATGTTATTTGGCCCCAGCACATATTGAACACAGCTGTATTAGTTAAGACACATCTATAGAGAGTAACGTTTGTATAAACCCTTAGGTTTTCCCTAAAGTTAATAAACACCAACCTAATCTAAACACAAATGTGTGTGTGCACCCATGTGCACATACACACACACACACACACAGAGAGAGAGGGGGGGGGATGGGGGAGAGGGAGAGGGAGAGAGAGAGAGAACACAGAGAGAGAATTATAGAGAGACACACATATGCTTCTTGAATTTGGCTGATGTTCTAGCTTACAAATTTTAATTAAGTCAATCTGGTGAGCCTAGGAATCCTGGGGGGATGTGTAGTGTGAGTGAAATTCTGAGCAAATGTGTATTTTTAATAGGGTTACAGTCATAGAAAGGACTCCAGTGCCTCATATACACAGACTCATGAGACCAGAAAAAGTCTTCTTCTGGGCCAAATGCAAATGCTGGCCATGTGAATAAAAACAAGGAACCACTGTTTTCTCCTCACAGATGAATGCAACTTGAGACTTGTCACCAATGAAATTCCTGTTTGTTGCATGGATGATGGTTCTGATTCATCAGCGTTAACATATTCAGCCATACCCCATATTTTTTGTACGTGTATCTGTTTTTCTTTATTCACATGATAGACAGATTTCCAGGAACAAGCTACCATGTCTCTGGTGGATATAAAATAGTTATTTAAAACTAGAATGTAAAATCAATGTCCTAAAATGACATGCTCAGAAATTAAATCCAGAACAACAAGCTAAATCACTTAAAAGGTAATAACTTACTGATTAACCCATTATCCACAATGCTCTACACTCCCCTTCTCCTTCCCTGAATCATACAATACAGAGATATTCCTCCTTATCAGAGTTTTGATTCTACTGTCTCCATATTTGAATCTCAGTCTGTAGGTATAAAATTACACTCTTAGCAGTTGACCATTGTTTATTAATCAATATTCTTGGGTCTTCAGATGGGTTTGAGGTCACTTTCATTTCTCCCACATTCCCATTTATCTAGTCCATTACATAGAGCAATGGAATTCTTGTCCAGCTAGACCTTCTTACCTAGCCATCATTAGGATTTTCATTCAGTGGGTGATTGTGGTAGGATTATCCCAGTCTTCTTCCTTTCTCTGCTTTAATTACTTTGATTGAGCTCTGTAAGATGATTGCTTTGTTTTGAAATTCATTCATGTCTCTAGGATTAGATTTTCATAAACAACTTAAAAAAGGTATATTAAATGAATCAACCTCCCTTCTGGCCCATCATCAACCACAGGAAGTGGAAAAAAAGATTATTAGGACAAGGGGAAGGTGGACTTATTTAGAAATAGTTCTTAGTTCTTTCCAGATTGTACCTGCACCTGGGAACAGATCCTGTGCTACAGCACATCTCTCCACCCTACCCATACTCAGAGACAGCAAGACCCTCAGGAAATCTGATAAAACCAAGATCACAAGTGAGACTCTAACCCCCACCCCAATACCTGGATTAACTGGGACTCCCTGGGGCCCAGAGAAAGAAAGAACATTCCCCCACCCCAGCCAGAGACACATGTTCCTTCTGGCTTGCATCTTCAACCAGAAGCAGATCTTGTGTTCCAGCCCCTCCCCCTACCTACCCCCAAAGACAGATTGACAGCAAGGAGTTCAGGAACCAGGTTCACAGATCAGACTCTCCAGATCTCCTCCAGTAATCAGAGACAGCTTGACCTAAGGAGAATAAACACAACTAGGCTAACAGGAAGGACAGTGTGTAGTCAGATACAGCAAGGCCAGTTAATACCAGAGATAACCAGATGGTGAGAGGCAAGTGCAAGAATATAAGCCACAGAAACCAATGCTACTTAACAACATCAGAATCCAGTTCTCCTACCACAGGAAGCCCTGGATATCCTAACAGAGCTGAAAAGCAAGATTCTGACTTAAAATCCCCTCTCGTGAAGTCTATAGTGAACTTTAAGAAAGGACATAAATAACTCTCTTACAGAATTACAAGAGAATGTGGTAAGCAGGTAGAAGCCCTTAAAGAAGAAACAAATAGATCCCTTAAAGAAATATAGAAACCACAAACAAACAGGTGAAGGAATTGAACAAAACCATCCAGGATCTAAAAATGGAATTAGAAACAATAAAGAAATCACAAGATGAGACAACTGTGGAGATGGAAAATCTAGGAAAGAGATCATGCATCATAGATGCAAGTATAACTGAAAGAATACAAGAGATAAAAGAGAGAATATCTGGAGTAGAAGATCCCATAGAAAATATTGACACAACAGTCATAGAAAATGCAAAATGATAAAAGTTCCTAACCCCCAACATACATGAAATCCAGGACACAATAAGAAGACCAAACCTAAGGATAATAGGTATAGAAGAGAGTGAAGATTCCCAACTTAAAAGGCCAGTAATATCTTCAACAAAATTGTAGAAGAAAACTTCCCTAACCTAAAGAAAGAGATGCTCATGAGTATATAAGAAGCCTACAGAACTCCAAATATATTGGATCAGAAAAGAATTTCCTCCTGTCCCATAATAATAAGTCAGACACCATACATGAATCAGCAGCAGCAGTTTAATCCAGAAGAGAGAGACTCCACCTGTACAGCCCCAGACCATGGTAGGTGCAAAAATCTGTCAGAATATCATGAGAAATTCACAAACTATTCAATTTCTTATTTTAAAATGTGGAGCTTCCCATACTGGGTCTTCTGCCCTCATGAAGAAATCTTAAAGTTAACTATTCTGTCCCCTTCAAAATGTCCAAGGAAATTATCACTGACCATAGCCTTTGGGATGTTTCGCCTTCAAACAAAACACTTTTTTAGAGAGTTCAGTGCTATTAGGAGGAAGGTCCTTCCTACCCTGCATCCCATTTAATCCAGCCAGCTTAGAAAGGAAATCCATGCCATATCTAACAGGTTCTTTCTACTGTACAAAGGACAGTACTTAGAGACAACTCTCTATCTCAGACAAGAAGCAGTGAGCAATACAGACCAGGTACCATAGCCACTTGATGGCTGTCTGGAGGTGTGCTAAGACCTCAGGAGCCACAGGAAACAGTATGAAGCATGTACACCATTGGAACAATTTTTCAAAGGTATCCATAGCTAAACCTTCTATAAAGCTGTGAAATATCTCTTGCCATCCATTCTATGTTCACTGTCCCAATCATGTAACAGAACACTACCTGTCAGCACTCATTATGATATCCTTCACATGACTCAGATATCAGTCATCACTTGACAATTCACTCTCTAACACAGTGTGCTTCAACATAGCTCTATGGACATAGGAATTTAATTTCCATTCCTTAGTTGGATCCAGGATATCTTCTCAGCTCTGCATACCTGGCAGAATACTGTGAACTAGTGGAGTAGACCAAAGATTTTGCTTAAACAGGATTATACCTGGGTAAATTCATCATATAGGGAGGTGGAATGTCTGATGGAAATTGAGTATCTGGAATTCTTCTGATTCACTCATCTAACAGGCTTGCCCTCATCACAGCAATAATGCTTAGCATTCTCAATCCTGTCCTACTATAATTTCTGGGTTTAATTTTACTCTATTTCCTTTCCAGTGTACTAGATTCTGGACACATGGCTGAAATGGCAAGGAGCCTGGGGATTCCCTAGACTGGCTTTGCCACACGATTTCTAACTGGAAGCTTGCAGTGTTCTTGACTTGCTCAGTTCTTCCTGTCTTTTCTGTAACCCAGCCCCTTGGAAATTGTTTTTGCAAAATCCATGTTCTTAGAAGAAAAGAAGGTATATTCTATTGAGATTTAAATATTGAAAAACATCTGTAAGTTTATGAGAATGTAAACTATTAATTTCTGAAAAAATGAAAATATTTTTAAAAACATTGCATATATACAATCTGTACTTTAGCCCAATTTCTGCTATCTTCATTCTATGAAGGATATATATTTACATAATTATTCATGTTAATAATGTGCATATCAACTCTAAAAGGAGACTAAGTCTAAAAGGAGACTGATATGGCTATCTCCTGAAAGACCCTGCCAGAGCCTTACAAATACAGAGGTGGATATTAGTGGCCAAACATTGGATTGAGCATGGGATCCCTAATAGAGAAGTTAGAGAAGGGACTGAAGGAGTTTGCAACCCCATAGAAAGAACAACAATATCAATCAATCAGACCACCCAGAACTCCCTGTGACTAAGCCATCAACAAAGCAGTACACATGGCTTGAGCTGCATATGTAGCAGAGGATGGCCTTGTCATGCATTAATGGAAGAAGAGGTCCTTGGTCCTATGAAGGCTCAATAGATGCCCCAGTATAGGGGAATGAAGGGCAGGGAGGTAGGAGTGGGTGGGTGTGTGGAAGAGCACCCTTATAGAAGCAGGGAGAGGGAGGATGTAATGTGTTTCTGGGAGGGAGGGAAACCAGCAATGGGAAGAACATTTGAAATATAAATAAAGAAAGTATTCAATAAAAAAAAAGAGAAAGAAAAAAAAAAAAGAACGGTGAATTTCAATATAAAGGTAATATAAGAATGGTAAAATTAACCAATCTCTTAAAAGTTTAATTCTTATATGAATTAGATCATCCAATATTTCCTTCCATTATCTATGAATGGTTCTTACCAATTTTAAATAATTTTTTCCGATGTATATGCTGTTTTTTTCTGTAACTATGTGCTAGTGTTATTTTTTTTATATAAGACACAGCAGAATATTAACAATAAATAATATTAAAATAAGACAACTAAAGTAATAAAATTTTCATGAACAAATGCCGTGAGGCTGGTAGTGTGCTAATTCATACAAAAAAATAACCTTGTAAACATGGATGCTTTGGAATTAGAGGTGACTCACATTCTGGATAGATGAGAGGGTGCATGAGATCGTGTCAAGCTACTAAGAGTAGTATGTCATATTAGATGTATGAATTGTTTGCTTCTGGAATATTTTTTGTCTTCAGTTACTCATGGTAAATTAATTATGGAAGCAAAACCATAAGTGGTGGGAAGAACTCATCTTTACCCACTGTTGTTCTGGATATACACAGGGTATCTTGCAATACATCCTCTGTGGGTGAGAAGGACTACTATGTCAGGAACATATTGGTGGAATCATACAGATTTCAGATCTGCTGCTTATGTTTTGAAGTAATTGATACATGTTTTTTCACAATAAAAATAATAAAGCTTTGAAAAATAATGTCTGGGCCTGGGGATCGTGGATCCACCACAAACCCACTCCTCAGCCTCCATCCAGATCCAAAATCTCACACATCCCACATTTCTGGGAACCTCTGACATGGTGATAAGGGACAGATTTCCCTAGACAGGAATGAACGGGGACTCATTCCCACAATCCCTGCCCTGGTTCGGTGCAGGTCAAATTATTAACACTATAGTATGTGGGGCTCTCTGGCCCAAGCAGCTCTTCCACAGTACACTCTTACATACTGGTTTGACTCTGCCAAATATTACATCTGCTTGCCCTCCTGGAACATTTGAAAACTGCAACTTTAGAAACACTTCAGAACGGAGAAGTAAGGGCTCATTCCCACAAGGTTACCCCACTGGGAGCTAGGAAGGCCAAAGTGATGAAGCTGCATTATTTGGGGGAGCATCTATCCTGAAAGGTTCCAGAGTGCGCCCGAAATTCTCACCTCAAGTGGCACTGCAGGGCAATCTCCCATCCCAGCTTCTCCCAAAATGGCACAGAGTCCAAGTCCACAAAGTTGCCAGATAAGAAAGGCTGGCGAGGTGCTCTGTATCATAAGTCAGCACAGAAGTTTCCTTAAACTTAAGGTACCTCACAAAAGCTTCCTGAGTCCCCCATATCACCACATATGGTGATATGGGGGACTCAGCTCTGGGTGAAGGGGCTGTGGGTGGTGTCCTTCCACTAGGTCAGTCCTAAGGCCTCTGCTAAACTCAGAGAACCTCAAAAAACAGTCCTCACCCTCCCTAGTTCTCAGATATGCAAACTGTAGATCAGGCTCTTTCCAGTAAGTGGGCTCTGTTTACTTCAGGACATGAAAATTATATAAATCCAGCTTAGTTTTCTGGACCTGAAGACCCTGGATCCACCATAAACAACCCACTCCCCAGCCTCCATCTATTCCAAAACTCTGACATATCCAGCATTTCTGATAACCTCTGAAATGGCACCTAAGAACAGAGTCCCCAGACAGGGAGGCCTGGGTATTATTCCCACAATTCCTGCCCTGGTTCGGTGCAGGTCAAATTATTAAAACTATAGTATGTTGGGTCCTTGTTGTGCCCAGATTGCAAAAAAAAAAAAAAACAAAACAAAAAAAAAAAAACCGCAAAAGACCACAAAGAACCACAACTCCAGATGAGAGAGAGTCTTTATTCTAGCTTGAACATCCTTCCTGATGCAAGAGAAAGGAGAATAACTCCCAGCTCTGGGTGAAGGGGGTCTATAAATGAAACAAAAAACTGTACTACATGAAAGGTTCAAAGAATACTGTTCTCTCTCCTAGAGATGTCACTTTAAGGACAGCAGACAGTAGCTTTCTAGACAGGAGCTTTCTAGACAGGAGCTTTCTCCAAAACAGCAGCTTAAATAGATTTTGAAGGAAAAGATAAAATCTGCCTTGTTGCTTTTTGTCACTTCACCCTCTGACCCAAGCAGAGCTTCCACAGTCCACTCTTCTGTTTTGACTTGGCCAGGCTTTCCCTAAAGGATTGTTTGAAAATGGAAACTTTAAATAGTCTCCATAATCAAGTAGTTGAAGGCCCATTCCCACAAGTTTACCCCACTGGGAGTTTAGCAGACTACAGGGATAACTTAATATTATTTGGGGGACCGCCAATCCTGAAATATTTCTGAGTCATCCTGAAATTCTTACCTCAATTGGCACAGAGAGGCAATCTCCCTTTGAGGAGTCTCACAAAATTGCAATGAGACACAAGTCACTGTCTGGTGAGGTGATCTATCTCACAAGTAGCACAGATGTCCTTTAAATTCTAGGACCTCACAAAACATCCCCTAGGTCTCTGTGTCGCCAGATACAGATGTTTAAGGAGAGTCTCATTTTACCAAGTCAAACCTGAGGGATCATTAAACTCAAGGAACCTCACAAAATGGCCCTCAGGCTCTCAAGTCATTTGATATGGAAACTGGAGCTTAGGCTCTTTCCACTAAGTAGTTTCCCATTTGCTTCTGGACCCCAAAAGGATACAAATCTAGCTTAGTTTTCTATGCCTGTGTATACTGGATCCAGCTCAAACAACTCACTCCCCAGCTTCCATCCAGACTAAAAATGTCACATGCCTCATATATTAAGAGGGAAATAAGGAATAAAGTACAGATAGAATTACATTGGAGAAAATTTGCAGTTAGAAGCCAGATTCCAGATTGACAGGCCAAGACAATCAAACTGTCTTGTACCCTTTTGATGGTCCTACACTAAATGAGTGTAGACTTTTAGGAATGAGCATGTACCCAAACTTTCAGGAATTTGTGGAGGCTTACACCAGGACTCTGTCCCAGGGGCAGGAACCAGGTCACTCTTTTCCCACCAGGGCCATGCCAGGCATGACATCAGATCCTGATCTCAGTCGAGAAAGGGAGATTAAAAATGCAATTATCATGGGTAATGCCATTCATGCATTCAACAGAAATAAGCTTGGTGTGGTTAACATGCCTGTTGCAGCATAAATAGAATTATTAAAATCTTCTCTAACAACTCAGATCAACTAGAGGCATGGTATAGGAAGCATTTTTATCTATTAATTACCAGAAAGCCAATGTTGAGCAAGAATTTGGTCAACTACTTTTTTCTATGAATTACTTCCAGAAGCTTAAGAAGGCAATTATTAATCACAGTAACGTGGACCCGGTGTCTTTGGAGGAGGAGATTATCCTGACAGACAAATTTCTGCCTCATAGCTAGATAGCTCATAGTATTTGCCTCGTAGCCTAGATAGCTACAGAAAACTACAAAACCTGATGGTTGAGCCGAGACAGCAAGAGACTGAGCCAACTGACCCTGACAGCAACCTCAGTGGTGTATTACAGATAAGACATGGAAAATGACCAAAAGAAGGTCAAAAACCATCTTGATCTGTTGACCATAAATGAACATAGCAGCCTTCTTACACTAACCTTACCTTTCAGACAAGATGATACTGGGGTCCTACCTTTGCCCTCCAGTAGGATAGTTCTGTGTTCTGAGTTCATCAGTTTTACCCTAAATGTACTCAGGCCATGATCTGACAGCCCCAGTTTCTTCAGTGGTTATCTAAGACTTGATCAACCAAAGCATTGGTTCAAAGGTTCCCAAATGTTGTGGCCTCTCCTTAAAGTAGAAGGGACTTATTGGGGGTAAGGGGGCTTGGATTTATACAGGTCTGCAATTTGAAATGAAACTAAAGTGGGCCATTTTGAGAAAAAGAATGTTGACAAGGCCTCTGTCCTGGTTAGGTTTTAAAATTATTTCCTTTATTTTATATTAGAATATAATTATATCCTTTATCCTTTTGCTTTACTCTGTACGTTTCCTCTAATATATACCTCTTAGCTTTCCTTCAAATTTGTGGTCTGTTTTTCCATTGTTTATATGTATGTACATATATATTCCTTAATATAACTGGCTCAGTTTAGACAGACAGATAGAAAGACAGACAGACAGACAGACAGACATGTGGGACTGGACTGGGCATTTATATTTGGTAATCAATTTTTGTGCTGTTTCCTGGGTATAACTATTTCTCGTGCTTTTGGCATTGTAGGCTTTCTCCAATAAATATTAGATTAGTTTTTGTCAACTCAATACAAGCTAGAATCAGATGATAAAAGAGAACCATAAATGACAAATCACCTCTAACAAACTGGCCTTTGAGAAAGTTTGTGGAACCATTTCTTGATTGTTTGGCTAACAAATATTGTACTCTAAGGTATTTTATGCTTTCGTAGTCTGCTGTGATTCCTTTTAAGAGAGAGAGAAAGATCAGGAAGCAGGTGAGTCTGGATAGAGAGATGATGTAAAAGGATTTGAGGGGAAAAAAATATAATTAAATTGTAAGAAATTCTCAAAAAAATAAAAACAAAGATATATTAATCAACCTTCATGTCATAATGTTCTTCATGAGTTGGTTTTAGAAGACAGGGTTTCTCTAAGTAGCCCAGGCTCTCCTGATCGCACAATGTAGGTTATGCTGGCCTCAAACTCAGAAATCCACCTGCCTCTGCCTCCTGAGAGCTGGGATTAAAGGCGTGTAACATCTTACTATTTAGTGCTGCTTGGGTCAATTTAAAACTCTGTGGCCCCTCCCTTTATTTAAGCTTCTTGTCCATTCTAAAATGTATTCATTCCTTTCTCTCTCTAAGCAAGACACTTTCACATGCATTGAGTCTATGACCTGCCTGCTCCTGTCTTTCACATTTACTTTCCTGGTGCTTACTGAGGTTGTTCCTTTCCTAGGAGGATTGGAAGTTCAAATGCTCCTTTGCTTTCAAGATCAGCCTCACTCTATATAATAAAACCCTGTTGAAAATTCAAAAATAAATAAACAAATACAAAATTGGTATAGAGGTTGGAAAAAGGCTTTATATGTCATCTTGAGCACTTGTGTTTGGATATTTGGCACCCACAGAAAAAGGTACGCTTGATGGCAGGAGAAAGTAATACCAGCAGTTGGAGAGTGGAGACAGACAGAACTCTGAACTTGCTGTCCAGGTAAGCTATCCTTCCCCAAACAAAAAACCTTAGGTTCAGCGAGAGACCTGGCCTTAAAAATTAAGATGGAGAGCAATAGAGAAATATGCACATAGTCTACCCATGACTGCTATATATTCAGAGAGAGACAAGCAAGTGCACTCAAATATAAACACACACACACACACACACAGAGAGAGAGAGAGAGAGAGAGAGAGAGAGAGAGAGAGAGAGAGAGAGAGAGAATTTGTTTTTTAGTTAAAATTGGTATGTAGTTATAGCTTAGCAGTAGAGTGTTTGCTTAAAAATGGCTAGGAAACAAGTCTGAGAACTGCTTTGAAAAACTAGTACTAAGACAATTCTCACATTACTTTTAGACCAAGGTATCTTTCAGCCTGATACCCTCAAATCTTACTAGAATACATATGTCTTAGTCAGGGTTTTTATTCCTGCACAGAGATCATGACCAAGAAGCAAGTTGGGGAGGAAAGGGTTTATTTGGCTTACACTTCCATACTGCTGTTCATCACCAAGGAAGTCAGGACTGGAACTCAAGCAGGTCAGAATGCAGGAGCTGATGCAGAGGCCACGGAGGGATATAGGGATATTCTTTACTGGCTTGCTTCCCCTGGCTTGCTCAGCCTGCTCTCTTATAGAACCAAGACTACCAGCCCAGAGATGGTCCCACCCACAAAGGGCCTTTCCCCCTTGATCACTAATTGAGAAAATGCCTTACAGTGGGATCTCATGGAGGCACTTCCCCAACTGAGGCTCCTTTCTCTGTGATAACTCCAGCTGTGTCAAGTTGACACAAAACTAGCCAGTACAACATATTTCATGCACCGGAGCACATAGTAAGTGGAATCAGAATGAAAGCTAAGGTCAAGTACACAAACCAAAGTCAGAATGCAACACTTGTAAACATGAACTTCTAGACTCTGATCCCAAAAGGAACCAGCAGATGTCATCCTAGAGCAAGAATACAAGGATGCTCAGACAAGACACCAAATCCAATCCAAGTTTTCCAGGATAGTGTTCTAGGACAAAACAGGAACAGTGGCTGCATCTGCCTCAAGAACTGGCAGGAAGAAGACTGGGATACTGAATATATGTTAAGTTCTTAGCACAGAGCATGAAAAACAGTAACTACCCGGTAAATACTGATTAAGTTGAAGGTGTAGTGGAGTGCTGTTAATTTGATTTCATCAGCTTCAAATTAGTAAAACCTTCAAAGTAGTAAACATGAGACAACTGACATCAATAGGAACATTACAGACCTTTAACTGAACAATGTATTTGTCCCCAGATGCTTTTATATTTTAATACATTTTATTTTCTGAAACTATAATATACAATTATATAATTACATTATTTCCTTCTGCCCATTTGCTCCCACTAACTCTTCCCATTGAGTAATCCTTTGCCCTCTTTCAATATCATAGTCTCCTCCTTTTCATTAATTGGTTTGTATACCAGGGTGTGTTAGTACAATTAAATATACCTTTAATATATTAAATATGTATTATATTTGTTAAGACCTAGGTAAAAATATTAAAGCCTAGACAAAATGTTAAGACCTAGGTAACTGCTACCTGGCTAGCCTGTCATAAGGACACTTTTTCTTTCTTTCTTTTTTTTGTTTTGTTTTGTTTTGTTTTGTTTCCTTTTCCATTTTTTATTAGGTATTTAGCTCATTTACATCTCCAATGCTATACCAAAAGTCCCCCATACCAACCCACCCCCACTCCCCCTTTTTGGCCCTGGCGTTCCCCTTTACTGGGGCATATAAAGTTTGCGTGTCCAATGGGCCTCTCTTTCCAGTGATGGCCGACTAGGCCATCTTTTGATACATATGCAGCTAGAGTCAAGAGCTCCAGGATACTGGTTAGTTCATAATGTTGCACCTACAGGGTTGCAGATCCCTTTAGATCCTTGGGTACTTTCTCTAGCTCCTCCATTGGGAGCCCGGTGATCCATCCATTAGCTGACTGTGAGCATCTACTTCTGTGTTTGCTAGGCCCCGGCATAGTCTCACAAGAGACAGCTACATCTGGGTCCTTTCGATAAAATCTTGCTAGTGTATGCAATGGTGTCAGCGTTTGGATGCTGATTATGGGGTGGATCCCTGGATATGGCAGTCTCTACATGGTCCATCCTTTCATCTCAGCTCCAAACTTTGTCTCTGTAACTCCTTCCATGGGTGTTTTGTTCCCACTTCTAAGGAGGGGCATTGTGTCCACACTTCAGTCTTCATTTTTCTTGAGTTTCATGTGTTTAGGAAATTGTATCTTATATCTTGGGTATCCTAGGTTTTGGGCTAATATCCACTTATCAGTGAGTACATATTGTGTGAGTTCCTTTGTGAATGTGTTACCTCATTCAGGATGATGCCCTCCAGGTCCATCCATTTGGCTAGGAATTTCATAAATTCATTCTTTTTAATAGCTGAGTAGTACTCCATTGTGTAGATGTACCACATTTTCTGTATCCATTCCTCTGTTGAGGGGCATCTGGGTTCTTTCCAGCTTCTGGCTATTATAAATAAGGCTGCTATGAACATAGTGGAGCATGTGTCCTTCTTACCAGTTGGGGCATCTTCTGGATATATGCCCAGGAGAGGTATTGCTGGATCCTCCGGTAGTACTAAGGACACTTTTTCATATGTTTCTGCTGTTACTAGGAAACTTTCTAATGCAAGGATTAATTAGATAGTGTGTTTTGTTCTGTGCCCTTGGAAACCAATCATGATAGAAGTCAGTAGAACTGTTTTGTATAGTTACCCACAATAAGCTTAGAACTGAACCAATTACCCAAAGGCACTTCCTGCACCTACGTATAAGCTTCTATGGTGTCTGCCTTTATAAGCTGCCCCTGGGCTCCAAAATAAGAGAGATACCTGTGCCATATAAGAAGAAACTATTTGGAACAAGACTTCCATTTTGAGTAGTTCCTAAGACCTCCCTGGGAACTGACATCCTACTTGGCAGAAAGAGACATGTACGTGAATAATTGATATTCTAGTTGGCAAGATTAGACATGAATGTTAGACAAGTCTCATCCTGTTAGACAGGTTAGAACATCAATATTAAACAAGGCAAGCAAGTCCTCTGCCACAGTTGAATACCCCAACCAATAGGAGCAGGATAAGTGTACTACAAAGGCATGTTTCTTAGAAAATCCCCTATCTCTAAATCTTGATTGGTAAAATAACTTGGCACAGAAGTTTGTGGTTTGGGGCTTAAGAACCCTATAGATCCATCCATTTGCCTAAGAATTCTGTAAATTCATTGTTTTTAATATCTGCATTAGTACTCCATTGTGTAAATGTACCACATTTTCTGAATCCATTTCTCTGTTGAGTGGCATCTGGGTTCTTTCCCAGCTTCTGGCTATTATAAATAAGGCTGTTATGAACGTAGTGGATCATGTGTCATTATTACATGTTGGAGCTATGCAGCTATTATAAACAATGAATTTATGAAATTCTTAGGCAAATGGATGGATCTAGAGGATATTATCCTGAGTGAGGTAACCCAATCAAAAGAGAACACACATGATATGCACTCACTGATAAGTGGATATTAGCCCAGAAACTTAGAACACCCAAGATACGATTTGCAAAATACATGAAACTCAAGAAAAAGGAAGACTAAAGTGTGGATACTTGGATCATTCTTAGAAGAGGGGAAAAACACCCATGGAAGGAGTTACAGAAACAAAATGAGGAGAAGAAACTGGAGGAATGACCATCCAAAGACTGCCCCACCTGGGGATCCATCCCATATACAACCACCAAATACAGACAGTATTGTGGATGCTAACAAGAGCTTGCTGACATGAGGAGCCTGATATAGCTGTCTCCTGAGAGACTCTGCTAGTGCCTGACAAATACATAAGTGGATGCTCACAGGTCTCCATTGGACAGAGCACAGGGTCCTCAATGAAGGAGCTAGAGAAAGGACACAGGAGTTGAAGGGGTTTGCAGCCCCATAGGAGGAACAACAATATGAACTAACCAGTACATCCAGAGCTCCCTGGGACTAAACCACCAATCCAAACAAAACAAAACAAAACAAAACAAAAACACATGGTGGGACTCATGGCTCTAGCTGCATACAAAGCAGAGGATAAAGTCATCAATTGGAGGAGAGACCCTTGGTCCTGTGAAGGTTCTTTGCCTCAGTAGAGGGGAATGCCAGGGGCAGGAAGCAGGATTTGGTGGGTTTGTGAACAGAGCAAAGGGGAAGGGGATAGGGGGTTTTTGAAGGGAAAACAGGAAAGGGGATAACATTTGAAAGTAAATAAAGAAAACATCAAAAAAAGAAAAAGAAGAAGAACTCTAGAGAATCTTAACTTGGGGTCAAGGTTCAGCTCCTGAATCTATGTCATGGCCCTGGCAGACCAGTCCTGGGGTGTATACTCAATGAACTATTCCTTTCTGTGTGACATCAGTGTTCATATGGTTTGTGATGCAATTTCTGGACCACAAATAATACACACATACACACACACACACACACACACACACACACACACACACACACACATATATACGTACATATATGTACGTATGTATGTATGTATGTATGTATGTATGTATGTATTTATTAGAAGACAGTTTATATTAACCTGTAATCCCACATCTGAGAATATAGCTCGGTTTTCAGATAGTCATCATATGAAGTGAAATCACAAAACATAAACTCTTATCTAACATGTTCTCACACACATGAACATTTTAGGAACAAATATGCCTGCTGATAAAGGAAGACCTAGCTAGGTAGTAATGGTGTTTTAGGGTAGGTGGAGTTTATGCCTGAAGTAAGCCAAACATGTGTTCTACTAGCGACCTATAATCTAGCCTCTCAGATTTTATTTTTGTCAAAATTAGGCAGTTAAGGTAATGAAGATTTCACAACAGGGCATAGAATCTTCACTTCCAAACCCACCTCATCTGGGCATGGTGAAATATCCAGTAATCTTACCACCTTGGACAGTAGAGCATCAGCTTTTGAGGACAATGTAAGATAAATAGCCCTGGAGTTATTATAAATGGAATAATTGCATTTTTCATGGTGTCTAAGGACAGATTTAGTATTAAGGAGGGTCTTCCCTAAAGTAATGTCTGGACAATCTTTATGTTAGGTTTTGGAGCTTTTTGAACTCTCATGAGAGCACTGGGTAACATATCTAACTATTCTTTCATTTTTTCTTTATAACATTTTGCTAGGATCTGTTTAAGAGTTTGGTTACTCCTCTCAACTAATCTTTGCCTGATATTTGTGGCCACCACACCAAATGCACATAATATTTAAAACCTAGGGCCCTATGTATACACTACATCACCTGTAATGTGAAGGATGGTTCTTTATTCATGTAAATAAAAGTGTATAAATTTGAGAACAATTTTGTCTATGAGGTTATTTGCCAGTTAATATTCTTTTTAGTTCTAGTGGGGGAAGCTTCTTCCCTGCCAGTGTCTTCAAACATCAATACATATTTAAAGTTGGCAAAGGAAGAATGTGAGTAATGTCTATTTGGCAATCCTCACAGGGTTAAGTGCCTTTACTTTAGGTTGTTTCAAGGTAAAATGGAAAATGGGCATGGACAGAATTGCAGTGTATGCTCATGGTACAGGCCTAAGACACATACTTTAGTGTAGCAGTTACTCTTTTCCCTATAAGAATGGCATCTGTCCCCAAGTGGACTGAGTTGCATATTGCCTTATTTTTTTTTTAAGTCTAGAGTTCTCATAATTACCTCCTGATGTGGTGTTTCCCTTGTTCTAGAGTCTACTATTCCTCCTGCAATATTCCCTCATTGGGGAAGAGTAGAATCTTGTAGAATCTGCATGCCTATCTTTTTCCTGTCTGTGATCCTTGAACATCAGATATTACCTCATAATGACGCTTGCATGTAATGACTGCCACTTCATGTGTATGTTAGGCAGTTATTAATAGACAAAAAAAACTCTTATTTTTGTTCTGTGGAATACCCATTGACTGTTAATAATTCTAGTTCTTTCTGGAAACCATAGTTGGCCTGTGAGACACTGAATCATACTTTCAATGAGAATAGATTAATCATTTTCTATTTCTTCAGCATGAATTACCTTTTCAGGTCTCCTTTGAGATGTAGTTGAAGTAGGCATCAATGAACACTCACTTAGTATCTCTGAATGACGATTTCTCATCCTAGTTTATGCTCTCCAGCTGAAACATAATTGCCCCAATCACTAAATTATATCTTTCCTGAATTAACCTATAGCTCATTATTTAGCAAGCCAAGCTGGCAAAGATAAGGGATATGTTCTCACTATACAAATTCATAAGAAGATGTTTACAGTAAGATAAGTCAGGCAAAATTTATGCTACTTAATGTTCTGATAGTTGTCTGTGAGTTGTCTATGGGGGGGGTTGCCTGATATTTTGTTAGTCTACTTATAATCTACTATAAATGTCTATTTAATTTGCATATGGCCTTTACTTGATGTGTTGAGAAAACTTCTTGTGATTTCCCAAAACCTAGTTTAGACACTATTCAATTAGCAATGGTATGATTCCCACAGCTCTTGAATGAGAGAATCATCTTTATGTTCCAAGACCTACTTTATTTGAAAATTGGGTTATGGTGCTAATTTGTAACCCTAGGTCTTAAGTAAACACTCAAAGCATAAGGATTTTTTTCCTTTGCCTCAACTTTCTAGTGGGGTTGATGGGTCTTGATCATGCTCAATAGTGTAAATTCTTTGAGTGCCTCCTGGATCTTATAAAGGATTGTTTAACCTGACAGTTTAAGTTGAGGCCTAAGAGGCTGGGCCTTTAATTGCCACATGGAGCCCCTTTGATCTTGATTTAGAGTTGGCAATCTAGATTTAACAAAATTTCAGCCATTGCCCAAAATGCCTGTTGTTGGTGAAACTATATAATATTTATCTCAAACTTCAGAATTTTGTTTTTGTATTTACAGTACACAGAGAAACTGAACATGGCCATATATAATATAAAGAAATGAGTACAATATCCATTTTAAAGGTCCTATCTCAAATCAATGTGAAAAAATTATAATTAAAAACATGACCTGAGAGTCTTTCCATGGAAACAGGCAGGCTGACTATAGATCTGAACCTGTCCTTCTCTTCCTCCACATCCATCATCTAAGTCTCACCGCCATCTCTGTAGCAGAACAAACACATCAAATCCACCAGTCTGATGCCCATGTCTATAACACACTATCTGTTTTGGCCCCATTCTCTTCCCTACTCCCAGGAAACTAAATAGATTCTAGTAGAACCATGTGGAACCCCCTCCTCCTGCAAGCATTCCACCCCAACCCATACTCATTCCTGAGTATGAGTTCTCAATAACGAGAAACACATTTTACCTGGAATCTCTATTGCCCCAGGTACCAGAATAATTCAATACAAGGCAATACACATCCCCTACCCTCTCCTAAGAACCAGAGAGGAAAACAGAAACCAAGGAACAAAGCACCAACTTAATAAAGATACATATCAGGTCAGCACCTAGAATTACAACCTTTCAAATCCCAGATGCTTAGCCACCAGCATATATACACAACCAATAACAGCTAGGACACTATATCTCCGCTAGATCCCAGCAACACTACCACAATAGGCCCTGAGAAATGCAACATACCTGAAGCATAAAACCGAGAACTTCAAAATAGCCTTTGGCAATATGTTAGATGTCCTTAAAGAGATAATGATAAATCCTTTAAAGAAAGCTAAGAAAATAAAAACAAACAGTGGACGGAAATGAATTTAACCATTCAAGACCTGAAATGGAAATAGAATCAATAAAGAAAGCAGAAACTGAGATCAAACTGAAAATGAAAAACTAAGAAACTCACTTTTCTATTCCTCCACTCCCACTTCTCCCAATCTTATCCCTAGCTCTGTAGCAGAACACTTTTCTGCTGTATTCCTTTCACTTCTAGCCTCATCCCAACAAATCACAAAGATTTTCTCCTCCTCAAACCTTCATTCTCCCAACACATCCTATTATCCTATCCACTAATACCAGCAGACATTCACTGGCAACATACCAGCTGAACAACACTGGCAAAGCGGTAATCTAACTGAAGACCTTCATCACTTCTTCCTCCCCTCCAAATCAAATCCCCCAGTCTTATTACTATCTGTACAACAAAATACATGCTATAGCCTTTCTCCTCACCTCCCCCACACATATCCTGTGGATCCTATAGAACATTCCCTTTTTAACTTCCCTTCTCATTCTCATTGTATTATTCCAAGCCCTCAACTCAAGCAGACAATCCACGAATTTAAGGGCAGTCTACAGAGTGAATTCCAAGGGAGCCACGAATACACAGAAAATAAATAAATAAATAAATAAATAAATAAATAAACAAACAAACAAACAAAAAAAAACCTCTCTTGACAAATTAAAGAAGTTGAAGAAATCCAGGAAAAAAAAAAAACTAAACATATAGTTCAAGGTGAGGGTATAACTATTCAAGACCTGAAAATGGAAATAGAATCAGCAAGAGAAACCAAACCTGAAAGAATTTTGGAAATGAAAATTTTAGTTATTTGAACAGGAACTGCAGAGGCAGTATTCACTAAGAGAACAGAAAGGTTGGAAGAAAGATTCTTTATACACACACACACACAAACACGCACACACAAATGATTAATATACAAATTCCTGACACAGAACATCCAGGAAATCTAAGGTGTTTATCAGCTGTAGGAGTTCTCTTGTTGAATTTTGGGGGGTCACATATTATACTAGCATATCATTTGCAATCAGTGAAACCTTGACTTCTTTGCCAATTTGTATCCCCTTGATCACCTTTTGTTCTCCCATTGCTTCAGCTAGAGCTTCAAGTGCTATACTGAATAGATAGGGAAGAGTGAGCAACCTTGATTTTAGTGGGATTGCTTCAAGTATCTCTCCATTTAATTTGATATTGGCTGTTGGTTTGCTGTATATTGCTTTTATTATGTTTAGGTATTGGCCTTGAATTCCTGATCTCTCCAATACTTTTAACATGAAGGAGTGTTGTATTTTGTCAAATGCTTTTTCAGCATATGAGTAGAAGAGTATGTAATTTTTTCTTTGAGATTTTTATATAGTGGATTATGTTAATGGATTTTTGTATGTTGAACGAACCTTGTATCCCTGGGATGCAGCCTACATGATAATGGTCGATGATAGTATTTTTTTTGTTTGTTTGTTTGTTTGTTTTTTAGGTTTTTCGAGACAGGGTTTCTCTGTGTAGCCCTGGCTGTCCCGGAACTCACTCTGTAGACCAGGCTGGCCTCGAACTCAGAAATCCGCCTGCCTCTGCCTCCCAAGTGCTAGGATTAAAGGCGTGCGCCACCACGCCCGGCTCGATGATAGTTTTGATATGTTCTTGGATTCTGTTTGTGAGAATTTTATTGAATATTTTAGCATCAATATTCATAAGTGAAATTGGTCTGAAGTTCTGATTTCAAGTCTGACTTCAGGCTATACTATAGAATAAGAGTGATAAAAACTGCAAGGTATTGGTACAGAGACGACAGGTTGGTCAATGGAATAGAATTGAAGACACAGAAATAAAACCATACAACTATAGACAATTGATCTTAGGCAAAGAAACGAGAAATACACAATGGGAAAAGAAAGCATCTTTAATAAATGGTGCTAGTCAAACTGGCAGTCTGTATGCAGAAAAATAAAAATAGATACATATTTGTCATCTTGCACAAAGCTCAAGTCCAAGTGAATCAAGGACCTCAATATAAAACCAGATACACTGAATCTAATAGAAGAGAAAACGGGAAAGATCCTAGAATTCATTGGCACAGAGGGAAATTTCCTAAACAGAATTCAAATGGCTCAGGTGCTAACATGAAGAACCAATAACTGGGACCTCATAAAACTGGAAAGATTCTGTTAGACAAAGGACATAGTCAATATGATAAACTTGAAACCTACAGATTGGGACAAAAATCTTCACTAACCCCACATCCAATAGAGGTATAATATCCAAAATATATAAAGAGCTCAAGAAGCTAACCACCAAAAACACCAAAAAATCCAATCAAAAAATGGGGTATAGAACTAAACAGAGAATTCACAACAGAGAAATTTCAAAAGGCTGAGAAGCACTTAAAGAAATGTTCAAAATCCTTAATCATCAGGAAAAATGCAAATTAAAATAATACAGAGATTCCACCTTATACCAGTCAAAATGGCTAAAATCAAAAGAGCAGGTGACAAAACATGTTGGAGAGGATGTGGAGAAAGAGGAACACTCCTGCATTGCTGGTGGAATTGCAAACTGGTACAACCACTCTGGAAATCAATCTGGAGGTTCCTCAGAAAATTGGAAATAGATCTACCTGAAGACCCGGCTATACCACTCTTGGGCATATGCCCAAAAGATGCCCCACCATGCCATAGGAGCACATGTTCCACTATATTCATAGAGGCCTTATTTGTGATAGTCAAAAACTGGAAACAACCCAGATGTTCCACAGTAGAAGAATGGATACAGAAAATGTGGTTCATTTACACATCATGAGTTTTGCAGAAAAATGGACAGACATAGAAAATATCATCCTGAGTGAGGTAATTCAGACCCAAAAGGACATGCATGTTATGTACTCACTAATAAGTGGATATTAGCCCTCAAATTACATATTACCAAGGACACAATCCACAGAAGTCAAGAAGCTTAACAAGCTGAAGGTCCCAAGTGAGGATGCATCAATCCTATTTAGGAGGGAGAAGAAAGCAATCATGGGGGGAGCAGAGGGAGGGAGTGACCTGGGTGGGAGATGGGACAAGTAGGGGAAGGGGGAACATGATCAGGTATTGGGGTGGTTGAATGGGACTGAAGCCCTGAGGGCCAACAGAAATGATGCAAACAGGTAACCTTGGGGGTTAGGAGTTTGGGGGACCCTCTAGAATGTACCAGAAACGTGGGAGGTGAGAGACTCTCAGGACTCAAAGGGAGGGACTTGGATGAAATGTTCTACAGTGGGGAGGGAGAATTTATTGAGTCCACCCCCAGTGTAGGAAGAGGACATCAAATGGAGGGATGGGGTTGCAATCACACAGTCAAAAGCTCTGACCAGAATTGTTCCTGTGTGAAAGAGCTGCAGGGACGAAAATGGAGAAGAGACTGGGAGAAAGGAGGTCTAGTGACAGGCTCAAATTGGGATTTAGCTCAAGGGGAGACTCCTGGGCCTTACACTGTCACTGATGCTGTGGTGTGCTGTCCTCTGAGAGGCCCAATGAACAGCTGAAAGTGTCAGATGCAGATATTTACACCCAACCAATGGACAGAAGATGCTGACCTCTGTGATTTAATTAGCGAAATGCTGGAAGAAGCTGAGGAGGAGAACTACTCTATAAGACCAGCAGGATCTGACTTCCACACACAGATGTGAGATCGCCATTTTTCTCTCCAGTAACTGTCTAAGGCAAGAGCAGCCAGGAACACACAGGCCAAAGGAGAGGTGGAGCAGTTGGGACAGTCCTTCCTGCCTCCATCTGCACCCAGGAGCCAGGGATGTACTTCAGCCCTCTGCACATGGATCCTGCCAGGGAAGCCCTGGTCTCCAGGGAGTGCTCTGACTCCCAGACTCAGGTAAGATAGCAATTTTCACTCTGGTAACTGTCTAATGTGGGACAAGCCAGGAGTGCACAGGGCACAGAAGCAGGAGAGCAGCGGGGACAGAGTCCTTCCAGCCCCCATCTATACCCAGAAACTGGGACTATTCCACAGCCCTCTGTGCAAGGGCCATGTGAAGGGAGAGCATGTCTCCCAAGAGCACTAACACAGGCTTACAGACCCACATGAGAGACAAGCTCAAGCCAGAGACAGTAAGACCAACTAACAACAGAGATAACCAGATGATGAAAGGCAAGTGCAAGAACCTTACCAACAGAAACCAAGGCTGCACATCATCAAAACCGAGTTCTCCCACAACAGCAAGTCGTGGATACCCCAACACACTGGAAAAGCAAGATGTGGATTTAAAATCACTTCTGATAGAGGACATTAAGAAGGACATGAATAACTCACTTAAAAAAATACAGGAGAACACAGGTTAAAAAGGTAGAAGCCCTTTAAGAAGAAACACAAAAATCCCTTAAAGAGTTACATGAAAACACAAACCAACAGGGGAAGGAATTGAACAAAACCATCCAGGATCTAAATGGAAGTAGAAACAATAAATAAATCACAAACGGAGAGAACCATGGAGATAGAAAACCTAGAAAAGAGGTCAGGAGATATAGATGCAAGAATCACCAGAAGAATACAGGAGACAGAAGAGAAAATCTCAGCTGCAGAAGATACCATAGAAAATACTGACACAACAGTCAAAGAAAATGCCAAGTGCAAAGAATTTTTAACCCAAAACATCCAGGAGATCCAGGACACAATGAGAAGACCAAACCTAAGGATAATAAGTATAGAAGAGAGTGAAATTTCTCAACTTGAAGGGCCAGTAACAAAATTTCAAAATTTTCAACAAAATTATGGAAGAAAACTTCCATAACCTAAAGAAAGTGATGCCCATAAACATACAAGAAGCCTACAGAACTCCAAATAGATTAGACCAGGAAAGAAATTCCTCCCATCACATAATAATCAAAATACCAAATGCACAAAACAAAAACAGAATATTAAAAGCAGTAACAGAAAAGTAATATATAAAAGCAGGCCTAACAGAATTACAACAGACTCCTCACCAGAGACTATGAAAGCTAGAAGATTCTGGGCCTATGTCATACAGATCCTAAGAGAACACAAATGCTAGCTCAGGCTACTATACCCAGCAAAACTCTCAATTACCATAGATGGAGAAACCAAGATATTCTATGACGAAACCAAATTTAACCAGTATCTTTCCACAAATCCAGTCCTTCAACGGATAAATGCAAAACAACAACACAAGGAGGGAAACTATACCCTAGAAAAATCAAGAAACTAAACTTTTAACAAACCAAAAAGAAGATAGCCACACAAACATAATTCTACCTCTAATAACAAAAATAACAGGAAGTAAAAATCACTTTTCCTTAATATCTCTTAATATCGGTGAATTCAATTTCCCAATAAAAAGATGTAAACTAACAGACTGGATATGTAAACAGAACCCAACATTTTCCTACATACTGGAAACCCACATCAGTGACAAAGACAGACACTTCCTCAGAGTAAAAGGCCGGAAAACAATTTTCCAAGCAAATAGTCCTAAGAAATAAACTGGAGTAGCCATTCTAATATAGAATAAAATTGACTTTCAACCTAAAGTTATCAAAAAAAAAAGATAAGGAGGGACACTTTATACACATAAAAGGAAAAATATACCAAGATGAACTCTCAATTCTGAACATCTATGCTTCAAATGCAAGTGCGCCAGTATTATTAACTTCTGTTAATTTCACTGTGTCTCTATTTAGTTTCTGCTTCCCTGTTCTGTCCATTCCTGAGAGTGGGGTGTTGAAGTCTACCACTCTTATTGTGTGATGTGCAATGCATTCATTGAGCTTTAGTGAAGATAAATACCCAAACTAATGGGACTCAATGAAAGCAGGCCTAAGAGGAAAACTCATAGCTCTAAGTGCCTCCACAAAGAAACTGGAGAGATTATAAACTAGCAGGTTGACAGCACAACTGAAAACTCTAGAAAAAAAACAAGCAAATAGTTCCAAGAGGAGTATAAGGCAGGAATTAATCAAACTCACGACTGAAATCTATGAAGTAGAAACAAAAAGAACTACACAAAGAATCAACCAAACCAGAAGATAGTTCTTTGAGAAAATCAATAAGATATATAAACCCTTAGCCAATCTAAACAGAGACCATATCCAAATCAACAAAATGAGAAGTGAAAAGAGAGACATAACAACAGAAATGGGGGAAATCCAAAAAATCATCAAATCCTACAACAAAAGCCTATACTCAACAAAACTGGAAAATCTGGATGCAAAGGGCAATTTTATAGACAGATACCAG
Source organism: Mus musculus (assembly GCF_000001635.26). Lineage (NCBI taxonomy): Eukaryota > Metazoa > Chordata > Mammalia > Rodentia > Muridae > Mus > Mus musculus. Next base: position 76,306,720 of record NC_000086.7, on the reverse strand, counting down.
GTACAAAAGTTAAATCAGAATCATATAAACAATTTAAACAGTCCCATAAACCCTAAAGTAAGAGGAGGAGTCATTAATAATCTCCCAAACAAACAAACAAACAAAGCCTAGGACCAGATGGGTTTAGTGCAGAGTTCTATCAGACCTTCAAAGAAGACCTAATTCCAATTCTCCTCAAACTATTCCATAAAATAGAAACAGTAGGAACACTACCCAATTCATTCACTGAAGCCACAATTTCTCTGATACCTAAAACACACAAAGACCCAACAAAGAAAGAGAACTTCAGAACAATTTCCCTTATAAGTAACAATGCAAAAGGACTCAAGTTCTTGAAAACTGAATCCAAGAACATATCAAAACGACCATCCATCATGACCAAGTAGGCTTCATTCCAGGAATTCAGGGATGGTTCAATATATGGAAATCCATCAATGTAATCGACTATATAAACAAATCAAAGAAAAACCACATGATCATCTTGTTAGATGCTGAGAAAGCATTTGACAAAATCCAACACCCCTTCATGATAAAAGTCTTGGAAAGATCAGGAATTCCACCAGAGAACTCCTAAACCTGATGAAAAACCTCTGCAAAGTAACTGATTATAAAATTAACTCAAACAAATCAGTGGCCTTACTCTACTCAAAGGATAAACAGTCTATGAAAGAAATTAGGGAAGCAACACTTTTCACAAAAGTCACGAATAATATAAAATACTTTGGTGTGACTCTAACTAAGGAAGTGAAAGACCTAAATGACAAGAACTTCAAGTCTCTGAAGAAAGAAATTGAAGAAGATCTCAGAAGATGGAAAGATCTCCCATGCTTGTGGACTGCCAATATTAAAAAAAAATGGCCATTCTGATGAAAGCAATCTACAGATTCAATGCAATCCCCATCAAAATTCCAAATCAATTCTTCATAGAGTTAGAAAGAGCAATTTGCAAATTCATATGGAATCACAAAAAAACAGGATAGCAAAAACTATTCTCAACAATAAAAGAACTTCTGGGGGAATCACCATCCCTGACCTCAAGCTGTATTCCAGAACAATAGTGATAAAAACTGAATGGTGTTGGTCCAGTGACAGACAGGTAGATCAATGGAACAGAATTGAAGACTCATAAATAAATCCACATACCTATGGTCACTTGATCTTTTACAAAGGAGCTAAAACCATCTAGTGGGAAAATGACAGCATTTTTTATTAGATATTTTCTTTACTTACATTTCAAATGCTATCCCAAAAGCTCCCTATACCCTCCCCTGGCCCTGCTCCCCTACTCACCCACTCCTACTTCTTGGTCCTGGCATTCCCCTGGATGGGGCATATAAAGTTTGCAAGACCAAGGGGCCTCTCTTCCCAATGATGGCTGACTAGGCCATTTTCTGCTACATATTCAGCTAGAGCTCTTGGGGTACTGGTTAGTTCATATTGTTGTTCCACCTATAGGGTTGCAGGCCCCTTCAGTTCCTTAAGTAGTTTCTCTAGCTCTTTTATTGGGGACCCTGTGTTCCATCCTACAGATGACTGTGAGCATCCACCTTTGTATTTGCCAGGCACTGGCATAGTCTCACTTGAGACAGGTATATTAGGGTCCTTTCAGCAAAATCTTGCTGGCATATGCAATAGTGTCTGGGTTTGGTGGCAGCGGAATTGATACAGAAAATGTGGTACATTTACACAATGGAGTACTACTCAGTTATTAAAAACGATGAATTTATGAAATTCTTGGGCAAATGGATTATCTGGAAGATATCATCCTTAGTGAGGTAACCCAATCACAAAAGAAATCACATGATATGCACTCACTGATAAGTGGATATTAACCCAGAAACTTAGAATACCCAAGATACAATTTGCAAAACACAAAAAAAAATCAAGAAGAAGAAAGACCAAAGTGTGGATACTTCATTCCTCCTTAGAATAGGGAATAAAACACCCATGGAAGGAGTTACAGAGACACAGTTTGGAGCTAAGACGAAAGGATGGACCGTCCAGAGACTACCCCACCCAGGGATCCATCCCATAATCAGCATTTTCAACAAATGGTGCTGGCTCAACTAGCAGTCAGCATATAGAAGAATGCAAAACACCCCATTCTTATCTCCTTGCACAAAGCTCAAGTACAAATGGATCAAGTACCTCCACATAAAACCAAATAGACTGAAACAGATAGAGGAGAAAGTGGGGAAGATCTTTGAGCACATGAACACAGGGGAAATTTTCCTGAACAGAACAACAATAGCTTATGCTCTAAGATCAAGAATTGACAAATGGGACCTCTTAAAGTTGCAAAGCTTCTGTGTAGCAAAGGACATTTTCAATAGGACAAACTGGCAACCAACATATTTGGAAAAGATCTTTACCAACCCTACATCTGATGGATCCAATATATACAAAGTACTCAAGAACTTAAACTCCAGAGAAACAAATAACCCTATTAAAAGTGGGGTACAGAACTAAATAGAGAATTCTCAGCTGAGGAAATTTGAATGGCCAAGAAGCACCTACAGAAATGCTCAACATTCTTAGTCATCATGGAAATGCAATTCAAAACAACCCTAAGATTCCACCTCACACCAGTCAGAATGACTAAGATTAAAAACTCAGGTGACAATCACAAAAGAACTCACATGATTCTTGGGTGAATGGATGTACCTGGAGGATATCATCCTTAGTGAGGTAAAACAATCACAAAAAAGCCACTTGATATGCACTCACTGATAAGTGGATATTTGCTCAGAAACTTAGTATACCTAAGATACAATTTTTAGAACACAAGAAAATCAAGAAGGAAGACCAAAGTGTGGATACTTTGTTCCTCCTTAGAATTAGGAACAAAATACCCATGAAAGGAGTTACAAAGACAAAATTTGGAGCTGAGACAAAAGGAAGGACTGTGGCATCCCACTCGACCAGCAAGCAAAATGCAACCACTGGTTCTTCTTAAAGCAGTTTTTACTCAGGCAGTTGTTTTCTTAAAATCCCCCAGCCTCTCTGGTTACAAGTGTTTTTCACTCCAGCCACAACCACGCCCCCACCAATCACCACAGGTCACATCACCTCACCAGGCAGGCTCGCTCAGCCAATCAGGGATTAAGGGTGGGCCATCCACCAAACACGGGCTTGTTTACTATCTGGAACAGATTTCCATCCAGCTGACCTGTTTAGAGTCTGGAATGGCTTCCTACAAAGGACCATCCAGAGACTGCCCCACGTGGGGATCCATCCCATAATCAGCCACCAAATGCAGAAACTATTGCATATGCCAGCAAGATTTTGCTGAAAGGACCCTGATATAGCTGTCTCAAGTGAGGCTATGCCAGTGCCTAGCTAATAAAAATGTGGATGTTCACAGTCATCTATAGGATGTTACACAGGGCCCCCAATGGAAGAGCTAGAGAAACTACCCAAGGAGCTGAAGAGGCCTGCAACCCTATAGGTGGAACAACAATATGAACTAACCAGTACCCCAAGAGCTGGTGTCTCTAGCTGCATATGTAGCAGAACATGCCCTAGTTGGCCATCATTGGGAGGAGAGGCCCTAGGTCTTGCAAAGTTTATATGCCCCAGGACAGGGAAATGCCAGGACCAGGCAGAGGGAGTGGGTGGGTTGGGGAGCAGGGCTTGGGGAGGGTATAGGGGACTTTTTGGATAGCATTTGAAATGTAAATGAAGAAAATATCTAATAAAAAAGAAAAAGAAAAAATGTTAAAAAACAAAAAATTCAGGTGACTGCAGATGCTAGCAAGGATGTGGAGAAAGAAGAACACTCTTCCATTGCTGGTGGGATTGCAAGGTGGTATAACCACTCTGGAAATCAGTATGGCAATTCTTCAGGAAATTGGACATAGTACTACCTAAGAACCCATCTATAACACTCCCTGGGTCTAAAACACCAACCAAAGAGTGCACCTGGAGGGACTCCAAGCTCTAACTGCATATGTAGCAGAGGATGGCACTGTGGGACATCAATGGGAGGATAGGCCCTTAGTCTTGTGAAGGCTCTATGCACCAGTACAGAGGAATGCCAGGACAGGGAAGTGGGAGTGGGTGGGTTTGTGAGCAAGAGGAGAGGGGGATGGGATAGGCAGGGTTTCAGAGGGGAAATGAGGAAAGGGCATAAAATTTGAAATGTAAATAAAGAAAAATCTAATAAAAAATAAAGGGAGTGGGTGGGTAGGGGAGTGGGTGGGGGAGGGTATGGGGGACTTTTGGGATAGTACTGGAAACGTAAATGAAGAAAATACCTAATTAAAAAAAGAAAAGAATAACAGCAATCTCAACTAACCTGGATCCCCAAGATCTCTGACACTGAGCCACCAACAAGGCAGCTTACACTAGCAGATATGAGGCCTCTTGAACATATATACCAGAGGACTGCCTAGTCTGGCTTCATTGAGAGATGTACCTAATCATCAAGAGATGTGAAACCCCAGGGCTTGGGGAGGACAGGTGGGCTGGTGGTAATGTGGTGGGGAGGGGGAGGTTGTATGGGATGGGGAGCGGTCCTTGGGGGGAGGGGGAAGGGATGATGTCTGAGCTGTAAAAAAGGATTAAAGAATAAAAATAAATTAATTAATATATTTGAGACTTCAGAAGCTGTGCTCGCTCCAGGTTCTAGAGCGTGCAGCCTAGGCTGGAGGCCTGGGATCCAGTGGGGAGGCTAAACTCAAATTGTCCCCAGTCAGTCGCCCATTAAGGTGCTGTCCTCTGTAAGCTGCTGGCCAGGAACTGGCTCAGTGGCCCTGAATTGTTTCCCAAAGGCCTGGCCCAGTCCCCACTCTGCAGCTGCCTCCAGGTGCTTAACCTCAGGGGCAACTGCTTGCCTTGCTGCTGGAGCTGCAGGCATTTCAGATCCTCAGCCTGGGCAGCAACCAGCTTTAGAGCATCCCTGCCAAGACCAAGAACTTGTGGAGTTTAGAATGTTTATACCTTGGAGGAAAATTCATTAAAGTAATCCCACCAGAATTAGCAAATCTCCCTTCTCTGAATTACTTGGCTTTGTGTGAGAACAAGATCCAAAGTGTGCCTCCTCAGCTCTCACAGTTGCATTCCCTTTGATCTCTCAGTCTGCACAATAACTTGCTGGCTTACATGCCTGGAGAGATCCTTGATCTTATTCACCTGGAAGAGTTGTTTATGAGGAAACCCATTGGTTGCTCATTTTGATGGAGATTTAACATGTGACCCCCACCCCTGCCAACTCTTCTGGAATTAGCTGCAAGGACCATTAAGAACCAAAGAATTTCTTACACTCTCTATGATCTTCCTGGGAATCTTCTTAGATACTTGGGTTCAGCCAGCAATTGTCCAAATCCAAAAAGTACAGTGGAGTCTATTTTGACTGTTGTGTCAGACCAACTAAATTTGTGGACTTCTGTAGGAAGTACCACCTCCCCCTCATGCACTATCTGTGTTCTCCAGAAGGCTCCTCCTCATGCAGTTCTGCCTCACACAACTCCACATCCCTGAGTGAGTCTAACTCAGAAGATGAAGCCAGTGTTGCTGCACAAACAATGCAGATAATTCTTGGTTGAGCAGCAGTGGGTATTGAGAAACATTAATACACTGCAGAAATTACTTCAAAAGAAAATAGGTCTTGAAGTTGATTGGAGACCTGGGCATTTTCATCTTGAATGTCCATATAAGAGTTGCCCATGATATGAAAGAAAGGTTTTGCATCCTGTCTACACATTCAGCAGGAATGAGTCCACTTCCCTGTTTAGCTTCTTTGAGTGTAATTTGTTGTGAATGGCAGTTCAAATTTCAGCTGATTGGTCGCACTTTTCATATAAGTCTTTGCAGAAACACTAACAGAACGGATCATTCTAAAGAACAGTCATGTAATCAGCTGTAATTACCTGGGACAGCTGAGTTGCATAAAGAGGTCATCACAGTTTTGTTACCAGGGTTGTCCTGGTTTATGCTGAACACTAGACATAAATAAAATTAACCTTCTCCTTGTGTTACCCCTGGACTGTTGAAAGCCTTTCTGACCAACTAACTGCACAGTAAAGACTATATCTTTTAAATGGAATATTTAAACCAGCTCTTGTTTTGTGTGATCGTTATTAACTTTATATAATCTAACAGTGATGTGTTACAGTGCCTTTATCCTAGCAAGATTTTGGAAACAGAATTTCAGAGCAATCTACAGCCTGACACTATGCAAAACACTTGGGAATATATTTTAACCAACTAGTTGAGCAATTGTATAGATAATACCAGAGTTCGGAGGGCCTGAAACTCTGTAAAATGGACTGGCCTAAAGCTCAGAGATCCACCTGGAAGATGGGAAATCTTCCAAGTGGCAATTCCAGGGGGCTTCTTCCTCCATAGTTGCTGATATTATGGATGTACACCACCGTCTGCTTCCATGGCCAACTTAACTTGGTTTTTGTTAACTGCAAAGATTTCTTCTAAGTATAAAGTCTTTATTTTGCCAAGTAAGCATCTGCAAGCTGCAGATTGCAAGGTTGGGATAAGCAAAGATGACTTGTAAATACTTTGTAATTAGATCATTTAGTTAAGCAACTCTGAATATTTTCATGGAAAATTGAAAAATGTTCAAATTTATGGGACCATATTCTTCTGGATTAAATACTTGTACTTTTTTTTTGAGACAGGGTTTCTCTTGTATAGCCCTGACTGTCTGTAGACCAGGCTGGCCTCGGAACTTGTACTTTCTTGATCGATAGTCATCTTGATCCAAGTAATAGTTTGAGTAGCCTTTTAAGAATTACTTGTAAATAGTGCATGTAAGCATATGTATGCACCCTTTCTAGCCTCCTAGAAAGAAAATACATCATCTCTTCTTTTATAATTATAAATACTCCAGCCAGAGATAGTTTTTAGCCTGTGCCATATAGATGTATCTTATTCTGTTCTTTCAACAGAGTGTTTATTGTGGTACTTTATGTGTATGAGCAGTGTGCAGTTGCCTTTTTGGCAGGGGTGGGAATGCTAAGGATAGGTACAGGGCCCGGTGGTTGTTAAGCAAGCTACAGTCCACACCTGGCACAAGTTGCTTGTAATGAAATCTGCAGTTAGCTTTTATATTTTTAAAACTCATCTTTGGCCTTGTCATTTAAAAAAGCTGCTAGTGATTTGTAATTTTTTTCTTGTTTCTTTTTCATACCTTTTTAAACTGATGATTAGATATCAGCTTAGTGCAATAGGAGTTGGCCATTTAGAAGTAAGATGATCATCTTTTGAAGTCAGCAGACTGTTAAATGATAATCAGCCTCATGAGTTATGAGTTGCATGTTTATATAGCTAATGGATGCTTACAGTTTCAGAATCAGCAAGGTCTAATATTCACAATACAGTTATTTTATTTTCTGAGACAGTTCATGGCTCTGTAGCCCAGGCTAGGCTTGAGTTTGCTATGAAGCTCAGTCTGGCTTGCTTATGGTAACTCTTGCCTCAGTTTCACAACTGCAGGGAATAGCACGTATCTTGTTCAATGTTTTACATAAAAACATGCCAAAAGTGCTTCTTCGTCTAAAAATCTTGATATTTAAAATTTTATTGCCAGTATTAAAAATAAACGTGCATTGCAAATTGTACTTGAAATACATGATATTTTGGGGTGATGTAAATAAAAGTAGACATCAACCCTTAGTAATGCAGCACACCACTGCAGTCCAGTTCTAACAGATGCTGATTTACTATCTTTAAATAAAGAATAAAGAAGAGGCTGATCTGTGGAATGTCAGATGAAACAAATCTTTTAAAGCAACAAAGAGTAGGGAAAAAAAGTCATAGGTACCCACACAAATCCCTGAAACCTGCAGTCCAGTTCATGGGTGTTTTGTTCCCAATTTGAAGGGACAAAGTGTCCACACTTTGGTCTTTGTCCTTCTTCAGTTTCATGTGTTTTGCAAATTTTATCTTGTATCTTGGTCATTGTAAGTTTCTGGGCTAATATCTAATTATCAGTGAGTACATATCACGTGAGTTCTTTTGTGATTGGGTTACTTTACTCACGATGATGCCCTCCAGGTCCATCCATTGGCCTAGGAATTTCAAAAATTATTCTTTTTAATAGCTGAGTAGTATTCCATTGTGTAAATGTACCACATTTTCTGTATCTTGCTTATGATAACTCTTGCCTCAGTTTCACAACTGCAGGGAATAGCACGTATCTTGTTCAATGTTTTACATAAAAACATGCCAAAAGTGCTTCTTCGTCTAAAAATCTTGATATTTAAAATTTTATTGCCAGTATTAAAAATAAACGTGCATTGCAAATTGTACTTGAAATACATGATATTTTGGGGTGATGTAAATAAAAGTAGACATCAACCCTTAATAATGCAGCACACCACTGCAGTCCAGTTCTAACAGATGCTGATTTACTATCTTTAAATAAAGAATAAAGAGGAGGCTGATTCTCTGTTGAGGGACATCTGGGTAATTTCCAGCTTCTGGCTATTATAAATAAGGTTGCTATGAACATAGTGGAGCATGTGTCCCTCTTATCAGTTGGAACATCTTCTGGATATATGCCCAGGAGAGGTATTGCAGGATCCTCCGGTAGTACTATGACCAATTTTGTGAGAAAAGGCCAGACTGATTTCCAGAGTGGTTGTACAAGCTTACAATCCCACCAACAATGGAGGAGTGTTCCTCTTTCTCCAATCCTCACCAGCGTCTGCTGTCACCTGAATTTTTGTTCTTAGCCATTCTGACTGGTGTGAGATGGAATCTCAGGGTTGTTTTGATTTGCAATTCCCTGATGATTGAGGATGCTGAACATTTTTCAGGTGCTTCTCAGCCATTCGGTATTCCTCAGGTAAGAATTCATTGTTTAGCTCTGAGCCCCATTTTTAATGTGGTTACTTGCTTTTCTGGAGACCACCTTCTTGAGTTCTTTATATATATATATAGGATATTAGTCCCCTATCAGATTTAGGACAGGTAAAGATCCTTTCCTAATATGTTTGTGGCCTTTTTGTCTAATTGATGGTGTCTTTTGCCTTACAGAAGCTTTGTAATTTTATGAGGTCCCATTTGTCGATACTTGATCTTACAGCACAAGCCATTGCTGTTCTATTCAGGAATTTTTCCCCTGTGCCCATATGTTCGAGACTTTTCCCCACTTTCTCCTGTATAAGTTTCACTGTCTCTCGTTTTATGTGGAGTTCCTTGATCCACTTAGATTTGACCTTAGTACAAGGAGATAGGAATGGATCAATTCACATTCTTCTACAGGATAACCACCAGTTGTGCCAGCACCATTTGTTGAAAATGCTGTCTTTTTTCCACTGGATGGTTTTAGCTCCCTTGTCAAAGATCAAGTGACCATAGGTGTGGGTTCATTTCTGGATCTTAAATTCTATTCCATTGATCTACTTGTCTGTTGCTATACCAACACCATGCAGTTTTTATCACAATTGCTCTGTAGTACAGCTTTAGGTCAGGCATGGTGATTCCACCAGAGATTCTTTCATCATTGAGAAGAGTTTTTGCTATCCTATGTTTTTTGTTATTCCAGATAAATATGCCGATTGCCCTTTCTAATTCGTTGAACAATTCATTTGGAATTTTGATGGGGATTGCATTGAATCTGTACATTGTTTTTGGCAGGATAGCCATTTTTACTATATTGATCCTACCAATCCATGAGCATGAAAGATCTTTCCATCTTCTGAGATCTTCTTTAATTTCTTTCTTCAGAGACTTGAAGTTCTTATCATACAGATCTTTCACTTCCTTAGTTAGAGTCACGCCAAGGTATCTTATTTGTGACTATTGCGAAGGGTATTGTTTCCCTACTTTCTTTTTTTTTTCTTTTTTTTAATTAGGTATTTTCCTCGTTTACATTTTCAATGCTATCCCAAAGGTCCCCCATACCCACCCCCCCAGTCCCCTACCCACCCACTCCCCCTTTTTGGCCCTGGCGTTCCCCTGTAATGGGGCATATAAAGTTTGCAAGTCCAATGGGCCTCTCTTTGCAGTGATGGCCGAATTATAAAAATATTTTTAAAAAATATTTTGAATTGTTAAAGATTTGTATTTTTTTTAAATTATTTTTTGGAGTCACTGTGTTCTCTTTTATTTGTTCTGCTCTTGAGAAAGGGAGAAACAAAGACTTATCACCCTCTTTCTTCCTTTCTTTCTTCCTTTCTTTCTTTCTTTCTTCTGCTTTGGTTTTTTGGTTTTTATTTTATTAGATATTTTCTTTATTTACATTGCAAATGCTATCCCAAAAGTTCTCTATACCCTCTCCCCGCCCTGCTCCCCTACACACCAACTCCCACTTTTTGGCCCTGGCGTTCCCCTGTACTGGAGCATATAAAGTTTGCAAGACCTAGGGGTCTCTCTTCCCAATGATGGCTGACTAGGCCATCTTTTGATACATATGCAGCTAAAGACAAGAGCTCCTGGGTACTGGTTAGTTCATATTGTTGTTCCACCTATAGGGTTGCAGTTCCCTTTAGCTCCTTGGGTACTTTCTCTAGCTCCTCCATTAGGGGCCGTGTCACCTGAGGAATACCGAATGGCAGAGAAGCACCTGAAAAAATGTTCAACATCCTTAATCATCAGGGAGATTTCCCTACTTTCTTTCTCAGCCTGTTTATTCTTTGTGTAGAGAAAGGCCACTGACTTGTTTGAGTTAATTTTATGTCCAGCTACTTCACTGAAGTTGTTTATCAGGTTTAGGATTTCTCTGGTAGAATTTTTAGGTTCACTTATATATACTATCATATCATCTGCAAAAAGTGATATTTTGACTTCTTCCTTTCCAAATTGTATCCCCTTGATATCCTTTTGTTGTCTAATTGCTCTGGCTAGGACTTCAAGTACAATGTTGAATAGGTAGGGAGAGAGTGGACAGCCTTGTCTAGTCCCTGATTTTAGTGGGATTGCTTCCAGCTTCTCACCATTTACTTTGATGTTGGCTACTGGTTTGCTGTAGATTGCTTTTATCATGTTTAGGTATGAGCCTTGAATTCCTGATCTTTCCAAGACTTTTATCATGAATGGGTGTTGGATTTTGTTAAATGCTTTCTCCTTGTCTAAGGAGATGATCATGCGGTTTTTGTCTTTGAGTTTGTTTATATAATGGATTACGTTGATGGATTTCTGTATATTAATCCATCCCTGCATCCCTGCAATCAAGCCTACTTTCTCAGGTTGGATGATTGTTTTCATGTGTTCTAGGATTCGGTTAGCAAGAATTTTAATGAGTATTTTTTCATCGATATTCATAAGGAAAATTGGTCTGAAGTTCTCTATCTTTGTTGGGTCTTTCTGTGGTTTTGGTATCAGAGTAATTGTGACTTCATAGAATGAATTGGGTAGAGTACCTTCTACTTCTATTTTGTGGAATAGTTTGTGAAGAACTGGAATGAGATCTTCTTTGAAGGTCTGATAGAACTCTGTACTAAACCCATCTGGTCCTGGGCTTTTTTTGGTTGGGAGACTATTAATGACTGCTTCTATTTCGTTTGTGGATATATGACTGTTTAGATCATTAATCTCATCCTGATTTAACTTTGGTACCTGTTATCTGTCTAGAAATTTGTCCATTTCATCCAGGTTCTCCAGTTTTGTTGAGTATAGCCTTTTGTAGAAGGAGAACACAAATGCCAGCCCAGGCTACTATACCCAGCCAAACTTTCAATTGCCATAGATGGAGAAACCAAAGTATTCCATAACAAAACCAAATTCAAGCAATATCTTTCCACGAATCCAGCCCTTCAAAGGAAAATAACAGAAAAAAAAAAAATACAAGGACGGAAACTATACCTTGAAAAAAGCAAGAAAGTAATCCTTCCTAAACCTAAAAGAAGACAGCCATAAGAACAGAATGCCAGCTCTACCAACAAAAATAATAGGAAGCAACAATTACTTTTCCTTAATATCTCTTAATATCAATGGACTCAATTCCCCAATAAAAAGACATAGACTAACAGACTGGCTACACAAACAGGACCCAACATTTTGCTGCTTACATTAAACCCATCTCAGAGAAAAAGCACACACTACCTCAGAGTGAAAGGCTGAAAAACAAATTTCCAAGCAAATGGTCTGAGGAAACAAGCTGGAGTAGCCATTCTAATATCGAATAAAATCGACTTCCAACCCAAAGTTATCAAACTAACAAACAACTACAACACAAGGAGTGGCACTTCATACTTTTCAAAGGTAAAATCCTCCAAGAGGAACTCTCAATTCTGAATATCTATGCTCCAAATGCAAGGGCAGCCACATTCATTAAAGAAATGTAGCAATGCTCAAAGCACACATTGCACCTCACACAGTAAGTGGGAGACTTCAACACACCACTTTCATCAAGGGACAGATCGTGGAAACAGAAACTAAACAGGGACATAGTGAAACTAACAGAAGTTATAAAACAAATGGATTTAACTGATCTCTACAGAACATTTTATCCTAAAACTAAAGGATTTACTTTCTTCTCAGCACCTCATGGTACCTTCTCCAAAATTGACCATATAATTGGTCACAAAACAGGCCTCAACAGATACAAAAATTTTGAAATTGTCCCATGCATCCTGTCAGATCACCATGGATTAAGGCTGATCTTCAATAACAACATAAATAATAGAAATCCAACATTCACGTGGAAACTGAACAACACTCTATGCAATGATACCTTCGTCAAGATTGGAATAAAGAAAGAAATTTAAGACTTTTAAGAGTTTAATGAAAATGAAGCCACAACATACCCAAACTTATGGGACACATTGAAAGCATTTCTAAGAGGAAAACTCATAGCTCTGAGTGCCTCCAAAAAGAAACTAGAGAGAGCACACACTAGCAGCTTGACAACACACCTAAAAGCTCTAGAACAAAAGGAAGCAAATTCTTCCAAGAGGAGTAGAGGCCAGGAAATAATCAAATTTAGGGGCGAAATCAACCAAGTGGAAACAAGAACTATTCAAAGAATCAACCAAACGAGGAGCTGGTTCTTTGAGAAAATCAACAAGATAGATAAACCCTTAGCCAGGCTCACTAGAGGACAAAGGGACAGCATCCTAATTAACAAAATCAGAAATGAAAAGGTACACCTATTAACAGTGTTGCATCTGCTCTCGAACAACAAGAACGACAGGACCACCAGTTCTTCTAACAGCAGTTTATTCAGCAAGCTTCAGTCTTCATCTCTCTCCCCCGAACCCTGGGCCTCTCACTCTTATATACTCTCAGCCCCCATCCACTCACGGCAGGCCACATCACCTCACCAGGCATGCAGCTTCAGCCAGTCAGGGTGGCAGGGGCGTGTCTCCACCAAATATGGACTTGTTTACACCACCAACTCTGCATAGGACAGGTGCCATCTTTCAGGTGCAGCTCGGGCAGCCCAAGGGGTGGGAGGCCACTGCCTCCCACATCTCCCCCTATTTTGTTTTTATGGCTGCAAGCAAGCCTCGTGGGTGAAGGTAGAGATCTGATCCCCAGTGTGCAAGCCTAGGGGCCCTACACAAATCCATCCCTCGGGCTCATCACCCAGAGAGGTCTTGCCCAGCTCCTATGTAGTTTTTCCTGGGGGAAGGGAACTAGGACACTGAACCTTCATGCAATCAGATGTGCCTTCCACAGGATGCCAACAGCTCACAAGCTATCCTCTGTGCAGTGCTTAGCCTCGCAACCCACGGCATAACGCAGCATTATTTCTTTAGAGCAGCAAGCCAAATATGAGGAGATTGTCCCGCCTCCACTGTGGCAAAAGCCTGCGCCACCATGGCAGAAGTGTGGGCCTGCACATGCTATAGACACATGTACCAAACACACAACACACACACTATTACAAGCATACATCCCAGGGCTCCCATTCCCACCCATTCCTTTAGATGATTCATGGCAGAGGTGCAGCCCTGAGTCAAGGGATGAATTCATGGTCACAATGGGCAGCCGGAGCTTCTGCATGGTAGGCATCCGGGTAACCACTGCCAGAGGTCCCATTCCAACACAGGGTATAAAAACATTGGGCAGGACTGCAATCCATTCCATTGCAAGGTGCCACTGCTGCAAAAGCCTGTCTCTGCATGCAACAGGTGCACCAGAAGGCCAGGACACTGATTAATATCAGACGCAGGGCAAGTTCATCAATTCTGGCCCACTCTCAAGCGTGAGACAGCTGTGAGCAATCCAAAGCTTCTGCAACACCCGTGGATAAATTATTCACAGCCGCCGCAGTTTGTAAACAAAGTAACAGGCAAAGGTACAAAGCAAGGCATCCTAGTATTCAGATACATTCCAGCACATACTATAACTACCATTATAAACAATAAACACAAAAGAAGGCCACATACAAATAGGCGTAGCCTGAAAAGAAACATTCCTTCCTCCAGCAAATTGAAATACAGAAGTTTCAAACACATTAGAACCATTCCAATAGTAGATACAGCTGAACACAATCACTCATCCGTGAAATATTTTGAATCATCTGAAAACACAACAATCCCTTTAGCTGAAGCAGCATATATTCCTGCACGGGAGTTATCTCTCCATCCCATGGTAAAAAAGACAATTGTAACAAAACACTAAATGTAAAGAATCAAGGAAACATTTGTGCCGAATGTGTCAATGGCATGAGTTTCGGGAACACAGACATAATTCCCCAAAGTAGCTCTTCAGGTCTCACTAGCAGGAGCATTCCTAGCCACAGGAACATTCATGTCCTCATCGTTCTGATTGCCCTGAACTGCTCCGGTCAGCTGGTCTGGGACCCACAGCAGTTGTCAATGATCCTGAGGAAACACAAACAGACCCTCTCGCCCAAACCAATTGAGAGTGCTCCTCTCTTACCTGATTCAGCGCCTCATTACCTCCCTGGAGTTTGTGCCACATCTTTATCTTCTATGCAATTTCTCACTAACTTCCAGACCGACAAAACCCCTTTTGGTAAAACCCCCTGTTCCTCTGCAAACCTCAAGTCCCCATGGTGCTTGGTGCAACTTGTCCCAAAACTGGGAACCTTATCGTTACTTTGTGCCTGCTTCCTGGCAACTTTATATTCGCCTGTTTTATCCAAGGTCCTTTCCAAAACTCGTGGGGTCCTAAGTGTCACTTATGGTGAACTTACCCTGCCTGCAAACACTGACTGCTAAAAGTTCTGAACTCGTTGGTGGGGGAGTTGGGTCCCCATATGGGCCTCCACTTGTTGCATCTTCTCTCAACCAGCAAGAAAGGCACGACCACCAGTTTTTCTAACAGCAGTTTATTCAGCAAGCTTCAGTCTTCATCTCTCTCCCCCGAACCCTGGGCCTTTCACTCTTATATACTCTCAGCCCCCATCCACTCACGGCAGGCCACATCACCTCACCAGGCATGCAGCTTCAGCCAGTCAGGGCGGCAGGGGCGTGTCTCCACCAAATATGGACTTGTTTACACCACCAACTCTGCATAGGACAGGTGCCATCTTTCAGGTGCGGCCCAGGCAGCCCAAGGGGGAGGGGGGAGGCCATGGCCTCCCACACAACAGGTCATGTTTATGCTCTTAAGTTTCCATGTGAGTGCTTGTAGGTACAAGTTTACCAGTAAACATAGATGTATGATTATTTCGCTGCATTTAGTTTTAACGTTCTTTAGCTAAATGATTTGCCTTTCATCTTAAAGTAGAGGTTTTATTATAAGTATTGTTCTTTGTTTAATCCAAAATATTGAGATTTTAAGTAAGACTAGGCATATAACACAGTGGAAATGCTGTGTAGGCTAGTCCAATGCTTAAAGAAAAGGGTTTATTTAGCTTTCACTAGCTGTACATTAGGCATATAATGTTATGTAACATTAACTCAGTGGTATGCTGTTTTATATTTTTGTTATAGTGTTATTTTCTTAATAGTATAGTAGGCAGCAATGTACTTTGTAGTCTGAAGGTGACTAAGTCATCCATTTATCCCTAAGTGTGGGAAAGAAAGTTTATCATATAATACATTGTCAACAATAACTGTGTGATCTGTATTTGACTTGAGGGGAAAAGGACTGCTCCTGAGAAGTTCCTTTGCCCACAAGAGGGCCTACTGTGTATAGAGCATCTAGGGAAGGAATCCTAATCACACTGTCAGAAGATCAGAGCCCTCAAGAATCAAGGATAGAGCCCAACCTCTATCACCTCATTCCCCCTCCAATCAAACGGTATATTTTTATATAGTATTTTATTTGAAATGTATATGCTACCACAAAGGATAAAAGAAGTTCCACCATCTTATGAAAATATTATCACTGAGATCTAGCATGTTTCAGCAACATTTTCATAAAAGTCATAAAGGGGGTAGTTTAATATGAATAAAAGCCTCCATTCATTTTATAATTTTTTTTGTGTGATTTGTATTTCCTAAGGACTGAATTAAGAAGCATTCCACTAACTCTCAAAGTTGAACATTTACAAGGTGGTTTTTTATGGGTGCTGCCAGGCTTTTACTTAGCATTAGTTAGCCTCAATGATTGACATAATATTCAGTCTCATGTATATATTAAATCAAGTAGGTTAATGAAGGCTCTTTACATGCAGAAAACTGTCTGCATTCATCATAATATACTTGATTCTTTTGGTCACAAGTAAGTTGAATATAATTGTATTATTTAAAGCTCTAGCTGGGGAGTCTTAGATGAGTTGACATTACTGTTTGTTGGCATTGGAGCTGTTACTAAGTGGGTTGGTTTTGTGTACAGAAATGGTTAAGAGACTCACTATTCACAGTTTACATGGTCAGCACTAGTTTTCTGGGAATGTGTTAACCCTTTCTAAATTTTGTGTCAAGACTTGTATTGTGTGTCACATTCTCAGCCCACTTTGTGTGTGTGTGCGTGTGTGTGTGTGTGTGTGTGTGTGTGTGTGTGTGTGAATCAAAAGCATAATGAGAAAAGTGTTTTAAATAACAAGTCTTAGCTTTTTAAAGTTGGGGGTTTCAAAAACCAACAAAAGATGCTGAAAAGATGTTACTTTTTTCTTTGGTCAAATTATTACGTATGCTCTGACATCTTAATTTTCTGTACTTAGTCTGTATATTAGAAATATCTGTATAAGTGTATACATAATTAAAATGTAACTCAGAAATATGATTCAACAGTGGAGTTTGTTTTCTGGAAAAAATATAGTCCTATTGTATCAAATTTATTTTACTTTATTATGGCTAATATCTAAAAAGAATGTTTAAGCTATTTTAAATTCTTCTGTCTCTTCCCCCCAAAGGATATTTAAAAATATGATCTTTAGCCAGACAGTGGTGGCACATGCCTTTAATCCTACCACTTGGAAAAAGAGGCAAATGGAATTCTGATTTTGAAGCCAGCCTGGTCTGTAGAGTGAGTTCTGGGACAGCCAAGTCTACACAGATAAACCCTGTATCAAATATATATATATATATATATATATAATCTTATATTAACTTTATATACTTTCTTCATAAAATTTTCCTTAAAAATTGTGCCTTGTTTTTTAAATTGTTTTATTAGAACCCAATTCTGGCTTTTGTGACAACATTTTATTCTAAACAGACATTTATATTTTTAAACATCCTTATAATGCCTGTATTTGGTGTATCACTGCTTATCTGTTTCTTGAATTTATTGAGTACAGAGTTCCAACATTAAGCATATTTTAGCATTTATTGTCTGTGCTAGATAAAAGTGAAAATAAAGTTGCAGTAGGTTCCTCTAAAAAAAATTGAGAGTATCATGCTACATAAAGCACTTCATAAAGCAGTTTTAGCTACTTTTCAAATATTTATGAACAGTATACATTCTGTTTGTATTCACTATTCAATAATTTAGTACATATGTATATGTTTTTCTGTAATTTTGATGCAGATAGTAAGGGAAATGTGCCCATGGTAAAATAAAAAATAGCACGTAGCTCATAAATGCTTTAATGACAATGGAAATGAGGCTTAACAGGAAGATTTCGGTTAAAATGGCAAAGTCTACAACACAGAACAAGTTGAGTAAGAGGGCTTGTAGCAGGCTGTGTAATAACCAGACAAACCAAATAGATGGAAGGAAGAAGCTCTGAGCCATTGGCAAGAGGCCATCTCACTCTCTAAACCCTTAATAAACTTGTGTAAAATACTGTTATCCTTTACCATAAATACAAAAACTTCAAAGAAAGCCTCTATTTTAGAATACTATCCTAGATCACCACATTTACAGGAAAATAGATATGAGATTACAGTTATCTCTTGATGTGTGTGACTAATATATATACTGTGTTGTAAAACTCTAAGCTGATCATGAAAATATGAGAACAAAGGAAATTTAGTATAATTAACAGTACTCAAGATACCTATAAGTTCGGAGATAACAATACCAGCCAGGCTAATATCTATAGCTACCAGAGAGACAATGTCAGTAGGACCCACCATTTACATAGCATTTACATAGCATTACAGCCATTTACATAGCCCTTAATTTTAGCTGTCTTTCCACATATTCTCTCCCTTGTTACCCTATTCCCTCCATTTTCCACTTTTATATTTTCATTCCAATTCTCCTTCCCTCATCAATCAATAGCAGTCTATTCTGTTTCCCCTCCTTAAGGAAATCTATTCTTCCTCCCTATTCCCTTACTCTATACCTAGCCTCTGTGTTTCTAAAGTTGTATCTTCGTTATCATTAACTTAATAGCTATTATTCACACATGCAATATTTGTCCTTTTGAACCTGCATTATCTCAGGAAGATTTTTTGTCTAATTTCAGTTATTTATCTGCAAATTTCATGATTATTGAATATGAATTCATGAGTATAAATATCCAATTGTGTTAATATGCCATATTTTATTAATTCCTGCTTTTCCTGGGTTATTTCCAATGATCCTTCCAGCTGGAATTAAAAGAGAAGAAGAAACATGATTCCACCTACGGATAGAGTCCATCTTTCCGATGAAATTCCCCTGTCTAAAAAGATAACCTTAAAATTGTTTAGGCGATGGAGTAAAACTAGGGAATAGAACAACTGATTTATACCCTGAAAATCTAGTGGTCCAGTTCCAATGCTGTTCAGTAGAAGAGATCAATGGCTGGACTAAATTTTAGACACAACCCTCACAATAATTTAGGAGCTGATAAGGAAGAACTGAGGAACAGCCTGGGACAGGATCCTTCCAGTTTCCTTCTGTGCCCAAAGCTGATCCTGTGCCACAGAGCTCCATACCCAAATACTGCTGGGAGAGACCTGGTGTCACAGTATGGACATCCCTGTGAGCACAGGTAAGACCACCACGTCTGCTCAGAGGGACCTGCCAGGAGTACTCAGGACACAGGAACTGAAGAGCAGTCTGGGACAGGATCTTTCAGGTATTCATCAGCACAGGGAGCTAGCTGATCCTGTGCCACAGAATTCCTGTCTCCCAGGAGTTCTGACACACATGTGAGCACAGGTAAGACCACCACTTCTGCTTAAATTCCTGGCCCAAGAGGGGCGAGCCCAGAGCCACAGGACACATGAGCCAAGGAACAGCTGCAGACAGGATCCTTCCAGTTTCTGTCTGCACCCCAGAGCTAATATTGTGCCACAGCTTTCCATACCCAAATTCCTCCCAGAGAGAACTGGTCTCCCAAGAATACTGACACACAGGCTTGCAGAAGGGAAAAGCCACAGTCAGAGACAGCAAGACCAGCTAGCACAGAGATACCCAGTTGTCAAGGGGCAAGTGCAAGAACATTGTGAAACTCATGAAACTCAAAAAGAACGAAGACCAAAATGTGAACCCATTGCCCCTTCTTAGAATTGGGACCAAAACACCCATGGAAGGAGTTACAGAGACAAAGTTTGGAGCTGAGACGAAAGGACAGACCATCTAGAGACTGCCATATTCGGGGATCCATCCCATAATCAGCCTCCAAACGCTGACACCATTGCATACACTAGCAAGATTTTGCTGAAAGGACCCTGATATAGCTGTCTCTTGTGAGAATATGCCAGGGCCTAGCAAACATAGAAGTGGATACTAACAATTAGCTATTGGATGGATCACAGGGTTCCCAATGGAGGAGCTAGAGAAAGTACCCAAGGAGCTAAAGGGATCTGCAACCCTATAGGTGGAACAACAATATGAACTAACCAGTACCCCCCCCCCCAGAGCTAATGTCTCTAGCTGCATATGTATCAGAAGATGGCCTAGTAGGCCATCAGTGGAAAGAGAGGCCCATTGGTCATGCAAACTTTATATGCCTCAGTATAGGGCAACACCAGGGCCAAGAAGTGGGAGTGGGGGGGGGGGTATGGGGGACTTTTGGGATAGCACTAGAAATGTAAATGAAGAAAATACCTAATAAAAATTTTAAAAAAGAGAAACCAAGGTTACTTGGCATCATCAGTACCCAGTTCTCTCACCATGCTACCCCAACATACCAGGAAAGCAAAACTCTGATTTAAAGCCACATGTCATGATGATAATAGAGGACTTTAAGAAGGAAATGAATAACTCACTTAAAGAAATACAAGAGAACACAGGTAAACAGGTAGAATCCCTTAAAGAGGAAACACAAAAATGCCTTAAAGATTACAGGAAAACACAGCCAAACAGGTAAAGGAACTAAACAAAACCATCCAGGGCATAAAAATGGAAATAGAAGCAATAACAAAATCATAAAGGGAGACAACTATGGAGTTAAAATCGTAGGAAAAAGGTCAGGACTCATAGATACAAGCAAAACTGATAAAATACAAGAGATAGAAGAGAGACTCAGATGCAGAAGATTCCATAGAAAACATGGACACAACAGTCAAAAAAAAAAAAAAAAAAAAAAAGCAAAGTACAAAAAGATCCTATCTCAAAATCTCCAGGAAATGCAGGACACAATGAGAAGACCAAACCTAAGGATAATAGATATAGAAGAGAGTGAAGATTCCCAACACAAAGAGCCAGTAAATATCTTCTATAAAATTATAGATGAAAACTTCCATAAAATAAAGAGATGCCCATAAACATACAAGAAGCCTACAGAACTCCAAATAGATTGGACCAGGAAAAGAAATTCCTCCAGTCACATAATAATCAAAACAACAAAAGCAGAAAACAAAGAAAGAATATTGAAAGCAGTAAGGGAAAATGGTCAAGTAACATATAAAAGCAGACCTATCAGAATTACACCAAACTTCTGACCAGAGACTATTAAAGTTAGAAGATTCTGAGCAGATTTCATACAAAACCTAAGAGAACCAAAATGACTGCCCGAGCTGCTATACTCCGTAAAACTTTCAATTACCATAGAGGGAGAAACCAAGATATTCCATGAAAACCAAATTTACACAATGTCTTTCAACAAATCTAGCCCTACAAAGGATAATACTTTGAAAACACCAACACAAGTAGGGAAAGTACACCCTAGAAAAAGCAAGAAAGTAATCTTCTTTCAACAAACCCAAAAGAAGATAGCCACACAATCATAAAAATAACATCAAAAAATAAATGGAAGCAAAAATCACTATTCCTTAATCTCTATTAACATCAATGGCATCAATTCCCCCAATAAAAAAACATAGACTAACAGACTGGTTATATAAACAGAACCCAGCATTTTGCTGCATACAGGAAATGCACGTCAGTGTCAAGACAGACGCTACCTCAGAGTAAAGGACTAGAAAACAGTTTTCCAAGCAAAGAGTCCCAAGAAACTAGCTGGAGTAGTTTATTGAATAAAATCAACTTTCAACCAAAAGTCATGAAAAAAGGATAAGGAAAGACACTTTATACTCATCAAAGGAAAAATCTACCAAGATGAACTCTCAATTCTGAACATCTATGTTCCAAATGCAAGGGCACTCACATTCATAAAGGAACATTTGCTAAAGCTCAAAGCACACAATGCAGCTACACAATGATAATTGGAGAATTCAATAACAGAACCTCATCAATGGACAGATCATAGAAACACAAACTAAACAGAATCACAGTGAAACTAGGAGCTGATAAAAAAACAAAAACAAAAAACTGGAGTTCTCTTGTGGTAAATTTCTGTCACACAGAAAGAGGGATATTCCTGGAATCCAGATTTTGTGTTCCTTCCCCTGAGATGCCTATTTTATTTCTATCTCATGTTCTCAAATTTTCTCTTTCCAAAGAGGTAACCCAAATACCATTTTGAGATTTGGAGAAATGACTGAGTATGACATCTTACTGGTAAGTGAAATAAGATGGGATATCTGGATCTTGTATCGGGGGTTGCTTAGAGACCAGTCTAAGCAGGAGAATGCACCGGCTGCAGAAGCAACAGAGCTTCTTGGACAGGGTATCTTCAGGCCTTTATCCTCAGCCAGGAGGCAGATCTGAGACCCAGAACTCTGGGCACTTTCACTCCAGAAGAGAATCAGCCTCCAGGGAGGGCTCTGACCTGGGACTCAGGCAAGCTCACCATCTTGTATCCCGTCTCTCTCAAAGACCAGTCCATGCAGGAGAGTGTGAGGAAAACAGAAACAACTGAGCTTGGAAAGGGTCCTTTCAGGCCTTCATCCTCAGCCATGAGACAGAGCTGAGCTCCAGACCTCTGTGCACCTTCCCTACCAGAGGAGAATTTGTCTTCAGAGAGTGCTATGACCACTGGTACTCAGGAGAGAGCTAGACTCCCAGGAGTGCAAACAGAGGCTAACAGAATCACAGGAGGAACAAGCTCCAGCCAGAGACAGCTAAAACATCCTACACCAGAGGTTACCAGATGGTAAAAGGCCAACCAAAGAATCCTAATAACAGAAACAAAGAACACGCAACATCATCAGAACCCAGTACTCCCAACAAAGGGAGTACTGGATACTCCAACACACCCTAAAATCAAGATTCAGATTTAAAATCATATCTCATTATTCTTGTAGAAGATTTTAAGAAGGGTATTAATAACTCATTAAAAAAAAACACAGGAGAACACTACTAAACACGTAGATCTCCTTAAGAAGGAAACACAAACATCCTTTATAGAATTACATGAAAACACGACCAAACAGGTGGTGGAATTGAACAAAACCATCCAAGATCTCAAAATGGAAGTAGAAAAAAATAAAGAAAACCCAAAAGGAGATAACTCTGGAGATAGAAATCCTAGTAAAGAAATCAGGAACCACAGATGAAATCATCAACAACAGAATACAAGAGATGGAAGAGAGACCCTCAGATGCAGAAGATTCCAATAAAAACATGGACACAACAATCAACGAAAATGCAAAATGCAAAAAGGTTCTATCTCAAAACATCCAGGAAATCCAGGACACAATGAGAAGACCAAACCTAAGGATAATAGGTATAGATGAGAATGAAGATTTTCAACTTAAAGGACCAGTAAATATCTTCAACAAAATTATAAAAGAAAACTTCCCTAAACTAAGGAAAGAGATGCCCATGAACATACAAGAAGCCTACAGAACTCCAAATAGACTGGACCAGAAAAGAAATTCCTCCTGACACCTAATAAGCAAAACAAAAAAATGCATTCAAATAAAGACAGAATATTAAAAGCAGTAAGGGGAAAAGGTCAAGTAACATATAAAGGCAGAAATATTAGAATTACACCAGATATCTCACCAGAGACTATGAAAGCCAGAAGACAGATGTTATACAGATCCTAAGAGAACACAAATGTCAGCCCAGGCTACTATACCCTGCAAAACTCTCAATTACCATAGATGGAGAAACCAAAGTATTCCACGACAAAACCAAATTCACGTAATATCTTTCCATGAATCCATCCCTTCAAAGGTTATTAAAGAGAAAACTCCAACACAAGGAAGGAAATTATGCCTCACAAAAAATGGCAAGAATGTAATTCTTAAACAAACCTAAAAGAAGATAATAGCAAGAACAGAATCCCAACTCTAACAACAAAAATAATAGGAAGCAACAATTATTTTTCCTTAATATTTCGTAATATTAATGGACTCAATTCCTCAATAAAAAGACATAGACTAACAGAATGGCTACATGAACAGGACCCAGCCCTTTGCTGCATACAAGAAATGTACTTCAGGTACAAAAAGAGACACTACCTTAGATTAAAATGCTGAGAAATAATTTTCCATGCAAATGGTCTGAAGACATAATCTGGAGTATCCATTCTAAAATAAAATAAAATCTACTTCCAACTCAAAATTATGAAAAAAGACAAGGAGGGGAGTTCCTCAAAGGTAAAATCTTCCAAGATGAACTCTCAATTTGAATATCCATGCTCCAAATGCAAGGACATCCACATTCCTTAAGGAAACTATAGTATAGCTCAAAGCACACATTGCACCTCACACAGTAATACTGGGAGACTTCAACACCCTACTCTCATCAATTGACAGAACCTGGAAACAGAAACTAAACAGAGCCACATTGAAACTAACAGAAGTTCAGAAACAAATGGATTTAACAGATATCTACAGAACATTTTATCCTAAAACTAAAGGATATAACTTCTTCTCAGCACCTCATGGTACCTTCTCCAAAATTCACCATATAATTTGTCATAAAACAGGCCTCAAAAGATAAAAAGTATAGAAATTATCCCATGCATCATATCAGATCACCACAGACTAAGGCTTATTGTCAATAACAACATAAAAAAAAATAGAAAGCCAACATTCATGTGGAAGGTAAACAACACTCTATTCAATGATAACTTGATCAAAGGAGAAATAAAGAAACAAGTTAATGACTTTTTAGAGTCTAATGAAAATGAAGACACAACATACACAATCTTATGGGTCACAATGAAAGCAGTCCTAAGGGGAAAACTCATAGCTCTGAGTGCTGCCAAAAAACTAGAGGGAGCATACCCTAGCAGCTTGACAGCACACCCAAAATCTCTAGTAAAAAGGAAGCAAATTTACCAAAGAGGAGGAGACAACAACAAATAATCAAACTCAGGGCTAAAATCAACCAAGTGGAAACAAAAAGAACTATACAAAAATCAGCCAAACCAGGAGGTGAGGGTTTTTTTTTTTGTTTGTTTGTTTGTTTGTTTGTTTTTGTTTTCTTGAGAAATTCAACAAGATAGATAAACCCTTAGCCAGATTAACTAGAGGGCACAGGGACTATATCCTAATTAACAAAATTAGAAATGAAAAGAGAGACATAACAACAGAAACTGAAGAAACCCAAAACATCACAGATCCTACTACAAAAGCCTATTTTCAACAAAAGTGGAAAGCCTAGATAAAATGGATAATTTTCTAGACAAATACCAGGTATCAAAGTTAAATTAGGATCAGATTAACAATCTAAACAGTCCCATATGCCCTTAAGAAATAGAAGCAGTCCTTAATAGTCTCCCAACAAATAAAAGCCCAGGACCAAATGGATTTAGTTCAGAGTTCTATCAGACCTTCAAAGAAAACCTAATTCCCATTCATTTCAAACTATTCTACAAAATAGAAACATAAGGTACTCTACCCAATTCATTCTATGAAGCCACAATTTCTCTGATAACTAAACCACACAAAGACCCAACAAAGAAAGAGAACTTCAGACCAATTTCCCTTATGAATATCAATGCAAATATACTCAATAAAATTCTCGCTAACTGAATCAAAGAGCACATCAAAATGATCAGCCATCATGGGCAAGTAGGCTTCATCCCAGGGATGGATGGAGGGTTTTACATACCGAAATCATTCATCATAATCCACTATATAAACATACTCAAAAACAAAAACCACATGATAATCTCATTCGATGATGAGAAAGCATTTGACATAATCCAACACCCATTCATGATAAAAAGTCTTGGAAAGATCAGGAATTCAAGGCCCATACCTAAACATAGAAAAATCAATATACAGCAAATCAGTAGCCAAAATAAAACTAAATGGAGAGAAACTTGAAGCAACCCCACTAAATTCAGGGACTAGACAAAGCTGCCCACTTTCCCCCTTCCTATTCAATATAGTACTTTAAGTCCTAGCCAGAGTAATTAGACAGCAAAAGGAGATAACGGTGATAAAAATTGAAAAGGAAGAAGTCAAAATATCACTATTTGCAGATGATATAATAGTATGTATAAGTGACCCTAAAAATTCCACCAGAGAACTCCTAAACCTGATAAACAGCTTCAGTGCAGGAGCTGGATATAAAATTAAACAAATCAATGGCCTTTCTCTACACAAAGGATAAACAGGCTGAGAAAAAAATTAGGGAAACAATACCCTTCACAAAAGTCACAAATAATATAAAATACTTTGGTGTGATTCTAACTAAGGAAGTGAAAGATCTATATGATAAGACTTCAGGTCCCTGAAGAAAGAGATGGAAAAAGTTCTTTGAAGATGGAGAGATCTCCCATGCTCATGGATTGGCAGGATTAATATAGTAAAAACTGCTCTCTTGCTGATAGTGATCTACAGATTCAATGCAATCTCCATCAAAATTCCAACTCAATTCTTCACTGAGTTTGGAAGGACAATTTGCAAATTCATCTGGAATAACAAACAACCTAGGATAGTAAAACTCTTCTCAACAATAAAAGAACTTCTGGTGGAATCATCATCTCTGACCTTAAGCTACACTACAGAGCAATTGAGATAAATACTCCATTGTACTGGTGCAGTGACAAACAGGTAGTGAAAGAACTCAGTGGGGAAACCCCCACTCAGCTCCCGATTCGGCGTGCACCCAAGAATCACGAATAGAACACAACACCTTGATGTAACAACAAGAGGTTTTTTAATGGCGGAGCTCCGGGTCGAAACGTATCTCACATAACAGGAGACAGTGGATTCGACCACGAGGCTTGGAAGCTAGGGGTTTTTATAGAAAAGGAGTGGGGCTGGGGAAGGAATTGGCGCGGTTTCACATGATTGGTCCATTTAAACATCAGCAGCCTGTAACATTTAACTTAGGTCAGAGGGGTGGGAGCTAGGGAGGCGATGGGCTTGCCCGGGCATGTCCTGGTCTGTTCTGCTGTGTTCTCAGCCCCAGGTTTCAAAGCTCACAAACAACTCTTTGGGCTATTTAACATACATTACATGAATTACAGTTTTATTTCCTTTCATTCCCCTCTTCTTCTGTTTAGACTAATTCTAATCATAGAATCTTAGAGATTGGTGTCCCCTAACTCTTCATCTACCTGAACTATAGGTTGATATTGCCTTTGAAGAACCATGAGTTTTACTGTATCAATTTTACTCTGGATGAAAGCCATTCCTCTATTTATTATACAAGGGCTGAAAACTAAAGCTAAGCATATCATAAGGATTGGTCCGGCTACAGCGGAAATTAAAGAAGTTATCCAAGATGGTCGTGATTCAAACCACGACTCAAACCACCCCCGTTGAGCATCCCGTTCCCGATTCCTTCGCTCTAATCTTTCTCTCAGTTTCTGCATAGAGTCTCTAACTATTCCTGTATGATCTGCATAGAAGCAGCACTCTTCTTTAAGGGCAGCACACAGTCCTCCTTCCTTTAGGAACAACAAATCAAGACCTCTCCTGTTCTGTAAAACTACCTCAGACAGGGAGGTCAAAGATTTTTCTAAAGCGTCAATGGACTTCTCTATTGCCGCTAGGTCTTCATTGACAGCATCCCTCAAAGACTGAATTCCCTGTCTTCTTTCTATCAAAGCTGACACTCCTGTCCCCACTCCTACTGCCATACCTATTCCCATGAATGCAGCCAGGGTTAAAGTAATTGGTTCTCTTTTTGACCGCCGGCCCGCATAGCTTTCTTCTAAACTGGATGCAGGGTGATAATATACACGGGGTAACAGCTGGATCATGACACAA
The DNA here is from genome assembly GCF_000001635.26 of Mus musculus. NCBI lineage: Eukaryota > Metazoa > Chordata > Mammalia > Rodentia > Muridae > Mus > Mus musculus. The sequence goes on along the minus strand of NC_000086.7, from coordinate 76,279,049 downwards.
AAATCATGAGATGAATTAAAAACCTTAGTTGATACACAGGGAGTAAGTCCTGTATTGCAAGCCCACCATCCAACCGGGGAAGGTACAAGATAGTAATCAGCTTCCGTTCTGGACACGGACTGAATTTGTCCGCATAGGTGTTTGTGAGTGGAAGGTGGGGTACCTATACAGAGACCTGGATTCCTCGCGGATACTTCAGTCAGGGTCAGTTTTTGTCCTGTACCCCAAGAGCAGGAAGTATGGCTGCTGGTTCTGTTGAAATTTCCATTGAAGGCGATTCCTTCATAAAAAGGCGGACCCGAGGACAGGCATAGCCAGCAGTCCTCAGTAGCGCTTGGATCAGTTCTGTTAAGGGCATAAAAGGCTCCTCTCACTAGGTTAAACATCCTCTGTCTTGAAGGAATCTCGGGGGTAATAGTTAGAGGTACCTGAGGAGTGGGAGGTTGGGTGATAGCGGCCATATTAAGGGGGTCCGCAATCACTGGAGTAGGCTGAGTAATTGTATGGGTGAGGGGTGTGAACTTGGTTGGGGGGCCTAAGGGATTGTAGGGGGTCTCTATTTTTAATCTGATAGTGAACAATAATCTCTCATCATATCTTTTCTTGTAAATCCTAAGACCCCAGGTATACCCTTTTGTCCATCCCAGAGCTCTCTTCCCTGGTTCAGTGAAGGTGACACGGAGCGGATGGCACCAGTCAGTACACTCGTCTAAGTCAAATCCTCCAGGTACATAAGACGCTAGGGAATAGTTGGCTGTTACTCTAATATAGTCCCAACTCGAGGAGGGCTTCCAGCGGGCTGTACCTGAAGTCTCGCAACCCCAGCTCTTACAAAAGAAGTCAGCCTTACCTCCACACGTTGGATTGAGGGACTGACTTCGGTGGGGCCCGGGGCAGACATAGAAGGGATGGGTTCGAAGCATACTTCTATCCCTTTGGTTAGAGCAACCACCCCATGGGTCTCTCGAATGTTTTTCTACATACGGAGGGGGTGTTAAAGGTGCCCTCTGAATGTCAGAGTACCCCTCCAAGTCCCATCCAGGAGGGGCTCCTATAGCCAACTTACAGATGTCAGGGAAAAGATCAGGCCACCAAGTCCACAGAGGGTGTACCTCGGCGATTGTCCATACAGCCCTACCCCCCTCATTGAGTACCTCCCACGTTTGTTGAACAGGACTGTGGGGGTTGAAGTCTTTTGGGATCGCTCCTACGAAGTAGGCGCAACTTAAAAGGATTAGTAGTCTTCTCCAAAGTCCACTCATCATGGCTGACTCCAGGGGGTGCTCTCTTGACGTGGGATGCGTGGACCCAAGTGGGGATTCCTTCCACTTTGACCGCAGTGGGCGTTGTCAGTAGCACCAAGTAGGGTCCCTTCCACCTCGGTTCTAGGTTTCTCGCTCGGTGTCTCCTCACCAGGACTGCGTCTCCTACTTCAAACTGATGCGGCACCAGTGTGTCACCAGCAACATAGGTTTCTTTTAGCTGTTCCCAGACCTCTTTTCTTACTATTTCGAGAGCTTTTAATCGAGCCAAAAGACTAGAAGAAGGAGAGAAAGACACATCCGGGCGATTCTTATCCCCTACGGTCATAAAAATTGGTGGGGGCGCCCCATACATTAATTCAAATGGAGTTAGGCCAAGGGGTCCAGGTGTATTCCGAACCCTGAACAAGGCATAAGGGAGAACGGCTGTCCAATCGCTTCCGCCGGATTCTAAGGCTATTTTAGTCAGAGTCTCCTTTAGCGTTCTGTTCATCCTTTCTACCTGTCCTGAACTCTGGGGTCTGTATGCACAATGTAATTTCCAATTTGTCCCCAGTTGTCTGGCCAATCCCTGACTTACCTGGGAGACGAAGGCAGGTCCGTTGTCTGACCCCATTACCTTAGGTATCCCAAAGCGGGGAAGGATTTCTTCAAGTATCTTCTTGACCACTACATTAGCCGTTTCTTTCTTGATGGGGAACGCCTCGACCCATCCTGAAAAGGTGTCTATAAAAACTAGGAGATATTTATTTCCATACCTAGCCGGTTTCACCTCAGTGAAGTCAGTTTCCCAGTAGGCTCCAGGTCTGTCTCCTCGCAGTCATTTTCCTTCCTGGAGCCTGCTAGACCCAGCGTTGGTAAGTGCACAAGCACGGCAGTTTTTTACTATCTCTTTCACAATTCCTTTTAATCCAGGAATGTAATAGGGGGACTTACTAACCAATTTTAGTAATTTTTTAGTTTCTAAATGAGTCAGATGGTGTATGTTAGCTAAGTAATCTCGCCCCTCTTCTTCTGTGAGGGTTCTTTTATTTATTTCCTCAGCAGCGGGCTGTTGGGTTCTCACCACCAGAGTCATTGGCCCTTGGGCTGCTTTTTTAGCTTCTTGGTCTGCCATTTGATTTCCCTTTTCAACGGGCCCAGTTCCCTTCTGGTGTCCTGGGCAATGGATAATTGCCACCCTACGGGGCAAATGAACAGCTTCTAATAAGCTGAGAATTTCTTCTTTATTTTTGATATCTTTGCCGGCAGACGTCAGCAGTCCACGGTGTCGGTATATTGCTCCGTGAACATGAGCCGTGGCAAAAGCGTACCGGCTGTCGGTATAGACATTAAGAGCCCTTCCTTCTGTCAGCCTTAAGGCTTGAATTAATGCGATTAGTTCTGCTTTTTGAGCTGATGTACCCTCCGGCAGACTGCTGGCCCATATGACAGCCTTTCCATCCACTACTGCCGCCCCAGCCTTCCGCTTACCTTCTACCACAAAGCTGTTTCCGTCCGTGAACCAAGTCATCGCCCCTGGCCAAGGTTGGTCTGTGAGGTCTGGCCGGATTCCAGTCTCTTCTGCCAGTATTTCTTCACACTTATGTGCAGGGGCCTCGTCAGCCTCAGGTAGTAAGGAGGCGGGGTTGAGAATGGCTGGGGGTGCAAAACTTACTCGCTTTGTCAGCAATAGGCTCTGGTAGTGCGTCATTCGGGCGTTGGTCATCCAGCGGTCCGGTGGTTGCCTGATGATGCTCTCAAGAGAGTGTGGGGCCACTATAGTAACATTTTGGCCCATAGTCAGTTTGTCAGCATCTTTTACTAGCACAGCCGTGGCTGCTATCGCTCGCAGGCAGGAGGGCCATCCACTGGCCACAGCGTCCAGTTTCTTTGATAAGTAGGCTACTGGGCGCTTCCATGGTCCCAAAACCTGGGTAAGGACTCCCCTTGCCACTCCATTTCTTTCATCAATGTATAGGGTGAAAGGTTTGTTTAAATCTGGCAGGGCCAATGCCGGAGCCTGCAGCAGTGCCTTTTTGAGAGTTTCAAAGGCTAGCTGATGTTCTCTGGTCCAGGTGAATTCCCCTTTCTCTTTGGTTAGTGGATACAAGGGAGCTGCCAGTGTGGCAAATCCGGGAATCCAGAGTCTGCAAAACCCGGCGGTCCCCAGGAACTCTCTTACCTGGCGAGCAGTGGTTGGGGTTGGGATCTGCATAACAGCTTGTTTTCTGGCTTCTGTGAGCCACCGTTGTCCATCTCTCAAGACATATCCTAGGTAGGTCACTTCTATCTGGCATAACTGAGCCTTTTTAGCAGAGGCCCGATACCCCAGCTTACCTAACTCGCCCAGGAGGTTTTGGGTCCCAATTTCACAGTCCTCGCGTGTTTCTGCAGCTAGGAGCAGGTCATCTACATATTGCAGAAGAGTCACCTGTGGGTTATTGGCTCGGAAAAGAGCAAGATCTCGGTGTAGGGCTTCATCGAACAAAGTGGGCGAGTTCTTGAATCCCTGAGGCAGCCTCGCGTCCATGTGAGCTGTCCGGCTTGTCCACTCTCGGAGTCTCGCCATTCGAAAGCGAACAAGGGCTGGCTGTTGGGGTGTAACCTCAAACAGAAAAAAGCGTCTTTGAGATCCAGGACTGTGTACCATGTCCGACCAGGTGGCAAGGTGCTGAGGAGGTTATAAGGATTTGGCACCGTGGGGTGTATGTCCTGAACTCTCTTGTTGACTTCTCTAAGGTCTTGTACTGGACGGTAGTCCCTGGTCCCTGGTTTTTTTACTGGAAGTAGAGGAGTGTTCCAAGGGGATTTGCATGGGACCAAAATCCCTTGTTGGAGCAGTTTGTTAATTTGGGGGCGTATACCCTCTTGAGCTTCTCTGCTCATGGGATATTGTCGGACCCCTATAGGGGTGGCCCCGGACTTAAGTTTAATCACCACGGGGGGGACCAGTTTTGCCATCCCCACTCCTCCCGTCTCTGCCCACGCCTGGGGGTATCGATTTAACCAGTCCTGTAATCCCTCAGGGGGCTTTACTTTATTTTGGTAAAGTCGATATTCCTCCCCTAGTTGTAAAGACAGCTCTAGAGTCTGGGGCGCTTTTATTCCCCAGAAAACCTCCGGTCGATGAGAGGTGAAAGTTATTTGTGCTTTTAACTTGGTTAGTAAGTCTCTCCCCAATAAAGGCATAGGACACTCTGGAATGACTAGAAACAAATGAGTTACTCGATTTCGCCCTATGTCTACTACTCGGGATGTGGTCCATGGATACGATTTTTGTCCCGTGGCCCCGATCACCAAGGTTTTTTCATTTTTCTTTACTTTTCCTAGAGGTGTTTTGAGTACTGAAAATTTGGCTCCCGTGTCAACTAGAAAGTCCACAGGGGTCCCCTCCACTTCTAAAGTTACCCTAGGCTCGGGGAGGGGGGCCGAGCCCCGTTCCCCCTAGTCTTCATCTTCTCCAAGAGAAAGCACCTTTACCTCTTGTTTTTTTTTCGGACAGTCGCTCTTCCAGTGGCCCATTTCCTTGCAATACGCGCATTGGTTCCTCTCCAGGCGCTGCCCGCCTTCTCTGGGTCTCCTTGGTCCCTGTTGCCTTTTGTCTCCCAGGTTCCCTGACTGTCTACCTCTTCTTCCATTATCTCTTTCTCCTACTGCGGCCAGGATCTTAGTCAAAACCTTTTCTTGCCTCCTGTCTCTCCTATCCTCCTCTTCTCTTTTCTCTCTTTTCTCTCTCTCTAACTTTTCATCTTCTGTTTCTCTCCTATGATACACTTTCTCTGCCTCTCTAACTACATCCCTTATGGTGTAATCCTGCAAGCCCTCAATTCGCTGTAACTTTTTCCTAATGTCAGGAGCTGACTGGCCAATGAAGGCCATAATTACTGAGGCCCTTTGACCCTCAGACGTGGGGTCGAATGGGGTATATCTCCTATAAGCCTCCATGAGCCTTTCAAGGAAGACTGAGGGGGGCTCAGTCGCTCCCTGCATAACCTCTCTTACCTTGGCCAGATTCGTGGGCTGCCGGGCAGCACCTCTGAGACCCGCCACTAGGACCCGGCAATAATTGGACAGTCGTTCCCTACCTGATGCCGTATTATAATCCCATCGGGGCCGGGTTAGCGGAAATCCTTCATCTATCTCAGCTGGAGTTTGGACAGGGTGCCCAGCCTCATCTCGGACGTTTTTCCAAGCCTCGAGGAGAATCCTCTCTCTCTCCTCAGTTGTGAATAGAGTCTGCAGAAGCTGCTGGCAGTCATCCCAGGTCGGCTGGTGTGAATACATTAATGATTCAACCAACCCAGTGAGTCCTGCAGGGTTTTCTGAAAAAGGGGGGTGATGAGCTTTCCAGTTGTAAAGGTCAGAAGAGGAAAAAGGCCAATACTGTAGGGGCTGTAGACTATTTGGATCGGCAGGGGGAGCCCCAATAGCCCTGAGGGGGAGCGCCACAGTTGAATCCGCAGGCCCCTCAGGGGTGACTCCTCGCCGGCTCCTTGTTCCTGTGGAGGGACCCCCTCCTCCGGCCGGGGCCTGAGGCAGGGGTCCCGAGGGAGCTAAAGGTTGGGGCTGGGGAGCATACGGTGGGGGTTGAGGGGTATCGGGCCACTCAGGGGGTTCTTCAATCTCTGGATAGATCTTGGGGGGTTTCGTCACTGGTGTGCTGCGATCATCATCTCCCCCTAGCGGTGGTTTCGGTTTCTCTTTCTCACCATTTTCTCGATGGCTAGGATCTTGGTGCAAGGGCGGAGAGGCTGGAGGAATGGGCAAACCCACAGGGGTGGGTAGCGTGCCAAGTCCTCCCATACCATGATGTACGGTTGTTGGTCTGGATGCGACCCTGGTCCTTCCTGAAAAACAATGGCCTTCACAGCCCTTATGGTGGGTAAGTAAAAAGTTCCTTCTGCTGGCCAACCTACTCCAAAAACAGGCCATTCTGAGGAACAGAAAGTCATCCATGGCTTTTTCTTCACTTTTACTGACAAATTTTGTCCTCTAGCCCTAACGTCCGTCCAATGGTCCTTAGTCAAAGATAAAGGAGTAGACACGGTCTGTCCCATAGTGAAGAATAAGAGTAAACACAACACAATGACAGAGACGGAAAACACTAAGACATCCAAGCACACTCGTCTGCGTCTGGACTTACACAACCAGCCAAACGCTACCTCTGATGGAGTGGGATTCCGCTCCACTCCTCTGGCAGGAAGAGCACTCACTCTTCTTCACTCTGCCAGGCAACAGCCAGGTCCTCCTGACTGTTCCGTACCCCGGGCACTCCAGGGTCTCCCTCGGAATGTCTTCCAAGGGTACAGCCTGTGGGGAAATAGACCGTCGTCTTCCCACAGCCACTAGGGTCCTTACGGTCCGCAGTGGCAGCTGCCAGAATACAGAATACCAGAACTGGTAACACAGGTGGGGCTCAAACCCACAATCTCAGAACTGAAAAACTAAGACACAAATTCAGCAGTGCCACACTTAGACACTTAGACAACAGACAACATAACAAGACTCACACAAACAAACGCACCTCCAAGGGGTCCTTCGGGGTTCCTGGGTGTCACGCAGATCTCGGTGGGACCTCCAAATGAAAGAACTCAGTGGGGAAACCCCCACTCAGCTCCCGATTCGGCGTGCACCCAAGAATCACGAATAGAACACAACACCTTGATGTAACAACAAGAGGTTTTTTAATGGCGGAGCTCCGGGTCGAAACGTATCTCACATAACAGGAGACAGTGGATTCGACCACGAGGCTTGGAAGCTAGGGGTTTTTATAGAAAAGGAGTGGGGCTGGGAAAGGAATTGGCGCGGTTTCACATGATTGGTCCATTTAAACATCAGCAGCCTGTAACATTTAACTTAGGTCAGAGGGGTGGGAGCTAGGGAGGCGATGGGCTTGCCCGGGCATGTCCTGGTCTGTTCTGCTGTGTTCTCAGCCCCAGGTTTCAAAGCTCACAAACAACTCTTTGGGCTATTTAACATACATTACATGAATTACAGTTTTATTTCCTTTCAGTAGATCAGTGGAATATAATTGAAGACCCAGAAATAAATCCACACATTTATGGGCACTTGATCTTTGACAAAGGGGCTAAAATCTTCCAGTGAAAAAAAGACAGCATTTTCAATAAATGGTGCTGGCTCAACTGACAGTTAGCATGTAGAAGAATGTGGATTGATTCATTCTTATCTCCTTGTACAAAGCTCAAGTCTAAGTCGATCAAGGAACTCCACATAAAACCAGAGACAGTGAAACTTATAGAAGAGAAAGTGTGGAAAAGCCTAGAAGACATGGGCACAGGGGGAAAAGTCCTGAACAGAACAGCAATGGCTTGTTGATGTAAGATCCGCAATTTACAAATAGGACCTCATAAAATTGCAAAGCTTCTATAAGGCAAATGATACTGTTAATAAGACAGAAAGGCCACCAACAGATTGGGACAGGATCTTTACCAATCCAGAATCAGATAGGAGGCTAACATCCAATATATACAAAGAACTCAAAAGGCTAAACTCTAGAAAATCAAATAACCCCACTCAAAAATGGTGTACAGTGCTAAACAAAGAATTCTCAACTGAGGAATACTGAATGCCTAAGAAGCACTTGAAAAAAAAATCTTCAACATCCTTAATCATCAGGAAAATGAAAATCAAAACAACCTTCAGATTCCACATCACACTAGTCAGAATGGCTAAGATAAAAATTCAGGTGACAGCAGATGCTGGTGAGGATGTGGAGAAAGAGGAACACTCCTCCATTGCTGGTGGGATTTCAAGTTGGTACAACCACTCTGGAAATCAGTCTGGTGGTTACTCAGAAATTTGGATATAGTACTACCTGAAGATACAGCAATACCTCTCCTAGGCATATATCCAGAAGATGCTCCAACTTGTAATTTGGACACATGTTCCACTATGTTCGTAGCAGCCTTATTTATAACAGGTAGAAGCTGAAAAGAATCCAGATGTCCCTCAACAGAGGAATGGATACAGAAAATGTGGAATATTTACACAACGGAATACTACTTAACTATTAAAAACAATGAATTCATGAAATTGTTAGGTAAATGAATAGAACTAGAAAATATTATCCTCAGTGATGTAATTCAATCACAAAAGAACACACAGAGCCGAGCATGGTGGCACACACCTTTAATCCCAGCACTCAGGAGGCAGAGGCAGTCAGATTTCTGAGTTCGAGGCCAGCCCGGTCTACAAAGTGATTTCCACGACAGCCAAGGATATAGAGAGAAATCCTGTCTTGAAAAACCAAAACCAAAACAAAACAAAACAACCAAAAACAAAAAAACAAAAACAAAAAACAAAACAAACAAACAAAAAACAAACAAAACAAACAAAAAACAAAAAAGAACACTCATGGTATGCAGTAACTGATAAGTGGATATTATCCCAGAAACTTAGAATACCCAAGATGCAACTTTCAAAGCACATGAAACTCAAGAAGAAGGAAAACCAACGTATGGATAGTTCATTCCTTCTTAGAATGGGGAACAAAATATCCATGGAGGGAGTTACAGAGACAAAGTTCAGTGCTGAGACTGAAGGAAGGACCATTCAGAGACTGCCCCACCTGGGGATCCATCCCATAAACAATCACCAAATCCATACACTATTGCATATGCCAGCAAGATTTTGCTGACAGGACCCTGATATAGCTATCTCTTGTGAGGTTATGCCAGTGCCTGGCCAATGCAGAAGTGCATGCTCACTGTCATGTATTTGATGGAACACAGGGGCCACAATGAAGGAGCTAAAGAAAATACCAAAGAAGCTAGGGTGACCTACCTGATAGGACGAACAACAATATGAACTAACCAGTAAACCCCAGAGCTTGTGTCTTTAGTTACATATATAGCAGAGAATGGACTAGTTGACCGTCAATGGGAGGAGAGACCCTTGGTCTTCAGAATATTATATACCCAAGTACAGGGGAATTCCAAGGATAGGAAGCAAGTGTGGGTGGTATGGGGAGCATGGCAGGGGAAGGGTATAGTGGACTTTCAGAGAGGAATCTAGGAAAGGGTATAGCATTTGAAATGTAAATGAAGAAAATACCTAATCTTAAGAAAAGAAAAAAAGAAATATAAGAAAAGAAAATATCTAATAAAAACAAAGCAAAAAAAAAAAGAAAAAAGAAAATAATCACTTAACATTACTAAAAAAAATGATGTGGTACTTGGCTGGGATACATCTTCATTGGATCTTATTAGTATACTCAAAATTACACCAGTGGTTCCATTTATATAACTGTCAACTGTAATAGGGAAAGGATATTCATAGCCTGCGTGTAAATGCAGAGGTGAAGTAGATGTCATGATAAAAGTAATTAAAAATTTTCTAGGCCTGGGAGCCAGAACAGAAGACTTTCTTAATGTTCAAATTAAAGACTATTAGAATCTCCTTTATCTCACCGTTTGATGGATTTTTCCTAATTTTTTCCTTTGATCTTTAAGTTTGGACTCAAGAGTAATGAATCCAGGATATGATTTTTAAAATACCGATAGTGATGGGAGAAGTTAGAATCACAGTTTGAAGGGCAAGTTCTTCAATAAAGCCCATGGTGGGGTACAAAGAGATGCTGCCTAGCATTGCAGGAAGAGTTTATTTTCTCCTCTTGTTACAAAAAATTAAATTCAGAAAAGAAGTGTTATGGGGAATCATGGAGCATCCTGGGGGTGCCAAAATACAATAAGAATATTCTCTCTTGTGGTTTTTAGATTCACTAATAAAATGATTTAAGGGTGACTCAAAGAAAAATAACTATAGTTTTAAAAAAAGGTTTGTAAGCCAAGATATAAATCTTGCAGCTGCCCAGAGTAGGAGTATATAGAGGAGAATAGAATAAAATATGTGCTTTGAGGTAAGACTACACCAGTCAAATGGCAGCAGGAACTCTCATGGGAAAGGAGGAGGAAAACCTTCATAAGGAAGCCCACAGTATTAGGTAGGTAAAAGGATATGTATGCTCAAGTCAGCATCTAGAAGAAAATGACAGAATCAGGACTCAAGAAGATATGTTGTCTAAGCCAAACTAAATCATACCTTTAAGGGGCAGCCAGAAGTGTCCACACTTAAAGAATTATATTAGAGATTATAGGAATTTTTAGAAACAGAAAATAATTTCAGTGTCCCACAGAGGGACCCACAAATAAAGTGAAAGTAGTTCAGCAAAGCATTAAAAAAAAAAAACTGTGTCAAGACTCAATCTGAGCTAATCAATACCCCAAAAGAGTAAGTTGAATTGATTTTTATTCTTATACAGGTAGCTATCATGTCTTTTTCCCAGTGGCTAGTATCTAACTTCAGTCTTTTCAGACTCTCTAGTGGGAGTGCAAACTTGGACAGCCACTGAGGAAATCAGCATGGCTATTGAGGAAGCTGGGAAGAGCCTTATGCCAAGTTCCAGCTACACCACACTTGGACATAAACCCAAAAGACACTATATACTACTACAGAGACACTTGCTCAACCATATTCCTTGTTGCTCTATTCATAATGTCCACTAACTGAAAACAACCTAGTTTGCTATTAATGAAGGAATGAATAAAGAAAATGTAGAACATTTACAGAATGGAATATTACTCAGCTATTAAAACTGAAATCATGAAATTCGCAGGTAAATGGGTGGAGCTAGAAAATAATCACCAAGTGAGGTAACTCAGACACAATAAGACAAACATAGTCTGTGTTTGTTCATTTGAATGTGTGAATATTAGCTGTTAAGTCTCCATTAAGAAGGCTATAATCAGCTAGGCATGGTGACCCATGCACAGCACTCAGTAGAGAGAAGCAGGCAGATCTCTGAATTTGAGATCAGCTTGGTCTACAGAGTGAGGTCCAGGACAGCCAAGGCAAGACAAAAGCAACAACATAAAGGCTACAATCTGTAGAACCACAAACATTATCTATATAGTAATGGGCTAGGGAGGATTGTGGATTTTCCTTGGACAGACATGGATAGAGGGGGAAGGAGGTAACAGTCCAGGTTCTGATTTAGCCTTTGATTCTAGAGCAGTATGAAAGGTTTATGTACTCTGACACTCATTTCTATATGGATTAGGTTTATTGATTATTTGCTCTTGTTGACAGCAATTAGAACACAAATCAATGTTACCCATAAAATAAGATTTTATTTAATAGAAGCCCACAAGCCAAATAATGCATTAAGGAAACACGAAAGAAGTTAAAAAAGATAAGAGAAAGTCAACCGGACTATTTTTTGGTCATAGGCCACAATTGGCATCCTTTCAAGTTCTTTGTAAATTCGTGTAGACATGTGAAGAATACTCATTATCTTTCCTGGCATTTCAAGGCTATGTAAGGTAGAGATTTACATTTTGGAATGGGGCACCTTGCCTATGGCTAAATTTGAAGAAAGGCAAATTGTGCCACTTAGTAGAAAGAAAACTGCAGCTATAATTGCCAAAGCCGTGGCACTTCCCATCTTCCGAATGTCTGGCTGGAAAGGCAAATTGAAAGATGGTGGGAAGGCAATCCCCCATTTGCTCATGATGGCTATGTAATTGAACAAAACAGCAAGGTAAAGAAAGCTGCTAGCAATGATGTTCAGTATGCCTGAAAGTCTAAATGGATTGCAGGTGGCATTCCTCCGTACTCTTCCCATATGCACATTCGAAAGAGCAATAATGGTGGTGATTTTCCCAAAAAGACCAAGAAAGCTAGAAACCAGCAGCAAGTGCTGGTTTACTTGAATATATAAATGAATGGAGCCATCGTATTTGTATTGGTAACATACTCTGGTGTTGCTGGAGTTGCTGTCTGTGTGGAAAATGCAGGCTCTCCACATGCCCACTAAAGCCACTGTAGGCTTGAGGATCACAGGATCTTCATAGTGCCACACTTGCCACTGAGGGAGGCCTGTGGATATGCAGCAGAGTAGCCAGGCCACAGTGGTCAAAGCAAAACCTCCCATTTGGCGATGGCACTTTTTCAATGGCATGATGATGACAGTTAATGCTTGAGAACTGCAAAGACACATGGGACAAGTGAAGGATGGTTAATTGGGACAAGGACAATATACTCAGATTTACAGTACTAGGATAAAAGTGTTTTGTTTAAGAGAGTGGTTCTTGTTTTGGTGGACTGCTACTGTAGATGCTGTATAAGAAAAGTCTAAGAAGGCTCCTGTGGCAGTATTGCCAAGCACGTAGACCTTCTAGAACTTTTAATTCTTACATTTGGTTTTGAACTTCTGAAAACCTTCTGCTTCTACTTCTCAAGAACTAAGTAGAAGCATGAGCCCCTACAAGTGTGTTTGTGAGCATATATTTGGGAATTAGTATACATGAGTGTATGCATGTATACATTTATGGGTGCCTGTGATATATGTGTGTTTTTCTGTATGTGTGTTTGTGTGTATGTGTGTGTGAGTGCTTGCACATGTGTGTTAGATTCCCAGAAATAGCGTATGTCGGTGAAATGTTCTACCACAAATCTATACCTCTATAATCAGAAGAGAGACATAGGATGTGTTTTCCAGAATGTATCTACATGTGTGTTCTTCCTTGTTCCAAGAATATTTAAGGATGTATTCAAGGTGGTATAAAGGGAATTCACATCCCTGATGTCAACTATCTACTAAATTCAATGAATTTATGATTAGAAAAAAATGGTAGCTTCCCTTTTATTGATCAAGAAGCAGCATTTAGAGGCAATATGGGTTTAGCTTTAATAATCTTTTGTTAATTCCATAAATTGCATCTGTAGGACAATTTCTAGGTGGTACTTGTTAAAGATTAGCTCAGCAGGAATCAATGTGTGAATCCTAAATGCCCTCAGGGAAAGACATCATCTAGATAAGCTTCCATTTTTTTAAAAAGAAATTAAATTAAAGGGAAGCTTAGTTAGCAAAGAAAGTCATCAACAAATGAAATCTTATGAAAATGTAATTCAAGGAATTGGCCTCAATCCTGCCCCAGAAAACAGCATAGCATGGAACCATCAGAAACATACATGGTTCTGGATTTAAAGGGAAGATGGATACAAGAAAGTATTTATTGAATCTCCCGCCATGCTTAGGGAAATCCATCATGGCATGTTGTGTGGTTTGAAAATCCCTGTATGAAGGCCCAGAGGGGCCATTTTGTGAAGCTATAAAAGTAAAGCCTGGTATGATTGTAGGACTTCTAATCATGGGAGATGCAAAAGCCACAGCATATCTGCCACAAAATCTGAATACAAGGTGTGAAGCTAGCCAGAGAGAGAAGTGTGCTGCCTTCAGCAAAGCTGGATAACAAGGATCATCTAAATTGTTTGTTCTAAGACCTGAGGTTACAATTTAGAATTTTCCTGCTAGCTTCTTGTCTGGATTGGTTCAGTATTTCCTCACAATGCCCTTTTTCTTCTAATTTGGAAAGATAATGTATATACTCTGCCATTGTATATTAGAAGTATGTGATTTGCTATTTGATTTTACATGTGCTATTATCAGTTAAGTAGTTGGCTTGGGTCTCAGGAAAGACTTTATACTTTGAGACAGTGCTGAGATTATGAAGGTATTGCAGGAACTTTGGAAGATGGATGGAATGCATTTTGGTTGTAATATTGCTGTAAATTGTATGGGAGCCAGGGAGTGTACTGTAGTGGTATATATGTGAATTATCCCCATAGATTAGTATGTGTGAATGTTTTGTCTCTAAGTAGTGAGTTGTTTGAGAAAATTAAGAGGTGTGACTGTTCTGGAAGATGGTTGCTTTGTCAAAGGTAATGTGTCAATTTGTAGAATTTGGGGTTTTTAAAAGCACATAAAAGGCCAAGATTCATATTCTCTCTCTGTTTCTGTTTCTCTCTGTCTCTGTCTCTCTGTCTCTCTTTCTCTCTGCCCCCTCTTCTCTCTCTTTTCCTCCCTCTTCACCTGCAAGTGCTGATCAAACATGAGTTCTCAGTTATGAATGTATTACTTCCTGTCATGATATCATGGACTAACCCTCTAAAACTGTAAGCAAGTCCCCAATTAAGTGATTACATTCATAAGAATTGCCTTGACTATGATGCCTCTACAGTAATATAACAGTAAACAAGACAGAACTTATCTCAAATACCATTGGATTGGACTAAGGAAGTCCCAGGAGCGTTCAACTCCACGAAGTCAAAAAACATAATGGTGGTTGCTAGGGCCCATTGTAGGGAGAAATAAAAGTATAGATAAGTATAGATAAGTTAGAGAAGATTGAAAGTGCTGATGGCTTCACAATACAAGAACAGATGTCCTTCCTCTTGTGAAACTATATACTTAAAAGGGTCAGTCGTGAGTTTAAGTATGAATGAGTTTTTCACCTCACTTTTCAAATTATACAGTAACAATGGATGGAAGCTCTACTAACCAGAGACACAATTCACAAGTGAACTGTAGATGATGTTGCTTGGCAGTCAGTTATCTGAGGCAGTAGAGATGACAAGGAAATTGGTCCTCTCACTAAGACTTTGAGGCTCCTTGCTGGCTTCACCATCAGCTCTGAGCGTTTAGTCTGGAATAGTTCTAGTTCTGAGAATTCTATGGACTCATCAAATTCCAATCCTCACTGACATCACTGTCCTGTTTTCTTTTTCTTTTCTTTTCTTTTCTTTTCTTTTCTTTTCTTTTCTTTTCTTTTCTTTCCTTTCCTTTCCTTTCCTTTCCTTTTCTTTCTTCCTTCCTTCCTTCCTTCTTTCCTTTCTTTTGAGTTTTCTTTAATTAGCTATTTTCTTTATTTATACTTCAAATGTTATCCCCTTTTCTGGTTTCCCCTCCAAAACCCCCCTATCTACTCCACCTCCCCCAGATCACCAACCCACCCACTCCCACTTCCTGGCCCTGGCTTTCCCCTACACTGGGGCATAGAGCCTTCACAGGACTAAAAGCCTCTCCTCCCATTGATGACCAACTAGGTCATACTCTGCTGCATATCCAGGTGGAGCCATACATCCCTTCATGTGTAATCTTATATTGGTGGTTTAGTGCCTGTGAACTCAGGGGTATTGGATGGTTCATATTGTTGTTCCTCCTATAAGGCTGCAAAACCCTTCAGCTCCTTGGGTCCTGTCTCTAGATTCTCCATTGGGGACCCTGTGATTAGTCCAATGGTTGGCTGAGAGAATCCACCTGTTTATATGTCAGGCACTGGTAGAACCTCTCAGGAGACAGCTACATCAGGATCCTGTCATCAAGCACTTGTTAGCAACCACAGTACTATCTGGGTTTGGTGACTGTATATGGAATGGATCTCCAGGTGGGGCAGTCTCTGGATGGACTTTCCTTCAATCTCTGCTCCACACTTTGTCTCTGTAACTCCTTCCATGGGTATTTTCCCCTTTCTAAGAAGGACCAAGGACTGACTTGGAGTGGGAGGCAGCAAAATACTGGAATCTTAAATGGAACCCCTAGAATGCTTAACTGTGAGACATCACACACAACCCCCTGAAAAAAGTAAAAAGAGAGCTAAGGGACCTTTAGGATGTCCTGCACATAAATGTCAGGCTCAACAGCAGGTTGAATTACTAAGATGTTTTACTGTGATTATGAGGAATGATGAATGGAATGAATATTCCTCATGGAAGCCCCTGTCATTTTAAATTACTTACAAAAATAAAACTGGCCTTCAGCTGCTTATGGAGCTACTTCCCTGTACACTCATACTCATACATGTGGATGGATACTCATGATTGTTTTCAAGTGGCTATAATCTGTTTAGCTGGAGGAAGTTTTTTACTATAGAAGGTTGAATAGGATGACATGGTTCATAAAGAGTTGTCTAAAGTGACTGTAAAGAAGATGGGAAAGAAAGAGTTAACATATGAGATGCTTATGGGCACAGGCAGAGTGGCTCAGAGTGGGAGCTCCCCTAAAATTAACTAAGGAGGCTCTGCTGGCACTCTCAGCCTCAGCCCTGAAAGCATGGGCATGCCTGCCTATGAGAAATGCAAATACCCAATGTCTTGTTAATGTGAAACAGTAACCAGAGGACCCTTTTGAGAAGTGTATTGCTTGGCTGACAGAGGCAGTGGAGTGGTTTTTAGCTCTGAGCCAAAAGACACTCTTCTTCTTCTTCTTCTTCTTCTTCTTCTTCTTCTTCTTCTTCTTCTTCTTCTTCTTCTTCTTCTTCTTCTTCTTCTTCTTCTTCTTCTTCTTCTCTTCTCTTCTCTCTCTCTCTCTCTCTCTCTCTCTCTCTCTCTCTCTCTCTCTCTCTCTCCTCTCTCTGTCTGCCTTTTTCTTTCTTTCTTTTACATCCTCATCATAGTGCTTCCTGCTACTCCACCCTCTACTTACAGGGCCCCTTCTCCATTGACCCCTTCACCTCTGAGAAGAGGGAGGTCCGTCCTTCATACCAGCCCACCCTAGCACCTCAAATCACTACTGAGGCCAATCAGAAAGTCAGGAAATATTTCTTATTTTAGTAAGATACGTGCTGAGGTTACTCCCTTATATTTGTGCTTATTGCAGTGATTTACAAGGTCAAACCACTACTCAGTTTCTAACTAATCAAGGAAAAGAAAAATCTGGTCAAGGAGGCATAGATCATAAACGTTAATCATGTGGCGAGCTGGGACATATTAGCAAACATTGTCCCAATAGTACAGAAAGCACTGTAAACCTTATATTCCTGCTCCCACTCAGGGCATAAATCCAGGCAAGCCTAATATCTCATGCCATCACTGTCAGACAGTATACCATTGGCAGAAGGAATGTCAGTCTCTTTTTCATAAGAATTACACTTCCTTTTCTGGTACTCCAGTGCATTCTAATACTGTAAAGCCCCTGTTAAAGTGGGAAACTGAGGGAGGGTTCCATCACAGGCTCTTCAAACAATGGGGTTAATTTAACAGCCTCAGACCACCAATCCATTTGTTAATGGAGGACTATCCAACAGCTTCAATGCATAACTCTGGGCAGCACAGAACTGAACCTCTGTTCCATCTCCACAACAATATTAACCTTTAACTCCCCTGTTGTAGCCTCCCATAAGCCTGAACCAGGCTGAGCCAGAACTTGGCCTTGCTGCCACTAAGGAGATTATTTAGGGTGGAGCCTTCCTCTATATATCATTTTATTGTTGAGCCACTGTCGCTGTTCCTCTTCAAGACACTGCTACCTGCTGAGAAGCCCCAAAGCTATTCAGGAGACTATGCCCTATCCTGCACATCATCACCTGCAGCTGGTTCCAGGCTCCAAGAATGAATTGGCGGGAATGGACTTTACCCCCTTTTTTTATAAAGTGTGTCTGCCATTAAAAATTTGAACCTTGAGCAGACTAGTTGTCTTGGTTCCATTATTTCTCAACCTGCCTAGGCTCCCTCTTTTCTTTCAGTTCCAAGATGCCTTCCAGGCTCGAACCTGGACATGTGAGCTGCTGGCCAGCCCCAACAATTTGGCGAACCAATGCGGAGCCTGGGAAAGTCAGAGGACATTTGGAAGAAGCACTGCTGGTTTGGAGCTCCATGGAAGAAGAAAAGAATTAAAGAAAAATTCATACCGGAGAAGGTTGGTACGGGCTAAGCTAGATCAGCACTAATCCTGCGTGCTGGATTCACTTAGGTTCAGCAGTGAGTTATCCAGGATCTAGGAACTCAACAGGCAGGCAGTCGGCTGCAGCTTCCAGAAGCTGCTTTTTTAGGCGAGAGAAATAAAAGGGTTTAATAAAAGGGATTTTATAATCAGGCGGAGGGCCGTAGTTGGAAACTGCATCAGGAGGGAGGAAAGTAGATTTTGAAACTCTCCCAGGGACAGAGAGAAAATCAGGGAATCCCCTCTTGTGTTCGTGCTGGCTGGTATCTTTGTTCTGAGTGTCTGTCTTATGTTTCCGGAAACGAACATGTGCTCTTTGTGTTGGTCTGTTGTCTGTGTTTTGTCCTGTGTCTCTGAAACATGGCACAGTCTGAGTTTAGATCCACCTGAGTTTGGTTTCTCTGGTGTTTAGAGCAGGTGGAGTTTTCTGAAACGTGCTTGGTATTTGCAGCTATCCCTTTGGGCTGTAAGGACTGGAGGACTGTGGACAGCAGATGTGCTGGGAAGACCATCAACTCACCAGGGGACGCCCTGGGGAGTGGGGAGAGCCAAAGACATCTGGCAGTCTCCAGAGATCAGTCAGAGGGACCAAGTTTTGTTTATGAAATGGAAGCTTACACTTCTAATTCTTTTGCCTGCTCGTGGAGGACGAGTAAGTATTGCATGTATCTGGATCTGTTGGTTTCTGTTTTCTGTGTTTTGTGTATGTGTTTAGAGTTATATGAAAATTTAGAGAAGTGCTAGTGTGATGGAAAAGCCCTGCTGGGAGCTGATTGCAAATGCAGCTCCTAAAGGGGCAGGCAGCCTTTTGCTTGTAAGAGAAAGTTAGCTTAAAATTGGTAACTCAGAGTTAGAGTCATTCTAAACAACATGTGGCAGGAGTGAACCCAGGAAAACAGCTCTTTAAAGATACTTCAAAATAGGAATAAGCTTTGGGCCAGAACTCTGGCAGAGTGCTCAAATTGAGAAATGTTTGCACTTGGGTAGATGCTGAGCTCAGCTTGGAGCAGCCTAAGGGAGGTTTCTGTGGCATTTCTTTTGTTTTGCAAACCATGACTGAGGAAGTTCCTGGGACATCACCTCTCCCTGCCTTAAGGGAAGATTCCTTAAGATTCAGAGGCAATATCTTTTAATACTTAGGTTTTTAACTATACTAGAAAATCGTGGTCCAGAAAATCTAAGAAGGAAAAATTGATTTCCTGCAAAATTTTATTTTCAAAAGCTTCCAGGAGATGTTAATTGGCTAAAACCTCACCTTAAAACTCACCACAGGAGAACTTAAGCTTTTGTCAGGTGCTATTAAGTGAGACACAAATTAACTGGCAAAGAACAAAAGGCCTTGCAGAAATTAAAGAAAGCTTTTATATTGTTATCAATTATAACCAATGGTAATTAAATATTAGCTGCCTATTTTAATTATTGGTTATTAAATGTGCCCACAAAAATTACTTGGCTAGAGAAAACATTGTTGTAAAATCACCCATCTTCACCTCAAAGTAAAATTTCAGCATCCTATTAAGGCCGCTTTGGTGCTAAAAAATAATTGTAAGATAAATTCATATATTTTAGAAAAACTATAACAAAAATTGTGTTTAAAAAAACCTGACTAGCTGTCTGTTCCTTGTTCCAAACAGCAATTAATTTGGTTATTACAGGATATTAATATTTGATCTATTGCATATCATCATTTTAAATAAAATTGACAATCATTATCCCAAAGATAAGTTAAAAATGTTTTTATGCATGCTTTTGTACCTTCTATAAATTCATACATGCATACATCCCAGTTATTATGTTTAAAATCAGCCCTCTTATGGGAGAAAAGCATATGTGAATTGGATCACAGGTTTATTCTTTTGAGCTTTCCCCTGCTTCAACACAGATAATTAAATTGTGTGCTGTAGATAGTGTTTTAAAATGTTGAATAATCGAGGGCTTTGCCACAGCATCTGGGGGAGCCACCTTGGTTGTGGGATTCCGCCAAGATTAGTTTGTGCAGGAGAGAGTGTCGACTACAGAAGCTAACAGCTTCTGGGACAGGCAGAAGCCGCAGAGATTCTGAGGCAGACTGCATTTGGGGATCCAGACACCTTCCCTGCCAGAGGAGAGGGGTCAGCAACTGGGGGAGCCATCTTGGTTCCCAGATCCCACCAAGACTGGTCTGCCCAGGTGAGAGTGTGGACTACAGAAGCTACACAGATTCTGGGACAAGCCCTGTTTCGGCCTTTATCTTCTGCCAGGGAGCAGGTCCGAACACCAGATATCTGTGGATCTTCCATGAAAGAGGAGAGCTTACCTGCAGAGAGTGCTCTAACCACTGAAACTCAGGAGAGAGCTAGTCTCACAGGTGTGTTGATAAAGGCTAAGAGAATCATGAGAGGAACTAGCTCTAACCAGAGACAACAATAACAACTAACTCCAGAGATTACCAGATGGTGAAAGGCAAACTTAAGAATCTTACTAACAGAAAGCAAGACCACTCGCCATCATCAGAACCCAGCACTCCCACCACAGCCAGTCCTGGGCACCCCAACCCACCTGAAAAACTAGACCTGGATTTAAAAGCCTATATCACGATGATGGTAGATGACATCAAGAAGGACTTTAATAACTCACTTAAAGAAATACTGGGGAACACTGAAAAAGAGTTACAAGTCCTTAAAGACAAACAGGAAAACACAACCAAACAGATAGAAGTCCTTAAAGAAAAACAGGAAAACACATCCAAGCAGGTGATGGAAATGAACAAAACCATAATAGACCTAAAAAGGAAAGTAGACACAATAAAGAAAACTCAAAGTGAGGCAACACTGGAGATAGAAACCCTAGGAAAGAAATCTGGAAACATAGATGCCAGCATCAGCAACAAAATACAAGACATAGAAGAAAGAATCTCAGGTGCAGAAGATTCCATAGAGAACATCAGCATAACAATCAAAGAAAATGGAAAATGCAAAAAGATCCTAACTCAAAACATCCAGGAAATCCAGGACACAATGAGAAGACCAAACCTATGGATAATAGGAGTAGATGAGAATAAAGATTTTCAACTTAAAGGGCCAGCAATTATCTTCAACAAAATTATAGAAGAAAACTTCCCAAACCTAAAGAAAGAGATGCCCATGAACATACAAGAAACCTACAGAACACCAAAAAAACTGGACCAGAAAAGAAATTCCTCGTGACACATAATAATCAGAACAACAAATGCACTAAATAAAAATAGAATATTAAAAGCAGTAAGGGAAAAAGGTCAAGTAACATATAAAGGCAGGCCTATCAGAATTACACCAGACTTTTCACCAGAGACTATGAAAGCCAGAATATCCTGGACAGATGTTATACAGAACCTAGGAGAACACAAATTCCAGCCCAGGCTACTATACCCAGCCAAACACTCAATTACCATGGATGGAGAAATCAAAGTTTTCCATGACAAAATCAATTCACACATTATCTTTCCATGAATCCAGGCCTTCAAGGGATAATAACAGAAGAAAACCAATACAAGGATGGAAACGACGCCCTAGAAAAAGCAAGAAAGTAATCCCTCAACAAACCAAAAAGAAGACAGCCACAAAAACAGAATGCCAACTCTAAAAACAAAAATAATAGGAAGCAATTCCCAAATAAAAAGACATAGACTAACAGACTGGCTACACAAACAGGACATAACATTCTGCTGCTTACAGGAAACCCATCTCAGGGAAAAAGACAGACACAACCTCAGAGTGAAAGGCTGGAAAACAATTTTCCAAGCAAATGGTCTGAAGAAACAAGCTGAAGTAGCCATTCTAATATCGAATAAAATCGACTTCCAACCCAAAGTTATCAAAAAGTACAAGGAGGGACACTTCATACTCATCAAAGGTACAATCCTCCAAGAGGAACTCTCAATTCTGAATATCTATGCGAAAAATGCAAAGGCAGCCACATTCATTAAAGAATCTTTAGTAAAACTCAAAGCACACATTGCACCTCACTCAATAATAGTGGGAGACTTCAACACACCACTTTCATCAATGGACAGATCATGGAAACAGAAAATAAACGGGGACTCAGTGAAACTAACAGAAGTGATGAATAAATGGACTTAACAAATATCTACATAACATTTTATCCTAAAACAAAAGGACATATCTTCTTCTCAGCACCTCATGGAACCTTCTCCAAAACTGATCATATAATTGGTCACAAAACAGGCCTCAACAGATACAAAAATATTGAAATCGTCCCATGCATCCTATCAGACCACCATGGACTAAGGTTGATCTTCAATAACAACATAAATAATGGAAAGCCAACATTCATGTGGAAACTGAACAACACTCTTCTCAATGATACCTTTGGCAAGGAAGGAATAAAGAAAGAAAGACTTTTTAGAGTTTAATAAAAATGAAGCCACAACATACGCAATCTTATGGGACACTATGAAAGCGTTTCTAAGAGGGAAACCCATATATCTGAGTGCCTCCAAAAAGAAACTAGAGTGAGCACACACTAGCTGCTTGACAACACACCTAAAAGCTTTAGAAAAAAGGAAGTAAATTCACTCAAGAGGAGTAGACTGCAGGAAATAATCAAACTCAGGGGCGAAATCAACAAAGTGGAAACAAGAACTAGTCAAAGAATCAACCAAACGAGGAGCTAGTTCTTTGAGAAAATCAACAAGATAGATAAACCCTTAGCCAGACTCACTAGAGGGAACAGGGAAAGCATTCTAATTAACAAAATCAGAAATAAAAAGGGAGACATAAAAACAAAGCCTGAAGAAATCCAAAACACCATAAAA
This sequence comes from Mus musculus, assembly GCF_000001635.26. NCBI lineage: Eukaryota > Metazoa > Chordata > Mammalia > Rodentia > Muridae > Mus > Mus musculus. The sequence goes on along the minus strand of NC_000086.7, from coordinate 76,256,494 downwards.
TCCTTCTAAAAAAAAAAAAGGCTATACTCAACACAACTGGAAAACCTGGAAGAAATGGACAAATTTCTAGACAGATACCAGGTATCAAAGTTGATCAAGTTAACAATCTAAACAGACCCGTATCCAGTAAAGAAATAGAAGCAGTCATTAATGGTCTTCCAACCAAAAAAAAAAAAAAAAAAAAAAAAAAAAAAAAAAGCCCAGGACAAGATGGGTTTAGTGCAGAGTTCCATTAGACCTTCAAAGAAGATCTGATTCCAGTTCTGTACAAACTATTCCACAAAATAGAAGTAGAATGGACTCTACCCAATTCATTCTATGAAGCCACAATTACTCTGATACATAAACCACAGAATGATCCAACAAAGATAGAGTTCTTCAGACCAATTTCCCTTATGAATATTGATGCAACAATACTCAATAAAAATTTCGGTAACCAAATCCAAGAACACATTAAAGCAATCATCCATCCTGACCAAGTAGGTTTTATTCCAGGGATGCAGGGATGGTTTAATATATGGAAATCCATCAACGTCATCCATTATATAAACAAACTCAAAGACAAAAACCACATGATCATATCCTTACACACAGAGAAAGCATTTGACAAAATTCAACACGCATTCATGATAAAAGTCTTGAAAGATCAGGAATTCAAGGCCCATACCTAAACATGATAAAAGCAATCTACAGCAAACCAGTAGCCAACATCAAAGTAAATTGTGAGAAGCTGGAAGCAATCCCACTAAAATCAGGGACTAGAGAAGGCTGCCCACTTTCTCCCTAACTATTCAACATTGTACTTGAAGTCCTAGCCAGAGCAATTTGACAACAAAAGGAGATCAAGGGGATACAAATTGGAAAGGAAGAAGTCAAAATATCACTTTTTGCAGATGATTTGATAGTATATATAAGTAACCCTAAAAATTACACCAGAGAACTCCTAAACCTGATAAACAGCTTCGGCGAAATAGCTGGATATAAAATTAACTTAAACAAGTCAATGGCCTATCTCTACACAAAGAATAAACAGGCTGAGAAAGAATTTAGGGAAATATCACTCTTCTCAATAGTCACAAATAATATAAAATACCTTAGCCTGACTCTAACTAAGAAAGTGAAAGATCTGTATAAGAACTTCAAGTCTCTGAAGAAAGAAATTAAAGAATATCTCAGAAGATGGAAAGATCTTTCATGCTCATGGATTGACAGGATCAACATTGTAAAAATGGCTTTCTTGCCAAAAGATATCTACAGATTCAATGCAATCCCCATCAAAACTCCAACTCAATTCTTCAATGAATTACAAAGAAAAATCTGCAAATTCATCTGGAATAACAAAAAACCTAGGATAGCAAAAATTCTTCTCAAGGATAAAAGTACCTCTGGTGGAATCACCATGCCTGACCTAAAGCTTTTCTACAGAGCAATTGAGATAAAAACGGCATGGTACAGGTACACCGACAGACAAGTAGACCAATGGAATAGAATTTAAGACCCAGAAATGAACCCACACACCTATGGTCACTTGATTTTTGACAAGGGAGCTGAAACCATCCAATGGGAAAAAGACAGCATTTTCAACATATGGTGCTGGCACAACTGGTGGTTATCATGTAAAAGAATGCGAATTGGTCCATTCCTATCTCCTGTACTAAGGTAAAATCTAAGTGGATCAAGGAACTCCACATAAAACCAGAGACACTGAAACTTATAGAGGAGAAGGTGGGGAAAAGCCTCAAAGATATTGGCACACGGGAAAAATTCCTGAATAGAACAGCAATGGCTTGTGCTGTAAGATAGAGAATTGACAAATGGGACCTCATGAAACTGCAAAGCTTTTTTAAGGCAAAAGACACTGTGAATAAGACAAAAAGGCCACCAACAGATTGGGAAAGGATCTTTACCTATCCTAAATCAGATAGAGGACTAAAGTACAATATATATAAAGAACTCAAGAAGGTAGACTCCAGAAAATCAAATAACCCCATTAGAAAATAGGGCTCAGAGGTAAACAAAGAATTCTCACCTGAGGAATACCGAATGGCTGAGAAGCACCTGAAAAAATGTTCCGAATCCTTAAGCATCAGGGAAATGCAAATCAAAAACAACCCTGAGATTCCATCTCACACCAGTCAGAATGTCTAAGATCAAAAATTCAGGTGACAGCAGATGCTGGCAAGGATGTGGAGAAAGAGGAACACTCCTCCACTGTTGGTGGGATTGCAAGCTTGTACAACCACTCTGGAAATCAGTCTGGCGGTTACTCAGTATATTGGACATGGTACTACCGGAGGATCCCACAATACCTGGGCATATATCCAGAAGATTTTCCAACTAGTAAGAAAGAAACATGCTCCACTATGTTCATAGCAGCCTTATTTATAATAGCCAGAAGCTGGAAAGAACCCAGATGCCCCCCAACAGAGGTTTGGATACAAAAATGTGGTATATTTACACAATGGAGTACTACTCAGCTATTAAAAAGAATGAATTTATGAAATTCCTAGGAAAATGATTGGAACTGGCGGGCATTATCCTGAGTGAGGTAACCCAATCACAAAAGAAATCAAATGATATGTACTCACTGATAAGTGGATATTAGCCCAGAAACTTTGAATAGCCAGGATATAAGTTACAATTTGCAAAACACATGAAACTCAAGAAGAACGAAGACCAAAGTGTGGACACTTTTCTTCTTTTTGGAATTGGGAAGGAGTTACAGAGACAAAGTTTGGAGCTGAGACAAAAGGATGGACCATCTAGAGAATGTCATATCCAGGGATCCATCCCATAATCAGCCTCCAAACGCTGACACCATTGCATACACTATCAAGATTTTGCTGATAGGACTCTGATATAGCTCTCTCTTGTGAGACTACACCGGAGCCTAGCAAACACATAACTGCATGCTCACAGTCAGCTATTGGATGGATCACAGGGCCCCCAATGGAGGAGCTAGAGAAAATACCCAAGGAGCTGAAGGGATCTGCAACCCTATAGGTGGAACAACACTATGAACTTACCAGTACCCCGGAGCTCTTGACTCTAGCTGCATATGTATCAGAAGATGGCCTAGTAGGCCATCGGTGGAAAGAGAGGCCCATTGGACTTGCAAACTTTATATGCCCTAGTACAGTGGAACTCCAATGCCAAAAAGTGCTAGTTGGTGTGTAAGGGAGTGGGGAAAAGGGTATAGGGGATATTTGGGATAGCACTGGAAATGTAAATGAGGAAGATACCTAATTAAAAAAAAAAACAGAAAAGAAACCTGGTGGACTTTGGACCCATCACCTACCAAACCCCTGCTATGCCAAATACTACTCCTCTTCCATCCCATTCACCCCTTCAGCCTGGACTTTGCTGCTTGGACAGACCCATACTTAGTCTGATCCTGTGAAGTCTCCATATCCTGATCCATCCTCGAGGACCCACTATACTCAGAACACTTTGTCCTTTCTGATGGCATAGACTCTTCATTGGTCTACTTCTGTGAAGACTCCATAACCCAATCCATGGTAGAGGACCCAATCCACTCAGAGTTGATGTCTGAAGGCCTCCCAAGAGATCTACTGCAGCAGGACAACATATCAGCAGCTTCATTTTTTTAATTGGGTATTTATTTCATTTACGTTTCCAATGCTATCCCAAAAGTTCCCCACACGATCCCCCACCCACCCACTCCCACTTCTTGGCCCTGGTGTTCCCCTATACTAAGGCATATAAATTTTGCACAACAAATGGGCCTCTCTTTCCACTGATGGCCCACTAGGCCATCTTCTGGTACATATGCATCTAGAGACACGAGCTGGGGGCGGGGGGGGGGGTACTGGTTAGTTCATATTGTTGTTACAACTATAGGATTGCAGATCCCTTTAGCTTCTTGGGTACTTTCTCTAGCTCCTCCATTGGGGGCCCTGTGATCCATGCAATAGCTGACTGTGAGCATCCACTTCTGTGTTTGCTAGGCCACAGCATAGTCTCACAAGAGACATCTATATCTGGGTCTTTTCACCAAATCTTGCTAGTGTATGCAATGGTGTCAGCGTTTAGAGAGCTGATCATGGGATGGATCCCTGAATATGGCAATCACTAGATGGTCCATCCTTTCGTCTCAGCTCCAAACTTTGTAACTTCTTCCATGGGTGTTTTGATCTCAGTTCTAAGAAGGGGCAGTGTCCACACTTTGGTCTTCTTTCTTCTTGAGTTTCATGAATTTAGCAAATTGTGTCTTATATCTTTAGTATTCTAAGTTTCTGGGCTAATATCTGCTTATCAGTGAGTACATATTGTGCGAGTTCTTTTGTGATTGGGTTACCTCACTCAGGATGATGCATTCCAGTTCCATCCATTTGCCTAGGAATTTCTTTTTTTTTTTTTTTTTTGTTAGGAATGTCATAAATTCATTCTTTTTAATAGGTGAGTAGTACTCCATTGTATAAATGTATCACATTTTCTATATCCAATCCTCTGTTGAGGGGCATCTGGGTTCTTTCCAGCTTCTGGCTATTATAAATAAGTATGCTGCAAGGACCCACACAGGATCCCCCACGATATCCTTAGACCTCTGGTGAGTGGAACACAGCGTCTGCTCCAATCCAATTGCGTGGGATCTGAGACTGCATTAACTAGGGAAGCAGATAATCTGGCCTGAACAGGGGCACAAGTCCCTTCCAGTCTACTCCAGCACTGGGGTACCTTGCCTGTGGAGTCTCCGGACACACACAAGGACCCACACAGGATCCCCCACGGGATCCTAAGACCTCTGGAGAGTGGAACACAGCATCTGAAATAAAGAAAGAAATTAAATACTTTTTAGAGTTTAATGAAAAAGAAGCCATAACATACCCATTCTGTTACTTGCCCTTTTCCCTTACTGCTTTTTATATTCTATTTTTATTTAGTACATTTGTTGTTCTGATTATTATGTGTCGGGAAGATTTTCTTTTCTGGTCCAGTCTATTTGGGGTTCTGTAGGCTTCTTGTATGTTCATGGGCATCTCTTTCTTTAGGTTTGGGAAGTTTTCTTCTATAATTTTGTTGAAGATATTTGCTGGCCCTTTAAGTTGAAAATCTTCATTCTCATCTACTCCTATTATCCGTAGCTTTGTCTTCTCATTGTGTCCTGGATTTCCTGGATGTTTTGATTTAGGATCTTTTTGCATTTTATATTTCCTTTGATTGTTGTGCCGATGTTCTCTATGTAATCTTCTGCACCTGAGATTCTCTCTTCCATCTCTTGTATTCTGTTGCTGATGCTTGCATATATGGTTCCAGATTTCTTTCCTAGGTTTTCTATCTCCAGCATTGCCTCACTTTGGGTTTTCTTTGTGTGTCTACTTCCCTTTTTAGGTCTTGGATGGTTTTATTCAATTCCATCACCTGTTTGGTCGTGTTTTCTTGCAATACTTTAGGGGATTTTTGTGCTTCCTCTTTAAGGTCTTCTACCTGTTTAGCAGTGTTCTCCTGTATTTCTTTAAGTGAGTTATTAAAGTCCTTCTTGATGTCCTCTACCATTGTCATGAGATTGCTTTTAAATCCGGGTCTAGCTTTTCAGGTGTGTTGGGGTGCCCAGGACTGGGTGAGGTGGGAGTGCTGGGTTCTGATGGTGGTGAGTGGTCTTGGTTTCTGTTAGTAAGATTCTTACAATTGCCTTTCGCCATCTGGTAATTTCTGGAGTTAGTTGTTGTAGTTGTCTCTGGTTAGATCTTGTTCCTCAGGTGTTTATGTTAACCTCTATCAGCAGACCTGGGAGACTAGCTCTCTCCTGATTTTCAGTGCTCAGAGTACTCTCTGCAGGTAGGCTCTCCTCTTGCAGGGAAAGTGTCCAGATAACTGGTTTTCAAACCTGCCTCTTGTCAGAAGTTGTGATCCACTCACAGAGGTCTTAAAATCCTGTGGATGGTCCTGTGTATACCTTACAGGTGTCCGCAGACTCCATGCCCAAGGTACCCCTGTGCTGGCGTGGACAGGAAGGGACTTGTGCCCCTGATCATGCCGGGTTTTCTGCTTCCCTAATTAATGCAGTCTCAGGTCCTGCGCGATTGGATTGGAGCAGCAGCTGTGTTCCACTCACCAGAGGTCTTAAGATCCCGTGGCAGGTCTTGTGCGTAGCTTTGAGGGTGTCAGCTAACTCAGTGACCTAGCTACACCGGTGCTGGCGGGACCAGAATGGGAGGGATATTTCATAAACCAAAGGGACATTAAATACTCTGGCCCTTTATGTCTTGATACTGGTTCTTTGCTCATAATATCCCATTCAGTTTGGTAGCTATGGAAATATCAGAATTTTTGAGTCACTTTTCTTAACTACACAGTTTTTAACATTTGGTCTTCTTAGAAAAGACAGAGGCAAGTATTTGTATTTTCTATTAAGTTTCTAGTAACAAATCCCTGTCAGTTTCACAGGAAATGGAAGGAAAAGCAGTGCTGATATATAATTAGACATTTGTTCACAAACTCTCTGAAGGATCTAGGTGGCAGGTTCTGCCAAGTCTCATACAGGAGATTTACTAAAAGGGAGGGATGAGGGGTATGTAGCATATGCACAGGGGGACATGCTACAGATATGACAATGGGAATGTATTGCCTCTGGGCACTTATTTATGACATGCCTTGTTGGTTTTGGGTTGTCTGACAGTCCCAGCATTGCCATGCAAGAATGGCAGTGGAAGTTGCCTGATTGCCAACACTTTCCATGTGAGTAAATATTTCTGAAAATCATAACGACTGGAAGGCCAATGTGTGAAGGTTGTGGGGATTGCACTGTTCTATATCCTTATATCGTTCTGAAACTGAGTGTATGAATTATACCCTGTGTTGTTTCCCTATCTATAAAATGGGTACGATGATTATATGGCTTTCATTGTAGGGTCAGCAATTTTAGATGTGCTAAAGCATATCAAATACATTTTTTCTTTGTTTTCACATAAACTCTGCAGGTCATGGCCATTTGTTGAGACACTGCTGAAAAGAAGTAACAGGCAAAAGTACAGTTGAACTGCAAGCTGCAGAAACATGGCAAACACAAAGTGAGAGAGTAGTAAGTAAGTAGGGAAAAGTCACCATCTTTTTGTATGCAGACACTTAAGTCCTCATATCTCAGGACAGAAGTGCTGGATGTCTTAGCCTTGACACTGCCAACAGTATGTAATGTCTTCTTGTAGTAGGAAGACAATTCTGTGCACTGAGCTTGTTAGAGCTGTCTGTAGCCTGTCTCCACCAGAAGGAAGCAGCCCTCTGCTATTCCCCTGCTTGTGAATATCACAAATGTTCAGGCCTTTTCAACGTGTTTGTTCACCTCATTATGCTTGACACTGACCTTTACGCAATGAGCCTTTTCACAAACCCCAAACACATCACCTTTAAGGTACAATATTCCACACATCTCTTCATAGGCTTAAGGCTTCTTTAAAAGGTGAAATCAATTTATTCTAAGATTGTGCATAATTTTTAATATTACCAAGATGTTTTAAATTCTAAAGTGTTATTTTCAGGGAGAAAAGGAAACACGTAGATTTCATATCAAGTATCTCAGGTTTCTGGCATCTTCAACATAATGGTATTCAGACTCCAGCATACACTATTCCTTCCCAGCTTTATTCACAGGTCTCTCTAGACCTCTTTAAGGACTTCCAGTTCTGAAAGATTGCCTAATCTTAGAGGCTCTCAGGCTTTGTTTCAGGATTCTAAATAAAACAATAATCTTGAATCAATTTTCAACAGATTCAGTACCATGTGATCCATGCTGCCACATTCTTCAGTCACGTGTGATAAAGCTTCTCAACTGTTCTGTTCTAAATATTTGGAAGCATATAACTCAGTCATTACCTCTTGTTGTTGAGCACTCCAGAAGCTTCCATTCCAGTGCCATTGTCACTGTGCTAGCATAGTTCTAGTCACACAAATGTACAATATCTCTGTTGAATTCCTCGAGAACTAAGATATCCATTCTACTCCCACACTCTAAGGCCAAAGTCTGTGTAGATTCTTCTCTCAGCATGTTTTCCTTAAGAGCATCTCTGCATGTCTCTTGTCTATCAACAAAACCAGGCTAGGTTCCATCATGCAGCTTTAGCATCTAACTTCATCAGTTGTTACTCTATCTCCCACATACCTTTCCCAGTTAGGGGATCTAACTTACTGGTGACCCTCCCCCCAAGTAGTAAGTCCAGAATTGCAGTCTGGATTAGCGGTCACCTAGCTAAGTATGTACAAATTACACATGGGTGTCTACTGTGAACAAGTTGCAAACTTGTCCTCAAGTGCCATCTATTTCCAACCCTCCCCCAGATCACACAGCACCCGAGAGGGCTTCTCTTTTTAGTATTCCCAAGTACAACCCCAATTCTGCTCAGTTCAAAATTGCTTCTCTAGAACCATTTGTTGGACATTCAGTTTGATCAAGATTGCCTGGCTTTGAGACTCTCAGACTGTTTCTCAGGATTCTATTAACCCTGAAATCTTGCAAAATTTTATTTTTCATCAGAATCAATACCATATGGACCATGCTGCCCCATTCATCTCCCTGGAGTGTTAGAAACTCCCCATGATGGTTTGTGTTATACTAACATGGCACAATCTATATTCATCTGAAAAAGAACCTCACTTGAGAACATTCCTCCATGAAATGGTCTGTAGAAAAGTCTGTTTAGAGCTTTCTTGAGTTATGATTCTTACGGTAGTGTGCAGTCATCTGTAGGTGTTACCATGCTTTTGGAGGTGGTTCAGGGTTGTTCAAGAAGGCAAGTAAAAATGCCAATGGAGTGCAAAAGCACTACGCAGTACTCCTTAATGGCATTCACTTTTGTTCCTGCCTCTAGATTTCTTGATTCCTGACTTGTGATTCCTCACAGATGGACAGTCTTGCTACTGCCCTGCTACTATATTATGTTATTCCAGAATTGACCCTATCTGAGATGTTCCAAATGTATATAGATATACAACCCAGTCACTGTCCCTTGTTGGTGAGCTCTCCAGAAGCTGCCTTTCCATTACATCTACACTGTGCCAGGATTTTTTTGGTCACACAGATCCTGCACTATTTCTGTTGCTTTCCTGGAGAACTAAGATATCCATTATACTACCACACTCTAAGGCCTAACTCTGTGTGTAGTATTCTCTTATCAACTTTGCCTGAATAGCTTCCATGGAATTCTTCTGTCCACATATCCACACAACCTGAGGCATGGGTCCTATCATGCAGCTTCCTCATCTAACTTTCTCAATTTTTTCTCTATCCTCCAGCAATTTTGCCATCTGTACTCTGCCAGTCCTGTTTCTTATGGACAGGGCACATACCAGGTTTGTAGGAAGAGGCCTACAGAAATTGTATTCTAGGTTCCTGCTCACCATCCCATGCTTGGCTCGAAGCACTCAGCTCTTTACCCAATTTTCTGGTGAGTTTGCTCCAATATTGAGTCCACAAGTATAGACACACTGGAAAGAGGCCTCCTAAGTATGTCCAGATTTTACATGGGTGTCCTTGGTGGTTGTACTGGACATTTTCTAAATTAGTGATCAAGGGAGGAGGGCCCCTTGTGGGTGGTACCATCTCTGGGCTGGTAGTCTTGGGTTCTATAAGAAAGCAAGCTGAGCAAGCCAGGGGAAGCAAGCCAGTAAGAAACATCCCTCCATGGCTTCTGTATCAGCTTCTGCTTCCTGACCTGCTTGAGTTCTAGTCCTGACTTCCTTAAGTGATGAACAGCAGTGTGGAAATGTAAGCTGAATAAACCCTTTCCTCCCCAACTTGTCTCTTGGTCATGATGTTTGTGCAGGAATAGAAACCCTGACTAAGACAGTGGTCAAGTCTGAATCCTGCCTTCCAGTCCCTTCTCCTATTCTTAGGCCTCCCTCAGGTTACAGAACATCTGAACTGGGTTTCCTTTTTTAGTATTCCCAGATACTATCCCACTGTGCTCTGTGCTTACTCCCCTACCATGTGTCTCTAAGCCCATTCACTCTATTTCCTGCACTGGTACAGACTGCCTGGGTCTGAGCCCTCAAAACCATTTCTCAGGATTCTAGTAATCTTGTAATCTTGCATCAAATTTTTTTCAGCAGATACAGTGCCATGTGGACCATGCTGCCACATACTTCTGACAGGTGTGGTAGAACCTTACCCTGATGGTTTGTGTTTGGTTTTCTTGACACATTCTAGAGTTATCTGAGAAGTAGGAACCTCAACTGATAACATTCCTCCTTGAATGGTCTATAGAAAAGTCTATTGGGAACTCGCTTGAAAAAAGATACTTATAGTAGTGTGGAACACTCTGTGGGTGTTGGCAACATTTGGGAGGTGGTTCTGGGATTAAAAGAAGACAAGCAGAAGTATTAATGGAGTGCAAAGCACTATCTAGTATTCCTTAATGGTATCAGCTTCATGTCTTGCCTCTAGGTTTCTTCCTTGATTCCTGATCTGTGCTTTGTGAGTAATTGACAATGAAGATCCTGCCCATCTTTCTATGGTGAGTTTGGCCAGAATTAAGTCCAATTGTGCTTTTCCCAATATGTAGAGACAGACATCTTGGCCATTATCTCTTATTGGTGAGATCTCCAGAAGATCCCCTTCCAGTACCTGTGTCACTATACCAGGATAGTTCTGGAAATACAAATCCTATACTTTATCTGTTGAATTTCTGGAGAATCAACATACCCATTCATCCCCACCCATGAAGGACTAATTCTAAATGCAGATTTCTCTCATCATCTCTGCCTGTATAGCTTTTCTGAATCCCTCCTATCCACACCATGCACAAAGCCTGAGGCCTGTCTATCATACAGCTTCTGCATCCATCTTACTCATTTTGTTATCTAGCCACAGTTTCATTTCCCATGTCTACATTCTAACTATTTCTGATCAACATGGAATGTGCCAGGTATACATGATATGATGTATATAACTTTCCCTTCCAGTGTTCTTCTTAGCCTACCATGTTTGTCTCTAGGCACCCAGCTCTGTACCCATGTTCCAGCAAAATTCCCCCAGTATTAAGGCCCTAAAGTTAGTGTTCTCTGTAGGAGGACTAGCTCAGTATGTGCAGATTACACATGGGTGTCCTGTATAGGCAAGTCTGAACCTTGGCCTTCAGTATGATCACCTATTTGTAGGCTTCCTCCAGGTCACATAGAACCTGCACTGGTGTTCCCTGTTTTTCATTCTCAAATACAAGACTAATTCTGCTGTGTGCACTCACCCAGACATGCTACGCTAGACCCATTTGTTGACTTTCCAGTTCTTACAAAGATTGCCTGGCTTTGAGCCTCTCAGACAGTTTGCTAGGAATCTATCAAGTCTTTCATTTTGCAACATTTTTCTTTATTTTCATTACCTTATCGACGATGCTGCCCCATTCTTCTGTCTTGTGTGATAAAGTATCACCAATACTGTTTCTGTTAACACAATGTAGACTCATATAAGCCAAAGGAACCTCAATTGAGAACACTCTTACATGAAATGGACTGTATAACTGCCTGTTGGGAGCTCTACTGAGTAATGATAAGTATGGTATTGTGGGGAACTCTATGGGTGTTTCTCAACTTTTGGAGGTGGTTTGGGTTGTACACTAAGGCAAGTGGAGTTACCCAGGGAGTACAATGTACTATGTAGAAATCCTTAGAGGTATCTCTTTCAGTTCTTGCCTCTAGAATTCTTCCTTGTTTCCTGACCCCTGTTCTCTCAGAGGTGGTAAGTAGAGCTCCTTCCCTGCTTACTATGGTAAGTTTTTTGACAATGAAGCCCAACTGTGCTATTCTAAATAAGCTCCTCTTCTAGTACCTTTGCCAATGTGCCAGGATAATTCTAGTCACAGAGATGTGCAATAACTCTGTTGAATTCCTGGAGAACCAAGGTACTCATTCTACCACCACACTCTAAGGACTAAGTCTGGGTACAGTTTTCACTCAGCATCTTCTTCTTAATAGCTTCTTTGCATCTCTCCTGTCCATAACATCCCATGTTTGCAGGAAAACATCTACAAATAATATTTTCGAGTTTCCTGCACAACATATCATGCTTGGCTCCAAGCACTAGGCTCTGTACCACATTTCCTGGTGAGTTTGCTCTAATAGTGAGTCCACAAACATAGTCACAATGGGAGGAGGCCTACCTATGTATATCCAGAATTCATGTCATTGTCCTTGGTAAGTCTGAATCTTGCCCTCAAGTCCCTTCTCTTATTCTTAGGCCTCCCTCAGGCTACAGAGCATCTGGACTGGGCTTCTTTGTTTGGTATTCCAAATACTAGCCTATTGTGCTCTGTGCTTACACCCAAACTATGCTTGTCTAGACCCATTTAATTTATTTCCAGCACTGACACAGATTGCCTGGGTTTGAGTCTTCAAAACTGTTTTTTTTTTTCAGGATTTGATTAATCTTGTAATATTGCATCATTTTTTTCAGCAGATTCAGTGCCATGTGGACCATGCTGCCACATACTTCTCCCAAGTGTGCTAGTGCCTGACAATGATGGATTGTGTTATGTTATCTTGACATGTTTTAGAGTCATCTGAGAAGAATGAACCTCAGTTAAGAACATTACTCCAGGAAATGGTATATAGAACATCCTGTTGAGAGCTCCCTTGTGTACTGACTCTTATGATAGTATGGAATCCTCTCTGGGTTTTGCCATGCTTTAGATTATTTGTGTTGTACCAGAAGGCAAGTACAGATAATACTGCATTGCAATGCATTATGTAGAATTCTTCAGTGATATTTCTTTCAGTTCTTGCCTCTAGGTTTCTCCCTTGATTCCTGACTTGTATTTGCTCAATGATGGAGAGTGCAATTGTTGCCCTGCATAATATGGTGAGTTGCCTAGAATTAAGCCCAACTGTACTAATCCTATATGGAGAGAAAACCAGACCAACCATTGTCCCTTGTTGATGAGCTCTCCAGAAGCTCAGTTTCCAGTGCCATCATCCCTGTGCCATGATAGTCCTGTCACACAGATCCTGCACTATCTCTGTTGAATTCTTTGGAAATTCAACAAGAATTTCCAAGATAGCCTTTCTCACATGCACACTAATGATTAACTGTGGATGCAGATTGCTCACAAAATTTTTGTCCCCAATGGTTTCCCTGAATTACTCCTTTACTTACTATGTGTATAGTACAAGGCCTAGGTCTTATCTTGCAGTTCCTGTAAGAGTGAAAGATAGCAGTGAGCATATGAATATGTCTTTCTGTAGAGGGCCGTATAGTATTGGGAATGTGAATGTGTGTTTCTGTACAGTCCAGAATGGCAATGGGAAAGTTGATGTGTGTTTTGTTAAGAACAGTATGTATCAAAAGATGGCCTAGTCGGCCACCACTGGAAAGAGAGGCCCATTGGACTTGCAAACTTTATATGCCCCAGTACAGGGGAACACCAGGGCCAAAAAGGGGGAGTAGGGGAGTTGGGGAGTGGGGGGGTGGGTATGGGGACTTTTGGGATAGCATTGGAAATGTAAATGAGGAAAATACCTAATAAAAAAATTAAAAAGAAGAACAGTATCACAGTCGTACAATGCACTATGCAGTCAGCATGTGAATATAACTTTCTGTAACGTGCAGTTTAGCAGAGAGCATGTGAATGTTTGTTTATTTAGAGTGGAGTTTGTCTGTTCCATGGCAATGTCTTTTTCTTTTTTTTTTTTTTTCATTTTTTTTCTTATTAGGTATTTAGCTCATTTACATTTCCAATGCTATACCAAAAGTCCCCCTTACCCACCCACCCCCACTCCCCTACCCACCCACTCCCCCCCTTTGGCCCTGGCGTTCCCCTGTACCGGGGCACACAAAGTCTGCGTGTCCAATGGGCCTCTCTTTCCAGTGATGGCCGACTAGGCCATCTTTTGATACATATGCAGCTAGAGTCAAGAGCTCAGGGGTACTGGTTAGTTCATAATGTTGTTCCACCTATAGGGTTGAAGATCCCTTTAGCTCCTTGGGTACTTTCTCTAGCTCCTCCATTGGGAGCCCTGTGATCCATCCATTAGCTGACTGTGAGCATCCACTTCTGTGTTTGCTAGGCCCCGGCATAGTCTCACAAGAGACAGCTACATCTGGGTCCTTTCGATAAAATCTTGCTAGTGTATGCAATGGTGTCAGCATTTGGAAGCTGATTATGGGGTGGATCCCTGGATATGGCAGTCTCTACATGGTCCATCCTTTCATCTCAGCTCCATACTTTGTTTCTGTAACTCCTTCCATGGGTGTTTTGTTCCCACTTCTAAGGAGGGGCATAGTGTCCACACTTCAGTCTTCATTTTTCTTGAGTTTCATGTGTTTAGGAAATTGTATCTTATATCGTGGGTATCCTAGGTTTTGGGCTAGTATCCACTTATCAGTGAGTACATATTGTGTGAGTTCCTTTGTGATTGTGTTACCTCACTCAGGATGATGCTCTCCAGGTCCATCCATTTGGCTAGGAATTTCATAAATTCATTCTTTTTAATAGCTGAGTAGTACTCCATTGTGTAGATGTACCACATTTTCTGTATCCATTCCTCTGTTGAGGGGCATCTGGGTTCTTTCCAGTTTCTGGCTATTATAAATAAGGCTGCTATGAACATAGTGGAGCATGTGTCCTTCTTACCAGTTGGGGCTTCTTCTGGATATATGCCCAGGAGAGGTATTGCTGGATCCTCCGGTAGTACTATGTCCAATTTTCTGAGGAACCGCCAGACTGATTTCCAGAGTGGTTGTACAAGCCTGCAATCCCACCAACAATGGAGGAGTGTTCCTCTTTCTCCACATCCTCGCCAGCATCTGCTGTCACCTGAATTTTTGATCTTAGCCATTCTCACTGGTGTGAGGTGGAATCTCAGGGTTGTTTTGATTTGCATTTTCCTGATGATTAAGGATGTTGAACATTTTTTCAGGTGCTTCTCTGCCATTCGGTATTCCTCAGGTGAGAATTCTTTGTTCAGTTCTGAGCCCCATTTTTTAAGGGGGTTATTTGATTTTCTGAGGTCCACCTTCTTGAGTTCTTTATATATGTTGGATATTAGTCCCCTATCTGATTTAGGATAGGTAAAGATCCTTTCCCAGTATGTTGGTGGTCTTTTTGTCTTATAGACAGTGTCTTTTGCCTTGCAGAAACTTTGGAGTTTCATTAGGTCCCATTTGTCAATTCTCGATCTTACAGCACAAGCCATTGCTGTTCTGTTCAGGAATTTTTCCCCTGTGCCCATATCTTCAAGGCTTTTCCCCACTTTCTCCTCTATAAGTTTCAGTGTCTCTGGTTTTATGTGAAGTTCCTTGATCCACTTAGATTTGACCTTAGTACAAGGAGATAAGTATGGATCGATTCGCATTCTTCTACATGATAACAACCAGTTGTGCCAGCACCAATTGTTGAAAATGCTGTCTTTCTTCCACTGGATGGTTTTGGCTCCCTTGTCGAAGATCAAGTGACCATAGGTGTGTGGGTTCATTTCTGGGTCTTCAATTCTATTCCATTGGTCCACTTGTCTGTCTCTATACCAGTACCATGCAGTTTTTATCACAATTGCTCTGTAGTAAAGCTTTAGGTCAGGCATGGTGATTCCACCAGAGGTTCTTTTATCCTTGAGAAGAGTTTTTGCTATCCTCGGTTTTTTGTTATTCCAGATGAATTTGCAAATTGCTCCTTCTAATTCGTTGAAGAATTGAGTTGGAATTTTAATGGGGATTGCATTGAATCTGTAGATTGCTTTTGGCAAGATAGCCATTTTTACAATGTTGGTCCTGCCAATCCATGAGCATGGGAGATCTTTCCATCTTCTGAGATCTTCTTTAATTTCTTTCTTCAGGGACTTGAAGTTTTTATCATACAGATCTTTCACTTCCTTCGTTAGAGTCACGCCGAGATATTTTATATTATTTGTGGCTATTGAGAAGGGTGTTGTTTCCCTAATTTCTTTCTCAGCCTGTTTATTCTTTGTGTAGAGAAAGGCCATTGACTTGTTTGAGTTAATTTTATATCCAGCTACTTCACCGAAGCTGTTTATCAGGTTTAGGAGTTCTCTGTTGGAATTTTTAGGGTCACTTATATATACTATCATATCATCTGCAAAAAGTGATATTTTGACTTCCTCTTTTCCAATTTGTATCCCCTTGATCTCCTTTTGTTGTCGAATTGCTCTGGCTAATATTTCAAGTACTATGTTGAAAAGGTAGGGAGAAAGTGGGCAGCCTTGTCTAGTCCCTGATTTTAGTGGGATTGCTTCCAGCTTCTCTCCATTTACTTTGATGTTGGCTACTGGTTTGCTGTAGATTGCTTTTATCATGTTTAGGTATGGGCCTTGAATTCCTGATCTTTCCAGAACTTTTATCATGAATGGGTGTTGGATCTTGTCAAATGCTTTTTCTGCATCTAACGAGATGATCATGTGGTTTTTGTCTTTGAGTTTGTTTATATAATGGATTACATTGATGGATTTTCGTATATTAAACCATCCCTGCATCCCTGGAATAAAACCTACTTGGTCAGGATGGATGATTGCTTTAATGTGTTCTTGGATTCGGTTAGCGAGAATTTTATTAAGAATTTTTGCATCGATGTTCATAAGAGAAATTGGTCTGAAGTTCTCTATCTTTGTTGGATCTTTCTGTGGTTTAGGTATCAGAGTAATAGTGGCTTCATAAAAAGAGTTGGGTAGAATACCTTCTACTTCTATCTTGTGAAAAAGTTTGTGCAGAACTGGAGTTAGATCTTCTTTGAAGGTCTGATAGAACTCTGCACTAAACCCGTCTGGTCCTGGGCTTTTTTTGGCTGGGAGACTATTAATAACTGCTTCTATTTCTTTAGGGGATATGGGACTGTTTAGAAGGTCAACTTGATCCTGATTCAACTTTGGTACCTGGTATCTGTCCAGAAATTTGTCCATTTCGTCCAGGTTTTCCAGTTTTGTTGAGTATAGCCTTTTGTAGAAGGATCTGATGGTGTTTTGGATTTCTTCAGGATCTGTTGTTATGTCTCCCTTTTCATTTCTGATTTTGTTAATTAGGATTTTGTCCCTGTGCCCTTTAGTGAGTCTAGCTAAGGGTTTATCCATCTTGTTGATTTTCTCAAAGAACCAACTCCTCGTTTGGTTAATTCTTTGAATAGTTCTTCTTGTTTCCACTTGGTTGATTTCACCCCTGAGTTTGATTATTTCCTGCCGTCTACTCCTCTTGGGTGAATTTGCTTCCTTTTTTTCTAGAGCTTTTAGATGTGTTGTCAAGCTGCTAGTATGTGCTCTCTCCCGTTTTTTCTTGAAGGCACTCATAGCTATGAGTTTCCCTCTTAGAAATGCTTTCATTGTGTCCCAAAGGTTTGGGTACGTTGTGGCTTCATTTTCATTAAACTCTAAAAAGTCTTTAATTTCTTTCTTTATTCCTTCCTTGACCAAGGTATCATTGAGAAGAGTGTTGTTCAGTTTCCATGTGAATGTTGGCTTTCTGTTATTTATTTTGTTATTGAAGATCAGCCTTAGTGCATGGTGATCTGATAGGATACATGGGACAATTTCAATATTTTTGAATCTGTTGAGGCCTGATTTGTGACCTATTATGTGGTCAATTTTGGAGAAGGTACCGTGAGGTGCTGAGAAGAAGGTATATCCTTTTGTTTTAGGATAAAATGTTCTGTAGATATCTGTCAGATCCATTTGTTTCATCACTTCTGTTAGTTTCAGTGTGTCCCTGTTTAGTTTCTGTTTCCATGATCTGTCCATTGGTGAAAGTGGTGTGTTGAAGTCTCCCACTATTATTGTGTGAGGCGCAATGTGTGCTTTGAGCTTTACTAAAGTTTCTTTAGTGAATGTGGCTGCTCTTGTATTTGGAGCATAGATATTCAGAATTGAGAGTTCCTCTTGGAGGATTTTACCTTTGATGAGAATGAAGTGTCCCTCCTTGTCTTTTTTGATGACTTTGGGTTGGAAGTCAATCTTATCAGATATTAGGATGGCTACTCCTGCTTGTTTCTTCATACCATTTGCTTGGAAAATTGTTTTCCAGCCTTTCATTCTGAGGTAGTGTCTATCTTTTTCTCTGAGATGAGTTTCCTGTAAGCAGCAAAATGTTGGGTCTTGTTTGTGTAGCCAGTTTGTTAGTCTATGTCTTTTTATTGGCGAGTTGAGACCATTGATGTTAAGAGATATTAAGGAAAAGTAATTGTTGCTTCCTGTTATTTTAGTTGTTAAAGGTGGCATTCTGTTCTTGTGGCTGTCTTCTTTTAGGTTTGTTGAGGGATTACCTTCTTGTTTTTTCTAGGGCGTTGTTCCCGTTCTTGTATTGGTTTTTTTCTGTTATTATCCTTTGAAGGGCTGGATTCGTGGAGAGATAATGCGTGAATTTGGTTTTGTCGTGGAATACTTTGGTTTCTCCCTCTATGATAATTGAGAGTTTGGCTGGGTATAGTAGCCTGGGCTGCAGTTTGTGTTCTCTTAGTGTCTGTATAACATCTGTCCAGGCTCTTCTGGCTTTCATAGTCTCTGGTGAAAAATCTGGTGTAATTCTGATAGGCTTGCCTTTATATGTTACTTGACCTTTTTCCCTTACTGCTTTTAGTATTCTATCTTTATTTAGTGCATTTGATGTTCTGATTATTATGTGTCGGGAGGAATTTCTTTTCTGGTCCAGTCTATTTGGAGTTCTGTAGGCTTCTTGTATGTTCATATGCATCTCATTCTTTAGATTTGGGAAGTTTTCTTCAATAATTTTGTTGAAGATGTTTGCTGGACCTTTGAGTTGAAAATCTTCATTCTCATCCACTCCTATTATCCGTACGTTTGGTCTTCTTATTGTGTCCTGGATTTCCTGGATATTTTGAGTTAGGATCTTTTTGCATTTTCCATTTTCTTTGATTGTTGTGCCGATGTTCTCTATGGAATCTTCTGCACCTGAGATTCTCTCTTCCATCTCTTGTATTCTGTTGCTGATGCTCAAATCTATGGTTCCAGATTTCTTTCCTAGGGTTTCTATCTCTAGTGTTGCCTCGCTTTGAGTTTTCTTTATTGTGTCTACTTCCCTTTTTAGGTCTAGTTTGGTTTTGTTCATTTCCATCACCTGTTTGTATGTTTTTTCTTCTTTTTCTGTAAGGACTTCTACCTGTTTGATTGTGTTTTCCTGTTTTTCTTTAAGGACTTGTAACTCTTTAGCAGTGTTCTCCTGTATTTCTTTAAGTGATTTATTAAAGTCCTTCTTGATGTCCTCTACCATCATCATGAGATATGCTTTTAAATCTAGGTCTAGGTTCTCAGGTGTGTTGGGGTTCCCTGGACTGGGCGAAGTGGGTGTGCTGGGTTCTGGTGATGGTGAGTGGTCTTGGTTCCTGTTAGTAAGATTCCTCCGTTTACCTTTCGCCATCTGGTAATCTCTGGAGTTAGTAGTTATAGTTGACTCTGTTTAGAGATTGTTCTTCTGGTGATTCTGTTACCGTCTATCAGCAGACCTGGGAGACAGATTCTCTCCTCTGAGTTTCAGTGCTCAGAGCACTCTCTGCTGGCAAGCTCTCTTACAGGGAAGGTGCGCAGATATCTTGTATTTGGACCTCCTCCTGGCCGAAGAAGAAGGCCCAAAACTGCTTTGGCAGTTCCCAGGTGGTACAGACTCTCACCTAAGCAGACTAAATTCCTAAGTTCCTTGGAGTCCCGGGACCAAGATGGCGACCGCTGCTGCTGTGGCTTAGGCCGCCTCCCCAGCCGGGTGGGCACCTGTCCTCCGGTCCGGAAGGTGGCCGGCTGTCCCCGGCCCACACAGGGTGCTGCCTCAGCGCCTCTGTGCTTCTGCCTGTTCCAGAAGCTGTCAGGTTCTCTGGCGCACCCTCTCACCTGTTCAGACTAATTTCCTAAGTTCGGCGGGTCTCGGACCAAGATGGCGACCACTGCTGCTGTGGCTTAGGCCGCCTCCCCAGCCGGGTGGGCACCTGTCCTCCGGTCCGGACGGTGGCTGGCTGTCCCCGGCCCACAAAGGGTGCTGCCTCAGCGCCTCTGTGCTTCCGCCTGTTCCAGAAGCTGTCAGGTTCTCTGGCGCACCCTCTCACCTGTTCAGACTAATTTCCTAAGTTCGGCAATGTCTTTTTCATTAGGGAGCATTCAGGCAATGGGTATTTCATCGTGTCTATAGGGTGCAGTTAGCATGTGAATGTATTTTTTGTAGAGTGCAGCATTGGCAATGGGAGTGTGTATGTGTGATCTTTACATTTGATACAATGCATCAGGCATGTAAATGTTTGATATTGTAGAGTGAAGTATAGAGTGGACCTGTTTATCTGTGTTTCTGAACAGTGAAGTATGCAGTTGACATGTGAATGTTTTCTATCTTACAGTGCAAGATAGCAGTGTGACTGTGAATGTGTGTTTCTATACAGTTAAGTATACATTGGGCATGTGAATGTGTGTTCCTGTAGACTGCAGGATATCAGTGAGAATATTAATATTTGTTTATGTAGAGTGCAATACATTTGAGGAATATAAATGTGTGTTTCTGTATAGTGTAGTTTGCAGTTGAAATGTGAATTTAAATTTCTGTAGAGTGCACGAGAACAGTGGTAATGAGAATATGTGTTTCTGTACAGTGCAGTATACAGTGGGCTTGTGAATATGTTTCTATAGAGTGCAGGATGGAAGTGTGCATGGGAAGGTGTGTTTCTATAGAGTGTAGTACAGCAGTAGGCATGCAAATATGATATGTCCTCAGAATGCAGGAGATCTGTGGGCATGTTATTATTTATTTCTGTATAGTTCATAGATGGCACTGGGCATGTGAATAGTGTTTCTGTACATTGCAGTATGCAGTGGTCAGGTTTATGTATGTTACTTTACCCTGAAGTATTCAGCAAAATGTGAGAGTGTGTTTCTATAGAGTGCAGGAAGGCAGTGGGCATGTTAATATTTGTTTGTGTAGATAGCAAGACAGCAGTGGTCATGCAAATATTTCTTATTCTATAGTGCACTAAACGCTTGGGCAAATGAAGGTGTATTTCTCTAAAGTTCAGAATAGCGTTTGGCTTATGAATGTGTGTTTCTGTATAGGGCAGTATGCAGTTGTAATGTCAATGTGTTTTTTCTGTAGTGTAGGATAAGAGTGGGTAAGTATTTGCTTGTTTCTGTAAAGTATAGTAGGCAATGGAAATGTGAATATGTGTTTTTATAGAGTGTCGGAGCGGAGTGAGCATTAGAATGGGTGTTTCTGTGGGGTATATTAAAGCAGTGGGCATATTAATGTGCTTTTTTCAGGCTTAAATGAGATATGTGGGTGTGTGAATGTTTGTTTCTGTTTGTTCATTGATGGCTGAAGGCATGTGAATGGGTGTTTCTATACATTGCAATATGCATTGGGCATGTGAATGTTTCTATCTGAAGAGTGCAGGATAGCAGTGAGCATGTGGATAAGTATTTCTGTAGAAGGCAGTATAGCATTGGGCATGTGGATATGTGTTTCTGTATGTTGCATTTTGCAGTGGCCATGTGAGTATATGTTTATATACAATGCAGTTTATTCTGGGCATATGAACGAGGGTTTCTTTAGAGTGCAATTTGCAGTGAAAATGTGAATTTGTGTTACTGTGATGTGCAGGATAAACATGGAATTGAGAATGTGAGTTTCTGTAGAGTGTAGGATAACAGTGTGTAGGTATTTCTTTGTTTTGTAAGCTTGCAGTAAACACTGAGCATTTGAATATGTGTTTCTGTAGGGTGCAGGATAGCATTGATCATGGAATGTGTGTTTATAATGACTGTAGTACATAAGTGGGCATGTTAATATGTGTTTTTTAAGACAGCAGGATATTTGTGGGCATTTGAAAGTTTACTTTTGTAGAGATAAGGAAGGCATTGTGCTTGTGAATGTGTGTATCTATACTGTGCAATATGCTGTTTGGCTGTGAATGTGTGTTTCTATAAAGTGCAGTGTGCACTGTGCATGTGAATGTGTGTATCTACAAGAGTGCAAGATAGCAGTGTGCATGGGAATATGTCTTTCTATAGAGGGTAGTATAGCTTTGTGCATGTGAATGTGTGCTTCTGTAGAGTCCAGAATGCCCGTGGATATATTGATGTGTGTTTTGTTATGAACAGTTTCACAGACATAAATGGAATGTGTGTTTCTGTAGAGAGTAATATAGAAGATTGCATATGAATGTGCTTTTTGGTAGAGTGCAGCGATGCCAGTGGGTATGTGATTGTGTGTTTCTGTAGACTACAATATGCAGTAGACATGACAATGTGTGTTTCTATACAGTGCACTATGCAGTGGATGTGTGAATGTGAATTTCTGTAGCGTGCTATTTAGCATTGAACATGTGAATGTTTGTTAATTTAGAGTGCAAGTTGTGTGTCCCATGGCAATGTGTGTTTCGGTAGGGAGCATTCAGGCAATGGGTATTTGAGCGTGTTTTTCTATAGGGTGTGGTGTGCAGTTAACATGTGAATGTATTTTTTGTAGAGTGAAGTGTTGTCAATGGGAGTGTGTATGTGTGATCTTTACATTTGATATAATGCATCAGGCATGTGAATGTTTGATATTGTAGAGTGAAGTATAGAGTGGACCTGTTTATCTGTGTTTCTGAACAGTACAGTAAGCAGTTGGAAAGTGAATGTTTTTTATCTTACAGTGCAGGATAGCAGTGTGACTGTAAATGTGTGTTTCTATACAGTTAATACACATTGGGCATGTGAATGTGTGTTCCTGTAGACTGCAGGATAGCAGTCAGAATATGAATATTTGTTTATGTAGAGTGCAATACGTTTGAGGAATATGAACATGTGTTTCTGTGTAGTGTAGTTTGCCGTGGAAATGTACATTTGAATTTTGGTAGAGTACATGAGAACAGTGATAAAGAGAATATTTGTTTCTGTAGAGTGCAGGATAAGAGTGGGTAGGTGTTTGTTTCTGTCGAGTGAAGGACACAGTGGGCTTTTGAATATATTTCTATAGAGTTCAGGATGGATGTGTGCATGGGAAGATGTGATTCTGTAGAATATAGTACAGCAGTAGGCATTTTAATATGATTTTTCTTCAGACTGCAGCAGATCTGTGGGCATGTTAATGTTTCTGTATAGTTCATTGATGGCAATGGGAATGTGAATGTGTGTTTCTGTACAGTGCAGTATGCAGTGGGCATGTTTATGTGTGTTACTGTACCCTGAAGTATTCAGCAAGAATGTGAGAGTGTGTTTCTGTAGATTGCAGGATGTCAGTGGGCATGTTAATATTTGTTTGTGTAGACTGCAAGACAGCAGTGGGCAGGTGAATTATTCTTATTGTATAGTGCAGTAAAAGGCAAACGAATGTGTATTTCTGGAAAGTTCAGGATAGCAGTGGGCTTATGAATGCGTGTTTCTATAAAGCCAGTATGCAGTTGTAATGTGAATTTTTTTCTGGAGAGTGTAGGATAGGAGTGAGTAAGTTATTTGTTTCTGTAGACTGCAGTAGGCAATGGGCATGTTAATATGTGTTTCTAAAGAGTGCAAGATGGAAGTGAGCATTGGAATGTGTGTTTACCTCAGATGTATTATAGCAGTGGGCATTTTAATGTGCTTTTTTCAGGCTGAAGGAGATATGTGGCCATGTAAATGGTTGTTTCTGTATAATTCATTGATGGCCAAAGGCATGTGAATATGTGTTTCTTTACACTGCAATATGCATTGTTTCTGTAGAGTACAATATGCAGTGGGCATGATAATGTGTGTTTCTACACAGTGCACTATGCAGTGGGCATGTGAATGCAAATTTCTTAGAGTGCTGTTTAGCAGTGAACATGTGAATATTTGTTTATTTAGAGTTCAGGTTGTGTGTCCCATGGCAATATGTTTAGGTAGGGTGCATTCAGGCAATGGGTAAATGGTTGTTTCTTTACAGTTCAGTGATGGCCGAAGGCATGTGTATATGTGTTTCTTTACATGGCAATATGCACTGGGCATGTGAATGTGTCTATCTGGAGTGCAGGATAGCAGTGAGCATGTGAATAAGTGTTTCTGTAGAGGGTAGTATAGCATTGGGCATGTGGATATGTGATTCTGTATGTTGCATTTTGCTGTGAGCATGTGAATGTGTGTTTATATACAGTGCAGTTTTTTTCTTGGAATATGAACATGTGTTCCCTTAGAGTGCAATTTGCGGTGAAAATGTGAAAATGTCTTTTTGTAATGTGCAGGACAGCCATGGGAATGAGAACGTGACTTTCTGTCTAGTGTAGGATAACTGTGGGTAGGTTTTTCTTTGTTTCTGTATAGTGCAGTATTCAGTGAGCTTGTGAATATGTGTTTCTATAGAGTGCTAGATAGTGTTGATCATGGGAATCTGTGTTTATATAGTGTGCAGTATATAAGTGGGCATGTTTCTATGTGTTTCTTCAGACGGCAGGATATTTGTGGTCATTTGAAAGTTTGTTTCTGTAGAGTTAACTGAGGCATTGTGCTTGTGAATGCGTGTATCTGTACTGTGCAATATGCTGTTTGGCTGTGAATGTGTGTTTGTATACAGTGCAGTATGCATTGTGCATGTGAATGTGTGTATCTAGAAGAGTGCAAGATAGCATTGAGCACGTGAATATGTCTTTCTGTAGAGGGCGGTATAACTTTGGGCATGTGAATGTGTGTTTCTATAGAGTCCAGAATGACCATCAATATATAGATGGGTGTTTTGTTATGAACAGTTTCACAGCCATAAATGGAATGTGTTTCTGTAGAGAGTAATATAGAAGAGTGCATGAATTTTATGATAACCAGTAAGTTACTACATATTCAACTGTGATCTTGAACTTCTAAACTCCTCCTTCAACCTCTTCAATGCTAAGATTAAAGACACTTGCCACTACAAATGGTACTATATGGTAATGAGCATTGAACTCAGAGTTTCATGCATGCTAGCTATGTACCCTACCAACTGAGCTACAACTACATTTAATAATGTTCTGTAATACAACTCCTTAAGATCAAAGAAAATTATTCCAAATTATTCTACTGAGTATTTCTCTGCCCAGTGGTCATTAAAAAATGATATTTGAATGTAAGCAAATACTTAATTCTAGGGAGACAAACTAAGTGAGTGAAAAATAAATGCTATATAGGTAGCAAAGAGAGGTCTTGGTACAATTCAAATAAATGGATCTGGCAATAACTTAGCTTTATTTTCATTCTTTTTAGCTCTTAAACCAAAGAGGCAGAATAGTGAATCACTCAAAAGGAGACAGTAAAAACTTGGACAAGTGTCTATGATAATCTGTAAGTGTAAGTGAATAATATTATACGGACAGTACTAAGATTGCTAGCTTTAAACTAGCATATGTTGCTTAGCAAGCAAAATACCCCTATATTTAGCATTACCATGTCCCACTACAATACTTCTAAATAGTCAAAGTGACTGACATCAGGAAGAAGGTGCTAGTACAAAGAATATTATAAATGCAAAACTTGAATACAATTATAAAATAATCATATTTGTGTAAGGAATATTTTCTGGGATGGGATTGTAGCTCAGTTGTCCAGTACATACTCAGCATGAGCAGGGCTGTGGTTCTCATAAGAAATCACTTACATCAAATTAGGTACTACAAGATTCATAAACTTAAGGAAAGAAATACTAGTTTTCTTTTAATAGTGAAAACTATTGGGTATTATGTCCATGATATGTGTGGGTGTGTATGCTTTGGTGTGCATGCAGAAGTCAGAAGCCAACTTTGCATGAACCTACTTTCTCCATCCACTTCTATAAGGATCCCAGAGATCCAAATTAATTGGCTAGGCTTATGTGGCAAGAACCTTTCAAAACATTTTTATATAATCAGGGTGTAATAGCGCTTGCCTCAGTGCTACTAGAAATTGTTTTGCATGCATGGTCCACTATCCCCACTTTGGTTTTCTTTACTTTTCTCAGTGATTTCTGGTATCGAATTCGTGAATGGTTCAAAACTATTCACAATGGATAGATGATTTCAATTTCAATATACTTTACAATATTTTCAGTTGGGAGTATCTTGGATGACAGCAAAAGGGAACACATTTTTTTCTCTTTCTAAATTTATCAATTGTACCTCAAACTTTGGGCTGGGGATGTAATTAAGTTGGTAGAGTCCTTGTCTATCATACATATCTCCCATGGCTGGAGCCTATGCACTCATTAAAACTAGGGGTAGTGATACAGTGTCTGTAATTCCAGAAGATGGAAAGGAGAGAATCTGGAGTTAATGTCATCCCTACATAGGCAGCCTGGCTTCCATGAAATATGATCTCAAACAAACAAAGAAAAAAATCAAAAAACCCTTTAAGGAGCCTAGGGTTTTGCTCAGCGGTAGAACAGTTGCTGAGCATGTGTAAAGTCCTGGGTCCAATCCATGAAAATAAACAAACAAAACAAAACAAAACAAAAACCCTAAACCTAAACCAAATCAAACCAAACCAAAAGCAGTATCAAAAATCTCATCCTGCAAGATCTAGACCACTTTCCGTCAAACTCAATTCTGCTAATCAGAAGGAAGTATTTCATCTCGGCAACACAGAATGGAGACTGTGATTAAAATTGTAGCCTGTTCCTTCACAAAATAATTTTCCCAAAATTGCCACTGTGTGTGTGTGTTTGTGTGTGTGGGGGGGGGGGGGTTGTAAGAAAGAGAGAGAGAGAGAGAGAGAGAGAGAGAGAGAGAGAGAGAGAACATACTTATGAGCTTCAAGAAAGTTGAGTGCAGGTGGCATCAGGTGTCCTGCTCTTACTTTCCAAATTACTACCTTAAGACCCTGTTATAGCTGTCTCATATGAGGCTATGTCAGGGCCTGGCAAATACAGAAGTGGATGCTCACAGTCATTCTGATGGAACACAGGGCCCACAAAGGAGAAGCTAGAGAAAGCACCCAAGAAGCGAAGGGGTCTGCAACCCTATAGGTGGAACAACAATATGAACTAACCAGTACCCCCAGAGCTTATATCTCTAGCTGCATATGTAGTAGAAGATGGCCTAGTCGGCTGTCACTGAGAAGAGAGGACCCTTGGTATTGCAAACTTTATGTGCCCCAATACAAGGGAATGCCAGGGCCAAAAAACGGGAGTGGGTGGGTAGGGGAGGGAGGGGAGGGTATAGGGAAATTTCTGGATAGCATTTGAAATGTATATAAAGAAAATATCTAATAAAAAAATCAAATTACTCCCTTGAGATAGGGCCTCTTTACAGTACTTGGAGCTAAGTCACAGCTAGTCAGATCCTATCTCTACTCCAACAACACTGGGATTACAGATGTACCCTTGACCAAGACCAAACTCTGCTTTTTGTGTGGGTTCCAGGTCCTCATTCTTCCTATGCTATTGTTCTTACCCTTCAGGAGACTTTCCTATTCAACCACTGTTTAACACCAGATGCCTATATAACAGCTTAAGAATAACTAGTTCTTACTGTTAAGCTGAACTACTGATACATTTCAAAATTCTTGTCCCATGACCCAGTTACCTAAGCAAGTTCAGATGTAAAGGACAGTACAAATGTTTCCCCTGGAGAGTTCTAGAGTGTGTTTCATATCCCTTTTCACTTAATTTCACTTAATTTCAATCTCATTTTTTGTTTATGTGTTTCTGTGTGTGTGTGTGTGTGTGTGTGTGTGTGTGTGTGTGTGTGTTTTACGTGAGCTTAGGCCACATGTGTGTGGTGCTTACAGAAGCTAGGGGAGGGGTTAAAGCCCTTGAAACTGCAGTTACAGGACATTGTGAGCTACCTGATGTGGGTGCTTTGATCTGAACCTGGGTCATCTGGAAGAGCAGCAAGGGCTTTTAACCACTAAGGTATCTCTGTACTCCAGATTTCTGGTTCATACAATTAATTTTTAAGGGTAGTAAACTATTTTTACACTATAGCTTAATATAAAAATTATGTGAGGACAAAATGATAATAATTATTTACAAAGAATGACCATCACCAACTATCTATTTTTTGTATCTTATAAATTAAAAATTCTCGATGATTAAAATTAAAAAAATAAAATGCTTATTGAAATAGTTGAAGGGGCCTGCCTCCTGATGCCACACACTGCCCACCCCATGCTGATCATGGACTCTAACCCTCTTTCTTTTATAAACTGCCTTGATCATGGTGTTTTGTTACAAAGGAAATTAATTATGATAACTAACATATAATACATGCCTTTAGTTTCAGCACTGGAAGATTGAGACAGGAAGAACATCAGAAGTTCTTTACCAACCTAGGCTACATAGTAAGTGATATACTACCTTGTTCTACATAACTTGTAATACCTTGTCTTCAAACAAACAAACACATGCATCTCAAAAAGAACTATGTTACATTTCAGCCTCTTGATTTCTGTTAACCCTTAGTGTTCACTTACCGGATGAAGTAGAGGATGATTTGCTGAAAAACCTTTGTCTGAAAAAATTGCCATGTCTTCCCTTACTATCAAGTCTGTGTCCTGCGTATTATTATTATTATTATTATTATTATTATTATTATTATTATTATTATGGCTTTTTGAGGTAGGGTTTCTTTGTATAGATCTGGCTGTCCTAGAACTCACTTTGTAGACCAGGCTGGCCTAGAACTCAGAAATCCGCCTGCCTCTGCCTCTGCCTCCCGAGTGCTGGGATTAATCCCGAGTGCCACCACGCCCGGATCCTGTGTATTATTTTGAGAAAATTTATTTTCCATATTTTCAGCAGTGAATTCAGTATCTTTTAAAAACAGTTTTTAAATGCTAGGCCTTGTTTAGGAAAACGACTTAGTATTTCAATGCTCTGACATTGTCTGCTTGTCTCACAAGAGTGTTGTCCATTCTATCTATACTCAGCATTTCAAAGTGACAGTCTTCAGTTTATGCTGTATTTAACATTTGGTTGTATATGGTACTAAACTTGAGTCCTATCTAGACATAATATAAAGACTATGCCAACATAAAAATTCTGTTACAATATGTTCACTGTTCCAAACTATGCGGTTAGGGTTAAAAAAGACATTCTTCACATTCAACCTTATTCCCTTCACCCAGTGACATGGTTTTCTAACAAAATGTCTTTTCTATACTGATTAGGCTATTGATCATTCACTTAACACTCCTGTATTGACTCCCAGAGGTGTAGCAACCAGGCGAATTTAAAACACTTACCTCCATTGTTAATTTCTCCCCCTGCTCTCCATTAGTAAAGCAGCTCTTATCACTTAAACATTTCTTTCATCTGAACTGGAATTAAACACTTACCAACCTTATAAAACTCCATGTCTGAAAAAATGAAGCATGTAACATAATATAACCTTAGAACAGTGCACGTTCTAAAATCTGCATGCTTGTTTTTATCACCTGTGGTGTTTAGTGTACTTCACCTCTACCTCCTGGACGCCCAGGTATAAGTGCTTGCCCTCTGGAGCTTTCTGACTGTATGCCATTCTCCTCATTGTATTCTTCTTCAGCATTAGCAGCTTCTAGATATCTCTGCTGTCTAATTTCATCTGTACAAGATATTACAGGAAAGAATAAAGAAAATGAAAAGTCAAATGACAATAATGTCTTCTTAGCCACAAATTGACATCATACTTCATCATATTATGGAATATATAGAACTGTTAATCCTTTAAAAATTCTAACACTATAGTAACAGGAAGAATAATTTGTAATAAATTTGCAAAACCATAGCAAAAGCAAACAATAAAGAGGTTTTATTGTTTCTTGTTACACACACACACGCACACACACACACACACACACACATTAGTAAGTGCACCAGAAAAACATGTTAAGTCTCTTCTACTGGAGCTGGAGCTAGAGTTGCAGGCAGGCATGAAGCACCCAGCTTATATGTAGGAACTGAATTCTGATCCTCTGAAAGAACAAACACTTTTAAAAAACCAGTTAAACGTTTTTGAAAAAATGAATTCTTGGAGAATTTCAAACAATCTATTTTGGTCATCCCAGATCTAACTCTTCTTCCTTACCGATTCAACTGTGAATCCTCCTATTTTAAAAACTCATTAACTCCAATTTGTGTTGCCTATATACTCTTGGATACACAGCTATCCACTTGAGTGTGGGTAACATGCTAGCATCACACCATTAAAGAATACTGACTATCTCCATCAAAGCAGCTATCAGTTGCCAAGAGAAATTGCCCAACTCTCCTCAACATGCCAGGAGCTTGTTGTGCTTGCGGTACTGGATGTTCTAGCACTACCATTTCTCCAGCTCCATGAGAGCTATTTTAAAGTATTTATCAGTTTCCACACATATTTTAAATTCGAATAAGAGCTGTTAATTTATTTGGTTAATTGACAC
The DNA here is from genome assembly GCF_000001635.26 of Mus musculus. Lineage (NCBI taxonomy): Eukaryota > Metazoa > Chordata > Mammalia > Rodentia > Muridae > Mus > Mus musculus. The sequence goes on along the minus strand of NC_000086.7, from coordinate 76,226,290 downwards.
TGATCCTGTGATAGGCATCCCTACAACACAGAAACCTTTCAGGAACATCAAACAAATTTAGCAATTTTCAGCAATTCTACAGGGCATAGAATCAACTAGGACAATTCAGTAGCTTTTCTATATGCCATCAATAAACATACAGATAATAAAAAATGTGGCATATGTACATTATGCAATATTATTAAGCTGTGTAGAAAAATGATATCATGAAAACTTTGCAGGCAAATGGATGAAGGTAAAAGAGATCATTGTGAGTAAAGTAACTCAGAGTCAGAAAGATTAATGTTTCATATTCTCTCTTTCTCTCTTCTGAGGTTCCTAGCTATAAATATCCAGATATGAGTCTATATCCTAGAGTAATACAGAGATTAAGGAAGGCCAAATTCATCCCTGCTGTGGTGGGAGCATGGAGGACCTAAAGAGAGGCGGCTACTACTATTATATAAATGATCTGATCAGGGAAATTCAAAAGCGATCTCTAAATACTGAAAATGAGTGAGATAAATACAGAAGGGGTACAATAACAGTAAAGATGTTTAGAAGAGGCACAAGGAATAACTTGAAACTCTGTAAAGAAACACTTATAACAATACAATTCTCCTATATATATACATATATATATATTATATATATTATACACATATGTATTATATATATACATATATATATATATGTATATATATATATATCTTAAATGACTATTTTCTATCTCTGTTTAAAATGCTTCTTGTAAGAGCCAAAGGCAACGTAACGAATTCTCTAACTCCCACTGAGAAACATTCTTTTCTTGATATCTTTTTCAGGGTTGTTCAGGAAACTCAAAAAATATTACAAGCCATTTCTATTGCCCCTGACTGTCACTCAGAGTGAAATGTAAGTCCATATTGGCAAAGAGAACATGCACATCAGATGCTGGCCCAGAGACCTCTGAGCTGGAACTGACCTAAAAGCCTCCTCCCTGAGACCTAGCACTCATGATACCATAAACACATGCATGTTTTCAATGGATGGAAGCAACCAACACTCCTATGCACTTATGATACCTAAAATCCATACCAATCAGCATTGCATAATAACCCTGAGGGTATAGTTTTAGCACCATTCCTTGCAGTAACCGACTGCTTTTTAACTTTACTTAAAGACTCACTCAACAAGTGGGAAATCACGGTTGGTACTTTAAACCTAGCCAACTACCAAGGTTTAATGAAGCCATGGATTGTGAAGAAGAATGTACAAATACTACATTACATGATCAGACTAATCATTTAACTTTAAATGATTCTTTATATGCACCCAGAGAAATACAGTCAGTTGCAAAGAGAGGACAAAAACTTCTCTTTGCAGTAGATTGAGACAATTACAGAAATATAGAAGTATTCCAAGTATTTGTTGATCCCAGTCTAATGCATTAATACAGCAATAAAATAAAGTGACTACTTGAATATTAAGCAACTTCAGGGAAGAGAAGAATGAAAGGTTTAAAGAGCCAGAGGAATATTGAGTTTGCTGTCATAATGTAACTACCCGGAATGCCAGAGGTGAAATTCATATTCTCACCAACCTGACTTATAGGAGACCTGAACAAGAGTGTCGCCAATGGACATGCTAATGTGGACATTGAACAGTCAAGAGAACTTTACACTACCCAAAGAACTTTAGGCAACTGAAGAACACTGAGAGGAAGAGAATTTCTCTTCCCCAGGGAAGAGGACACCAATTGTTTACCACAAAGCAAATGCTCAGCCCTAAAAACATAAATATAGGAAATACATTAAATAAACTTCTCATGTTGTATTTATATTTTAGGAATGCACATTAACACATATACATACATGTGATGGGGGTAGGGAAAGAGGGAGTTATGTGACAACTATTTAATGAATGAAGGGTACAATATACTTGAAAATAGCAAAGAGAAGTAATATGGTAGGTTTGGTAGGCGGAAAGGGAAGGAAGAAATAGTGTAATTATCATATCGAAAACTCTGTCAAAATATACGGAAAAAGATTAATCTGAAGCAAACAAATGAACAATCTAAATTGATGGATGATCCTGGCATTACCACTTATAAGCACAATCACAGCACTTAGAAGGGTAAGGCAGGTGGGCTTCTACACATCAACTTATCTCAAAAATTTGAAAGAAAAATAAATAAATCCAGCAATATTTAAATTGAAATGAAAGGAAAATGGTTATTAAAAATGGTATCTAAGTTCCCATGTTAGAAATGTGTGATGACTAAAAAGAAATATTTAACATTGCTTCTTGAAAATATATCAAGTATTTTAACAGTGACATCCCTTTAATTTTTATAAAATGGTTTGTTTATTTTCTAGATCCTGCTAGCTAGACAACAAAGTATAGGGGGAGGGGGATACTTCTGTTTTGTTTCTTATATCTTCTGTTTGATGGCAGGATCCATGTCACAGTTAGTAAACACTTGCCATGCAAGTTTTAGGACCTGAACTGGAGCCTCACAACCTTCCCTTTTGTGAGGACCCATGAGATGGTTTAGTGTGTAAATTCACTTCTTGCCATGCCTGACACTTGTGACCTCTGTGTTGAAAGGAGAGGAGCAGCTACTCTAAGTTGATCTCTGACTACCACATGTACAATGTAACATGGCACACAAGCCCTGAACACAGACAAAGCAACTTAACAGAAAACTTGAAAATGTTTGAGCCAAAGGGTATATAAATTATGAACTACTAGAATGAAAAGAAACAGGAGAATCCCTGTGACTGAATGGACAGTCAGTCTAGCCTTATCAATAAATTCCAAGTCTCAGGGAGAGACTTCTAAAAAAAAAAACTAAAACAAAAACAAACAGGCTCCTGGGAAATAAGACTCAAAGTTGACCTCTAGGTTTTTCTCAAACATGTACAAGAATTCCTACACATGTAACAGCTACCATGTACATACAAACATGCTCACACACATGTATATATAGACTTGCAAATGTAAATGTCTACATACCCACATACACCAAATTGTTAGGAAAAAGCAAAAGAAAATTTCTCACTTTACAGTGAGTATTTGAGTACTACAGTAATTAAATTGGTATGAAATTGAAATAGTTTTTTTACAGAAAACGTTTTTCTCAAATGTATCCATGTAGCCTGTCAAAAATACTGTATATTATTTGTGCTCCAGGAACAGCACACAACACATTTCATAGCAGGAAAAGGTAACACAAAGCACCAACTTCCTGGTTTGGTGACTTACAGTAACAAATTCTGACACTACAGGGCAGAAAAGACAAAAGGAAAATAAGGGGCAGCCTGTGGTATACAGACAGATCCTGTCTATCTAAAAACAAAAGATGCAGGATCACAGATCAAGTCCAAGTCGATCAAGGACCTCCACATAAAACCAGATACACTGAATCTAATAGAAGAGAAATTAAGACACATCTCCAACACATCTGCACAGGAGAAAATTTCCGGAACAGAACACTAATGGCTCAGGCTCTAAGATCAACAATTGAAAATGGAACTTTATAAAATTGAAAAGCTTCTGAAAGGCAAAGGACACTGTTAAAATGACAAAACGGGAACCAACAGGTTGGCAAAAGATCTTCACCAACCTTACATACTATAGAGTGCTAATAACAAAAATTTACAAAGAATTAAAGAAGTTAAACTCCAGAGAGTCAAATAACCTTATTAAAAATGGGGTACAGCCCTTCTGGTCAGCGCCAGCACTGACACACCTTGGGCACGGAGTCTGCGGACACACACAAGGTCCCCACAGGACTCTCCATGGGATCTTAGGACCTCTGGTGAGTGGAACACAATTTCTGCTCCAATCCAATCATGCAGGACCTGAGACAGCATTAATTAGGGAAGCAGAAAACCCAGCCTGACCAGGGTCACAAGTCCCTTCCGGTCGGCGCCAGCACCAGCACTGGGGCACCTAGGGCATGGAGTCTGCGGACACCCCCAAAGGTCCCCAGAGTACACTCCACAGGATCTTAGGACCTCTGGTGAGGAGAACACAACTTCTTCCAGGAGGCAGATTCAAACACCAGATATCTGGGCAGCTTCCCTGAAAGAGGAGAGCTTGCCTGCAGAGAGTAGTCTGACCACTGAAACTCAGGGGAGAGCTCGTCTCCCAGATATGCTGATAGAGGATAAAGTAATCACTTGAGGAAATAGCTCTAAACAGAGACAACTATAACAACTAACTCCAGAGATTACCAGATGATGAAAGACAAATGTAAGAATCTTACTAACAGAAACCAAGACCACTCACCATCATCATAATGCAGCACTCCCACCCCACTCAGTCCTGGGCACCACAACACACCCGAAAAGATAGACCCGGATTTAAAAGCATATCTCATGATGACTGTAGAAGACATCAAGAAGGACATTAATAACTCACTTAAAGAAATACAGGAGAACACTGCTAAACACATGGAAGACCTTAAAGAGGAAGCACAAAAATTCCTTAAGGAATTGCAGGAAAACACGACCAAACAGGTGATAGAATTGAATAAAACCATCCAAGACCTAAAAAAAGAGGTAGACACAATAAAGAAAACCCAAAGTTAGGCAACACTGGAGATGGAAACCATAGGAAAGAAATCTGGAACCATAGATGTGAACATCAAAAACAGAATACAAGAGATGGAAGAGAGTATCCCAGTTGCAGAAGATTCCATACAGAACATCGACACAACAATCAAAGAAAATGCAAAATGCAAAAAGATCCTAACTTAAAACATCCTGGAAATCCAGGACACAATGAGAAGACCAAACCTAAGGATAATAGGAGTAGATGAGAATAAAGATTTTAAAATTAAAGGGCCAGCAAATATCTTCAACAAAATTATAGGAGAAAACTTCTCAAACCTAAAGAAAGACATGCCCATGAACATACAAGAAGCCTACAGAACTCCAAATAGACAGGACCAGAAATGAAATTCCTCCCAACACATGATAACCAGAACAACAAATGCACTAAAAAAAGACAAAATATAAAAAGCAGTAGGGAAAAAAGGCAAGTAACATATAAAGGCAGGCCTATCAGAATTACAACAGACTTTTCACCAGAGACTGTGAAAGCCAGAAGATCCTGGACAGATGTTATACAGACACTAAGAGAACACAAATGCCAGCCCAGGCTACTATACCCAGCCAAACTCTCAATTACCATAGATGGAGAAACCAAAGTATTTCATGACAAAACCAAATTCACACATTATTTTTCCACAAATCCAGCCCTAAAAAGGATAATAACAGAAAAAAAAACAATACAAGGAAGGGAACCACTCCCTAGAAAAAGCAAGAAAGTAACCCTTCAACAAACCAAAAAGAAGAGAGCCACGAGAACAGAATGCCAACTCTAAGAACAAAAATAATAGGAAGCAACAATTACTTTTCCTTAATATCTCTTAATATCAGTGGACTCACTTCCCTAATAAAAAGACATAGACTAACAGACTGGCTACACAAACAGGACCCAACATTCTGCTGCTTACAGGAAACCCATCACAGGGAAAAAGACAGACACTACCTCAAAGTGAAAGGCTGGAAAACAATTTTCCAAGCAAATGGTCTGAAGAAACAAGCTGGAGTAGACATTCTAATATCGAATAAAATCGATTTCCAACCCAAAGTTATCAAAAAAGACAAGGAGAGACACTTCATACTCATCAAAGGTAAAATCCTCCAAGAGGAACTCTCAATTCTGAATATCTATGCTCCAAATGCAAGGGCAGCCACATTCATTAAAGAAACTTTAGTAAAGCTCAAAGCACACATTGCACCTCACACAATAATAATGGGAGACTTCAACACACCACTTTCATCAATGGACAGATCGTGGAAACAGAAACTAAACAGGGACATTTGAAACTAACAGAAGTTATGAAACAAATGGACTTAACAGATATCTACGAAACATTTTATCCTAAAACAAAAGGATATACCTTCTTCTCAGTACCTCATGGTACCTTCTCCAAAATTAACCAGATAATTGGTCACAAAACAGGCCTCAACAGATACAAAAATATTGAAATTGCCCCATGCTTCCTATCAGACCACCATGGACTAAGGCTGATCTTCAATAACAACATAAAACATAGAAAGCCAACATTCAGGTGGAAAATGAACAACACTCTTGTCAATGATACCTTTGTCAAGGAAGGAATAAAGAAAGAAATTAAAGACTTTTTAGATCTTAATGAAAATGAAGCCACAACATACCCAATATTATGGGACACTATGAAAGCATTTCTTTTTTTTTTTTTTTTTTGAATGTCAATTCTTTTTTTTTTTTTCCATTTTTTATTAGGTATTTAGCTCATTTACATTTCCAATGCTATACCAAAAGTCCCCCATACCCACCCACCCCCACTCCCCTACCCACCCACTCCCCCTTTTTGGCCCTGGTGTTCCCCTGTACTGGGGCATATAAAATTTGCAAGTCTAATGGGCTTCTCTTTCCAGTGATGGCCGACTAGGCCATCTTTTGATACATATGCAGCTAGAGTCAAGAGCTCCGGGGTACTGGTTAGTTCATAATGTTGTTCCACCTATAGGGTTGCAGATCCCTTTAGCTCCTTGGCTACGTTCTCTAGCTCCTCCATTGGGAGCCCTGTGATCCATCCATTAGCTGACTGTGAGCATCCACTTCTGTGTTTGCTAGGCCCCGGCATAGTCTCATAAGAGACAGCTACATCTGGGTCCTTTCAATAAAATCTTGCTAGTGTATGCAATGGTGTCAGCGTTTGGATGCTGATTATGGGGTGGATCCCTGGATATGGCAGTCTCTACATGGTCCATCCTTTCATCTCAGCTCCAAACTTTGTCTCTGTAACTCCTTCCATGGGTGTTTTGTTCCCAAATCTAAGGAGGGGCATAGTGTCCATACTTCAGTCTTCATTCATCTTGAGTTTCATGTGTTTAGCAAATTGTATCTTATATCTTGGGTATCCTAGGTTTGGGGCTAATATCCACTTATCAGTGAGTACATATTGTGTGAGTTCCTTTGTGAATGTGTTACCTCACTCAGGATGATGCCCTCCAGGTCCATCCATTTGGCTAGGAATTTCATAAATTCATTCTTTTTAATAGCTGAGTAGTACTCCATTGTGTAGATGTACCACATTTTCTGTATCCATTCCTCTGTTGAGGGGCATCTGGGTTCTTTCCAGCTTCTGGCTATTATAAATAAGGCTGCTATGAACATAATGGAGCATGTGTCCTTCTTACCAGTTGGGGCATTTCTAAGAGGGAAACTCATATATCTGAGTGCCTCCAAAAAGAAACTAGAATGATCACACACTAGCAGCTTAACAACACACCTAAAAGCTTTAGAAAAAAGGAAGTAAATTCACCCAAGAGGAGTAGACTGCAGGAAATAATCAAACTCAGGGGCGAAATCAACAAAGTGGAAACAAGAACTATTCAAAGAATCAACCAAACGAGGAGCTAGTTCTTTGAGAAAATCAACAAGATAGATAAACCCTTAGCCAGACTCACTAGAGGGAACAGGGACAGCATTCTAATTAACAAAATCAGAAATAAAAAGAGAGACATAAAAACAAAGCCTGAAGAAATCCAAAACACCATCAAATCCTTCTAAAAAAAAAAAAAAAAAAAAAAAAGGCTATACTCAACAAAACTGGAAAACCTGGAAGAAATGGACAAATTTCTAGACAGATACCAGGTACCAAAGTTGAATCAAGATCAGGTTAATGATCTCAACAGTCCTATATCCCCTAAAGAAATAGAAGCAGTCATTAATAGTCTCCCAACCAAAAAAAGCCCAGGACCAGATGGGTTTAGTGCAGAGTTCTATCAGACCTTCAAAGAAGATCTAATTCCAGTTCTTCACAAACTATTCCACACAGTACAAGTAGAAGGTACTCTACCCAACTCATTCTATGATGCCACAATTACTCTGATACCTAAACCACAGAAAGATTCAACAAAGATAGAGAACTTCAGAAAATTTTCCCTTATGAATATCGATGCAACAATACTCAATAAAATTCTCGCTAACCGAATCCAAGAACACATTAAAGCAATCATCCATCCTGACCAAGTAGGTTTTATTCCAGGGATGCAGGGATGGTTTAATGTACAGAAATCCATCAACGTAATCCATTATATAAACTAACTCAAAGACAAAAACCACATGATCATCTCCTTAGACAAAGAGAAAGCATTTAACAAAATCCAACACCCATTCATGATAAAAGTCTTGGAAAGATCAGGAATTCAAGGCTCATACCTAAACATGATAAAAGCAATCTATAGCAAACCAGTAGCCAACATCAAAGTAAATGGTGAGAAGCTGGAAGCAATCCCACTAAAATCAGGGACTAGACAAGGCTGTCCACTCGCTCCCTACCTATTCAACATTGTACTTGAAGTCCTAGCCAGAGCAATTAGACAACAAAAGGAGATCAAGGGGATACAATTGGAAAGGAAGAAGTCAAAATATCACTTTTTGCAGATGATATGATAGTATATATAAGTGACCCTTAAAATTCCACCAGAGAACTCCTAAGCCTGATAAACAGCTTCAATGAAGTCGCTGGATATAAAATTAACTCAAACAAGTCAATGGCCTTTCTGTACACAAAGGATAAACAGGCTGAGAAAGAAATTAGGGAAATGACACCCTTCTCAATACTCACAAATTATATAAAATATCTTGGCATGACTCTAACTAAGGAAGTGAAAGATCTGTATGATAAGAACTTCAAGTCTCTGAAGAAAGAAATTAAAGAAGATCTCAGAAGATGGAAAGATCTCCCATGCTCATGGATTGGCAGGATCAACATTGTAAAAATGGCTTTCTTGCCAAAAGCAATCTACAGATTCAATGCAATCCCCATCAAAATTCCAACTCAATTCTTCAACGAATTAGAAAGAGCAATCTGCAAATTGATCTGGAATAACAAAAAACCTAGGATAGCAAAAACTCTTCCCAAGGATAAAAGAACCTCTGGTGGAATCACCGTGCCTGACCTCAAGTTGTACTACAGAGCAATTGTGATAAAAACAGCATGGTACTGGTATAGCCACAGACAAGTAGACCAGTGGAATATAATTGAAGACCCAGAAATGAACCCACACACCTATGGTCACTTAATCTTTGACAAGGGAGCTAAAACCATCCAATGGAAAATGGACAGCATTTTCAACAAATGGTGATGGTACAACTGGTGGTTATCATGTAGAGCAATGCGAATTGATCAATTCCTATCTACTTGTACTAAGGTCAAATCTAAGTGGATCAAGGAACTCCACATAAAACCAGAGACACTGAAACTTATAGAGGAGAAAGTGGGGGAAAACCTCGAAGATATGGGCACAGGGGGAAAATTCCTGAATAGAACATCAATGGCTTGTGCTGTAAGATCGAGAATTGACAAATGGGACCTCATGAAACTGCAAAGCTTTTTTAAGGCAAAAGACACTGTGAATAAGACAAAAAGGCCACCAACAGATTGGGAAAGGATCTTTACCTATCCTAAATCAGATAGAGAACTAAAGTACAATATATATAAAGAACTCAAGAAGGTGGACCCCAGAAAATCAAATAAGCCCATTAAAAAATGGTGTTCAGAGCTAAACAAAGGATTCTCACCTGAGGAATACCTAATCGCTGAGAAGCACCTGAAAAAAATGTTTAGCATCCTTAATCATCAGGGAAATGCAAATCAAACAACCCTGAGATTCCATCTCACACCAGTCAGAATGGCTAAGATCAAAAATTCAGGTGACAGCAGATGCTGGCGAGGATATGGAGAAAGAGGAACACTCCTCCATTGTTGGTGGGATTGCAAGCTTATACAATCACTCTTGAAATCAGTCTGGCAGTTCCTCAGAAAATTGGACATAGTACTATTGGAGTATCCCGCAATACTTCTCCTGGGCATATATCCAAAAGATGTTTCAACTGGTAAGAAAGACACATGCTCCACTATGTTCATAGCAGCCTTATTTATAATAGCCAGAAGCTGGAAATAACCCAGATGACCCTCAACACGGAATGGATACAAAAAATGTGGTACATTTACACAATGGAGTACTACTCATCTATTAAAAAGAATGAATTTATGAAATTCCTAGGCAAATGGTTGGACATGGAGGGCATCATTCAGAGTGAGGTAACCCAATCACAAAAGAACTCAAATGATAAGTTCTTACTGATAAGGGGATATTAGCCCAGAAACTTGGCATACCCAAGATATAAGATACAATTTGTGAAACATATGAAACTCAAGAAGAATGAAGACCAAAGTGTGGACAGTTTGCCCCTTCTTAGAGTTGGGAACAAAACACCCATGGAAGGAGTTACAGAGACAAAGTTTGGAGCTGAGACAAAATATGCACCATGTAGAGACTGCCATATTCAGGGATCCATCCCATAATTAGCCTCCAAATGATGACACCATTGCATATACTAGCAAGATTTTGCTGAAAGTACCCTGATATAGCTATCTCCTGTGAGACTATGGGAGGGTCTAGCAAACACAGAAGTGGATGCTCACAGTCAGCTATTGGATGGATCACAGGGCCCCCAATGGAGGAGCTAGAGAAAGTACCCAAGGAGCTAAAGGGAACTGCAACCCTATAGGTGGAACAACAATATGAACTAACCAGTACCCCGGAGCTCTTGTCTCTAGCTGCATAAGTATCAAAAGATGGCCTAGTCAGCCATCACTGTAAAGAGAAGCCCATTGGTCATTCAAACTTTATATGCCCCAGTACAGGGAAACGCCAGGGCCAAAAAGTGGGAATGGTTGGGTTGGGGAGTGGGGGAGAGGCTATGGGGGACTTTTGGGATAGCACTGGAAATGTAAATGAGGAAAATACCTAATTAAAACAATATTAAAAAAGAAAAAAAATATGGTACAGATTTTCTGTTTCATTACTTTGTTGAGGAAAAATTGGGATGTTTCAGTTTCTGGCTATTATAAATATGGCTGCAATGAACATACAGGAGCATGTGTCCTTATTACATGTTGTAGCACCTTCTGGGCATATGCCCAGGAGGGGTATAGCTGGATCCTCAGTACCATGTCCAATTTTCTGAGGTCCGGACAGGCTGATTTCCATAGGGGTTGTACCAGCTTACAATCCCATCAGCAGTGAAGGAGTGTTTCTCTATCTCCACATCCTCACCAACATCTGCTGTCAGCTGAGCTTTTTTTTATTGAATATTTTCCTTATTTACATTTCAAATGTCATCCCCTTTCCTGATTTTCCCTCCAAAAAACACCCTTGCCCTACTCACCAACCCACCCACTCCCACCTCCTGGCCCTGGCATTTCCCTACACTGGGGCATAGAGCCTTCAAAATGCAAAGGGCCTATCTTCCCATTGTTGTCTGTCCTACTAGGCCATCCTCTGCTGTGTATGCAGTCAGCTGAGTTTTTTATCTTAGCCATTCTGATGGGTGTATGGTGGAATCTCAGGGTCTTTTTGATTTGCATTTCCCTGAAAAGTAAGAATGTTGAAATTTTCTTTAGGTGTTTCTCAGAGCCAGTTGAGATACCTCAGTTGAAAAGTTTTTGTTTAGCGCTGTATCCCATTTTTATTGGATATTTTCTTTATTTACATTCCAAATATTTTCCCCTTTCCAGGTCTCCCCTTCTGAAACCCTGTATCCCATCCCCACTCTGCCTGCCTCTATGAGGGTGCTCCCTACCCACTCCCTTCTTCCTGCACTGGCATTTCCCTACACCAGGACAATGAACACCCTCAGGCCCAAGGACATCTCCTCACACTGATGTCCAACAAGGCCATCCTCTGCCTCATATGTGACCAGCACCATGGGTCCCTCCATGTGTTCTTTGGTTGGTGGGCCACTCCCCAGGAGTTTCAGGGGGTCTGGCCTGTTGATACTTTTACTCCCTCCATGGTGCTGCACAGACTAACATGTTGCTCCATGCTAGATTCACCATACTAAGGAATCTTTGAGAAGCCAGGATGAACAATAATAGAATGATAAGACCTGAAGACTAAACGTCCTTTTCCTTCGGGCGTTGGCTGCTAACTAATTGCACTGAACCACACTTGAGAGCATACACACATTCATGTAATGTTGGAGTTTTGACTGTTCTTGTTAATGTACTTTCTTAGGATTAAATGTCAGGATTCTGTTCATACTAAGCAATTTGAAGAAAAAGTGTTTACCACTGTTTGCATAAAAGAACAAGGAGATGAGCAAGAAGAAAGCTGGTTTCAATGGGGTTATTTTAAGAAATCAGCTATTTTCAGACATACATGGGTTTTTTTTTTCCAATGTTAGAGAAACTGTGTAATTAACCATAATCCTTAAGCTCTGGAACCCATACAAGTGATAAGAAGGTTTTATGCACAAAAGCAATCCATGTAAGTGACTTCAACTGTATGAGTATTACACTAGTAAGCGTTTTTTTTCTTTTACATTTTACTGTAACATGAAAAGCAACTTAAATTTTTCTTACTTTTGTCAGAATTCTAAATGTAACTTCTTTTATTGTTGGATTTGCACACACATAAATGTCAATAAAGAATACTGAGCATTGTTATTTGTTTGTTTGTTTGTTTGTTTCAGTGCTAGGACTGGAGCCCAGGCAGGGCTTTGGGGCAGTGAGATAACACTGCTGCCACCAAGCCTGACCAAATCTGAGAACAAATTCCTACAAATTGTCGTCTAACATCCTTCATGTGTATACACACACACACACACACACACACACACACACACACACACACGTATGCACATAACATAAACACTAAAGAAAATGTAATTTACCTTGAGGGGTTTTTTTTGGGGGGGGGGATGTCTTTTTGTTATTTTGTCTTTTTTTTTTCCCAGAGCTGAGAACCGAACCCAGGGCCTTGCTCTTGCTAGGCAAGCGCTCTACCACTGAGCTCATAACATTTGAAATGTAAATGAAGAAAACATGTAATTAAATTTTTTTTTAAAAAAAAGGGAAATGTAATTTAAAAAGAACCAGGGCCTTAAGCATGGCAGGTAATTCTTTAATATTGTGTTCTCTCTCCAGCTCAAATAACATTTAAATATAAATGCCATTTTTTCCTGACTATAAATACTTGGAGAAAGTAATAATAATCTTGTCATGGATGAATCATCAAAATATGATTTGGACCTCAGCCCCCAGTTATACATCCCAAATAGTGGCACTGTAATTTTGTTTCTTTTTAAGGTTTGTATGATGGTTAATCTCAGTTATTGATGAGCTCTAGAGTCAATGGTGAGAGGGTCTCTGTATGTGCTTCTGGAGGATGATCTTGTGTAGGTCCATTAAGATAGGAAGAGCCACTAAGTATGAGTGGCATCATTCCCTGGGCTGTGATTTTACTGTGTGAAAAGGATAAAGTGCATGAATACAAGCTTTCATACCCGTCCTAAGTTCCCATTGCTGTGATTTCATCACCCAGACACTCTGTAACCTTAAAAGTGAGCTACAAAACCCATTTCTTTCTTCCCTAAGTTGCTTTTATCTGGGTTGTTTGTTTGTTTTTGTTTGTTTGTTTTTCAAGACAGAGTTCTCTGTATAGCCCTGGCTGTCCTGGAACTCACTCTGTAGACCAGGCTGGCCTCTAACTCAGAAATCTGCCTGTCTCTGCCTCCCAAGTGCTGGGATTAAAGGCATGTGCCACCATGCCCAACTTTATCTGGGTCTTTTAGCACATTGACATGAATGTAAATAAAGAGCCAGTACTTTTAAGAATAACAAAGGAAGTCTTGCCCTCACATTGAGTAGTTTCTATGTGAACAATTAGATACAGTGTGGTGACATAAGAACAATTCAAGTCTATACTTTGGCACTGTTTCCTTAACAAAATTAACAGCAATGGCTTACAATTATTTATATTATTGGACTGAAAAATGAAGCGATCATTCATTTGATTTAAAGTCTAAAGCATTGGCTGTAAGTTTATTTTCAAAGACCTAATCCTTAAAAAAATGATAATGTACAGAAACCAGGCTGACCTCAAATTTGTGCTTATTCTGTCTCAGCCTCCCAGATCCAAGGATTATAGATGTGCCTGGACCTTCCCTGCAAGGCCCTGTCCTGCCCTGCCCTAATATCATTTATATGGCCAACTACTTTGAGAGCAAATGTGTATTCTCCCTTTAAAAAATATTTACAATTGTTAAAGAATTGTATTTTTTTTCTAATTTTTTTGGGAGTCACTGTGTTCTCTTTTATTTGTTCTGCTCTTGAGAAAGGGAGGAACATAGACTTATCACCCCCTTCCTTTCTTTCTTTCTTTCTTTTGTTTTTTTTTTTTTTTTGGTTTTTATTTTATTAGATATTTTCTTTATTTACATTTCAAATGCTATCCCAAAAGTTCCCTATACCCTCTCCCCGCCCTGCTCCCCTACACACCAACTCCCACTTTTTGGCCCTGGCGTTCCCCTGTACTGGGGCATATAAAGTTTGCAAGACCTAGGGGCCTCTCTTCCCAATGATGGCTGACTAGGCCATCTTCTGCTACATATGCAGCTAGAGGCACAAGCTCTGGGGGTACTGATTGGTTAATATTGTTAATATTGTTCCACCTATACGGTTGCAGATCCCCTCAGCTCCTTGGGTACTTTCTCTAGCTCCTCCGTTGTGGGCCCTGTGTTCTATCCTATAGATGACTGTGAGCATCCACTTCTGTATTTGCCAGGCACTGGCATAGCCTCATACAAGACACCTATATCAAGGTCCCTTCAGCAAAATCTTGATGGCATATGCAATAGTGTCTGCGTTTGGTGGCTGATTATGGGATGGATCCCCTGGTGGGGTAGTCTCTGAATAGTCCATCCTTTCCTGGGTCTCATGTATCCCAGCCTGGTCTCCTGCTTGCTATGACACCAAGGATAATCACTTTGAACTTTTGGGCTTCCTGCCTCTATCATCCATGTGCTGGGGTTATAGGTGCTACAGTCTTGTGCATGCCAACTAAGCCCTCTACCAAAATGAGCTGCATCTTCAGCCCAAAAATATTTCTTCTGGTACAAAATTAATACATGGTCGTGGGAGAAATTTGAAAAGGCATAAAATGCAAAAATATACATACCCACATATAGCAATTGGATTGTTGAACGTCATGATAGAAAAAGTAAAATTTTGTTCCTATTTTAAAAAATCTTAAAATAATTCTGCACAGTGCTACAACAGCTGTATTGAGAGCATTCCACTCATAGTGTGACCTATTGGCAAACTTCACTTACCAATACATTCCTAAGAGCTGAAAAATGTTCTCACTCTCTAAAATTAATTGAAACTTCTACACTAAGTGAAAGTGGCAAAGAAACAAGCTGCCTTGACTGTTTCTGTCGATATTAATATTAATTAGAAACTTAATAATAAATAAATTAAAAACTCATTAGACCACAGTAAGGAAGCTACCAAAAGGCAATATATAAAACATAGCAATCCAATATCGATATTGGACCTTGTTCTAATTTGGTATATGATGTTGTGATTAAAATATGACTGTAGCGCTGCTACTAAAACATGCTAACATGTGCAGGAGAATCTTTTGTGACAAATAATTATCTGGGCCAAAATGTCGATAGTGCCTCCAAGAGGAACAACAAAAAGAAATAGAATGCAGAGTATGGCATCTATCTTACATTTATATTGGCCGCTTTTTAAATAATAGAAACTATTCTTCACGTGCCTGCTAAATTATGAAAAATAGAAATACCGTACTTTTCTGTATTAATACTGATAATTAACTAATGCATGTAGCCCTTCAGATTTTCTCCTGCAAAATACAAAGCTTTCAAACTGAATTTTTTTAAATTATAACAATGTTAAAATTGTAGTATTTGTGTGTGTGATTGCATATTCTCAAGAGTGTGAATGCCACTGGAACTCACACGTGGAGATCAAAAGATAGCTTGCCAGACCCAATTAATCTACCACCTTCACTTGGGATCTGGAGATTGAGGTTTTTTAAAAGGTTTATTTATTTTATGTATATGAGAACACTGTTGCTGTCTTCAGACACACCAGAAGAGGGCATTGGATTCCATTACAGATGGTTGTGAGCCACCATGTCATTGCTGGGAATTGAACTCTGGGAATTGATCACTGGAAGAGCAGTCCTGGAGATTGATTTCAAGTCTCCAGGTTTGCATGGCAAGTTCTTTAAGTCCTAGCCATCTCACTGGCACCATCTCACTGTTAAAAAATACTATCATGCTTTTGTATGTTGTATATGATGAGTGTGAGTGAGGGTGCATGGGCATGCCTGGCTCAGGTTCTCTCCTTTCGCTGTAGGCTCTTGGGGATCAAATACAGCTTCTCAGAACATCAGCTTTGTACTGCCAATTACTTTTACCCACCAAGCCTTCTGATGCTCCTGCCTCTACCTCCTACTTCCATGGTGATTACAGGTCTGCAATATCACACCCAGTTGTGCAATTCTGGGGATCCAACCCAGGGTTCATGTGTGATAGGAAAACACTCTGCTAAGTGCATCAAATCTCCATCCTCTCTCACCTTGAGTATCATACCTGGGAAACATCAAAATTTTACACCAGAATTCAGACAAAATAGTATCTTTGGGATGCAGGAAAAGAGTTCTTTCTGGGCAATTTCTGGCTTACAGATGGAAGAATTATGGCTCAACCTTGTTGGCCTGCAGCATGAGATCCAACAGCCATCCACAAAACACATCTTCAAGAGCTTTACTTTACCATTCTGACTTCTAAAACAAAAACGTTTCCTCTGTTATGAAAGGGAGGGAAGTAACATATTTGGAATTTAAACCATAATTCAAAGATAATAAAACTAAGTGTTTAAACAAACCCAGAAGTAATGGGAACTTTTCATTAAATATGTCATAGCTATTGTCCTTTGTCTGTGTTCCAGCAATTTGGCAGCCACCAGCCTGGTACTGACTCCATTTTCTCTAGTAAGAATATAGTTGGTGTCTGCAAACTGTACAGCCCTTCCTGTTTTCTGGCATAATGTTCTCTTATATTTTGGTTCCTAGAGTACTTGGATCCACAATATAATGCATCTCTTTCCCACAAATAAAATCTGTTCTGGGGCAAGAGAGCATCAAAAATGGCAGCACTGAGTATGAAAATGGATGCCACAAATTACAATCTGTTCCCAATGACACGCCCATGTACAGTGCACAACTTGTGATCACCTGTGGCCTCACAGGATGTGGGAGCAGTGAGGAAGGATGAGAACAATACCTCTTACTTGCTGTCTCTACTTTCATCTTTCTTTTCTGGTCACAATGAATTTCTCCATTGCATGTACCCAGTTTCCCATTGCTGGACTGCTAAGCTGATTCCAGAGAGATTTTGCTAAATTATGCCCATAGAGAAGTTACATGTATTATATATTTGCAACATATGCTGAGCTCATTCTGTATGGAAGTTTTCTAGAAGACAGCTGGACCAAATGGTACACGTGTAGAATGCTATATAGTATAGTAAATTGCAGCACTAAAAGACTGAACTATTTAACAGACAGCTCTACTATAAAAAGGGTATATTTTCTCATATGTTAATACACTGAGAATGCAGAATTGCTTGCAATGAGTGATTAAACCTCAGCCACATCACTCACAAGTCAGTCCTTATTTACCTTGAATAACAGAAGCAAGGGAATATAAATCATAATGTTAGCCACTTCAAAGAGCCAAGCATTCTTTCATTGGTTAGAACTTGAACAAACAAACAAACAAACAAACAAACAAACAAAATAGTGAGTTGATTCACTATGCTTGTCTCACCTGGACCTAATGTTTCAAGGTTGATCATCAGGGCAGTATTGACAGCGTCACCTGGGAACTTGCAAATTCCTACGCATCACTTAATAACTCTTGATTAAGAGACTCCAATTACAGGCCCCAAAAACTCAAATTTTAAAAACCCCTAATCTCGGCCAGAGCACCTGGCAGAGCCATCTTGGTTTCTGGATCCCTCAGAGACTAGTCTGTGCGGGTGAGAGTGTGGACTACAGAAGCTAACAGCTTCTGGGACAGGTAGAAGCCACACAGCTTCTGGGTCAGACCCCTTTTTGGGCTCCAGAAATCCGG
Source organism: Mus musculus (assembly GCF_000001635.26). Taxonomy (NCBI): domain Eukaryota; kingdom Metazoa; phylum Chordata; class Mammalia; order Rodentia; family Muridae; genus Mus; species Mus musculus. The sequence goes on along the minus strand of NC_000086.7, from coordinate 76,208,246 downwards.
AAACGTTCCCTGCCAGAGGAGAAGTGTCTGCCCCGCCTGGGAGGGCTTTGCCGAGCACCTAGGGGAGCTATTTCTGGTCCGGTATCTCTCAATAACTAGACTGTGTAAGTGAGAGTGGGGACTACAGAAGCGACACAGCTTCTGGGACAGACCCTGTCTCAGGCCTTCATCTTCTGCCAAGAGGCAGGTCCAAATGCCAGATAGCTGGGCACCTTCCCTGCAAGAGGAGAACTTGCCTGCAGAGAGTACTCTGACCACTGAAACTCAGGAGAGATCTAGACTCCCAGGTCTGCTGATAGAGGCTAACAGAATCACGAGAGGAACAAGCTCGAACCAGAGACAACTATAACAGCTAATTCCAGAGATTACCAGATGGCGAAAGACAAACGTAAGAATCTTACTAACAGAAACCAAGACCACTCACCATCATCAGAATCCACCACTCCCACCACAGCCAGTCCTGGATACCCCAACACACCTGAAAAGCTAGAAAAGGATTTAAAAGCATATTTCATGATGACGGTTGAGGACATCAAGAAGGACTAATAACTCACTTAAAGAAATACAGGAAAACATTGCTAAAGAGGTACAAGTCCTTAAAGAAAAACAGGAAAACACAACCAAACAGGTGATAGAATTGAACAAAAGCATACAAGACCTAAAAATGGAAGTAGACACAATAAAGAAAATCCAAAGTAAGGCAATGCTGGAGATAGAAACCCTAGGAAAGAAATATGGAAACATGGATGTGATCATCAGCAAGAGAAATACAAGAGATGGAAGAGAGAATCTCAGGTGCAGAAGGTTCCATAGAGAACATCGGCACAACAATCAAAGAAAATGAAAAAATGCACAAAGACCCTAAGTCAAAACATCCAAAAAATCCAGGACAAAATGAGAAGACCAAACCTAACATAATAGGAGTAGATGAGAATGAAGATTTTCAACTTAAAGGGCCAGCAAATATCTTCAACAAAATTATAGAAAAAAACTTCCCAAACCTAAAGAAAGACATGGTCATGAACATACAAGAAGCCTAGAGAACTCCAAATAGACTGGACCAGAAAATAAATTCCTCCCAACACATAATAATCAGAACAATAAATGCACTAAATAAAGATAGAATATTAAAAGCAGAAAGGGAAAAAGGCCAAGTAACATAAAAGGCAGGCCTATCAGAATTACACCAGACTTTTCACCAGAGACTATGAAAGCCAGAAGAGCCTGGACAGATGTTACACAGACACTAAGAGAACACAAATGCCAGCCCAGGCTACTATACCCAGCAAAACTTTCAATTACCATAGATGGAGAAACCGAAGTATTCCATGACAAAACCAAATTCACACAATATCTTTCCAGGAATCCAGCCCTTCAAAGGATAATAACAGGAAAAAAACAATTCAATGATGGAAACCATGCCCTAGAAAAAGCAAGAAAGTAATCCTTCAACAAACCTAAAAGAAGACAGCCACAAGAACAGAATGCCAACTCTAACAACAAAAATAATAGGAGGCAACAATTACTTTTCCTTAATATCTCTTAATATCAATGGACTCAATTCCCCAATAAAAAGACATAGACTAATAGACTGGCTACACGAACAGAACCCAACATTTTGTTGCTTACAGGAACCCCATCTCAGGGAAAAAAGACAGATAATACCTCAGAGTGAAAGGCTGGAAAACAATTTTCCAAGCAAATGACCTGAAGAAACAAGCTGGAGTAGCCATTCTAAAATCAAATAAAATCGACTTCCAACCCAAAGTTATCAAAAAAGACAAGGAGGGGCACATCATACTCATCAAAGGTAAAATCTTCCAAGAGGAACTCTCAATTCTAAATATCTATGCTCCAAATGCAAGGGCAGCCACATTCATTAAAGAAACTTTAGTAAAGCTCAAAGCACACATTGCACTTCACACAATAATAGTAAGAGACTTCAACACACCACTTTCATCAATGAACACACCATGGAAACAGAAAATAACAGGGACACAGGGAAACTAACAGAAGTTATGAAACAAATGGATTTAAAAGATATCTACAAAACTTTTTATCCTAAAACAAAAGGATTTACCTTCTTCTCAGCACCTCATGGTACCTTCTGCAAAATTGACCATAAAATTGGTCACAAAACAGGCCTCAACAGATGCAAAAATATTGAAATTATCCCATGCTTCCTATCAGATCACCATGGACTAAGGCTGATCTTCAATAACAACATAAATAATAGAAAGCCAACATTCACATGGAAACTGAACAACACTCTACTCAATGATACCTTGGTCAAGAAAGGAATAAAGAAAGAGATTTAAAACTTTTTTTTTTTTACAGATTAATGAAAATGAAGCCACAACATACCCAAACTTATGGGACACAATGAGAGCATTTCTAAGAGGGAAACTCATAGCTCTGAGTGCCTCCAAAAAGAAACTAGAGAGAGAACACACTAGCAGCTTGACAACACACCTAAAAGCTCTAGAACAAAAGGAAGCAAATTCACCCAAGAGGAGTAGACTGCAGGAAACAGTCAAACTCAGGGGCAAAATCAACCAAATGGAAACAAGAAGAACTATTCAAAGAATCAACACTTGAGGAGCTGGTTCTTTGAGAAAATCAACAAGATAGATAAACCCTTAGTCAGACCCACTAGAGGGCACAGGGACAGCATCCTAATTAACAAAATCAGAAACGAAAAGGGAGACATAACAACAGATCCTGAAGAAATCCAAAACACCATCAGATTCTTCTATAAAAGGCTATACTCAACAAAACTGGAGAACCTGGATGAAATGGACAAATTTCTAGACAGATACCAGGTACCAAAGTTAACTCAGGATCAGATTCATGATCTAAACACTCCTATATTCCCTAAAGAAATAGAAGCAGTCATTAATAGTCTCCAACCAAAAAAGCCCAGCACCAGATGTGTATAGTGCAGAGTTCTATCAGACCTTCAATGAAGATCTAATTCTAGTTCTTCACAAACTATTCCACAAAATAGAAGCCGAAGGTACTCTATGCAATTCATTCTATGAAGTCACAATTACTCTGATACCTGAACCACAGAAAGACCCAACAAAGATAGAGAACTTCAGACCAATTTCCCTTATGAATATCGATGCAAAAATACTCAATAAAATTCTTGCTAACCGAATCCAAGAACACATCAAAATAATCATCCATCCTGACCAAGTAGGTTTCATTCCAGGGATGTAGGGATGGTTTAATATATGGAAATCTATCAATGTAATCCACTATATAAACAAACTCAAAGACAAAAACCACATGATCATCTCATTAGATGAGGAGAAAGCATTTGAAAAAAATCCAACAGCCATTCATGATAAAAGTCTTGGAAAGATCAGGAAACCGAGGCCCATAACTAAACATGATAAAAGCAATCTACAGCAAACCAGTAGCCAACATCAATGTAAATGGTGAGAAGCTGGAAGCAATCCCACTAAAATCAGGGACTAGACAAGGCTGCCCACTTTCTCCCTATCCATTCAATATAGTATGTGAAGTCCTAGCCAGAGCAATTCGACAACAAAAGGAGATCAAGGGGATACAATTTGAATAGAATAGCAATGGCTTGTGCTGTAAGATAGAGAATCAACAAATGGGACCTCATCAAACTGCAAAGCTTCTGTAAGGTAAAGTCATCATCAATAAGACAAAAAGGCCACCAACAGACTGTGAAAGGATCTTTACCTATCCTAAATCAGACTAATATCCAATTATATAAAGAAGTCAAGAAGGTGGACCCCAGAAAATCAAATAAGCCCATTAAAAAATGGTGCTCAGAGCTAAACAAAGGATTCTCACCTGAGGAATACCTAATGACTGAGAAGCACCTGAAAAAATGTTTAGCATCCTTAATCATCAGGAAAATGCAAATCAAACAACCCTGAGATTCCATCTCACACCAGTCAGAACGGCTAAAATAAAAAATTCAGGTGACAGCAGATGCTGGCGAGGATGTGGAGAAAGAGGAACACTCCTCCACTGTTGGTGGGATTGCAAACTTGTACAACCACTCTGGAAATCAGTCTGGCGGTTCCTCAGAAAATTGGACATAGCACTACCGGAGGATCCCGCAATATCTCTCCTGGGCATATATCCAGAAGATATTCCAACTGGTAAGGACACATGCTCCACTATGTTCATAGCAGCCTTATTTATAATAGCCAGAAGCTGGAAAGAACCCAGATGCCCCTCAACAGAGGAATGGATACAGAAAATGTGGTATATTTACACAATGGAGTACTACTCATCTATTAAAAAGAATGAATTTATGAAATTCCTATGCAAATGGATGGACCTGGAGGGCATCACCCTGAGTGAGGTAACCCAATCACAAAGGAACTCTCACAATATGTACTCACTGATAAGTGGATATTAGCCCAGAAACCTAGAATACCCAAGATACAAGTTAAAATTTGCAAAACACATGAAATTCAAGAAGGACGAAGACCAAAGTGTGAACACTTTGCCCCTTCTTAGAATTGGGAACAAAACACCCATGGAAGGAGTTACAGAGACAAAGTTTGGAGCTGAGACAAAAGGCCATCTAGAGACTGTCATACCCGGGGATCCATCCCATAATCCGCCTCCAAACACTGAAACCATTGCATACACCAGCAAGATTTTGCTGATAGGACCCTGATATAGCTGTCTCTTGTGAGGCTATGCCGGGGCCTAGCAAACACAGAAGTGGATTCTCACAGTCAGCTATTGGATGGAACACAGGGCCCCCAATGGAGGAGCTAGGGAAAGTATCTAAGGAGCTGAAGGGGTCTGCAACCCTATAGGTGGAACAACAATATTAACAATATTAACCAATCAGTACCCCCAGAGCTCGTTTCTCTAGCTGCATATGTAGCAGAAGGTGTCCTAGTCGGCCATCATTGGGAAGAGAGGCCCCTTGGTCTTGCAAACTTTATACTTTAAACTTTTCAGTACAGGTGAATGCCAGGGCCAAGAAGTGGGAGTGGGTAGGTAGGGCAGTATGGGGTGGAGGGTCTATGGGACTTTTGGGATAGCATTTGAAATGTATATGGAGAAAATACCTAATTTAAAAAAACAACCCTAATCTCTCAGGCGATACACTGTAATGAATATGATGAGCAACTAAGATTTCTGCCTGAGACGGTTGAAATTATAGTCTGTGTGGGGCTCTGTGTCCTCCCTCTCTCTCAATCTTTTTGTTTCCTATGAAAAAGAACTGTTTTATTTTGAATTAATGTTTGTTCATGTGGATATGAGAACCTGGGTACAGGAAGCCACAGAGGCCATGGGGGAGTGTTGAGTTCCCTCGGGCTGGAGTTGCAGGAGGTTGTGAGCTAAGGTGTCAAGTGCTCTTCTGTTCATTTCTACATGCACAGTGGAGTTTGTTTTTGCTTTGATAGGCATTTTTCACTATGTGTGTCAGTTGGGCCTCAAACATGCTATGAGATCAGGAACTTGGGGACAATCCTCCTGCCTCTCCATCCTGAGTGCTTACAGCTATGTGATACCATTATCAGTAAGAAAAGTTAGGGGTTTTGTCTTAAAACCTAGAAAAAAAAAGATGGGTTTAATAAATGAAGTACCTTTTCAGCATCTACTAAGATGATTATGTGATTTTTTTTTAAGTTTGTTTATATAGTGGGTTACTTTGATAAATTTTCATATATTGAACCATTCCTGCATCCTTATTTTTGATTTTCATGGTTGGAAATCTAATATGGGGTCCAGTGCCCTCTAGGCAAAGGGCTCTAGCATCGCCAAATGAGTCATATCTCCAGCCTTTCATTGTTTTATTCCTGTTGCCTAATAAATTGCTTAGCATATAGAAAATTTGCAATAACTGTTTGTTAAATGCAACTCGTATAAAAACATAGTTTGGAACACAAGTCCAAATATTGTACGATGGAAACAAGAGAGACAGGCTGTAGCTCAATGGCAAGGTGCTTGCTCAGCATGCTGTGCCACTGGATTTCATGCCTGCACCTGAAGATGGGAGTAACAGGTAAAGTTTGGAGATTCAAATTTGAGTTAAATTGCTTGGATGCCCACATGCATAAACCTGGGTAAACTGGATATGGTGGCACAGCCCTGAAACCCCAGCATTCTCAAAGTTGAACCAGTAGGGTCAGAAGTTCAAGGCTAACTAGAAAGGTCTAAGGCAGCCTTGGATAAAGGAAAACCTGTTTCAATCCAATACATGAATCAATGTGCACATAAAGCCTGGGTGGCTGGGAGTGGTAATGTCCCCCTGATATCCCAGTACTCTGAAGCAGAGATATAGGGAAAGGTCAGTTTCAAGGTTAGCCTCAGCTATATACATAGCTCTAATTCAAAATAAACAAATAAGCAAACAACACACACACACACACACACACACGAGAAAAGGGAAAATGAAAGAGGGGAATGGGCAAAGAAAAAAATCACCAAGGTGTTGGACTAAGGAGTAATAGGAAATTTATACTTTTCCATATTCACGTTTTCTATATTTTACACTTTTTAAAAGAATCATATTTTACTTACATTGTGAAAGAAGCGATCATTTTTGTGGGTAAAATTATGTTGTATCTGGCTTTCACCTCTGAGGCTGTGTGGGTTTTCGGTTTTGTTGTGTCTGAAAGAGTGCCCTCCTCCAAGGCAGCCAGCAGATGGCAGCATTCAACTTCCAAAAAAATAGCCTGGCCCTAATTTAGATGAACTGCTTTTTAAGATAATAATAATTGATTCTGGGGGCGGTGCATGTTGCTGGTTTTTTTGTTGTTACTGATATTGTGAGTTGGCAGAGTGCTTGCTCCCCATCAATGAGGTCCTGGATTCAGTCCCAGCTCTGAAGAAAAACAGATGTACTTGAAAACTTGTTTTTGAACCTCGGTATTGTTTATCTGGGCCCACTTTGCTCTTCCAAAGACTACATTGCCTTTACTGAAGGCCAGTGCCATCAAATGGCATACCACGTGACTATGATGAGTCGTCCTGTGAAGGAACAGAGTCATCTGCAATACAACTGCTCGTTGGAAACTTCATCTTCTTACTGAGCTTAGCTGTCTGCTCCCTGTGGAGTGGAACATCCACAAACATTTTAAAGCTTCAGCTCTGTGCCCCACCAAAGGTGCTGATGACTGAAGGCATGGACTCACACATCATACATGGGTAAGCTCTCCCATCTACCACCGAGCTTCATGTTTGTCAGCCTCCACATACACATTAAGCATTTGAAAATAGACACTACTGATATTGGATGATAGCAAGGTTCAGAAGAGCTTCCAGAGGATTTTGAGGATCTTCTGTCCTCAATTAATTGATTACAGACTTCTAATTGCTGAAAAAGCAAGAATGGCTGATTAGGAAAGAAACATCCTCCCAAGGCAGGAGTTGGGCTGGAGGAAAGAGATAAGATGGAAAACCACTCTGCCATAAAGGATCTGAGCTCTTCAGGCTTACAGCCACACATCGTGGCTTATCTTAATGGGGCCCTGGGTACAACTTGGATCCTCACACTTACTGGCAAGTACTTGGCCAACTGAGCCATTCCCCCAACTCTGTGTTGTCTTTTCTATACATCCTCAAGCTGCTAGAGACAAAAGAGAATTGAGATATTTTTTCTCCCAAAATCTGGGCCAAACTATGAAGATACTGTTTTCTTTTCCAGTGTCATTCTCAGTCTGTGGTAGGTGTCAGTAGTGGACCTGCCTGAATTCCCATTTAGAGTAATGCAGAGTAGCTTCAATAACAAGTGGCCCCAAGTACACACTCTACAGCTGGACACAGCTCAACTGAGCTGCACATATATTCTCCCTCTACAACCCACAATAAAGGAGTGGATGCTCTCTGGAACATTCCAACTCCACTGCAGAGACCCAGAACACAATAACAATCACTGGTGAGCACAATGTTTCTAAGGCTGAAGCTGGTGAGTCACACCCTCAACACCTGCTTCTCAGGTCACCTCACAAACCAGGCTTTATTACTCTGCCATAAAAGAAACAGGAGGCACCAGATCTTGTGAAGTGTTTAAATAACTTTAAACTTTATTAAGTAAAAATTGCATAAACACAACCATAAGATGATGAATAGAAAATTTAAATACAAAACTATCAAATGTAAAGTAGATTATTATATAACTGGCAGTTTCAAACCTAAATACTAAATCCCCAATTATGCACAGTGGGAATATTAATCTAATGAGAAAAAAAATCTCAATTTTATCTTAATATATACCAAAACATTTTGTAAAAAATTTTAAATTGAATAGAACTTTTAAAAAAAATAATAATTCAATACAGTAATAGATGGGGTTTGTATTCAATGAGACTAGAGATAGAAATGGACTTTTGCCATTATAGTTACTTCAAATCAACTTCCAAAACTAAGGCAGGTCTGGGATAGAATGAGTCTTTAAATGACCATGGTGCTTTTCTTACTAGTCCTAAAGTCCAGTCAGTAGTTTGGCTGCATCCTGTCCAGGTCCAGCAGAGTACGGTGGTGCAGAACAGCACCAGTATGTGCAACTCATTTTCATTTCTCATACTATATTCAAGCTTTTAAAAAATACGAAAACATTAAAAAAAAAAACACCAATATCCCCTGATTCAATTTAACAGCCTACAACTCTATCATTAGGGATGCTAGTGAAGAACTTCTGCCTCTTCCTGCTGGTGTCCCTCCTGATCTTCAACAGGAAATGGCACCGTGATGGGCATTCCTTTCAGAAATAGTTCAAACAAGGACTATAGTATTGGAAAGTGACAATGGCCAAGGTTTGCAAATGAGTAAAGGAAAACAGTCAGTGGGGTAGGGCCAGGAAGACAAAACCAAACAAAACCACAAAAAAGACAAAAATACAACAAACAAACAAACCAGAAAAAAATAAACAAAAAATCAAAAATACAAACAAAAAACAAACAACATAATAAAAAACACAAACAAGACACAAAACTGAAAACACAAACAAAACAAAAAACAAAAACAAAAGCACAAAGAACAAAAAACAAATGAATGAGAAACAAAAACAAAAACACAAACAAAGACAACAAACAAAACCAAAACACACAAAAACATAAAACAAAAATACAAAAAAACCCAACCAATCAAAAACAAAAGACAAAATCAAAGACACAATCAAAAAACAAACAACAAAAAAAAACCCAAAACACAAATAGACAACAAAAAACACAAAACAAACACACGAACAAACAAACAAAAAACAACAATTGATTGACTAAATTAAAACAGGATTTCTTCAACACGTGGTTTCCTGTGGGTTGGGCAGCAGCAGTTTCTAAGCTTGCAATAGTTGCATACATCCTAGAGATGGCATTAGGGCATCGGTCCCACATCCCACGTTAGGACTATATTGAAGAGAGTGGGCTTCATCCAGTCAGGCAGCTCAGTACCTGTTTTAAATCTCTTCAACTCATCCTACCTGAGGTATATTAGAAACAGTGATGGAAAAGAACAGGGATGGGGACTATAGCAACCGGGTGGATGTTGTTTCAGTAATTGACTATGCAGGATTTCCCATACCATCCTCTTCCTGAAGGTGGGCATGTGTTGCTGAGAAAAGGTCATAGGCTGGTTCCTAGAGATGTAATCTGCATATTTACAGGTAAACGTTCCACAGTCCCTCCCATTCAGTTGCAGAGGAATCTCCTCTGATGTCACACTGTACTGCTTCCACTCCAAAAGGTCCAGCTCAATGTTCCTGCGTGTCTTGCTCTCATTTTGTAAATATTGGAAGATGGTCTCACAGACTTCCCTTCTTAAATCGATTACCACCAGGCTCCAATGTACATTCTGGTGAATAGGCACCAAGATGAGTTCTTTTTCAAAGAGATTGATGCCTCGAGTCCATATTTTCACGGAATTGTAACCGCTATGCTTTAGCTTGGGGTAAAAGAAAGTGCTAAAGACATGAAGAGCCGGGTAGCCTTGGTTTTCATTTCTCTCAACCATAAGGTTCGTGTAGAAATTGATGACCTCATCATTGAGCCACTGACCGTTCTCCAGGGTCTGGATATCTCCTCTGGTGATTTGCAACTTGAATCTGGAACTTAAGATTTCCTCTTGGGGTCCTGGACCCAATGCACTCTCAATTTCCTTCTCCATGTCCTCTGTAATATCAGGGATTTGATCCATTTCTCTGCCCTTTTCTTGGTCTGTGAGAGGCTTTTTCTCTGCCGCAAGTACTGCCATCTTGTTGGGGAGTAAGCTATTGTCTCTGCCACTATCCAGGATGATCTGAGCCCGTATTCCTGTTAAATCAGGCTCCAAGATGTTCCCCCTTCTTCCTTCACCCTTTAACACAACCTTTCTTCTCTGTAACAGATTTCTCCTCAGAACACCACTTCTCTCTCTCCTCTGGTGAAAAACATTCTTTTAGAGCAAAAACAGTAGATGGTTCTCGATCTCTCTGAGTTGTTTCTGATCCATGACTGTCTCCTGACTTGCCTCCTTTGATCTTCCAGGTGTTTATAAGGATTGTGTGAGGCCTGTGTGGGTCTGACGTCACATCTTGGTCACACTGAAGGTGGTGAAGCATCCTTCTGTACTTTTCCTTTGGGGGGCTTTTTCTCCCCTCCATGACAGAATAGGGCCATTTGCGACCCTTGCCACCATCAGTAGGCTTCCTCCCAGTTACAGCCTGCTCTGAAGGACCTTCAGTCAACTCTAGGGGTTTTAGTTGTTTTGGAGTCACTCCCTGGGGTTTCCGTACCTGACCCTTACTAGTCTGTTCTCTCAGGAGCTCTAGGTCTTGAGGCTCCTAAGGGGTCTTCTTCTGAGCCTTGCCGGGTTCTTTAAATACCATCCATCTAGATCAAAAATTCAGGTGACAGCAGATGCTGGCGAGGATGTGGAGAAAGAGGAACACTCCTCCATTGTTGGTTGGATTGCAAGCTTGTACAACCACTCTGGAAATCAGTCTGGCGGTTCCTCAGAAAATTGGACATGGTACTACCGGAGGATGCCGCAATACTTCTCCTGGGCATATATCCAGAAGATGTTCCAACTGGTAAGAAGGACACATGCTCCACTATGTTCATAGCAGCCTTATTTATAATAGCCAGAAGCTGGAAAGAACCCAGATATCCCTCAACAGAGGAATGGATACAGAAAATGTGATACATTTACACAATGGAGTACTACTCAGCTATTAAAAAGAATGAATTTATGAAATTCCTACGCAAATGGTTGGACCTGGAGGGCATCATCCTGAGTGAGGTAACCCAATCACAAAAGAACTCACATGATATGTACTCTTTGATAAGTGGATATTAGCCCAGAAACCTAGAATACCCAAGATACAAGTTAAAATTTGCAAAACACATGAAACTCAAGAAGAATGAAGATCAAAGTGTGAACACTTTGCCCCTTCTTAGAATTGGGAACAAAACACCCATGGAAGTAGTTACAGAGACAAAGTTTGGAGCTGAGACAAAAGGACAGACCATCTAGAGACTGTCATACCCGGGGATCCATCCCATAATCAGCCTCCAAATGCTCACACCATTGCACACACTAGCAAGATTTTGCTGAAAGGACCCAGATATAGCTGTCTCTTGTGAGACTATGCCGGGGCCTAGCAAACACAGAAGTGGATGCTCACAGTCAGCTATTGGATGGATCACAGGGCCCCCAATGGAGGAGCTAGAGAAAGTACCCAAGGAGCCAAAAGGATCTGCAACCCTATAGGTGGAACAACAATATGAACTAACCAGTATCCCCCGAGCTCGTGTCTCTAGCTGCATATGTATCAGAAGATGGCCTAGTCGGCCATCAGTGGAAAGAGAGTCCCATTGGTCATGCAAACTTTATATGCCTCAGTACAGGGGAACGCCAAGGCCAAGAAGTGGGGGTGGGTGGGTAGGGGAGTCAGGGGGGAGGGTATGGGGGACTTTTGGCATAGCACTGGAAATGTAAATGAAGAAAATACCTAGTAAAACATTTTAAAAAATAAATTAAAAATAAATAAATAAATACCATCCATTGTCCACCCTGGCACTTCCTTTTTGGACCTTGTCCCAAAGCTTCAGACTATCTCTGTCCCACTTTCCTCCTGGTATTTCAGTTTTTGCCCTTTTCCTGAAGCTTCAGGCTTCATCTCCAACCCATGCTATTTAGGTTGCCACATGGAGAACTGCTTGAACTGCTTTTTCGAGGGTGTTGACTCTGGTATAGTACTGCCTTTCTAATTTCCAAGCAAAAGCAACCTCATGCCTTGCTCCGGGAGGGTACTCCTGGGTCTTTCACCCTGATGTCCAAATAATCACTTCTTCCATTGGATAGTTGGTTCAAGGGTGCAAACCTATGAGGCTCTTTTATAAACAGTTGACTTTCCAGGTCAGGGTCAGTCAAAGAATGGAGATAATTAAGCTGTCAATATTGGAGACCGATTGGTGAAGAGTCAGAGGTTGGCAGTTCACCAAGGGTCCACTCTGAAAAAGTTGGAGAAGTTCTAAGAATACTTCCTCAGAAGTATCCTTCTTGGGTACTGTAACCAGCTAAGTAGCCAAAACTTCGAAATCGGACTAATCGTCCTAGTTAATCACTAGTAAGACACCAGGCCTAAACCCAGCAGCTAACACATTGGAGGCAACCTCACGAATGATGTTTAATTCAAAGGGTTGCCCTAGACACAGCCTTCAAGGTTCCGTAGCTGAGTGTGATGTCACCTGAAAGAACAATAAGCAAAGTTTTTGGAAGGTGGAAGCCCTCCCAAACCCCAACTTGGTCTAGGGTTTCAAAGCACTCCCTTGCTTGACTGGGAAGTTTGAATGTGTTGATACGTAGCTCAGTTCTTCAGCAGAGCACAGGGTTACCTAAATCCTCTCAGCATAGTTCAGCTGGTCCAGACTAGTACATTTGTCTTTTTGGAAACTGTCCCATCATGGTCAATTATAGAAATTTAAGTGCCCTTCAAAATATCTTCTCACACACAAGATGCTTGCTAATTACAAAGAATAAATGGAATTTTACAGTCATAAAACCTAGTAGGTAGTGTTGTGTGATAAAACTTGTTTCTCCTCTGCATAAGGAACCCAGGACAGACCAAAGTGCCCATACCACCAAAATCCTACTTGGTGAACCGATAAGTTTTATTGAGGTTACATATAGGAATATGGGTGAGGGGTTACTTACAGGAGCAGAAATGACTCAAAAAACATCTGCATCAACAAAGCCTACACAGCATGGGTGACAGCTCACAAAACCTGGGAACTTGGAGAAACTGCACAGCCTGTAGATGTCTCAAAGGTTTGGAGAATGTCTTTTCCAGGTGCCTCAGTTGGTCTAAACTTCTTCCAGACAGCTGGTATGAGGGTGGCTCTTTTGAGAGTCTTCTTTGCAGCTCATCTTCCTTTCATATGAGAGGGACTCTCAGTTTTTATTGCTCTCTGGCAGGGAAGGAGCCTACTGAATTTGATCAGTTTCAGGGACCATTTTGAGATCTTCTGAGTTGCTGTCCTGCCTGATGAGCTTCCTTTCATAGTGAATGAAGGGTGGAATGGTTCAGTGTTTCAATATTGGAGGAAAGTTGTGAAACTGGAACCATTTCATCAAGGATCAATTCCAAAGAGGATAAATAAAATATCACCATTGTCAATAGGATCCATTGAGAAAAGATACATCACTGCTTCGGTTACAATCCTAGCGATAGCACAAAGCCTGAACTCCTCCCTAGAAAACAGTAGGCAGAATTCAATTGTAGCTGTAGTTACAGAGGTATGTATTTTCTGTGAGTCCTGCAATCTGAACTCCAGCCACCATGATTAAACAGCAAGCACTTTTACCCTCTGGTCTGTTTCACACACCCACCACCACCACCACCACCAACACCACACACATTGAGCATTTCTTTGATCTACACTCAAAGGTATGGAGATATTTTTACAAAAATGTGAGAAAAGAGTTGAGACACAAATTGTTTCCTCTTTTCCACTGAAAATATTAACAAAATGTGCACATTTATCTATACCAATGTTTTACTGTAAGGAAAAAGATGTACTTTTTTTTCTGTAAAAGGTTTAAATTTCATGTGATTGCTATTTTCCCAGATATCATTTTGTTTATACCAGGCCTCTTTCTCTTCTTTCTAATTACACCATGGAGGGATTTGTTCCCATACCAAGAAAAAAACTTGAAACTACCACATTAGTCTTACACCTCAATAAGCTAGCAGGGCTGCCTTTGTGATGGTGAACATTATGTTTAAAGGATGCATTTATTGTTCTAGGCTTGTAAAAAGAAAATTGTTTTTAGGTTGCATAAGCCCTGAAGAAATTATTCTATCTTGAATGTACCCTGTCAGGTAGCCTGAGATGGACCATCTCCTGGTACCAGTTGAGCTACTCTTCAAATAATTGCTGAATGTTGCAAAATATTTCAGTGCCTCAGCTATTCCTGTGAAGTGATGATACATCACAAGATTACACAGGCTAATGGTTAAGTTCTGCTTTTTACAAACTGCCTGCTTGCTTGCATGACTGAGGCATCTGCTGGACATGTCACTAAATAAAGCCTTGCCTGCTCTGGGAGAAGATATGAGTTGCTTTGGCTGCCCAAAATTGTTACTTTGTAGGTTTTGCCATATAATCCTTTAGCTTGAAATAGCCAGGGCCTTATCTATAGAATTCTCTTTGTTGGCTCTGGTCAGTCTTCTTTTAATAAAAATGCCTCTTATTTACTGAAAAAAATGATAATAATAACAATAACCACCACCAGCACCACCACCACCATCATTTTGTAGTTAAATGCATTGAAAATTTCAAATTGGACACTAGAAATTTCATTTAGGCAGATGATCTTGGGCTGTTTAATGATTTGTCTTTTGACAGTTAACAATCAACAAGAGGATTGGTAGCATTAATGGTGTTTCTCAGACAGCTGTCCTCAAGAGCAGCCTTTAGAGAATACTTTGGCTGTTGTTCATGGGGGGGGGGGGAACTCTTAGAAACTTGAACAATATTTCTGTCCCCACAGCTCTAAATAATTCTCCCCAAAGCCCTTTCCTTGTCAAAGAAGTGGGGAATATTAAACTTTTGTTCCATTTTAAATTTCAAATATTCCTAGAAGAAAGGGGATGGTCATAGAATTTTAATGTTTAAAAGTAATAAAATTTCTGGGTTTTTTCTATTGTTTTGGAATGAAGTCTGAAGGTAAGGAGTTTAATAACTTATCCCTGAGTCAGGAGCTATCAAGTGGTGGAACTAAGTAAACCCAGGCCTCCTCTCTTACGTCCAGGGCTATGGGGGCTTCACATTCATTTGTGTTTAGCAATAACAAACTTGACATACATGTCTTTCAGTTGTTTGGTGAAAGTTCAACCAAGATGTTTTATATTATTCATGGCTATTGGAAAGGGGCTGGTTTCCCTAATTTCTTTCTCAGCCCATTTGTCATTTGTATAAAGTAGGACTGCTACTGATATGTTTGAGTTAATTTTGTGTTTAGCCATTTTGCTAAAGATGTTTATCAGCTGTAGGATTTTTCAGGTAGCATTTTTGGGGTCATTTGTGTATATTATCATGTCATCACAAATAGTGATATGTTGACTTCTTCCTTTCCAATTTGTATCCCTTTGATCTCCTTTTGTTTTATAATTGACCTGGCTAGGAATTCAAGTCCCATATTGAAGAGGTAGGGAGAGAGTGTGAAGCCTTGTCTAGTCCCTGATTTTAGTGGGATTGCTTCACTTTTCTCTCCATTTAGTTTGATGTTAGCTATTGGTTTTCTATATACTGCTTTGATTATGCTTAGGTATGTGCCCTGTATCCCTGATTAATAATTTACTATGAAGGGGTATTAGATTTTGTCTAAAGATTTCCCAATGTCTACTGAGATAATCATGTGATTTTTTTTCCTTTCACTTTGTTTATATGATGAATTATGATGATGGATTTTTGCATAATGAAACATTCCTGCATCCCTGGAATGAAGCCTACTGATCATGATGGATGATGTCTTTGATGTGTTCTTGGATTTGGTTGGCAAATATTTGAATATTTTTGCATCAAAGTTCGTAAAAGAAATTGGTCTGAAGTTCTCTTTTTTGGTTGGGTTTAGATTTCCCAATAACTGTGGCTTCATAGAACTACTTATGTAGTGTTCCTTCTGTTTCTATTTTGTGGAAGAGTTTGAGGAGTATTGGTATTAGCTCTTTTTTTATTTTTATTAGATATTTTCTTTATTTACAATTCAAATGCTATCCCGAAAGTTCCCTATAACTCTCCCAACCCCCACCCTGCTCCCCTACCCACCCACTCCCACTTTTTGGCCCTGACTTTCCCCTGTACTGAGCCATATAAAGTTTGCAAGACCAAGGGGCTCTCTTCCCAATGATGGCCAACTAGGCCATTTTCTGCTACATATGCAGCTAGAGACATGAGCTCTGGGGGTACTGGTTAGTTCATATTGTTGTTCCACCTATAGGGTTGCAGACCCCTTCAGCTCCTTGTGTACATTCTCTAGCTTTTCCATTGGGGGTCCTTTGTTCCATGCAATAGATGACTGTAAGCATTCACTTCTGTATTTGCCAGGCACTGGCATAGCCTCACACAAGAAAGCTATTATCAGGGTCTTTTCAGCAAAATCTTGCTGGCCTATTCAATAGCATATGGGTTTTGTGGCTGATTATGGGATGGATCCCTGGGTGGAGTAGTCTCTGGATGGTCCATCCTTTCATCTTAGCTCTAAACTTTGTCTCTGTAACTCCTTCCATGGGTATTTTGTTCCCTATTCTCAGGAGGAATGAAGTATCCACACTTTGTTCTTCCTTCTTCTTGATTTTCTTGTGTTTTGTACATTGTATCTTGGGTATTCTAAGTTTCTGGACTAATATCCACTTATCAGTGAGTGCATATCAAGTGATTTTCTTTTGTGATTGGGTTACCTCACTCAGGATGATATCCTCCAGATACAGCCATTTGCCCAAATGTAAATGTAGAGAAAATACCATGATGAACTTTGGTATAGTCATTATTCAGCCTCCACAGCTATCAGCCTGAAATTCTCAATGCTTCCCAGTTATTTTCATATCTCCGTTTCTATTTTCCATTACTAACTTTTTGGGGGGAAGGGGTTATTTTTTGGCCTTAGGTATCTGACTTAGTGCTGTGCTGCATTGCTGAGTGCATATCAAGTGACTTTTTTTGTGAAACTAGACTCCAGAAAATCACATAACTCCATTAAAAAATGGGGTACAGAGCTAAACAAAGAATTCTCAACTGAGGAATACCGAAGGGCTGAAAAGCACCTGAAAAATGTTTCAACATCCTTAATCATCAGGGAAATGCAAATCAAAACAACCTTGAAATTCCATTTAGCTCTTCTTTAAAGTCTGATAGAATTCTCTACTAAAAGCATATGGCCCTGGGCTTTTATTGGTTGGGAGGTTTTTAATGACTGTTTCTAGTTCCTTGGGGGATTATAGGACAGTTTATATGGTTTAGCTAAACTTTTTATTATTATTGAATATTTTCTTTATTTACATTTAAAATGTTATCCCTGTTCTGGGTCCCTCCCACCTTTGGAAAATCCCCTATCACATCCTCCCTCCCCCTGCTTCTATGAGGGTGTTCCTCCACCCACTCTTGTCTCCCTGACCTAGAATTCCCCTATACTGGAGGATCTATCTACCCTTCACAGGACCAAGGGCCTCTCCTCCCACTGATGCCTGAGAAGGCCATCCTCTGCTACATATGCAGCTAAAGCCATGGGTCCCTCCATGTGTATCTTTGGTTGGTGGTTTAGTCGGTTTACCTAAACTTGATTTAACTTTGGTATGTGGTATCTGTCTAGAAAACCAGCCATTTCATTCAGATTTTCCAGTTTTGTCAAGTACAGGCTTTTGAAGGAATTTTTAATTTACTCATTTTCTGTTGTTATGCCTCCCTTTTCATTTCTGATTTTGTTAATTTGGATACTGCTTCAGTGCCTTTTAGGGAGTTTGGATAAGGATTTGTCTATCATGTTGATTATATATATATATATTTTTAAAAGCTCTTGATATTCTTGAGTTTTTGTTTTGTTCTCTTTGTGTCTAATTGATTATAACAACCCTGAGTTTGACTATTTTCTGTCATCTAATCCTATTGGGTGTGTTTGCTTCTTTCTATTCTAGAGATTTCGGGTGAGCTGTTAAATTGCTATTAAAAGATCTCTCCAATTTCTTTGCAAGGGCACTTATTGCTATGAACTTTCCTCTTAGCTTTCCTTATGGCTCATAAGTTTAGGTATCCTGTGCCTTCTTTTCATTGAATTCTAGAAAGACTTTAAATTCTTTGTTTCTTCCCTTATCAAG
Source organism: Mus musculus (assembly GCF_000001635.26). Taxonomy (NCBI): domain Eukaryota; kingdom Metazoa; phylum Chordata; class Mammalia; order Rodentia; family Muridae; genus Mus; species Mus musculus. The sequence continues at coordinate 76,189,942 of NC_000086.7, read as the reverse complement.
TTATCATTGAGTAGAGTTTCTTATCAAGTTATCATTGAGTAGAGTTGTGATTGAGTTCAATTTCCATGAGGGCTTTCTGTTGTTTCTGTTGTTGATGAAGTCCAGCTTTAACCCATGGTGGTCTGATAAGATGAATAGGGTTATTTCAATCTTCTTGTATGTGTTTAGGCTTGTTTTGTATCTGATTACATGATCAGTTTTGGAGAAGGTTCAGTGAGGTGCTGAGAAGGTATAATCTTTTGTTTTTTAGTGCAAGCTTCTGTAGTTATTTGTTAAATCCATTTGGTTCATAACATCTCTTAGTTTCACTGTGTCTCTGTTTAGTTTCTGTTTCGATGACCTGTCCATTGGTGAAAATGGAATGTGGAAGTCTCTGACTATTACTGTGTGAGGTTCAATATGTTTTTTGAGCTTTAGTAAAATTTCTTTATGAATGTAGGTGTCCTTGCATTTAGGGCATACATGATCAGAATTGATAATTCCTTGTATGATATATTCTGCATCTGAGATTCTCTCTTCCATTTCTTGTATTCTGTTGGCAACACTTGCATCTGCAGCTCCTGGTTTCTTTCCTAGGATTTCCATTTCCTGGGTTGCCTCTATTTGTGTTTTCTTTATTATGTCTATATCTATCTTTAGTTTTTGGACCCTTTGTTCATTTCACTCACCTGTCAGATTATATTTCTTTAAGGGATTTATTTGTTTCCTCTTTAAGGGCTTCTACCTGTTTGACTATGCTTTCCTGTATTTCTTTCAGTGAGTTATTTATATCCTTTTTAAAGACAACTATCATCTAAAGTGGATACTTCTGGTTTCTTTGGAAAGTCAGTTATGTCAAAGGAAGGTTTGCTGGGGCACACAGTTGAAAATGTGTTTTGCTAAAGCAAACACATGAATGAATGCTTCACTGAAGCAGACACAGGTAAAAGGATGTTTTGCTAAAGCAAACACATCAAAGAATGCATGATGCTAAGGTTTATAAATGTAACTCAATAGACAGTGGATGATGCTGGATGGTATTGGTACAACTTGTCATTCCTCAGTGGTCATTATTTGTTGTAAATTCATAGAAAGAAACTCACCAAAAAACTTCTGGTGGTGTTCTGTTAGCTTCTTGTGGCTTCCAAGGGCTCAGGCCTATTGGCAGAATGAAATGGAAGTTTCTGGATATGTCATCTGATAGAGATTCACATGGAATTTTGCTGAGGTATGTGATATTTGGAGGGAATATAAATAAGACTCAATGGCCAGTGATAGCTGGCGTACATAGCTAACTTTGCATTGCTTCTTTGGTCTTTCATCTTCCTCTAAAGCAGGTGAAGGTATGAAAAGGAAGGCAGATGCTCCAACAGGTCAGGGCAGAGCCTATGTCTGCAAGACTCTGTGGGGTCCCAGCAGGTGGGGGTATCCAGGCAGGGTTCTCACATGTATCTCAGTGTCCCTAGTTAGAGCAGGCCTTCTTGGATACAGGCAAGGCTGTGGGGTGGCAGTTATCTTAATAGTCTTAATGTATGAAAATGCTTCTTTACTTAACTTTTAACTTTATACAATAACACACATGACTTTTAGTTTAATGGTCAACTTTATGCTAGAGAAATGGTGCTGAGTAGAAAAAAAAAGAATTCATACATAAGGTCAATAAGCTTTAAACATAACAAATGCAAATTAAAACATGTGAGGTGCAAGATGTTTGTTGTTGGGTTGTGCTAGACAATTCATGCTTTGTGACTGCACTGTAGGATTCCCTCCATGGCAGATGAGCTGGATGAAAAATCAGCTAAGGTTTGTGTTCCAGCTCTAGTTTGGTTGTCCTTGGTTAAATGTTTGTATCTTGGATTAAGGTTTCAGAGAGTTCAGTGCCTAGTCACTGGGCCCTATGATCATAGCTCAGAAAATGAGATGGGATTGTGCCATAGAGGAATGTCTTTAGTTCTTGGTGGCATAGAAGCAAAGAGAATGCCTGCCCACCTTGGCAGTCTCATCCCTTCCTCCTTTTTCCATCTGTATACCAAGCCCATGGGAAGGTACTGTTCCCACTCAGGGTGGGTCTTCCCCATTTAGTTAATCCTCCCTGGAAAATATTCTGATAGGTAATGTGCCTTATCTCCTAAGTATTTCTCAATCCAGTCAAAATGAACCTACACAGTTGATAGCTTGGAGGATAATTGTTTGAACGCCCAAGCCTATCAATATGAATCCATTGAAAACTGGGAGTGGTAACATCATCTTGGCATACCACTCCTATACATCCTGTCTTTTCACTCTGTTTTCCATCATCCCCTGCTTATGCTCATGCTCCACAGAATGTGGCTTTCGGCCAAACAGCAGCTTATTAGAGAAAGAATCTTGGGCTTCATTCTGGAATTGGAATCTACATTTTAACAAGATCTCTGGGTGATTCATCTGCACATTAAAATTTTAGAAGGACTTACCTAGACTAATTACAGCCATTGAGTTGGTTCTGTCTCCATTCTGGCCCTTTCCAATACATCTTCCTTTTCCATTACAGCTAGGAAATTCTTTTCAATAAGCAATACCTATATATTTCACTATTAATACTTCCCCAGGAATCCCCATTATAAAAGTGCAATATGGAAAGGGCATAGTCTGTAAATTAAAGATCAGGTCATGTCTGAAACACTTATTAGTTTTGTGACTTAGATAAAGGAAACAATAAAAATGGGATCTCATTTAGCCAAAGTTGACATTGAACTTTTGATCTTCCTGATTCCACCTTCCAAATGCCAATTTTGTAGGAATGGGCTTCCATGCCCTGCTGGTCTTGTGGCTTTTGACAGGTGATACAAACATCTTGGTTTCTGTCCCCTCAGCTTTAAAATGTTTTTAAAATTCTGGACTTGTAAGTATGGGTCGATGATTAAGTAAATCCATATTTTCAGGAAGTTTGACAGAATGGCAATATACATTATTCAGTTGTGAGCAATCCATGGGGATGAAGAGAGTATAGAGAGGCATACTTGAAATGTTAAAAGTCTAAGAATAGAAATAACTTGTTGTCAATGTAGGAGGATGTATGTTGTGTGTCTTCTAAAACAAGGGCAAACCAGGTCATGGAACTCCCACTGAATGCTCTTGGGATCCTTGTTCGGGAAGGAAACCAGAAGTCTATGTAGAGACTACTATACCAAAGTCCTCCATTCAGATATTTCATTTCCATCAAAACATGGAACTGAAGATGAAGCTCTTTGGGCCTCCAAACCAATCCACCTATCAGTAGACTACTACATAGTGGTGTGAGCTTATGCTGTAGGAATCAGACCTACCCTATTATTAGTTCACCAGATCACATGCTATGTTCAGACCTTGGTTTTATTTCACTAAGTTTGGGAGGATAACTTTTCTTAGGTAATGCAGTCACAGATGGTTTTGAATACAGTCCCCTCTGGAACACATTGAGATTTAATGCCTATTATTTGACAGAATAGGCAGGACAAGGTAGTCCCTTTAAAAGGTGCTCAGGCATCCTCCTTTGGGTCCTCCTTGTTATTTATACTTTCTTCGGGTCTGTGGATTGTAGTGTGGGTATCCTGTGATTTGTGGCTAATATCCTCTTATCGGTGAGTACATACCATGCATGATTTTTTGGATCTGGGTTACTTCACTCAGGATATTTTCTAGTTCATCCATTTGCCTGCAACTTCATGATGTCCTTGTTTTTAATAGCTGAGTAGTATTTCATTGTGCAGATGTACCACATTTTCTCTATCTACTCATCAGCTGAGGTACTTCTGGTATGCTTCCAATTTCTGGCTAGTATGAATAAGCTGCTATGAACGTAATGGAAGAAGTGTCCCTGTGGTATGGTAGAGCATATTTTGGGTATATGCCCAAGAGTGGTATTTCTGGGTCTTCAGGTAAAACTATCCCCATTTTTCTGCGAAACTGCCAGATTGATTTCCAAAGTGGTTGTACAAGCTTGCAGTCCCACCGGCATGGAGGAGTGTTCCTCTTTCTCCATACTTTGCCAGCGTGTGCTATCAGTTGAAGTTTTGATCTTATCCATTCTGATTGGTATAATTGGATGTAAAGTGAATAAATAAAAAATTTACTGGGAAGAAAAGATGCTCAGGACTCTACCACTTATATGGATTCATTTGTCTTGAATAAGACGTCTACTATAAAATCTTGTTTTGTTAGGTCTCATATGACCTTTTAGACTCTCATCAGGCTGTCTTGGAGGTCTTCTAGCTAGAAGGCCACAACCTCTCAGCCTGAAGATACAAATCTACAGTACTAACTACCCAGGAGGCCGAGGCAGGAGGATTACAAGTTCAAGGACTATCTGGACCATGTAGTGAGTCCAACTCAAAATGAAACAACTAGTTTTTCTGTAACAAATGAAAAAAGAAAGAAGGATGAAGGATGAATTAACCTGAGGCTATAGGTCAATCCAGAGAACTTGCTTGTCAATTGCATAGCCCTAGCTTCACTATCCAGCATGGCATAAGTCCAGAATTAATTAATTAATGAGGAGCCAAACTGAACATCTTGTCTTTTTTTTTAATTAGATATTTTCTTTATTTACATTTCAAATGCTATACCCTTTCCTAGTTTCCTCTCTGAAAATCACCTATCCCCTTCGACCTCCCCCTGCTCTACAACCCCCCCATTCCTGCTCCCTATCCCAGGCCTTCCCCTATAGTGGGGCATAGAATCTTTGCAAGACCAAGGGCCTCTCTTCCCATTGATGGCCAACTAGGCCCTCCTCTACTACATATGCATCTAGAGACACATGTCTCACCATGTGTTTTTGGTTTTTTGGGTTTTTTTTTTTTTGATTGGCAATTTAGTCCCAGGGAGCTCTGGGGGTACCCTGATATACCACCTCACACCAATCAGAATGGCTAAGATCCAAAATTCAGGTGACAGAAGATGCTGGCCAGGATGTGGAGAAAGAGGAACACTCCTATATTGCTGATGGGATTGTGAGCTGGAATTACCACTCTGAAAATCAGTTTGGTGGATCCTCAGAAAATTGGACATAGTACTACCGGAGGATCCAGAAATACAAGTCCTAGGCATATACTCAGAAGATGTTCCAACTTGTCATAAGGATACATGCTCCACTATGTTCATAGCAACCTTATTTATAATAGCCAGAAGCTGGAAAGAACCCAGATGTCCCTCAACAGAGGAATGGATAGAGAAAATGTGGCCCTGTACTTACACAATAGAGTACTACTCTGCTATAAAAAACAATGAATTTATGAAATTATGAGACAACCAGGTGGATCTAGAGGATATCATTCTGAGTGAGGTAACCCAATCAAAAAAGATCACACATGATATTCACTCACTGATAAGTGGATATTATCCCAGAAGGTCATAATACCCAAGATACGATTTGCAAAACACATGAACCTGTTGTCTTTTAATGTACCCAGTCTTTATCACAAAATAGGGATGGCCCTAAAACTCAGAAACACAGAACAGCCCTAAGTCAGATACCTAAGGCCAAAAAATAAGCCCCCAAAAAATTTGTAATGGAAAATAGAGACCAAGATGTGAAAATAACTGGCACGCATTGAGAGTTCCATGCTGATAGCTGTGGAGGCTGAATAATGACTATATCAAAGTCCATCATGATTATTTTCTCTATATTCACATTTAGGCAAATGCATGTATTGGGAGGATCTCATCCTGAGTGAGGTAACCCAATCACAAAAGAAGTCACTTGATATGCACTCACTGATAAGTGGATATTAGTCCAGAAACATAGATACCCAAGATACAATTTGCAAAACACAAGAAAATCAAGAAGAAGGAAGACCAACGAAATACCCATGTAAGGAGTTACAGAGACAAAGTTTAGAACTAAGATGAAAAGATGGACCATCCAGAGACTACTCCACCCGGGGATCCATCCCATAATCAGCCACCAAACCCAGACACTATTGCATATGCCAGCAAGATTTTGCTGAGAGGACCCTGATATATCTGTCTCTCGTGAGGTTATGCCAGTGCCTGGAAAACTCAGAAGTGGATGCTCACAGTCAGTTATGGGATGGAACACAGGTCCCCCAATGGAGGAGCTAGAGAAAGTACCTAAGGAGCTAAAGGTGTCTGCAACCCTATAGGTGGAACAACAATATGAACTAACCAGTACCCCCAGAGCTCGTGTCTCTAGCTGCATATGTAGCAGAAGATGGCCTAGTTGGCCATCATTGGGAAGAGAGGCCTTTTGGTCTTGCAAACTTTATATGCCCCAGTACAGGGGAACACCAGTGCCAAGAAGTGGGAGTGGGTGGGTAGGGGAACAGGGCGGGGGGGGGGGAGGCTATAGGGGACTTTCGGGATAGCATTTGAAATGTAAATGAAGAAAATATCTAATTTAAAATTGAAAAAATACATTATGAAAAAAAAGAAAATCTATGCAAAGTTCTGAGATAGTATTAGTAGTTGTTGATGAATAATTGTAATTGCAGTGAAAATTCCCTATCATTGGTTCCTACCAGTGTGAAAGGAGTAAAGTTTACATTGCAAAGCACAGCATTCACAGTCCTCCTGGGAATCTCACTCCTCTTTTATGTTTTTGTACTTTTTTTCTTTTTAAATGAAAGGGGCACCCTTCGTAAGATATTATAAGGAAGAACTCCCCACCCCAATGGAGGCTCTCTGATCTCTGTGAGTTCCCATGAGTCCCAATCAGTTGATTCAGTGATATCCCAGATACTACTTGTTTTTCCGATCCTTTCTCCCACACCTCTACAGGACTCTCAGAGCCTAATATTTGGCTGTGGGACTCTGCATCTGCTCCATTTGGTTGTTGGGTGGAGTCTCTTTGGTCTCTCTGATGATGATTAGGCTAGGTTCCAGTGGTCCCAGAATACTCTGCAAGCAGGAAAAACTGTCAAAGGTTTTGTGGCTGGGTAAGATACTGTCTCATATTATAACCCAGGCTAGCCCAGAACTCACTATTTTGCCTCGGCTGGACTCAAAGTCTAAATGATCTTCCTGCCTTGGTTTCCCAAATATTAAGATTGTGGGTGTGAGCCACACACCACACCCAGCCTATTGGTTTTCTTCAAATTCCTATCTTGCTAATGCACATACTGTAATCTTACACATTCAAGAAACGAACAAGATACTTAGTGTCCAGAATGCAGCCTGTTGTTTCATTCCCCCACGTGATTATATTTTGCTCTCTCTTTTTAGAAGGCTTGCCTCTATAGGAGCTTCATGAATCAACTCAGATGAACCCCCACAGGGAGGCTGTTTCTGACACACAGCAATAGAATTCCTTCCTTCTGTTGTGAGGCCCCTGCTCTAAACAGACTTCTGCCAAGACATCAGGACAAGTTTATTATTTTTCTGGGTGTGTCTGTCTGTTGCCCTTTAGGAGACTGTGAAATCCTCACTCTCTTGAAGCTTACAATGCAAAAAAGAAGAGCCAGACAGCACATGAATAAATCTATGATTGAATTGTGCTCTAAGGAGGGCCTGTGAGGAGTAGAACCAGAGCAGCTGGTGAGACCATTCAGTAAGTAAGGGTGTGCTGCACAAGTAGGAGAACATGGGTTCAACTCCCAGAACTGAGGTAGAAAGCTGGGTGTTGTGGTCCTGGGTGCACCTATAATCCTGGGGCTGGACAGTTGGAGAAAGGAAGATCACTGGCACTTGTTGAGCTCAGTTGGTGAGCTCAAGATTCAGTGAGAAATTTCATCTCAAAATAATATGGTAGAAAGTTACAGAGGCAGATTTCTGCAATGCAGTTACTGGCTCAAAGCACACGTGAATATACTCATAGACACAGAACATATGCATAAAAAAAAAGAATCAGTGAGGGGTGGGCCTACATTCTGGTGAGCGGGACAGAGATTTGGGTTGAGCTGGAGGGATGAGATATTCACTTTCCTCAGATGCTTAACCCAGAGGAGAGCCCAAGGCCTGACATATAGTAGGATGCACTGAATACTAAATGAAGCAGCTCTGCCACATTCACAAGCTTCATGGAAGGATCACAAGTGATAGCATCTGCAGAAGCCCTTTAGAGAGGATAAAGTGCAGCACAAACGTCGCTTTATTACAGGGTGTACACTGAGAAGGCAGGAGGCAGCCTTTGCTCTTTCTTCTATCTGAGAGAACTTCTGCAAACAGGCAAATTCTGCCTGAGCCAAGTGCATTCAGGCATCCAGTGTCTTCCTAAACATCATATTCCCATTCTATTGGGATGATCAGCATTGCTGTTAATGAGATACAGGAGAGAGTAGACACAAGGCTTGTGTGGGTGTAGCTTTGGATGTAGTCCTGGCATGGGAGGCTAGCCAGCTCTCTAGTACATTGACTTGAAGATCCAACTGGATGATTTTCAGAAGAAGGGGGGATGCTAAGAAGAGTGGAAAATAGGGGAGTTGATTATGAGTAGGAATAGTAACTCCATGTTTGCCTCTCCATCTGTTCTGATTCCGTGGCCAAGTGTTTAGTTTCCTCTTTCTGCTTCCTTTACTTTCCTGACTTAAAATATTTCTCATTTCTAGTAAGACCAAAAAAGAATTGAGATATATTTAACATCTACTATGTAAATGACACTATGGCATGTGTTTCTACAGCATGAAGGACAGAATTTCAGAAGTTAGACTGCCTAGACTTGTACCCTCTCACATCAAAACACATGAATCCAAAATATTCACCTACTTTATGTTCAGCATAGTACTACTGGAAACAGGAAGGAGACATTACTGTCCTGTGTGAAAGTTGTGTGCCTCCTATTCCCAATTCTCCCTGCATGATGAGGCAAAATGATATCATTTTCTGTGACTCAAGTCCATCTGTCTGTGAGGGTATAGATTATATATTATAAATTATTTTCAAGCCATGTTTCCAAGGGAAGCTGGATTTTTGAGCAGGATATTGCAGAGATGCTATGAGAGTAAAAAACAGAACTTGTAGAAAACAGGCACACCCATTTTGCTTCAACAAGAGGTACTAAATTTGGTTTCTATGTGCATATTCATCTTTAGAGTAAGATTTCCATGGAAATAGATTTTAAATACAAACTATGTTTTTAATCACTAAAGAATCAAATACTTATTTCTGGGGCAATATTCTATAGTTTGAAAGGGACAGGGGCTATGTAGCTCACAGTGCTAACCCTTACAAGGCCCTGGATTTAATCCCTAGAACAAGAAGAATGAAACAAACCTGAAGGTGGGGGAAGAGGAATTCTGACAGTATTATATGTCATTTGATAACATCAAAGCTTCTAGATTTAAAGAATGAGAGCTGAAGAGAAGGGAACTAGGGCCAGTGAGCTATCTCAGTGGGTAACTCCCAAGCCTTTGGAGCTCAGAATGAGCCCTGAGTCCCACATGTGGAAGGAGATTGCCAGCTTCCATATGTTGTTAGCTCATGTCTGTTATCTTTGAGGGTAGAAGATGGTCATGAATTCAAAGCCAGCCTCAGAGACATAGTGAATTCAAGTCTAGCATGAGCTATACACTGAGACCATGCACATAAGGGTCACTTCCCTTTATTAAGATTCTCTGTGGCATGCAGACAAAAGCCAGGGCACTGCAGGAATAACAGCTACTTTATATCTTAATGTGTTTGAAAAAATGATGATAAAAGTTTTTACCAGAATCTGATCATGGGCGAATCCATGCAGCACCACTGAAAACAATCTTATTGGCCATACTGGTGCATGATCACTAAACTGCCAAATGTTAGGCTTTGTGTGGAAATATGTGACCTGACATACCATCTACGTCTACGTCTACGTCTACATCTACATCTATCTATCTATCTATCTATCTATCTATCTCTGTGTGTATGTGTATATTTATATATAATTTATTATATTTATGTTTATTCTTCTTCTTGTTCATTTAGTTCTCTTTCTATCACATAAGGCTCCTTAAACAGAGAAATATTGTGCCCCCTCAATGTAAATTACATAATTTATGTTTGTCTTTCCGATCTCATACACTTATTAGCATGCCTTACTCAATAATGTTGGGGTGCAAGTATGTATGTGTGTGCATGTAGAGACCACTGGTCAATGTACATTTTACTCCTCAGTTGCTCTCTACCTTAGTTTTTGAGGCAGGGTCTTTCACTGAACCTGGAGATCACTAATGTAGCTGAAGCTGGTCAGCAAGTCCGGGGAATCCCCTTGTCTCTATCTACCCAGGACTGGGATTACAGGTGCATACTACAACACTCCACTTTTTTACATGGTAATGGGCATCCAAATTCAGGCTTGCATGACAAGCACTCACTAATTGAACCACCCCCCAGCCCTCAATAATACTGCCCTAAATACTTGATATTTCAATGACGTACATTTTTCCATACCAATGATTAGAAATTCACATAGCTGCAATATCAAGAAATTCATAATATCTACTCTCAAGAATTCTGAGTGTGTGTTTCCTATCTTGAGAAGTTGAACTAGAGTACAGGTAAACTTCCTTGAATGTCTTTTAGTGAAACACTATGAAGGGAAAATAACTAGTGTGCAGACTGATTTAGAAAGGGGTACACAGAATTGGAGACAGTAAGAAAAATGCTATACACTCTGGAGTCACTAATGGGTAAGTGGAACAGTAGCAATCCTACCACATTACTAGAGAAATATTGTCAAAAAAATACACAAGGAAGGAGGGTTGATGACAGGAAAGATGTGGTGAGTGGTTTGTGCTTGGGATAGAAATGACTTAGAACAGAATTCATAGTCAACTGACTGGCAAGACCATCCAGACCTATTGGATGGTCTACCACTCAGATGGGCTGGCCACTTCTAAATCCCTCTTCCAAAGCTTTTATCTCTCGTTCTCAGCTCTCAAGCCATAACTGTTGCTTTAATCTTTGTTTAGTCCTCAAGATGCAACAAGCATTTAGTTTAAAAGAGAGATCCTTGGCTTGGCGGGAACATGGATTTTCAGGCATTATGGAAGGATTAGGAACAACTGGGAGGACTTCCCACAGGAGGTCAGCAATTGTCCTGATTAGGTTACATGAAAAACAAGGGCATCTAACTTGTAAAGGAGAATTATGAGCTGGGATTTATAGATCAATGGTAGCTCTCACATGCTTAGTGTAAGTGGAGAGCCTGGCTTCCAACCCCAGCAATGCCTGCTCTAATGTATGTTTTTCCTGAGTTAGAAAATTTAGTGAATTGTTGTGGAAAAATGTCTGGACTTAGTTATGTGGATTGTGGATGTCTCTACTAAACATTGTTGGCAAGGAAAGCAGAAAACACAGTTATTGTAAGACTGCTTCTTTTAAGTGTCTCAAGCATTTCCTAGGGAGAGGATGTTCTGAGTTCAGGTCAGTTGGCATGGGTCTGTCCAGAAATGCTCAAGTAGTACAAGAGCTGAAATGACCTCATCTACTTTCTCCTGATTCCCTATCAGTCACATATACATCCCACAGTAGCAAATGGTGCAAGTGTGTATGTGTGTGCATGTTTATGTGCTTCTGTGAACGGACAACCTGACCACAGAGCTGGCCTGAACAGAGAACGACAGGCAGAGGAGTGCATCAATTTGGTACATCACAGATTTGAAGCCTTGTAAGCTATTCTGGGCATAAATCAGCATTGAGTAAGTTCACTTTCAGGATTTTGGAACCATAGAACTGAAAGACACTTTACCTTTGAGATTCAGTATTCTTGTCTTTTCCCTCACCATGTGTCCTTGAGAAGCCTCAGCCCAGATACATACAGACATTGGTACCACAGCCTGCATATGCCATTTCCACTGCAGTCCAGCAAGCTTTGTGTGGCATCCCAGATTGACTCAAAGATCATGTATCACAGACCATCAAAGTGAGAAAGCAAATCTTTTGGGTTCAGACATAAAGAACCTGACCAAAGGTCGAACTCAAATTAACTAACAGGCTGGTACCTAGCACCAGTTTCCAGGTTATTTCCCAACAAATCTACACCACCAGATTACAAACCCACCCCTGACACTTCACTTCCTAGCAACCACAAGGAAAACAGAAGTGAAGTTTATGGTTTGGCTCCCAGCACCAGTCAATTATGATGAAGGCCATAATGCCCCCCATAAGATGTGTACCAGGCTAGATATCCCCTTTTTGCCTCTGTAAATGCTTGCCTGAAACTGGGCTCAGGGCTCCACCTTCCTGCTGTGTCAGGGTTGGCAGGGAGCCCAAGCTCCAGCTTGAATTAAAAGACCCTAATCAACTCCTTGGTGGTCTTTTGGAGTTCATGGACACTTCCTGGCACATCAGAAATGGACTCATAGACACATTTCTTCCAGATTACTCTAGTCCATATTCTGTTGTATTCAGTAAATGACAATGAAGAAAAACATTCTAATGGCCTACTGTTTACAGTGACCATGCACATATTGCTGGATGCTTCTTAACTATTAAAATGTTCCAAATCTAACCTCCTCCACCGCAAACAAGAAGGCTTAATAGTATTCTGCCATTCTAAGTAGTAATAGCAAAAAATTACTCTGGCACAAATGCATGTTTTCCTCTTAAAAATGAATAAAAGAGCAATTATCTAATTAGTGTCTGCAGGAAGGAAGACAAGGCTACCAAAGGGATTTAACTGTACCTGTGCTCTCAGAAATGACAAAAATGCTGAGATGAGAGAAGTGAGAACAAGTGAGTTAAAAGGGTTGAGAGGTCAAATCTTTTACATTCAGACTTCATTTTAGAGAACTTGAACTCAGGCAAACTAACAGGCTGGTGCATTAATTTCCAAGTTATCCTCCAACAAAACCCGAGTCTCCAGTCTCTAGGCTTACCCCCCAAAAGACCTGCATCTTCAGATTACACCCCCCAAAAAGACCAGTGTCTGTAGGTTATTACCCCAACACATTTGCACCCCCAGGTTACAAACACACCCCTGCCTAATGACCACCAATGGAGAGGGAAATAGGAACTAAGTTTACCAATTGATTTCTAGCACCAGCCAATTATGTTAAAGGCCATAGTAACTTTCCGATTAGATGCTTACTCACTCACCCCGAGCACTGTCTTTGTTTGCTGCTTACTATAAAGTCTTTCCCCAATAGATATTCAGGGCTCATTTCTCCATCAAAAACCATCCTGCATGTTGGTGGTGAATTTAGAGGCCCAGACTAGCTTGAATAGATTAAAGACCCTGCTATGGGTTGAATCAGATAGACTCTTGTCTAGTTTTTTTCTTTGTTTATGGGTTTGTTTGTTTGTTTTTGGCTAGGGGTGGGTGTGGGACATTACTAACACTCACCTGCCACTACATGGTCTTGTACTAGGCAGCCTTCTACAACTGAGCTATATTTCCAGCAAGAAAGCAGCTTCAAAACCACTCTAAACGTAATTAGCAAAAAAGAATTGCATCAATGTGGACTTTACATTTACACTGACACGGGCAAAGGAGTCCCTTGACAAGTATAAGGGTAGAAATATGCTATAAAGGTCAGTGTGGTGGTTTGAATGAGAATGGCCTCAGAAGGGTCATAGATTTGAATGTTTGCTCTGGATTTTGTGGGCTAGTTGGGAAGGATTAGAGGTATGTGGCCTTGTCAGAGGATGTGTGTCTACTACGAGTGGGCTTTGAGATTTCAAAAGGCCAGGGCATTTTCCCATCAGATCGTTTGTTCTTCCTCAGCTACTTCTACAACACAACATATGCATGGTACCTCTATGCTCCTGGCCCTGAGGGTCACAGACTTTACTACCCTCTGAAATTGTGAGTCTCAACTTTATTTTTTTTAAGATTTTATTTATTTATTATATGTAAGTGCACTGTAGCTGTCTTCAGACACCACAGAAGAGGGCATCAGATCTCATTATGGATGGTTGTGAGCCATCATGTGGTTGCTGGGATTTGAACTCAGGACCTTCGGAAGGGCAGTCAGTGCTCTTAACCGCTGAGCCATCTCTCCAGCCCAAGTCTCAACTTTAAATGATCTCTTTTATAAGTTGCTTTTGTCATGGGGGTCTCTTCACAGCAATAGAAATGTAATGAAGACAGCAAGATGGATATATTATGGCGACAAGTTCTACAGCAACGTAGTCACTTCTCAAAAATTCTATGGACTAGGATCTAGCTTCTCTCAAGGCCCCAGGATGAAGGAAGAGCAGTGCTGCCCTGGGCTCTTCTACATGTTTGCAGAACAAGTACAGGGAAGGCAGGAATAGTGCTTATTTCTATACCATGTTGTTTCTCAGCTGACAAACAGGCTGGAGTATGAGAGCCAGTGCAACTGCTCGGTGTGGCAAGTCCATGTCATTTCTTACTCCCTTTCTTCTACTTCTCCTCTTCTTCCTCCTCCAACGTGAGATGGGGACTCACTTGGTAGTACAGGCTAGCCAGGAACCTGGTACAGAACCACGAGTAGCCTGCAGCTTCCCATCTTCCTGAGTCTGTTTCCTAGGAGAATACATAGGTGTTCCATGGACTGGCTTCTCTTTTCAACAGGGTCAAAATACCATCTAGAAAGACGAGACTACTCTTGATGCTGGAAACAGGTAAGAGTGTTTGATTTGGTTTGGTGCTACCCACACTCCAGTGTAGTTTGCTTGACAGGCCAAGAAGCCTGAAAGCACTCACGAGGCAAAGAGTTTCACGGAAACTTAACCTCCTGGAACCAGGCATTCTCATATCCCATATACTCATACCCTTTCTCCGCATTAGTCTGGTGTATGGATCCACGTGCTCTCTTTTAGTATTATTTTATTATAAGTGCCTTTAAAGATCGAATTTTGACATAGCTAAGCCTCCCCCAGTGTTCCAATGTCAGAAAATCCTTGAAGCCAACAAACTTGGAATTCAGTAGGAATTCGGTAAGAAGATCATCTATTCAGTAACATTCAAATTTACTTCTAGTAGAGAGGGGGAAACTAATTAGGCATTACAAAGAACAGAGCTAGACTAGCTAGGGGCTGCTGGCCTGCAGAGTGTTTACTTGAGACAATAGCCAGTCTTACCCAGACAAGGGAATTCACAATGGCCTAGTGAATATGTGGGTTTACCATGAAAGAGTTAGGGAATCTCCCCGAGACAGGTTTCTTCACTAGGCCCAAAGAAACAGCATAATCTGGCATTTACTAAGAACCCCTGGTGGTGGGCTTAACAATAGACTAGCATTACACCTGGCACCATTCTTAGTGGCAGCTGCCTGGTCCCCACCTTCTTCTGATGTATACATTCCTAATGTTTTGTGTCACTGTAACTTGGCAGATGTATCTCGCCTGGTTTCTTGTTATTCTTCTGTATAAAAAGTTCGATGCTCGACTTGACAAATTACATTCAGATTCTACACAATCTCTTGTGTCGCATCTGTCTGTCATTCATTCGCTGACTCCTTGTCCACCTGTAACCAGAGACCCATTCTACACAGACAAGGGACCAAAAGGGTCTGCGGCAGTTTGGTTTTCACATAAATTCTCCATATATTATCTGGGCTGTCTGGAGATTCATGGGTCAAACAATTTTTCTTTCACAGCTTTTTGAGTAGCTGATACTATAGGCCTGCCAGAGCACCCTGTCTTAAACAGGTGACAATGCTGGGTACTCTTTTTCTTGCAATTCCTTTCACCTGAAAACTTCATTGTATTAGGAATAAAGAATAATTGTGACTTGGGTGTGAAGCTATGAGCCTGTAATCCAGCAACTCAAAAGGCTGAAGCAGGAGGATTACAAGCTCAAGCAAGTCTAAATTACATGATGAGAAACCCCCATGATAAGAAGAATGGATTGATTAAAGTCAAACCAAAACAGAGAAATATGAAGTGGGCAAAGTGCATGACAAATGACCACATATTTTCATTACCAATAAAGTGTCTGCTAGCTGCTAGCTGCTACTTTACTATGGTTTTGCTTCCCAAGAGTTTCCTTCCCAGTTAACTGACCCAAATAACTGCTGAGATCCTTTAAGCATCAAAGAGTTAAGCAGAGGAGAGCTCCCTTTTCCATTTCTTGCCTTTTTCAGTAAAATTTGCTTTTGACTGAGTACAGTGCTAATGAGGATACTTTCTCTGCTTCTGAGGTACTTTGATGTAAAAAGATAATGACTTTTCAGCCTGCACTTTTACTAGTGAATATAAAAACAGGATGGCTCTTTCAAATATGATATGACATTAAAATGGAGTCATTATCAGCAGCCACAGCAACAGAAGACCAAACTAACAAACACCACCAATGGTGCTTCTGGAGTTGCAGGGGTCTTGGTGTGTTTTATTATTAGTTAACATATATTTAACATTTACCAGCAACTAGTCACTGCACTAATAACTTTATTGAGTTTCTCACAGTTTCTCAGGAAGTAGGAATTGGACCCAGGACATTTGCCCTTACTAAGCAAGTGTTCTCTCACTGATCTATATTATCAAGCCCTACTTTACATTTAATCACAAGACAGAGTCTTACTAAGTTTCCCAGGCTGGTCAGTCCCTCTAAGTGCTGGACTCTAGGCATAGCTATGGTACCTAGTTATCAGATAGATAATTAATCTTGAAAACAATTCTCTGCAATGTATAAAATTATTACCCCCTATTTTATAAATGGGGAAATTAGGCTAGCAGAAGGTAAATATCATACTCAAGACCAAATAGCTAGTAAGTGCTAGAGTCCCAATCACTTTGCCATAGGACATAGGAGAAATGTTGGCTATAATGCTTTTGAGAAAGTGGCAATAATAGTAGTTGATGTTATTACTTTTAATGTTTTATTATATTCATTTATCCTGTGTGTGTGTGTTTCTGTGTGTGTCTGTGTTCTGTGTGTGTGTGTGCTACGGTGTATCTGGGTGTGTTTGTGTCTGGGTGAGTCTGTCTGTGAGAGTATGATTGTGAATATGGCATAAAATGTTTAACAAGGAAAATAGGCTGCAGGAACAGGAGGATCTGCACAGTGGTGAGAAGGGAGTAAGTGACTGGAAGCACTAAGAATTAAGAATACACTTAGACCCAGACCTGGAAACAGGAAGACACAGAAAGAGTGAAAGAAATGAGGAGAGGTTGCAGGGCATGATAGCACATGACGTGAGTCTCAGCACTGGTGAGGCAGAGACAAGTGCATATTTGTGGATGTGAGCCCAGACTGAGCTGTCACACAGATAGACCCTGTCTCCTAAAAACAAACAAACAAACAAACAAACAAACAAACAAAGTTTTTTAAAAATAGTAGTATAGAGGATTCAGATGCTAGAAAACAGTACCAGGCCAGACATGGGAAAAGCAGGTCTAATTAGGGTCTGACCAACAGCAGGCAATCTTGTCTCCAAAGCCATATGCCTAAAAGTAAAATTTTAAATAATTATATTTCAAGTGACAGAAAAAGAGAGCATAGCTGGGCATGGTGGTGCACACCTTACATCCTAGCACTCGGGAGGCAGAGGCTGGCGGATTGTTGAGTTCGAGGCCAGCCTGGTCTACAAAGTGAGTTCCAGGACAACCAGGACTACACAGAGAAACACTGTCTCTAAAAAACAAAACAAAACAAAACAAAACAAAACAAAACAAAACAAAAAAAAAACAGAAAGAAAAAAAAAGAAAAAGAGAGCATTAATTTGGTTGGTTTGTTTCCTTGATTGTTCTTAGAAACCATTATTAGAAGTTGTTTGAGGAGGAAGGGAATAAAGGGCCACTTCATGGCCTGCCATATTAGTGTTTTAATTTCCTTAACTGATGGGGAAATGTTCAGTCTGGTGTCCTTTGCAGTGTAATAAGCCAAAATGACAGTCTAAAGTTCGGCCTTGTGGAGGCTATGCATAGATGAGGAGATAGTAACTGAGTTGTTTTCTGCGTTTAGAAAAGATCTTTCCTTTCAGACTGCCTACTGAAAACCCTTCAACCCCAGTTTCCCCTTTTTTGGGGGTACTGAGTTTCTGGGGCCAAGAGACCCAAAACATGGCTATCTAACTACAGGTCCCTGGTATCCAAGTCCATACTCTGCTTTCCAGAGCACACAGGCAAGTACATGGACACATAGATAAGCACATACAAATGATTACAAAATAAATATATAAAAGGTCCAATATGTCATTTTTATACTTGTCATTAATAGTAATATCCCAAAGTACATTATAAATCTTACTTAAGGTAAAAGGTGTTAAATATACCAGAATTGGATTTAGAAGCAAACAAATGCCTAATATTATGGCTCTCTGTTCGCCATGTCTATCTTTTGGACAGTAAGACAAAAAAAGCCCTGGTTCAGAATTCTGTGTTATTCTCTTGCTTTTTAAAGAGAGCCTAACAGATGTGCTCAACTATAGTCACACAAAGATTTATGGAGTGTACACTATTAATTTAACACGTGGCACTCTAATATGTAAGCAATGCTCTCTTCTTAAATTTCCAATAATCTAGCTAAGAAAGCCACTAAGCAAATCTATAAAATCCCCATTTTTTATGACTTCTGGAAGTAAGTATAGCTTGAATCTCAGAGAATGAGAAGAACCTGTCACTTAACTTGTCTCCACCCATCACAGGTGATGACACACACAGGGTCTCCCACGCACTGGAGCAGAGACTAATGAATTTTCCCCCATCTCCTCTGTCACATTCTTTAGAGTGTCCATTGTTTGAAGTACTTTCTCAGTTGTGATTCAGTGTATAGAAAACTTGTCTCGTTTTAATTTTTTGTAATTATTGAATAATGCTCTCACAAAATTAATGCTTTCAGATAAAAATATTAATAGAATTTACATGCCAATGAGATTCCTCAGTCTATAATTTCTTTGCTTGAGTTTTTAATAAATGTTGTATGGGATAATTCCTGTGTAAAAATGGAGAGCACAGACCTGGAAATGTAGTTAAGCTTGTACTTTACATGCCTAAAACAGATAAATCCTTGCATTCAATATAATGGTACGGGCTTATAATCCCCCTCCAATAATGGAGCATAGTGGGTGTATGTCTGAATGTTGTATTCATAAGACCCTCGGTTTCCTACTCCAGGTCCACAGACAGATTGTTTTCAGGCTCTTCATAAAAGACTGGACGTGGTGGCTCACCCTATAGCCAGAGGACTAGGGCAGTTGAAACAGGTTTATATGATTTTGAGTGAAATCTGAGCTGCAAAGTGATACCTGGTCTCAACGATGTGCAAAACATACACTTTTAAAAGCAGGGGTTTTGGGTTTTGCTTTTGATTTTGTTTCTTTTGACCAAAGTATGGCTTGTGAAACAGCATCTTGCCAATCCAAATCTGTTCTTCTTTGGATGGTGTGGCCACGGTGATTTGGGGACAGCAGTGGTGGTATCCATGGCTTTAGGTACATATGTAGCAGAGGGTGGGCTTATCTGACATTAGTGGGAAGGGAGGCCCTTGGTCCTGTGGAGGCTTGATACCCCAGTGTAGGGGGATGCTAGATCTGTGAGGTGGGAGTGGTTGAGTAGGTGGAAGAGCACCCTCATCAAGGCAAAGGAGAGTGGGTAAAAGGGGGAGGTGGAGTTTGTGGAGGAGTAACTGGGAAGGGGGATAACATTTGAAGTGTAAATGCATAAAAGGAATAATAAAAATAAAATAAAATACAATAAAATAAAAACAGGAGAACATTCAAAGGCCTGTATTTATAAACTGTGTTTGTTCAGAAGTAGGGCGCAGCTAAGTTGGTAGAGTGCTTGACCAGCATGCACAAAGTACTGAGTTTGATCCTCAGCACAACAAACCAACAGGAAAAGCAACTTACATCCAAGGGAGCTTGGATGCTGGGAAGTGCTTGCTGATGTTGACTTGATATGGCTGTCTCCAGAGAGGCTGTGCCAGAGCCTGACAGATACAGAGGTGGATGCTCACAGTCAGCCATTGGACTGAGTTTGGGGTCCCCTGATCGAAGAGTTGAAGAAGTAACTAAAGTAGCTGGGAGGGGGTGTTGCAGCCCCATAGAGGGAGTAACAGTGTCAATGGGCCAGACCCCCCCTGGAGCTCCCAGGGAGTGGACCACCAACCAAAGAATACACATGGAGGAACCCATGGTTCTGGTCACATATGAGGTAGAGGATGGCCTTGTTGGACATCACTGGGAGGAGAGGTCCTTGGGCCTGAGGGTGTTCATTGTCCCGATGTAGGGAAATGCCAGGGCAGGAAGAAGGGAGTGGGTGGGTGGGGGAGCACCCTCATAGAGGCAGGGAGAGGGGGGGTGGGCAAGGGTATTTCAGAAGGTGAGACCTGGAAAGGGGAAAATATTTGAAATGTAAATAAAGAAAATATCCAATAAAAATGGGATACAGCGCTAAACAAAGAGTTTTCAACTGAGGTATCTCAAATGGCTCTGAGAAACACTTAAAGAAAATTACAGCGTCTTGAGCTCTGTGTATATATTGGATATTAGTCCCCTATCAGGTTTAGGATTGGTAAAAATTATTTCCCAATCTGTTAGTGGCCTTTTTGACTTATTGACAATATCTCTTTCCCCTACAGAAGCTTTACAATTTTATGAAGTCCCATTTGTCGATTCTTGATCTTAAGAAACAGGCCGTTGCTGTTCTGTTTAGGAATTTTTCCCCTATGCCCATATCTTTGAGCACACTTTCTCCTCTATAAATTTCAGTGTCTCTGGTTTTATGTGAAGGTCTTGGTCCACTTAAACTTGAGCTTTGTAGAAGGAGATAAGAATGGATCAATTCGCATTCTTCTACATGATAACCGCCAGTTGTATCAGGACCATTTTTTGAAAATGCTGTATTTATTCCACTGGATGGTTTTAGCTCCCTTGTCAAAGATCAGGTAACCATAGGTGTGTGGGTTCATTTCTGGGTCTTTAATTCTATTCCATTGATCTACCTGTCTATCGCTGTACCAGTACCATGCAATTTTTATCACAATTGCTCTCTAGTACAGCTTGAGGTCAGGCATGGTGATTCCCCCAGATGTTCTTTTATTGTTGAGAATACTTTTTACTATCCTAGTTTTTTTTTTTTTTTAATTTCAGATGAATTTGCAAATTGCCCTTTCTAACTGAGTGAATAATTGAGTTGGAATTTTGATGAGGATTGCATTGAATCTGGAGACTGCTTTTGGCGGGATAGCCATTTTTTAATATATTAATCCTGCAAATCCATGAGCATGGGAGATCTTTTCATCTTCTGAGATCTTCTTCAATTTCTTTCTTCAGAGACTTGAAGTTCTGAACTCCAGAAAATCAAATAACCCCATTAAAAATGGGGTAGAGAGCTAAACAAAGAATTCTCAACCAAGGAATACTGAAGGGCTGAGAAGCACTTGAAAAAAAAATGTTCAACATCCTTAATCATCAGGGAAATGCAAATCAAAACAACCCTGAGATTCCTTACACCAGTCAGAATGGCTAAGATAAAAAATTCAGGTGACAGCAGATGCTGGTGTGAATATGGAGAAAGAGGAACACTCCTCCATTGTTGGTGGGATTGCAAGCTTATTCAACCACTCTGGAAATCAGTCTGGCAGTTTCTCACAAAACTGGACATAGTACTAAAGGTAGATCCTGCAATACCTCTCCTGGCCATATACCCAGAAGATGTTCCAACTGGTAATAAGGACACATGCTCCACTCTGTTCATAGCAGCCCTATTTATAATAGCCAGAAGCTGGAAAGAACCCAGATGTCCCTCAACAGAGGAATGGATACAGAAAATGTGGTACATTTACACAATGGAGTACTACTCAGCTATTAAAAACAATGAATTTAGGAAATTCTTGGGCAAATGGATGTATCTGGAAGATATCATCCTGAGTTAGGTAACCCAATCACAAAAGAAGTCACTTCATATGCATTCACTGATAAGTGGATATTAACCTAGAATAGCCAAGATACAACTCCCAAAACACAAGAAAATGAAAAAGGAAGAACAACTCATGGATACTTCATTCCTCCCTAGAATAGGGAATAAAATATCCATGGCAGGAGTTGCAAAGACAAAGTTTAGAGCTAAGACGAAAGGATGGGCCATCCAGAGACTGCCCAACCCGGGGGTCCATCCCATAATGAGCTACCAAACGCAGACACTATTTCATACGCCAGCAAGATTTTGCTCAAAGGACTTGATATAGCTGTCTCCTGTGAGGCTTTGCCAGTGCCTGACAAATACAGAAGTGGATGCTCACAGTCATCTATAGGATGAAACACAGGGCCCCCAATATAGGAGCTAGAAAAAGTACCCAAGAGCTGAAGGGGTCTGCACCCTATAGGTGGAACAACAGTATGAACTAATCAGTACCCCCAGATCTTGTGTCTCTAGCTGCATATGTAGCAGAAGATGGCCTATTTGGCCATCATTGGGAAGAGAGGACCCTTGGTCTAGCAAACTTTATATGTTCTAGTACAGGGGAAAACCAGGGCCAAGAAGGGGGAGTGAGTGGGTAGGGGAGCAGGGAAGGGGGGACGGGTATAGGGAACTTTTGGGATAGCATCTGAAATGTAAATGAAGAAAATATCCAATAAAAAAAAAGAAAAAAAGAAAAAAATTTCAACATTCTTAGTTATCAGGAAAATGCAAATCAAAAAGGCCCTGAGATTCCATCTCACAACAGTCAGAGTGGTTAAGATTAAAAACTCAGCTGACCTGCATATGCAGCAGAGGATGGCCTAGTAGGACTGACATCAATGGAAGGATAGGCCCTTTGTCCTTTGAAGGCTCTGTGCCCCAGTGTAGGGGAATGCCAGGGCCAGGAAGTAGGAGTGGGTAGGTTGGTGAGGAGGGAGAGGATATTTTTTGGAAGGGAAACCAGGAAAGGGGATGACATTTGAAATGTAAATAAGGAAAATATCCAATAAAAAAAAAAGCTCAGCTGACAGCAGATGTTGGTGAGGATGTGGAGATAGAGAAACACTCCTTCACTGCTGGTGGGATTGTAAGCTGGTACAACCCCTGTGGAAATCAGTCTGTCGGGACCTCAGAAAATTGGACATGGTACTGAGGATCCAGCTATACCCCTCCTGGGCATATGCCCAGAAGGTGCTACAACATGTAATAAGGACACATGCTCCTGTATGTTCATTGCAGCCATATTTATAATAGCCAGAAACTGGAAACATCCCAAATTTTCCTCAACAAAGTAATGAATACAGAAAATCTGTACCCCACTTTTCTTTTTTAATATTTTTTTAATTAGGTATTTTCCTCATTTACATTTCCAATGCTATCCCAAAAGTTCCCCATAGACTCTCCCCCACTCCCCTACCCAACCATTCCCAGTTTTTGGCCCTGGTGTTTCCCTGTACTGGGGCATATAAAGTTTGAGAGACCAATGGGCCGCTCTTTACAGTGATGGCTGACTAGGCCATCTTTTGATACTTATGCAGCTAGAGACAAGAGCTCCGGGGTACTGGTTAGTTCATATTGTTGTTCAACCTATAGAGTTGCAGTTCCCTTTAGCTCCTTGGGTACTTTCTCTAGCTCCTCCATTGGGGGCCCTGTGATCCATCCAATAGCTGACTGTGAGCATCCACCAATTTCATTTACTGTAGTACTCAAATACTCACTGTGTAAAATGAGAAATTTTCTTTTGCTTTTTTTCCTGACAATTTGGTGTGTGTGGGTGTGTAGACATGTGCATTTGCAGGTCCATATATCCATGTGTGTGAGCCAGTTTCTGTGTACACAGTAGCTGTTACATGTGTAGGAATTCTTGTATATGTTTGAAAAAAAAACCCTAGAGGTCAACTTTGTGTCTTATTCCCCAGGAGCCATCTTCCTGTTTCTTTGTTTTGGTTTTTGTTTTGGTTTTTGTTTTGTTTTGTTTTGTTTTGTTTTGTTTTGTTTTGTTTTGTTCTGTTCTGTTCTGTTCTGTTCTGTTCTGTTCTGTTCTGTTCTGTTCTGTTTTGTTTTGTTTTGTTTTGTTTTGTTTTGTTTTTTAAAGACATCTCTCCCTGAGACTTGGAATTTATTGATTAGGCTAGATTGACTGTCCCTTAAGCCCCAGGGATTCTCCTGTCTTTTTTCATTCTAGTAGTTCATAATTTATATACCCTTTGGTTCAAAGATTTTCAAGTTTTCTGTTAAGTTGCTTTGTCTGTGTTCAGGGCTTGTGTGTCATGTTACATTGTACATGTGGTAGTCAGAGATCGACTTATAGCAGCTGCTCCTCTCCTTTCAACACAGAGGTTGCAAGGGTCAGGCATGGCAAGAAGTGAATTTACACACTAAACCATCTCACGGGTCCTCACAAAAGGGAAGGTTGTGAGGCTCCAGTTCAGGTCCTAAAACTTGCATGGCAAGTGTTTACCAACTGTGACATGGATCCTGCCATCAAACAGAAGATATAAGAAACAAAACAGAAGTATCCCCCTCCCCCTCTATTTTGTTGTCTAGCTAGCAGGATCTAGAAAATAAACAAACCATTTTATAAAAATTAAAGGGATATCACTGTTAAAATACTTGATATATTTTCAAGAAGCAATGTTAAATATTTCTTTTTAGTCATCACACATTTTCTAATATGGGAACTTAGATACCATTTTTAATAATCATTTTCCTTTCATTTCAATTTAAATATTGCTGGATTTATTTATTTTTCTTTCAAATTTTTGAGATAAGTTGATGTGTAGAAGCCCACCTGCCTTACCCTTCTAAGTGCTGTGATTGTGCTTATAAGTGGTAATGCCAGGATCATCCATCAATTTAGATTGTTCATTTGTTTGCTTCAGATTAATCTTTTTCCATATATTTTGATAGAGTTTTCGATATGATAATTACACTATTTCTTTCTTCCCTTTCTGCCTACCAAACCTACCATATTACTTCTCTTTGCTGTTTTCAAGTATATTGTACTCTTCATAAATAGTTGTCACATAACTCCCTCTTTCCCTACCCCCATCACATGTATGTATTTGTGTTAATGTGCATTCCTAAAATATAAATACAACATGAGAAGTCTATTTAATATATCTTCTATGTTTTTGTTTTTAGGGCTGACCATTTGCTTTGTGGTAAATAATTGGGGTGCTCTTCCCTGAAGAAAAGAATTTCTCTTCCTCTCAGTGTTCTTAAGTTGCCTAAAGTTTTTTTAGGTAGTGTAAAGTTCTCTTGACTGTTCAATGTCCACATTAGCATGTCCATTGGCGACACTCTTGTTCAGGTCTCCTATAAGTCAGGTTGGTGAGAATATGAATTTCACCTCTGGCATTCTGGGGAGATACATTATGACAGCAAACTCAATATTCCTCTGGCTCTTTAAACCTTTCATTCTTCTCTTCCCTGAAGTTGCTTAATATGCAAGTAGGCACTTTGTTTTATTGCTGTATTAATGCATTAGACTAGGATCAACAAATACTTGAATTACTTCTAGTTTTCTCTAATTGTCTCAATCTGT
This sequence comes from Mus musculus, assembly GCF_000001635.26. Classification (NCBI taxonomy): domain Eukaryota; kingdom Metazoa; phylum Chordata; class Mammalia; order Rodentia; family Muridae; genus Mus; species Mus musculus. The sequence continues at coordinate 76,164,720 of NC_000086.7, read as the reverse complement.
TGCAAAGAGAAGATTTTGTCCTCTCTTTGCAACTGACTGTATTTCTCTGGGTGCATATAAAGAATCATTTAAAAATAAATGATTAGTCTGGTTATATAACGTAGTATTTGTCCATTCTTCTTCACAATCCATGGCTTCATTAGACCTTGGTAGTTGGGTAGGTTTAAAGTACCAACCGTGATTTCCCACTTGTTGAGTGAGTCTTTTAAGTCCAGTTATAGAGCAGTTGGTTACTGCAAGGATTGGTGCTAAAACTATACCATTAGGGTTATTATGCAATATTGATTGGTAAGGATTTTAGGTATCATAAGTGGGTAGGACTTTTGTTTGCTTCCATCCATTGAAAACATGCATGTGTTTATGGTATCATGAGTGCTAGGTCTCAGGGAGGAGGCTTTTAGGTCAGTTCCAGCTCAGAAGTCTCTGGGCCAGCAACTGATGTGCATGTTTTCTTCACCAATATGGACTTAACTTTCATTCTGTGTGGCAGTCAGGGGCAATAGAAACGACTTGTAATATTCTGGGAGTCTCCTGAAGAACCCTGACAAAAACCTCAAAAAAAGTGTGTCTCTCAGTGGGAGGTAGTGAATTTGTTAGGTTGCCTTTTTACTCTTACATGAAACATTTTCAACAGAAATGGAAAATTGTCATTTAAATTATATATATATATATATATATATGTGTGTGTGTGTGTGTGTGTATCAGAGAATTGTATTGTTCTAAGTGTTTCTTTACATAGTTTCAAGTTATTCCTTGTGCCTCTTCTAAACATCTTTACTGTTATTGTACTCCTTCTGTATTTATCTCACTCATTTTCAGTATTTAGAGATCTCTTTTGAATTTCCCTGATCAGATCATTTATATAATAGTAGTAGCCGCCTCTCTTTAGGTCCTCCATGCTCCCACCACAGCAGGGATGAATTTGGCCTTCCTTAGTCTCTGTAGTTACTCTAGGATATAGACTCATATCTGGATATTTATAGCTAGGACCTCAGAAAAGAGAGAAATAGAGAATATGAAACATTAATCTTTCTGACTCTGAGTTACTTTACTCACAATGATCTCTTACCTTCATCCATTTGCCTGCAAAGTTTTCATGATATCATTTTTCTACACAGCTGAATAATATTGCATAACGTATATATACCACATTTTTTATTATCTGTATGTTTATTGATGGCATATAGAAAAGCTACTGAATTGTCCTAGTTGATTCTATGCCCTGTAGAATTGCTGAAAATTGCTAAATTTGTTTGATGTTCCTCAAAGGTTTCTGTGTTGTAGGGATGCCTATCACAGGATCAGTGTCAATTAACCAAATAAATTAACAGCTCTTATTCGAATTTAAAATATGTGTGGAAACTGATAAATACTTTAAAATAGCTCTCATGGAGCTGGAGAAATGGTAGTGCTAGAACATCCAGTACCGCAAGCACAACAAGCTCCTGGCATGTTGAGGAGAGTTGGGCAATTTCTCTTGGCAACTGATAGCTGCTTAGATGGAGATAGACAGTATTCTTTAATAGTGTGATGCTAGCATGTTACCCACACTCAAGTGGATAGCTGTGTATCCAAGAGTACATAGGCAACACAAATTGGAGTTAATGAGTTTTTAAAATAGGAGGATTCACAGTTGAATGGGTAAGGAAGAAGAGTTAGATCTGGGATGACCAAAATAGATTGTTTGAAATTCTCCAAGAATTCATTTTTTCAAAAACGTTTAACTGGTTTTTTAAGAGTGTTTGTTCTTTCAGAGGATCAGAATTCAGTTCCTACATATAAGCTGGGTGCTTCATGCCTGCCTGCAACTCTAGCTCTAGCTCCAGTAGAAGAGACTTAACATGTTTTTCTGGTGCACTTACTAGTGTGTGTGTGTGTGTGTGTGTGTGTGTGTAACAAGAAACAATAAAACCTCTTTATTGTTTGCTTTTGCTATGGTTTTGCAAATTTATTACAAATTATTCTTCCTGTTACTATAGTGTTAGAATTTTTAAAGGATTAACAGTTCTACATATTCCATAATATGATGAAGTATGATGTCAATTTGTGGTTAAGAAGACATTATTGTCATTTGACTTTTCATTTTCTTTATTCTTTCCTGTAATATCTTGTACAGATGAAATTAGACAGCAGAGATATCTAGAAGCTCTAATGCTGAAGAAGAATACAATGAGGAGAATGGCATACAGTCAGAAAGCTCCAGAGGGCAAGCACTTATACCTGGGCATCCTTGAGGCAGAGGTGAAGTACACTAAACACCACAAGTGATAAAAGCGAGCATGCAGATTTTAGAACTTACACTGTTCTAAGGGTATATTATGTTACATGCTTCATTTTTTTTCAGACATGGAGTTGTACAAGGTTGGTAAGAGATTAATTCCAGTTTAGATGAAAGAAATGTTTAAGTGATAAGAGCTGCTTTACTAATGGAGAGCAGGGGGAGAAATTAACAATGGAGGTAATTGTTTTAAATTTGCCTGGTTGCTCTACTTCCAGGAGTCAATACAGGAGTGTTAAGTGCATGATCAATAGCCTAATCAGTAGAGCAAAGGCATTTTGTTAAAAAACAGTGTCACTGGGTCAAGGGAATAAGGTTGAATGGGAAGAATGTCTTCTTTAACCCTAAAAGCATTATTTGGAACAGTGAACATATTGTAACAGAATTTTTATGTTGGCATAGTCTTTATATTATTTCTAGACAGGTCTCAAGTTTAGTACCATATACAACCAAATGTTAAATACCGCATAAACTGAAGACTGCCAATCTGAAATACTGAGTATAGATAGAATGGACAATACTCTTGTATAGCATCCAGTGAGACAAGCAGACAATTTCAGAGTGTTCAAATACTAAGTCATTTTCCAAAACAAGGCCTAGCATTTAAAAACTGTTTCTAAAAGATACTAAATTCACTGTTGAAAATATGGAAAATAATTTTTCTCAAAATAATACACAGACTTGACAGTAGGGGGAAAAGTGGCGTTTTTTTCAGACAAAGCTTTTCAGCAAATCATCCTCTACTTCATCTGGTAAGGGAACACTAAGGGTTAACTGAAATCAAGAGGCTGAAATGTAACATAGTTCTTTTTGAGATGTGTGTGTTTGTTTGTTTGAAGACAAGGTATTACAAGTTATGTAGAACAAGGTAGTATATCACTTAATATGTAGCCTCGGTTGGTAAAGAACTTCTGATGTTCTTCCTGCCTCAATCTTCCAGTGCTGAGACTAAAGGCATGTATTATATGTTAGTTATCATAATTAATTTCCTTTGTAACAAAACACCATGATCAAGGCAGTTTATAAAAGAAAGAGGGTTAGAGTCCATGATCAGCATGGGGTGGGCAGTGTGTGGCAGCAGGAGGCAGGCCCCTTCAACTATTTCAATAAGCATTTTATTTTTTTATTTTAATCATCAAGAATTTTTAATTTATAAGAAACAAAAAATAGATAGTTGATGATGGTCATTCTTTGTAAATAATTATTATCATTTTGTCCTCATATAAAATTTTATCTTAAGCTATAGTGTAAAAACAGTTTACTACCCTTAAAAATTAATTGTATGAACCAGAAATCTGGAGTACAGAGATACCTTAGTGGTTAAAAGAACACACACAAAAACATAAACAAAAAATGAGAAGATTGAACTTAAGTGAAATTAAGTGAAATGGGATATGAAACACACTCTAGAACTCTCCAGGGGAAACATTTGTACTGTCCTTTACATCTGAACTTGCTTAGGTAACTGGGTCATGGGACAAGAATTTTGAAATGTATCAGTAGTTCAGCTTAACAGTAAGAACTAGTTATTCTTAAGCTGTTATATAGGCATCTGGTGTTAAACAGTGGTTGAATAGGAAAGTCGCCTGAAGGGTAAGAACACTTGCAAAGGAAGAATGAGGACCTGGATCCCACACAAAAAGAGTTTGGTCTTGTTCAAGGGTACATCTGTAATCCCACTGTTGTTGGAATAGAGATAGGATCTGACTAGCTGTGACTTAGCTCCAAGTACTGTAAAGAGGCCCTATCTCAAGGGAGTAATTTGGAAACTAAGAGCAGGATACTTGCTGACACCTGCCCTCAACCTCCTTAAATCTCATAAGTATGTGCTCTCTCTCTCTCTCTCTCTCTCTCTCTCTCTCTCTCTCTCTCTCTCACACACACACACACACACAGAGAGACACACACACACAGACACACACAGTGGCAATTCTGAGAACATTATTTTGTGAAGGAATGGGTTACGATTTTAAGCACAGTCTCCATTCTGTGTTGCAGAGATGAAATACTTCCTTCTGATTAGAAGAATTGAGTTTGATGGAAAGTGGCCTAGCTCTTGCAGGATGAGATTTCTGATACTACTTTCTGTTTGCTTTGATTTGGTTTAGGTTTAGGTTTTTCTTTGTTTGTTTGTTTTGTTTGTTTATTTTCATGGATTGGACCCAGGACTTTAAACATGCTAAGTAAGTGTTCTACAACTGAGCAACATCCTAGGCTCCCAAAAGGGTTTTTTTGTTTGTTTGTTTGTTTTGTTTTTGTCTTTGTTTGTTTGAGATGATATTTCTTGGATGCCAGGCTGCCTATGTAGGGATGACATTAACTCCAGATTCTCTCCTTTCCATCTTCTGGAATTACAGACAATGTACCACTACCCCTAGTTTTATGGAGTGCATAGGCTCCAGCCAAGGGAGATATGGATGATAGACGAGGACTCTACAAATTTAACTACATCCCCAGCCCAAAGTTTGAGGTAAAATTGATAAATTTAGAAAGAAAAAAATGTGTTCCCTTTTGCTGTCATCCAAGATACTCCCAACTGAAAATATTGTAAAGTATATTGAAATCATCTATCCATTGCAAATAGTTTTGAACCATTCATGAATTTCATACCAGAAATCACTGAGAAAAGTAAAAAAAAAAAAACAAAAAACAAAGTGGGGATAGTGGACCATGCATGCAAAACAATTTCTAGTAGCACTGAGACAAGTGCTGGGATTATAGGCAAGCGCTATTACACCCTGATTACATAAAAGTGTTTTGAGAGGTTCTTTCCACATAAGCCTAGCCATTTAAGTTGTATCTCTGGGATCCTTGTAGAAGTGGATGGAGAAAGTAGGTTCATGGAAAGTTGACTTCTGACTTCTGCATGCACACCAAAGCATACACACTCACACATATCATGGGCATAATACCCAATAGTTTTCACTGTTAAAAGAAAATTAGTATTTCTGTCCTTAAGTTTATGAATCTTGTAGTACTGAATTTAATGTAAGTGATTTCTTATGAGAACCACAGCCCTGCTCATGATGAGTATGTATTGGACAACTGAGCTACAATCCCATTCCAGAAAATATTCCTTACACAAATATGATTATTTTATAATTGTATTCAAGTTTTGCATTTATAATATTCTTTGTGCTAGCACCTTCTTCCTGATGTCAGTTACTTTGATCATTTAGAAGTGTTGTAGCAGGACATGGTAATGCCAAATATAGGGGTATTTTGCTTGCTAAGCAACATATGCTAGTGTAAAGCTAGCTTTTTTAGTACTGTCCATATAATGTTATTCACTTACTCTTACAGATTATCATAGACACTTGTCAAATTTTTTACTGTCTCCTTTTGAGTAACTCACTATTCTGCCTCTTTGGTTTAAGAGCTAAAAAGAATGAAAATAAAGCTAAGTTATTGCCAGATCCATTTATTTGAATTGTACCAAGACCTCTCTTTGCTACCTTTATAGCATTTATTTTCCACTCACTTAGTTTTTCTCCCTAGAATTAAGTATTTGTTTACATTTAAATATCATTTTTTAGTGACCACTGTGCATAGAAATACTCAGTAGAAAAATTTGGAATAATTTTCTTTGATCTTAAGGAGTTATATTACAGAACATTATTAAATGTAGATATAGCTCAGTTGGTAGGGTACTTAGCTAGCATGCATGAAACCCTGAGTTCAATCCTCATTACCATATAGTACCATTTGTAGTGGCAAGTGTCTTTAATCCTAGCATTGAAGAGGTTGATGGAGGAGTTTAGAAGTTCAAGATCACAGTTGAATATGTAGTAACTTACTGGTTATCATAAAATTCTGCAACTCCCCCAAAAACATCTCTTTTCTCTCAATTAGGAAGTCAAATGGTTTAGTTGGTAAAATTCACAAGACAGCTAATTTTTATTATTTTATGTTACATGCATATAATTGTCCTTGTGAAAGTGACATGGTCTATAGGTTAGTTCCATAAACTAGTACATAAAAAGTAGTGTCATTCATTCTAGGAGAAAATCACTGATAGAAATAGTCTTGAGAAGCTGATGTGGTGGCACAAGCCTATAATTCCAAACTTCATGAGAATCACAAGTTTCAGGCTAACCTAAACATTATAATGAGAACCTCTCAAAAAAGCAAAGGAGGGGAGGAATAGAGGAAGGAAGAAAGAAAGGAGGGGTTTTAAAAAATACACTTATGGCTTATTCAAAACATGTACTGTCTCATTTATATTATATAACTGGGATCCTTTGCAGACAAGACAAGTAAACAGAGACAGTTGAACAAGGAGGAATGGTAATTGATTGGAAGAGAGACAGCTACAACTAGAAAGAAACCAATTTTTCTCAAGGAGATTACAAGGCATCTCCCATTCTCATGACCACCATATTCGCAGATCTTATGGCCACTATTCCAGAAGAGCACATAGCTGATTCAGGAGAGCGCCTGTTCACTCAGATAGATCTCATGTCTACTCAGGTAGAACTAATAACTATACAGATAGACCACATGATCTCTCAGGTAGATCACATCATAACCATTCATATATACTACACTATAACCTCTCATATAGACCACATCATGACTTCTCAGATAGACTACACCATGACCTCTCAGATAGACCATATTATGATCTCTCAGATAGAGCAAATCCTGAACTCTCAGGTAGACCACACCAGGACTACTCAGATAGACCACACAATGACCAGTCTGATAGACTGTCCCAGTCTCCACAGTCCTTGCTGCCCACGGAGACAGGAACGATACAGACACCTAGGCGGGTTCACGCAGCAACTTCTTTTACTTCGACTTTTTCCCCTACAGCTCTTTTCCCCAGCAGCCTCTTCTTCTACTCATTCTCCTAAAACAGCTTCTTCTACTACTACTAGCTTCTACCCATGGCAAGGGCTAAAACAACTCCTATACTCGCGCCAACTGACCTCATCTAGCTCCACCCCACCTCATCCAATCAGAATTCACACACGCTCCAGGCACGAGCTCAGGTCGTTCACAGATAGGCTGACAGGTCTGGATCACGAGGAACAGTCCAGCCTGGCAGGCAGCCTCACTGCACATGCTTGGGCAAGGTAGTAAACAAGTGGGTTTCACAGGGCCTGCGGCAGCACCTGCTTCCCACATCTCCCCCTTTTGTTTTATTAGTAGCTCTGGGATCAGCATCTGTCTTAGGTTGCCTCCATCCATGCCACATCCTTACCTGTCATGGGAGTGACGAACTCACTTTTGCCATCCTGTCTTAGGTTGGTATGTGCACGCGAGGGTCTTACCCGTCATTGATCCAGCATGTTGAGCCAACATTGGGAGGATGTTCCTGCTTCCAAGACTGCCATAGCCTGCACTAAGGTTCATTTATCAGCCCTGTGCTGCCTTCGCATATGTGCCATCCACCAAAGAATTCCTCTACACACAACAGTCAGCAGGAGTACTCAAAAGGCCATCGCTACCCAATTTTTTAAGAATCCCACAGTTCCCCAGATGATCTCCAGTCATTGCTTTGCAGTTGTGATCTCCACACAGGTGTTGTTCACAGTAACAATCGATGCTCGCAATTCCTTCATCTTTGTGTCAAGATCATGACTCCAGTTTCCTGGCAGCATCACACCAATTGCATGCGACAGATTTGTAGCTCTAGAAAAATTCTGATACTGAACAGAGGTTACACATATTCCTGGCATATGAGTAATGCAGGAAGCAAATACTAACTGCTCCAAAATATTCATCTGTTCCTGCAACCAATCCACTCTTTGGTTAACCATAAGGATACCAGCTTTCAAATTTGTATCCCAGTGGAGCCAAAGCCCCGATTTCCTCTTTTCAGTCATCTTGAAGGGAAGCTAGCATGGTGACTAGGCAAAAGCAAAATTTGAGCAATTCTATTTCCAGGGGAGATGGCAGACACCCCCCTAGGGGAGTAAACCATCATCTTATTTTTGTGAACACCTTATTACTTTCAAAACACAGAAGTACATAAAGAAAAACCTTCTATTCAAACTTGGCTATATGCTGTTCTATACCCCCATACCACACTGCCTTCTGTTCCCTGCCTGTTCACTAAATGTCTTTTCCATATCTTTTCAATGCTTACTGAAATACAGATTTTATAGACATAAATTTGTAACATATTTACATAGAGCATACATATGCATACCTAAGAACTTTAAGTGTTTTTATCTTCCACAAAACAATGGTCCCTTTCATAGTGTTGTTTTCCTTCTAATACAATTGGCTAGTCCTCCCATCCACTATATAAGACCATCTTTTCTCTTTTTCTTTCATTTAAAGCATTCTCCTTTAATGGCTCAAGTTTCTACTACTGAGTCTTCAGGAGCTTTCCTGCAGGTTGCAATGTTTTATCTTTGAGGAAATTGCTCAAAAAGTACCTAACCTTAACTCTTACTGCCTTTATCAGAGTTTAAATGCATGTTCAAGATTTTATAAAGGCAGCCTGGACCCCATAAGTCGAAACTGACTCCTTCAATCTTTGTACAACCTTCCAATCCAGGGGTTCGTGATACTGTTGCCCCTGTTAGTCCTGAAATACTGGGAAGGCCCCTGCAATAGCAGGCACATTTTTCCAGACTTTTGCATGAAGACTACGCTTTCCCCTTTTTTATCCCTCATCTTTATAGGGGGGAGGAAAAGGCAATGGAGGGGCTGATGGTTCGGGCGGCCTACCAGGCCTCAAACTCCAGTGGGACATCCAACTACAGATGTCACTGTCACTATCAGTCCTGTTGCTGTCACTAGTAGACCCTTCAGAGCTAGATTCCTCCTTCTCTTTCTTATCTTTGGTTTGTTGTCTAAGCTGTTTAGGTTTTCGGTGGCTAGCCTGAGAAGCAATCTCCTTAGCCTCCTCAAGTGCCACCACTCCTTCCTCTATTTCAGCATTTTACTTTCCACTGGCGTCCCTCAAGCACACCCTGACCAAGTTCCAGATGACTAACATTTTTACTTTCATTTTAGTCGCAGTTGAACCCATGTTGTTTGGATTCCCTCTGTTTCTATATCTGAGATCCTTAGTGCTCCATCCCCTTTTTTCCGGGGAACCTATCAGGTCTATGCTTTCTTTAGTTGCTGAAATTCCCTTCGTCTCTATTCCTGAGAACCTTAATGCTTCATCTCTATTCCTGAGAACCTTAATGCTGCGTCCCTTTTTTCCCCAGGAACCTTACCTTCATCTCTATACCTGAGATCCTTAATGCTTCATCCCTTTTTCCCGGGAACCTTTCCTTTGTCTCTATACTTGAGAACCTTAATGCTTCATCCATTTTTTCCCAGGAACCTTATAGGTCTGTTCTTTTTTTAAATACCGTTGCTTACCAAAATTTTCTTACCGCTGTTTACTAAGGTTTCCTTACCTCTGTTTACCAAAATTTCCTACCACTGTTTACTAAGGTTTCCTTATCTCTGTTTACTAAAATTTTCTTACTTACTGGTAGTTGCCAACCGAGATAAGTTCCCCGTTCCCCATACGGGCCTCCACTTGTCGCTGGTCCTCTGAGCCGGCCGAGACAGAAACAACACGGACACCAAGGCAGGTTCACGCAGCAACTTCTTTTACTTTGGCTTTTTCCCCTACAACTCTTTTCCCCAGCAGCCTCTTCTTCTACTCATTCTCCTAAAACAGCTTCTTCTACTACTACTCACTTCTACTTATGGCAAGGGCTAAAACAACTCCTATTACAACAGCTTCTCTTACTCCACTTCTACCCATAGCAAGGGCTAAAACAACTCCTATACTCGCGCCAACTGACCTCATCTAGCTCCACCCCACCTCATCCAATCAGAATTCACACACGCTCCAGGCACGAGCTCAGATCATTCACAGATAGGCTGACAGGTGCAGATCACGAGGAACGGTCCAGCCTGGCAGGCAGCCCATGCATGCAGCCTCACTGCTCATGTTCTGGCAAGGCAGTAAACAAGTGGGTTTCATGGGGCCTGCAGCCACACCTGCTTCCCGCAATAGACAACTTCATGACCTGTTAGACTACATCATGACCTCTCTGTTAGACCACACCATGACCTCTCAGATAGACCACACCATGACCTCTCTGTTAGACCACACAATGGACTCTCAGTTAGACCACATCATGACCTCCCAGGTAGGCCACACCATGACCTACTCAGATAGACCACACAATGAACTCTCAGATAGACCACACCATGACCACTCAGACCACTTCCTAACCTCCCAGTTAGCCCACACTATGACTACTCAGGTAGACCACTTCATGACCTCTCAGATAGACCACACCTTGACCACTCAGATAGACTACACCATGACCTCTCAGATAGACCACTTCATGACTACTCAGGTAGATCACATCATGAACTCTCAGGTAGACCACACTGTGACATCTTAGTTAGACCACATCTTGACCACTTAGACCATTTCATGACCTCTCAGGTAGACCACACCATGAGTACTCAGGTAAACCACCTCATGACCACTCAGGTAGACAACCTTGTGATAATTCAAGTAGACCACACCATGAGTACTCAGGTAGACCACATCATGACCACTCAGATAGACCATACCATGAACTTTCAGTTAGACCAATTCATGACTACTCAGGTAGACAATATCATAACCATGCAGGTAGGCTTCAACATGGCCACTCAGATAGATTTCATCTTACCCATACCAAGAGAGTTCTTCCTAGACACTCAGAGATAGCTCATCCTGGCCACACACAGAAAGATAATCAAGCCCAAAGAGGGAGAGCTCATGATAAACATACAGGGTTATCTCATCAAAACCATGACGGAAGATCTCATCATGACCACTCAGGGAGAGCTTATCATGGCCATGCAGGGAGAGCTCATAACAACCAGTCATGGAGAGCTCATAACAACCAGTCATGGAGAAGTTGGAACAACCAGTCACAGAGAGGTCATGACAACCTGTCACAGAGGGGTCATAATAATCAGTCATGGAGAGCTCGTAACATCCAGTCACAGAGAAATCATTTTGACTGCTCATTGAGATCTAGTAGCATCCAGTCATGGATGCTTCATGAAGGAGAAAGATACCATGGTCGAAGAGGAAGAAATGGACCAAGGGATGCATCACCACTAGGATCTGAGCCAGAAATTGACAGGTAGAAACAAAATCAGTACTTTATCAATGTTAGTACAATGTTTGGAATGATAAAGAAATGTATAAGCATTTCTGTGTCTTAATAACTAAATTTGTAGACTGCCCGGGCCTGACCCAGGGCAAAAGCCCCTTCCGCTCCACTTGAGCCCCGGGCTTCCTGGCCAGCGGAGTTGCCTGACACCCGCAAGGGCCCACACAGGATTCTCCATGGGATCCTAAGACCTCTGGTGAGTGGAACACAGCGCCTGCCCCAATCCAATCGCGCGGAACCTGAGACTGCGGTACATAGGGAAGCAGACTACCCGGGCCTGACCCGGGGCAAAATCCCCTTCCGCTGCACTCGAGTCCCGGGCTTCCTTGCCAGCAGAGTCGCCTGACACCCGCAAGGGCCCACACGGGATTCCCCACGGGATCCTAAGACCTCTAGTGAGTGGAACACAACTTCTGCCAGGAGTCCGGTTCGAACACCAGATATCTGGGTACCTTCCCTGCAAGAAGAGAGCTTTCCTGCAGAGAATACTCTACCCACTAAAACCAAGGAGAGTGCTACCCTTCCAGGTCTGCTTATAGAGGCTAACAGAGTCACCTGAAGTACAAGCTCTTAACAGAGACAACTATAACAGCTAGCTTCAGAGATTACCAGATGGCGAAAGGCAAACGTAAGAATCCTACTAACAGAAATCAAGACCACTCACCATCATCGGAACACAGCACTCCCACCCCACCTAGTCCTGGGCACCCCAACACAACCGAAAATCTAGACCCAGATTTAAAAACATTTTTCATGATGATGATAGAGGACATCAAGAAGGACTTTCATAAGTCACTTAAAGAATTACAGGAGAGCACTGCTAAAGAATTACAGGCCCTTAAAGAAAAGCAGGAAAACACAGCCAAACAGGTAGAAGTCCTTAAAGAAAAACAGGAAAACACATCCAAACAGGTAATGGAAATGAACAAAACCATACTAGAACTAAAAAGGGAAGTAGACACAGTAAAGAAAACCCAAAGCGAGGCAACACTGGAGATAGAAACCCTAGGAAAGAGATCTGGAACCATAGATGCAAGCATCAGCAACAGAATACAAGAAATGGAAGAGAGAATCTCAGGTGCAGAAGATTCCATAGAGAACATGGACACAACAGTCAAAGAAAATACAAAATGCAAAAGGATCCTAACTCAAAACATCCAGGAAATTCAGGACACAATGAGAAGACCAAACCTACGGATAATAGGAATTGATGAGAATGAAGATTTTCAACTTAAAGGGCCAGCTAATATCTTCAACAAAATAATTGAAGAAAACTTCCCAAACATAAAGAAAGAGATGCCCATGATCATACAAGAAGCCTACAGAACTCCAAATAGACTGGACCAGAAAAGAAATTCCTCCCGACACATAATAATCAGAACAACAAATGCACTAAATAAAGATAGACTATTAAAAGCAGTAAGGGAGAAAGGTCAAGTAACATATAAAGGAAGGCCTATCAGAATTACACCAGACTTTTCACCAGAGACTATGAAAGCCAGAAGAGTCTGGACAGATGTTATACAGGCACTAAGAGAACACAAATGCCAGCCCAGGCTACTATACCTGGCCAAACTCTCAATTACCATAGATGGAGAAACCAAAGTATTCCACAACAAAACCAAATTCACACAATATCTTTCAACGAATCCAGACCTTCAAAGGATAATAACAGAAAAGAAGCAATACAAGGACGGAAATCACGCCCTAGAACAAACAAGAAAGTAATCCCTCAACAAACCACAAAGAAGACAGCCAAAAGAACAGAATGCCAACTCTAACAACAAAAATAAAAGGAAGCAACAATTACTTTTCCTTAATATCTCTTAATATTAATGGACTCAATTCCCCAATAAAAAGACATAGACTAACAGACTGGCTACACAAACAGGACCCAACATTCTGCTGCTTACAGGAAACCCATCTCAGGGAAAAAGACAGACACTACCTCAGAGTGAAAGGCTGGAAAACAATTTTCCAAGCAAATGGTCTGAAGAAACAAGCTGGAGTAGCCATTCTAATATCGGATAAAATCGACTTCCAACCCCAAGTTATCAAAAAAGACAAGGAGGGACACTTCATACTCATCAAAGGTAAAATCCTCCAAGAGGAACTCTCAATTCTGAATATCTACGCTCCAAATTCAAGGGCAGCCACATTCATTAAAGACATTTTAGTAAAGCTCAAAGCACACATTGCACCTCACACAATAATAGTGGGAGACTTCAACACACCACTTTCATCAAGGGACAGATCGTGGAAACAGAAACTAAACAGGGACACAGTGAAACTAACAGAAGTTATGAAACAAATGGACCTGACAGATATCTACAGAACATTTTATCCTAAAACAAAAGGATATACCTTCTTCTCAGCACATCACGGGACCTTCTCCAAAATTGACCATATAATTAGTCACAAAACAGGCCTCAACAGATACAAAAATATTGAAATTGTCCCATGTATCCTATCAGACCACCATGGCCTAAGACTGATCTTCAATAACAACATAAATAATGGAAAGCCAACATTCACGTGGAAACTGAACAACACTCTTCTCAATGATACCTTGGTCAAGGAAGGAATAAAGAAAGAAATTAAAGACTTTTTAGAGTTTAATGAAAAGGAAGCCACAACGTACCCAAACCTTTGGGACACAATGAAAGCATTTCTAAGAGGGAAACTCATAGCTCTGAATGCCTCCAAGAAGAAACGGGAGAGAGCACATACTAGCAGCTTGACAACACATCTAAAAGCTCTAGAAAAAAAGGAAGCAAATTCACCCAAGAGGAGTAGACGGCAGGAAATAATCAAACTCAGGGGTGAAATCAACCAAGTGGAAACAAGAAGAACTATTCAAAGAATTAACCAAACGAGGAGTTGGTTCTTTGAGAAAATCAACAAGATAGATAAACCCTTAGCTAGACTTACAAAAGGGCACAGGGACAAAATCCTAATTAACAAAATCAGAAATGAAAAGGGAGACATAACAACAGATCCTGAAGAAATCCAAAACACCATCAGATCCTTCTACAAAAGGTTATACTCAACAAAACTGGAAAACCTGGACGAAATGGACAAATTTATGGACAGATACCAGGTACCAAAGTTGAGTCAGGATCAAGTTGACCACCTAAACAGTCCCATATCACCTAAAGAAATAGAAGCAGTTATTAATAGTCTCCCAGCCAAAAAAAGCCCAGGACCAGACGGGTTTAGTGCAGAGTTCTATCAGACCTTCAAAGAAGATCTAATTCCAGTTCTGCACAAACTATTTCACAAAATAGAAGTAGAAGGTACTCTACCCAACTCATTTTATGAAGCCACTATTACTCTGATACCTAAACCACAGAAAGATTCAACAAAGATAGAGAACTTCAGACCAATTTCTCTTATGAATATCGATGCAAAAATCCTCAATAAAATTCTTGCTAACCGAATCCAAGAACATATTAAAGCAATTATCCATCCTGACCAAGTAGGTTTTATTCCAGGGATGCAGGGATGGTTTAATATACAAAAATCCATCAATGTAATCCATTATATAAACAAACTCAAAGACAAAAACCACATGATCATCTCGTTAGATGCAGAAAAAGCATTTGACAAGATTCAACACCCATTCATGATAAAAGTTTTGGAAAGATCAGGAATTCAAGGCCCATACCTAAACATGATAAAAGCAATCTACAGCAAACCAGTAGCCAACATCAAAGTAAATGGAGAGAAGCTGGAAGCAATCCCACTAAAATCAGGGACTAGACAAGGCTGCCCACTTTCTCCCTACCATTTCAACATAGTACTTGAAATATTAGCCAGAGCAATTCGACAACAAAAGGAGATCAAGGGGATACAAATTGGAAAAGAGGAAGTCAAAATATCACTTTTTGCAGATGATATGATAGTATATATAAGTGACCCTAAAAATTCTACCAGAGAACTCCTAAACCTGATAAACAGCTTCGGTGAAGTAGCTGGATATAAAATAAACTCAAACAAGTCAATGGCCTTTCTCTATACAAAGAATAAACAGGCTGAGAAAGAAATTAGGGAAACAACACCCTTCTCAATAGTCACAAATAGTATAAAATATCTTGGCGTAACTCTAACTAAGAAGGTGAAAGATCTGTATGATAAAAACTTCAAATCTCTGAAGAAAGAAATTAAAGAAGATCTCAGAAGATGGAAAGATCTCCCATGCTCATGGATTGGCAGGATCAACATTGTAAAAATGGCTATCTTGCCAAAAGCAATCTACAGATTCAATGCAATCCCCATCAAAATTCCAACTCAATTCTTCAACGAATTAGAAGGAGCAATTTGCAAATTCATCTGGAATAACAAAAAACCTAGGATAGCAAAAAGTCTTCTCAAGGATAAAAGAACCTCTGGTGGAATCACCATGCCTGACCTAAAGCTTTATTATAGAGCAATTGTGATAAAAACTGCATGGTACTGGTATAGAAACAGACAAGTAGACCAATGGAATAGAATTGAAGACCCAGAAATGAACCCACACACCTATGGTCACTTGATCTTCGACAAGGGAGCTAAAACCATCCAGTGGAAGAAAGACAGCATTTTCAACAATTGGTGCTGGCACAACTGGTTGTTATCATGTAGAAGAATGTGAATCGATCCATACTTATCTCCTTGTACTAAGGTCAAATCTAAGTGGATCAAGGAACTTCACATAAAACCAGAGACACTGAAACTTATAGAGGAGAAAGTGGGGAAAAGCCTTGAAGATATGGGCACAGGGGAAAAATTCCTGAACAAAACAGCAATGGCATGTGCTGTAAGATCGAGAATTGACAAATGGGACCTAATGAAACTCCAAAGTTTCTGCAAGGCAAAAGACACCGTCAATAAGACAAAAAGACCACCAACAGATTGGGAAAGGATTTTTACCTATCCTAAATCAGATAGGGGGCTAATATCCAACATATATAAAGAACTCAAGAAGGTGGACTTCAGAAAATCGAACAACCCCATTAAAAAATGGGGCTCAGAACTGAACAAAGAATTCTCACCTGAGGAATACCGAATGGCAGAGAAGCACCTGAAAAAATGTTCAACATCCTTAATCATCAGGGAAATGCAAATCAAAACAACCCTGAGATTCCACCTCACACCAGTCAGAATGGCTAAGATCAAAAATTCAGGTGACAGCAGATGCTGGCGTGGATGTGGAGAAAGAGGAACACTCCTCCATTGTTGGTGGGATTGCAGGCTTGTACAACCACTCTGGAAATCAGTCTGGCGGTTCCTCAGAACACTGGACATAGTACTACCGGAGGATCCAGCAATACCTCTCCTGGGCATTTATCCAGAAGATGCCCCAACTGGTAAGAAGGACACATGCTCCACTATGTTCATAGCAGCCTTATTTATAATAGCCAGAAGCTGGAAAGAACCCAGATGCCCCTCAACAGAGGAATGGATACAGAAAATGTGGTACATCTACACAATGGAGTACTACTCAGCTATTAAAAAGAATGAATTTATGAAATTCCTAGCCAAATGGATGGACCTGGAGAGCATCATCCTGAGTGAGGTAACACATTCACAAAGGAACTCACACAATATGTACTCACTGATAAGTGGATATTAGCCCCAAACCTAGGATTCCCAAGATATAAGGTACAATTTGCTAAACACATGAAACTCAAGAAGAATGAAGACTGAAGTGTGGACACTATGCCCCTCCTTAGAATTGGGAACAAAACACCCATGGAAGGAGTTACAGAGACAAAGTTTGGAGCTGAGATGAAAGGATGGACCATGTAGAGACTGCCATATCCAGGGATCCACCCCATAATCAGCATCCAAACGCTGACACCATTGCATACACTAGCAAGATTTTATTGAAAGGACCCAGATGTAGCTATCTCTTCTGAGACTATGCCGGGGCCTAGCAAACACAGAAGTGGATGCTCACAGTCAGCTAATGGATGGATCACAGGGCTCCCAATGGAGGAGCTAGAGAAAGAACCCAAGGAGCTAAAGGGATCTGCAACCCTATAGGTGGAACAACATTATGAACTAACCAGTACCCCGGAGCTCTTGACTCTAGCTGCATATGTATCAAAAGATGGCCTAATTGGCCATCACTGGAAAGAGAGGCCCATTGGACACGCAAACTTTGTATGCCCCAGTACAGGGGAACGCCAGGGCCAAAAAGGGGGAGTGGGTGGGTAGGGGAGTGGGGGTGGGTGGGTATGGGGGACTTTTGGTATAGCATTGGAAATGTAAATGAGCTAAATACCTAATAAAAAATAGAAAAAAAAAGAAAGAAAAAAAAATTAAAACAGAGAGATGGAGTCTCAGGATCCAAGCTAGCTTTGATGTCACTATGGATCCCAGGTTGGCCTCAAATTTATGACCATTCTGGGTCAGCTTGCTGCCTGCAGGGATTCCATCTGCATGCCATTGCACCCCACATCCATCCAGAAATCTGAAGTGCCATGCTAATTTTTTCTTCAATGTTTTGATTGAGATTCACATGGAATTTATGTTTCAGATGAAAGATAATTGAAATGCTAAGAAAAGAGTCTTCAGTTCATGGATATATTTGTTTCATTTATTTTGATTTTCTCTCAAAATATATTGATTTTATTTTAAAAAAAATAACTAAATTTGTATTTTCCCAATTCAGACACTTTTCCACACAGTAAGAGAAACTTATCTAGTAAGAAACTATAGAGATGATCCCTGAAAGGATAGTCTTTCAGACACTGTTCCAATTCAGGCATGTATTGGAACAATTTTGTGGCTCATGATATCAACTCACATTCATATGCAATTGCCTAAGATTGGTTCCCAGTCTAGCATATCCTACTAGGCCTATCCACTACTCAGAGTAGCTACTCCTTTTGCATCTTCCAAGCTGGTAAGCAAGATAATATACCAACAAATTATGCTAAATTGATATGATAGGATATAACTAATGGTAATCAATCTGTTTCTTTCCTTTATCTCATTCCTTAGGAGTCCTAAAGGCTTTATCAGACAAATTATCTCCCTCTCTGTGTGTCTTTGTATGTATGTGAGTGTATGTATCTGTGTGAGAGAGTGTGCATGTTTGTGTGTGTGGGGAGTGTGTATGTAGTTGTTGATGTAATGCAAATTATGATAGAGCCTGTACACATTAGGCAAGTGATTTATGTCTGAACCACAACCTCAGCCCAACAAGTATATGTTACAGCAGTTTCTCCAAATCCACTGTCCAAATTGTATGCAGTCTTTAGCTGTAGGATCTTGCCTTCAAATTATGTGAGGCAAACAGGACAACAGCAGTAGCCTATATTATTTTGGGAGTCTCTTCTATTCCTGTGTCTAACAATTGAAGAGGAGGTTTCCCGTACCTAGCACAGGGTTTATGTTAGGTAGTCTATGATCCTTGTGGCGAGAACTGACACTTAGAATTGTAAAACTTCATTCAAACTACATACGTACATCTGTTTAAATATGCACAATACATAACATATGTATGTTATTTATTTTTTAATTTCTTACTAGCTACTTTATTTACAATTTAAATGTCCCCTTTCCAAGTCACCCCCCAAAACCCATATCCCATCCACCCTACCCTGTTTCTATGATAGTATTCCCCCACCGATCCACCCACACTGGCTTGCCTGCCCTCCAGTTACGCTACACTGGGGCATCTAGCCTTCACAGGACCAAGGGCATACAATTGATATCCAATAAGGCCATCCTCTGCTACATATGCAGCTAGAGCCATGGGTCCCTCCATGTGTACTCTTTGGTTGGTTGTTTAGTCCCTGGGAGCTCTGGAGGATCTGGTTGGTTCATATTGTTGTTCCTCCTATGGGGCTGCAACCCCATTCAGCTCCTTTGGTACTTTATCTAGCTCCTCCATTGGGGAACCTACACTCAGTTCCATGTTTGGCTGTGAGCATCCACCTCTGTATTTGTCAGACACTGGCAAAGCCTCTCAAAAAATCAGTTATATCAGGCTCCTGTCAGCAAGCACTTCTTGGCATGCTGCAATAGTGTCTGGGTTTGGTAACTGTATATGGGATGGATCCCAAGGTGGAGCAGTCCCTGGATGGCCTTTCCTTCAGTCTCTGCTCCAATCTTTGTCTCTGTAACTCCTCCCATGGGTATTTTGTTCCCCCTTCTAAGGACCGAAGTATCCACACTTTGGTCTTCCTTCTTCTTGAGCTTCATGTGGTCTGTGAATTATATCTTGGGTATTACGATTATGAATTATATCTTGGGTATTATCAGTAAGCGTATACCATATGTGTCCTCACTCGGGATGATATTTTTCTAGTTCCATACATTTGCCTCATAATTTCATGAAGTCATTGTTTTTAATACCTGAGAAGTATTGTGTAAATGTACCACGATTTCTCTTTTCATTCCTCTGATGAAGGACATCTGAGTTCTTTTCAGCTTCTGGCTATTATAAATAAGGCTTCTGAGAATATAGTGGAGCAAGTGTCCTTGTTATATGTTAGAGCATCTTTTGGGTATATGCTCAGGAGTGGTATAGCTGGATCCTCAGGTAGTAGTATGTCCCAATTTTCTAAGGAACCACCAGACTGATTTCCAGTGTGGTTGTATCAGCTTCCAATCCCACCAAAAATGGAGGAGAGTTCCTCTTTCTCCAAATCCTTTTAATGATTGCTTCTATTTCTTAAGGGGTTATGAGGCTGTTTAGATGGGTTATCTTTGACACATTGTATCTATCTAGAAAATTTCCATTTCATCCAGATTTTCCAATTTAGTTGAATATAGGCTTTTGTAGTAGGATCTGATGATTTTTTTTATTTCTATGGTTTCTGTTGTTATGTCTCCCTTTTCATTTCTGATTTTGCTAATGAGGATACTGTCCCTGTGCCCTCTGCTTAGTCTGGCTAAGGATTTATCTATCTTGTTGATTTTCTCAAAGAATGAGCTCCTGGTTTGGTTGATTCTTTGTATGGTTCTTTTTGTTTCTACTTGGTTGATTTCAGCCCTGAGTTTGATTATTTCCTGCTGTCCAATCCTCTTGGGTATATTTGCTTTTTTGTTGTTGTTGTTCTAGAGCTTTTGGTTGTGCTGTTAATCTGCTAGTGTATGCTCTCTCCAGTTTCTTTGTGGAGGCACTCAGAGCTATGAGTTTTCCTCTTAGCACTGTTTTCATTGTGTCCTATAAGTTTTGATGTTGTGCCTTCGCTTTCATTGAATTCTAAAAAGTCTTTAATTTCTTTATTTCTTCCTTGACAAAGTTATCATTGAGTAGTGTGTGGTACAACTTCCATGTGTATGTGGGCTTTCTATTGTTTTGTTATTATTGAAAACCATCCTTAGTCTGTGGTGATCTGATAGGATACATGGGGTTATCTCAACCTTCTCCTGTATCTGTTGAGGCCTGCTTTGTGACCAATTACATGGTCAGTTTTGGAGAAGGTACCATGAAGTGCTGAAAAGAATATATATCCTTTGTGTTAGGATAAAATATTTTATAGATATCTGTTAAATCCATTTCTTTCATAACTTCTGTTAGTTTTCATGTGTTTCTGTTTAGGTTCTGTTTCCAGGATCTGTCCATTGATGAGAGTGGGGTGTTAAAGTCTCAAACTATTATTGTGTGAGGTGCAATGTGTGTTTTGAGCTTTATTAAAGTTTCTTAATGAATGTGGATGCCCTTGAATTTGGAGCATAGATGTTCAGAATTGAGATTTCTTCTTGGTAGATTTTTCCTTTGATGAGTATTAAGTGTCCTTCCTTATCTTTTTTTTTTTTTTTTTTGATAACGTTTTGTTGAAAGTCAATTGTATTCAGTATTAGAATGACTACTCCAGCTTTTTTCTTGGGACCATTTGCTTGGAAATTTGTTTTCAGCTTTTCACTCTGAGGTAGTGTTTGTCTTTGTTACTGAGTTGTGCTTCCTTTATGAAGCAAAATGGTGGATCCTGTTTACATACCGAGTCTCTTAGTCTATGTTTTTAATGGGGAATTAGGTACATTAATGTAAGGAGATAGTAAGGAAAAGTGATTGTTGCTTACTGTCATTTTTATTGTTAGATGTGGAATTATGCTTATGTGGCTAACTTCTTTTGGGTTTATTGAAAGATTATTTTCTTGCTTTTTCGTATAGTTTACTTTCCCTCCTTGTGTTGGAGTTTTCCATATATTATCCTTTGTAGGGATGGATTTGTGGAAAGATACTGTGTAAATTTGTTTTTGTCATTAAAATATCTTGATTTCCTCATCTATGGTAATTGAGAGTTTTGCAGGGTATAGTAGCCTGGGCTGGCATTGTGGTCTCTTAGGTTTTGTATGACATCTGCCCAGGATCTTCTGGATGGCTTTCATACTCTCTGGTGAGAAATCTGGTGTAATCCTTATTGTGTCTGTCTTTGTATGTTACTAGACCTTTTCCCTTACTGCTTTTAGTATCCTTTTTTGTTTTGTGCATTTGGTATTTTGATTATTATGTGACCGTAGTAATTTTTTTTTTCCTGATCTGATCTGTAGGAGTTCTGTAGGCATCTTTTATGTTCATGGCCATCTCTTTCTTTAGGTTAGGGAAGTTTTCTTTTATAATTTTGTTGAAGATATTCACAAAGTTGGGAATCTTTGCTCTCTTCTATACCTATTATCCTTAGGTTTGGTCTTCTCGTTGTGTCCTGGATTTCCTGTAAATTTGGGGTTAGGAGAATTTTGCATTTTATTTGATAGTGTTAACATTTTCTATGGTATCTTCTGCAACTGACATTCTCTCTTCTATCTCTTGCTGACACTTGTGTTTATGACTCCTGATATCTTTCCTAGGTTTTCTATCTCCAGGGTTGCCTCCCTTTGTGTTTTCTTTATTGTTTCTGTTTACATTTTTAGATCCTGGATGGCCTTGTTCAATTCCTTCTCCTGTTTTGTTGTATTTTCCTGTACTTTGCCTGCTGTGACATCCTACCTTTTTGTTTTCTGTATTATATAAGACTAGAGTTCACTTTGTGACAATACATTCAGATTCTACACAACCCCTCGTGTTGATTTTGTCTTTCATTTGCCGACTCCTTGTCCACCTGCAACTAGAGACTCCTTAATACACATGGAATCTTTTCCTGTTCTCTGCCTTTGTGAGAGACAGAAAAGTTAGGAAAATAAGTCAACCTCTTTTATGTGTGTTTATGATTATCTTTATCTGCCTCTCTGTCTTTGTGCATCTGTCTCTGAGTCTGTCTCTGTTTCTTTCTCAGTCAGTCAGTCTGTCTGTCTATATATCGATCTACCTGTCTATCCATCTATCTACACTATCATTCTCCCTCTCACAGACATATCTTAGATACCATCGGAAACACTCTTCTCTATCAACTCATTCATCCTCTCAGTTTCACAATCCCATAGATAATGTAGTACAAGTGGGGCACAGAAGAGACACTGAGCCACCAAATTTTACAGAACTAAGTGGTGATGTGCTGAACTACAACCTCAGACCACCTGACTCCAAAGAACATCCCTCTTAACTGCCTCACTACAATGAAGGTCCTAGGTTCATTGCTAGACAAGGAAGCCCACATTCTGGGTCAGATCTCTTTCTTAAAACATTGGGCCAAAGCTCCCGGAGACTTTTCAGAAACCAGTGGTGAAGTTCAAGAGTCCAGCTTGCAGCTGAGGCTCTTGCACAATTGCTTCCCCAAACGCTTATCTCCATTATGCTTTAACCTGCATCTTTGAACAAGTTGATCTACGGGGAGTTCAGCAATGGCAGGCCTCAGCTGCACCCTTCATGTCCAAGGAGTCTGCTAACACATCACATTTCTCATTTGATCTGAAAGCAATCTACTGAGAGATCATTTCCTGATAACACACTATCTGCTTTTACCAACACTAGAAAGGCACTTGCCGCCAACAATCCCTATTTTGCTTTAATCACCTTTGAAGGGGAAGCAGAAGAGTCGGAAATAATCAACTCCTTGGAGTTTGAATCTGATTTCCCCAAGGTATTCCCTTTCAGAAGAGGTCCCCCAACAACAGGCAGAGATTAAAAAAAAAGTGTCTAGGGCAGACAGTGTTTTTCAAACAGTTGGCCAAACCTCTGCTGGCAGCCGGGAAGCAGCTGAATCATCAAACACAAGGCCTCTAAGGAGATGAATGTTAGACTGGCTGCATGGAAAGAGACTTTCAACCAACTGTAAAGCCTGAAGAAGCTGCTGCCTTCACTTTACCACTGGCTTACTTTCCCAAGGGTGGTCAGGCTCAACTGCTGCCTATAGCTTCTTTTGTCTGTTCTCTCTCCCTCCTCTTTCAGAAGTCTTATACAGCATCTCCTTGCCTTGGGTGGAATGCCTATGTGAAAGTTGGGTCATTTCAATTGTTATGTCTGCTCTGTAAGCTCAAGCTATTAAAATGAGTTCTCTGGTTAGAAACTCAAACTGGGGGAGAAAAAAAAAGACACTAAGACAGAACCCTTGGGAAATGACAAAGGCAGACATTTTTGGTTCCAAGAGGCAGAAATTACCTAGACATTCAGAGACTGAAAGCCAAATATTTGGATAAAACTCTAGACTTGATTTGAGTCGCAACCTTTATAAAAAAAAAATCCTTTGACCAATTCTTTAGAGAATGTTGGGCAGATGGCACAGTGTTTAGGAATATTGGCTGTTCTTCCAGAGGACCTTCTTTTAATTCAGAGCATCAACATACAGGCTAACAAACGTCAGCAACTCCAGTTCGAGAGAATCTGACACCTTCATCTGGCCTCCAAAGGCACTAGGCATATACATGGTGCCCAGACCAGACATGAAGGTAGGTGAAAGACTTGTATACATAAAATAGATTTAAAAATTAAAATACATGTGTGCGCACACACACACATGAAAGTATATGGTAATGGAATTGACCTAGACAATGCGACTTGATTAATATTAGAGACAAATGTTGGATGCAGCTGCTGTAGCTTCAGCATCAATGTCCTCTTTCCACAGTGTCATGTTGTAATCTAATCCTTAATGTAGTGGCACTGAGAGGTGGAGCCTTGAGGAGGAGGTTGGCTCTCTTCAACTCTCGAGCCAGTGAGATTGGTGACCTTATCAAAGAGGTCTGAGTCAGATTTGGTATCCTTTCTACTCTTGACATAAGAGCAGTAAGGCTCTAGCTAAAAAGCTGAAAGAAACTGACACTAGAAATTGAATGTCCTTACACTGTGTTATTAGACCTCTCAGACTCCGTAGAACAGTGAGAAATATTTCTATTATTTACCAGTTACCCAGAGTCATGGCTGCACTTCAGTGCAAAAGCACTGTGTTCAATTCCCAGCACTGAAATAAAAATCTATCAATCAATTACTCAGCCTAAATTAACTACAGTTTCATGAAAAATGAATTTCTGTGCTTTTTTTTACATAACTATCATGGACACAACAGCATATATTATCCTTGGTTTTACTATGAATGAGCACAGGAAATGCTTGTTGTTAGCTCCTTGATGCTAGTATGTTTATCGCTACTATCTAATTACATTTGCTCCTGATTTAAAAAAAAAAAAAAGGAAAGACCAGATTTCTGACACTGCGGTGTTGGGCAGTGATCAGAAATGGAGCTGCCCTGTGTCATTAAGAACAAATGCTTATGCAAGGGAACCTTGACATGAGTTACAGATGTCACTCAGCAATGAGAGGGTTCTTGTCTAATATACACTAGGCCCTGATTTTGATTGGTGTTGCTGAACAAAAAAGAAGCAGGAAAAGGGGTAGCCTTAAAGATTTACCATAGCATGAGAACTAGCCAAGGAAAGAATTTGCCATCATACCATAGGGTGTAACTAGGTCAATGGGATCTGAGACTTGGATCATTTAGCAAGCCTCATATGGTTTCTTTATTAAGAAGCCAAACTACCTTATGATTACAACTTCCCACTGTCAATTATTAGCTGCGTCACTTTGAGCAAGTCCCCATGTTTCAGTTTCTTCATCCTTGTAATAGGAATAATGTCACTTCCCATTTCTTAGGCTTCATGCAATAATTTAAATGAAATGATGTATGCAAAGCATGTAAAACAATAACTAATGTTTAGCAGGCAGCAATAATGTTGTTCTCCATTACTGTATGTCTGAGTCATTTTTGAGCTGCAACCCATAGACAATGGCTGAAGCTTGTAATCTGCCCTTTCAATGGCTTCACATCTGCCTCAGTTTGTGCTCAAAGAACACTGTGTGTGTGTGTGTGTATGTGTGTGTGTGTGTGTGTGTGTGTGTAAACTAAAGCAAAAAGATGAGCTTCAAATATTTCTTAGCAGCAACGTCATAGTGCAGAGGTATTTTATTTCCTCCCCAAGTAATAATGGCTGCTTAATAATTTAATAAAAACTGATTGGTGTTGGAAAATACCACAGAATAAATGTACAAGACTGGTGCAGAGATAATTGTTTCCCTTTCAACATTTTCATCTCAAAACAAGACAACTCTGTAAATGGCATATGATGGTAAGAGCAGATGCTGAAGGCCTATTGGGGCTAGTCTTCAGTCAACTGCCCACAGAGCATCACATGGTAGCTGGTTACAGAAGTTATGCCCAAGGATTGGCTTCTCACAGTTTTCTGAAGGGTAGTCTTTGGGGACTTTGGAATGGTTTCGAAGTTGGTAGATTTGGAGGAAATATATGAGGTGCTTAGCAATTCTGTATAAGGAACAGGAAGGAAAGAGAGTGGGAGAGGAAGAGAAAGGGCACCAGAGACACAGAGGAAGAGAACACAAAAGCAGGGTAGGAGTAGGGGTGGAAGATGGAAGGTGAGAGAAGTGGATTTTAAGTAGGGGGATGAGAGGCAAGAAGAGGCATAGCACTGTGCCTGGAATCCCCTGGACTCTATCATGCCTCCCAGGGAAGACTGAGCTTTGTTCCAGCTTGAGACAGCCCCCTCCCATGTGCTCTCGCACTCATGCCTGCAGGCACAGCTGCTTCAGTGCCCCAAACCGTTTCATGGAGGATTCATCTGTACATCTGCTGTGCCTGGGATCAGAAGCCAGCCAGTGGCAGCGAGTAGTCTGGGTGGCAGAGCAAAGTAAACATTGACACATGTAAAATACGTATAGCCCTAAGTGTCTGGTGCCAATTACAGCAGCTAGCACTATAAAACACAGGAGAGGCTTTGATCAACAGTGTCAGTATTGGAGAGCAAAGGCTTGTGTCTTTGATTATGTGCATATGTGGTGCTGAAGAACATACTTGTATATGGTAATATACAAGTATACTGTAATCTTTCAGTAGTGGGCAATTTTCCTGAAAGTGATGCAGGAAGGATACATTTATTCCCAATTTTCCTTTTCTTTTCTTTCAACAGGTTCTGTTACATGGTTCAGACTATTCACAGATCAGATCATTTACTCCCCCAAAGAGTGTCTGTTTGGCAGGGGCCCAAGTTTTATGCAGCTCAGGACTGGTGAGGCTGCAGGAAAGGCTACTGTGTTTCTCCAGCAAATGCAGCGCCCACATTTTACCCTTGGAATTTGATAGCCACTTACAGAGCACACAGAACTTGGAAGACTTCCCCCTTACACTAGGCACCCGCCCAAACACTCTAAGGTTTTTTTTTTGTTTGTTTGTTTTTTACAATCCCAGTCTAGTTGAACTTTGACTAGCTTCTACATTAGACATAGTTCATTTTAATCACTGAAACAAAAGACTATCATAAAATATGTTTTCATCCTGATGAGCTTATACCTAACTAGAATACAAGCCCCAAATACAAAAAGTTTACAGTGTTTTTTTTTTTTCCTTACTGGACTCAAACCTCTAATTCCCGGATCGATGTACAGTTTAATGAACTAACGCTAGAGTTCAAGGTAAGTCTTAGCTACATAGCCAAGTATGTAGACATTAGATCACTGCTGTTTACAGTACGTTGCAAGATCACTGACAAAATTTTATATATAGTATTAGCTGTATTTAAATTGCACTTCTAGGGCTGAAAGTATAGAGTCTTTGGCTGGAATGCCAATCCCTGTGTCTGACTGCTGGCAACACACAAAAACAAAACAAAACAAATAAACAACAAAAAAAACCCATAAAGCACTGTTACCAAAGATTCTGGATGATATTGAAAGGGTACAAAATACATACTTGTCAAATTGTTGACATAATTCAGTTCAGGCAGCAAAATGAGTGAAAATTTAGCAGGGGGTGGTATAAAGTAAACATTAAAAATATCATTGGAGGTAGAGATGTGACTCAGTTGGTGAGTGGGTCCTTGATATGTACATAGCTCTGGATATAACTCCTAGCATGACATAAATAAAGCACTGTGGCTCAAGTCTGGAATCCTAGCATTTCAGAGGCAGAGACAGAAGGATCAAAACTTAAAAGCCATCTCAGTACCAAGTATGGAATACTTCTGTATGAATAGTTGGTCAGAGATCTACCAGAAGACCCCAAAACAATATAAGTTCCTGTTATTCCTCTTGGTTTCCCATGAGAACCAGGTGATGAGACCCTATTGCTGAAGATACCACACACCTATGCTACAAGATAGAGAGAAGTCAAGCTGGAATTGAACTGGAAATGTCATAGCTGCGAGAAAGTTTCTAGAAGGTCCTATTTAGGCTGCTGGAAGAGAAAAGACACCAATGATCTTACTAAACTATGAAGTCCGTAAACATGTAGAATTACATACCAGGCAAAATGTACCCATTTGTCAAATACTGACACAACTGTCATGTGAATAGCCAGGCACTCTTTGCTTGTGCTCATGCAGAAACCCATGGCTGGAATTGTAAATTTCCTTTAAAAAAAAAAAAAGAAAGAAGTGGCTGGGGAAGTCATACACCCTAGTGGGGGAGCTTACTACTTTTTTAAACTTAGATTGACATAACATCAAACTGTCTTCTAAATATTTATGTTCCTACTCTGTGGCAGATAGTTTTATGTCAACTTAGAACAAGCTAAAATCATTGGACAGGAAGGAGCCACAATGAAGAAGATGCCTCCTTAACCAACGTTTGTAAGTAGACCTGTAGAGCATTTTCTCGATTTGTAATTGATGGGAGAGTGTTTAGCCCACTGTGGGTGGTGCTACATCTGGGAAGGAGGTCCTGGGTTCCATAAGAAAGCAGGCTGAGCAAGCCACTTGAAGCAAGCCAGTAAGCAGCACCCCTTGATGGCCTCTGCAACAGCTCTTATCCCCAGGTTCCTGCTCTGTTTGAGTTCTTCTCCTGACTTCCTTTGATAGTGAACAATGATATTGACATGTAACCAATAAACCATTTCCTCCCCCATCTTGATTTTTTTTTCATGGTGTCTCATTGCAGCAATAGAAACCCTATGACATACTCATAGGCAAATATTACTCTCAGCCTTAGAGAAGTCTCTCCTCTCACAGTAAAGAGTGGAAGTGTAGACTCGGGGCTGCTCAGATGTGGAGAATGAGTGACAATTAGACATTCAGCACTAAATGATACATTTATATTACTGCCTCTAAGGCTCAGAGAACATCATATAAAAGGAAGCGGAAAGAATGAAGGAACTAGAAAATAGGGAGAAGGGATGGAAAATTCCATTATTGGGGCATGACTCATCCTTTACAATAATGAACTTACAGCAGCTCTGGATAACTACACTAAGCCTACACAAGATTAGCCATGTCAATAATCAGTCATAAACAGAGGAGGTGATCATGGACCCTTACCACTCCCTGCTATATTATTGGCTACTGAAAGATTCAGAGTCATTGTTTTTTAGTTGTGTATCCACTTATACCCAACAAGCATCAATGGATAGTGCCAAGCCCATGATCATACAGATTGTCTTGTTTAAATTCGATGGGTTGCCAAACAAGATAAAAAGACATGAATGTGGGAAGGGATTTGTAGAGAGGTGGGAGCATTGTGAGGCTCACATTGTGAGGAAGATAAAGGAGAATAGGAATGGAAGTAATTAAAATGTATTATACACATGTATGAAACTGTCAATGAACCAATTTAATTTTTTAAAAGTTGCCTTGGGCTGTAGCGATGGCTCAGTAGTTAAAAGCACTGGGTGCTCTTTGGAGAGGTCCTGAGTTCAATTCCCAACAACCACATGTTGGCTCACAACCATCTGAAATGGGATCTGATGTTCTCTTCTGTTGTATCTGAAGACAGCTTCAGTGTACTCATACAAATACAATAAATAAATATTTTTTTAAAAAATAATAAGTAAAGAAAGCATATTTTTTAAAAGTTCAAGGGTTTTATTTCATTTTATTTTTTATATCATGGCCAGCTTGGCATGCCACTCTGACTCAAAAGAAAAAAGTGAAAAAAGAAAAATTTATTTTAAGAGTCCATTCCCGATCTTGGGTCCCTGATACCTCAGTGACCAGTCTGTGCAGGTGAGAGTGCAGACAACAGAAGCTACACAGCTTCTGGGACTGGCAGAAGCAACACAACTTCTGGCACAGACCCCGTTTCCAGCTCCAGACATCCAGGCACCTTCCCTGCCAGAGGAGAGGTATCTGCCCTGCCCTGGAGGGCTCTGCCACGGAGAACCTGGGGGAGCCATCTTAGGTCCTGGATCCCTCAGTGACTAGTCTGCACAGGTGATAGTGCAGACTACAGAAGCTACACAGCTTCTGGGACAGGCAAAAGTGACCTAGCTTCTGGGACAGGCCCAGTTTCAGGCCTTCATTTCAGTCAGTAGGCAGGTCTGAATGCCAGATATCTGTGCACATTCCCTGCAAGAGGAGAAGTTGCCTGCAGAGAATACTCTGATCACTGAAACTCAGGAGAGAGCTACACTGCCAGGTCTACTGACAGAGGCTAACAGAATCACAGGAGGAACAAGCTCCAACCAGAGACAACTATAGCAACTAACTTCAGAGAATACCAGATGGCAAAAGGCAAATGTAAGAATCATACTAACAGAAACCAAGATCACTCACCATCATCAGAACCCAGCACTCCCACCTCAGCCAGTCCTGGATACCCAAAATACAATATTCGGACTTAAAAATAATATCTCTTGATTCTGGTAGGGGACATAAAGAAAGACTTTAATAACTCACTTAAAGAAATACAGGAGAATGTTGATAAAGAGGTAGAGGTCCTTAAAGAAAAATAGGAACAAACAAACAAAGAGGTGATAGAATTGAACAAAACCATACAAGACCTAAAAAGGGAAGTAGACAAAATAAAGAAAACCCAAAGTGAGACAACGCTGGAGATAGAAACCCTTGGAAAGAAATCTGGAACCACAGATGCGAGCATCAGCAACACAATACAAGAGATGGAAGAGAGAATCTCAGGTACAGAACATTCCATAGAGAACATCGACACAACAATCAAAGAAAATGCAAAATGCAAAAAGATCCTAACTCAAGACATCCAGGAAATCCAGGACACAGTGAGAAGACCAAACCTACGGATAATAGGAGTAGATAAGAATGAAGATTCTCAACTTAAAGGGCCAGCAAATATCTTCAACAAAATTATAGAAGAAAACTTCCCAAACCTAAAGAAAGAGATGCCCATGAACATACAAGAAGCCTACAGAACTCCAAATAGACTGGACCAGAAAATAAATTCCTCCTGACACATAATAATCAGAACAACAAATGCACTAAATAAAAATAGAATATTAAAAGCAGTAAGGGAAAAAGGTCAAGTAACATATAAAGGCAGGCCTATCAGAATTACACCAGACTATTCACCAGAGACTATGAAAGCCAGAAGATCCTGGGCAGATGTTAAGCAGAACTTAAGAGAACACAAATGCCAGCCCAGGCTACTATACCCATTAAAAACTCTCAATTACCATAGACGGAGAAACCAAAGTATTCCAAGATAAAACCAAATACATACAAAATCTTTCCATGAATCCAGCCATTCAAAGGATAATAAAGGGAAAACACCAACACAAGGACAGAAACTACACCCTAGAAAAAGCAAGAAAATAATCCTTCAACAAACCTAAAAGTAGCTAGTCACAAGAACATAATCCCCATTTTAACAACAAAAATAACAGGAAGCAACAATTACTTTTCTTTAATTTCTCTTAATATCAATGGACTCAATTCCCCAATAAAAAGAAATAGAGTAATAGACTGGCTACACCAACAGGACCCAACATATTGCTGCTTACAGGAAACCCACCGCAGGGAAAAGGACAGACACTATTTCAGTGTGAAAGGCTGGAAAACAATTTTCCAAGCAAATGGTCTGAAGAAACAAGCTGGAGTAGCCATTCTTATATCAAATAAAATTGACTTCCAACCCAAAGTAATCAAAAAAAGACAAGGAGAGACACTTCAAAATCATAAAAGGTAAAATCTACCAAGACGAACTCTCAATTCTGAATATCTATGCTCCAAATACAAGGGCAGCCAAATTTATTAAAGAAACTTTAGTAAAGCTCAAAGCACACATTGAACCTCACACGATAATAGTGGGAGATGTGAACACCCCACTCTCACCAATGGACAGATTCTGGAAACAGAAAATAAACAGAGACACATGAACACTAACAGAAGTTATGAAAGAAATGGATTTAATTGATATCTACAGAACATTTTATCCTAAAACAAAAGGATATACATTCTTCTCAGCGCCACATGGTACCTCCTCCAAAATTAATTGGTCACAAAACAGGACTCAACAGATAATAAAATATTGAAATTATCCCATGCATCCTATCTGATCACCACGGATTAAGGCTGATCTTCAATAACAACATAAATTATAGAAAGTCAACATTCACATGGAAACTGAAGAACACTCTACTCAATGATAATTTGGTCAAGGATGAAATAAAAAAAGAAATTAAAGGCTTTTTAGAGTTCTATCAGACTTTCAAAGAATACCTAATTCCAACTCTTCTCAAACTCTTCCACAAAATAGAAACAGAAGGTACCCTACCCAATTCATTCTATGAAGCCACAACATACCCAAACTTATAGGACACAATGAAGGCAGTCGTAAGACAAAAACACTTAGCCCCGAGTGCCTCCAAAGTGAAACTAGAGAGAGCATAAACTAGCAGACTGACAGCACACCTAGAAGCTCTAGAACAAAAGGAAGCAAATTCACCCAAGAGGAGTACAGGGCAGAAAATAATCAAACTCATGCATGAAATCAACCAAGTGGAAACAAGAAGAACTATTCAAAGAATCAACCAAACCAGGAGATGGTTCTTTGAGAAAATCAACAAAATAGATAAACCCTTTCTCAGACTAAATAGAGGGCACAAGGACAGTATCCTAATTAACAAAATCAAAATTGAAAAAGAAGACATAAAAACAGAACCCGAGGAAATCCAAAACATCATCAGATCCCACTACAACAGGCTATATTCAACAAAACTAGAAAACCTAGATGAAATAGACAACTTCCTAGACAGATCCCAGGTACCAAAGTTAAATCAGGATCAGATTAACGATCTAAACAGTCCCATTTCCACTAAAAGCTTCTGTAAGGCAAAAGACACTGTCATTAAGAAAAAAAGGCCACCAACAGATTGGTAAAGGATTTTTACCAATGCTAAATCTAATAGGGGACTAATATCCAATATATACAAAGAGCTCAAGGAGCTGGACTCCAGAAATTCAAATAACCCCATTAAAAATGGGGTTCAGTGCTAAACATAGAATTCTCAACTGAGAAATACCAAATGGATGAGAAGCAACTGAAAAAATGTTCAACATCCTTAATCATCAGGGAAATGCAAATCAAAACAACCCTGAGAGTCCACCTCACACCGGTCAGAATGGCTAAGATCAAAAATTCAGGTGACAGCATATGCTGGCAAGGATGTGGCGAAAGAGGGACACTTGTCCACTGCTGGTGGAATTGCAACCTTGTACAACCACTCTGGAAGTCAGTCTGGAGGTTCCTCAGAAAATTGGACATTTAATACTACCGGAAGATTCAGCAATACCTCTCCTGGTCATATACCCAGAAAAAGTTCCAACTGGTAATAAGGACACATTCTCCACTATGTTCGTAGCAGCCTTATTAATAATAGCCAGAAGCTAGAAAGAACCCAGATGTCCCTCAACAGAAGAATGAATACAGAAAATGTGGTATATTTATACAATGGAGTACTATTCAGCACTTAAAAACAATGGATTTATGAAATTCTTGGACAAATGGATGTATCTGGAGGATATCATTCTTAGTGAGGTAACCCAATCACAAAAGAAGTCATTAGATATGCACTAAATGGATATTAGGCCAGAAACTTAAACTACCCAAGATACAATTTGCAAAACACATGAAACTCAAGAAGAATGAAGACCAAAGTGTGGATACTTCATTCCTCCTTAGAATAGGGAACAAAATTCCCGTGAAAGGAGTTGCAGAGACAAAGTTTGGAGCTAAGACGAAAGGATGGACTACCCAGAGACTATCCCACCCAGGGATCCATCCCATAATCAGCCACCGAACCCAGACACTATTGCATAATGCCAGAAAGATTTTGCTGAAGGGACCCTGTTATAGCTGTCACATGCCTGGCAAATACAGAAGTGGATGCTCACAGTCATCTATAAGATGGAACACAGGGCCCCCAATGGAGGAGCTAGAGAATGTACCCAAGTAGCTAAAGGGGTACCCTATAGGTGGATCAACAATATGAACTAACCAGTACCCCCAGAGCTCATATCTCTAGCTGCATATATAGCAGAAGATGGCCTAGCCGGCCATCACTTGGAAGAGAGGCCCCTTGGCATTGAAAACTTTATATGCCTCAATATAGGGGAATGCCAGGTCTAAGAAGTGGGAGTGGGTGGGTAGGGGAGCAGGGAAAAGAGAGGGTATATGGAACTTTCAGGATAGCATTTGAAATGTATATAAAGAAAATATCTAATAAAAAAAGTGTGCATTTCCTTGTTTGTTTTATTGTTCGTCCATTCATTTGTATTTGGTTTCATTTTGATTTTGGAGACATATATGAGAATGACCTTACATGCTTCATCTTTCTCTCTCAGTTCCTGAGTGATGGGTTCATAGACATTTGCCTATTTGCTGGCTTTTTGAATGAAATCCTGTACTAATCAATCTGTACTCACTTGTATAACATGACTAGGCTTGCATGATATATACAAAAGTCTGCATTGCTAAATGTCTAAACTTCATTAGTTTTGCTCTCCATTTTGAGTGAAATCTCAGAACAATGGATTACCTTGAAAAACCTTAAAAATTCTTGAAGGCGTTTCAGGTAATTCGTCTCTCATGACTTGATAGGAGACTGTTGGAGCATGCTTCTCTACTTTTAACTTCTGCCTGATATTTTCTGGGTGACACAAATGAGAAGTGGTTTTGATCAAAGAGGATGAAGTGTAGAAGACAAAGGAGAGTACTGGGGGATGTGGGGAAAGTTGGGTAATTGCAGGGAAGTCACTGCACACTCCTGGTTGCTGACAGCCAGATGGGAAGCAACATCCTGAAAAGGATATGGTGCATGTGAAAGCAAAACCTGGCATTGTCTACTTGGGAACTCAGAGTGTTAGAAGGAATATCACAAGTCTCTCATGCCAACAAAAGATGAAAAGATGGAAAAGGGAAGTGATTTTGCAAAGGTCAAAGGACTTCTTTGTAAAGCCAAAATTAAAAGCTCCAATCCCTTCAGGACACCAAGCACTGCATTCAGTTCTTCTGCTCCCTAAGCACTTGTGTGCTGTGTGTTCAGCGCAATTCTTTATGCAGCTAGGAATTCGGAGTCCATTTATGATCATGACCTATTTCATTTTATCAATGCACACACACCATAAAATTATTTAGACCTTTTGAAAAAGGCCTGTTTCAGAAGGAAGTTTAAGGACAAAAAAAAAAAAAAAAAAAAAAAGGAAACATGCATTACTAGTTACTAAGTCTACACATAAAGTGGTCTCAGGAATGAGGAAGCAAGCTCAACACCTAGTTACCCATCACATCCTGACCTGCATGCTGGTAAAGAGATGAGGGAGGATTTAACTCTACAGACGATATAATAAAAAAGACTCTTGTGTAAAAGGAATAGGACCATGATTCTACTTTGTTGGTTTTCAGAACTAAGGCCATGATTAAGAGGGACGGCCAGGGGCATTCATATTGCGCTGCTAGAGAGAAATTCTTAGACTGGCGTAAGATGGATCAGAGCAAAAGCATTTGACAAGAATGTTTCCATTAATCAAGAAAGAAAGTCGGAGGTTTGAAGATGATCAGATACCGTCAAAGTTCCGACCAACGATGCTGACTGGCGATTCAGCAGAGTTATTCCCATGACCTGCTGGGCAGCTTCCGGGAAACCAAAGTCTTTGGGTTCCAGGGGAAGTAGGGTTGCAAAGCTGAAACTTAAAGGAATTGATGGAAGGGCACCACAAGGAGTGGAGCCTGTGGCTTAATTTGACTCAACACAGGAAACCTCACCCAGCCTGGACACAGACAGGATTGACAGATTGATAGCTCTTTCTCAATTGCGTGGATGGTGGTCCATGGCCATTCTTAGTTGTTGGAGCGATTTGTCTGGTTAATTTCAATAATGCAAATTATAGCACCATAGGCATTAAAAGAAACACTCTACTGTTGAGGAATTCTATCTGAACAATTAGACCACCTCTAGGCCATGTGACCTTGGTCCTATTGGTTAACTTCATTGTAACTCAAGTGTTCTCAAATGTGGGGGTGATTATAGAGAAGGCTGTGCAAGGCTATTGTGAAGATTAAATGAATTGCTGCACATAAAAACAGCGAAAACTATCTAGACCAAAGAACTATCTAGAAAGCCCAGGTTGATTTTAATAATCAGGATGAGTTGGAATTCTAAGAAAGAAAGCCAGACAAAAATATTTAGAGAGGGCAAAAAGAGAAAAATAGGGACATATATAAAGTAAATCTTACTTTAACCTCTGAGAAAAAAATTAATGAATATAATTATATATACATATACAGATATATATGCATATATACATATATACACATATATATGTATGTATAGATATGGTGATATTTTCTGAGCATGGTGGTGCATGTCTCTAATATCAGCTGATGAAAAGGAGGATCAGGAACTCAAGACCAACCTCAGCTACCTAGCAAGGTCTACATCAGCCTAGGAAAAACAAAGTAATAGAATAAATAAAGTAGTAAAATATGTCAGCAACTACTATCTTACAGCCAATGATAAAGAAACATCTAGAATATGCCTAGTTGGGAATTCTTTACTTTGCTATTAAAAACCAAAACCAGGGAACCTTTGAATATCACAAGGGTGTTGAACTTCGGTGAACACCATGATCAACATTATTTGCTAAGACCAACAATTTTTCATCATGCTACCAGTCTCTAGTGAGTATAACAATGAGAACTATATCAATATAGCACACCACCACCATTTCCAAAGTTGAAAGTGGACAAAGTATTTGACTAGCACTGTGGATGTCTTTCTTTTCCTTCTTATTTTTCATTATGGTTATATGACAATGGCAGGCAAGGCAGTTCTGCTGATGTTTAGAGATAATTATTTACATTTAAAATACATCCACATCATCAAAAGATAAAATTGGAAAAAGCACGCTCATCGACTAGATTTGGTTTCACAGAGAGAAACCATGTATATCATTAAGTTGTTCTCTGTGTTCATAAACACATACTATTTCTCTGAACTATGAGCAAACAGCAGCTTAGGAAGCAACCAACAACCGAGCTGTGCTGTCTATAAACCACAGCAACACCCAGCATGGCATGATAACCCTAAGGGTACAGTAGTGGCACTCATACCTTGGTGGTGACCAGTAGCTCTCTTATCGTTATAAGACCCAGTCAATAACAGGGAGACCGTGCTAGATACGGGAAACTTAGCTAACTACTCAGAGCTGCTGAAGTTGTGTTTATTGGAGGAGACTCTTGAACCAATAATTTATGAAACTAGCATAATCCCTAACTAACCACAACCTATAAACATTTGTCCTTATACCCACAGATAAGTGTAGACTTCCCCAGTCCAAGCCAAAGAATCAGGGAGCTTTCTGGGAGATTGTGTCTCCTAGGACTGCCATATACTACACCCACATGAAGTCTCAACAACCTGATTGCCAGAAAAGCAATGAGCCATAAGCTGAACAAGGATAACAGCAATATATATGCTAAAGTAGACAGCAAAAAGACCACAAGGCCTCAACCATACACCAAAGCACTGGAGGCAACTAAGGAATGCTGAAAGGAGGCATTGTCTTCCCCAAGGAAGAGCACAGCAATTTATCTGATATCAAATGTCAAGCCCTAAAAACATACATACAAGTAACACTATACAGACCAAGCAGGTTGTATCTATGTATTTAGGAATACATATACGTACATCACAACAACCAATGAAAAGGAGGCCATAGATTCGAAAGAGATCAATATCGGGTATATAGGAGGGCTTGGAGGGAGAGAACAGAAGAAGAAAATATAGTTATGGCACAAAAAGAATAATTTAAAAAAACAGCAGTCTTGTGTTCTATGACACACAAGAATTGTGGGGGACATCACATCCACTTAGGTTTGGCTACACCAGGTTGAGGCAAATAAAATGTAAAAAGTACAAACCTCATTCGATTTAACTTCTCAATGAAACTACACTGTGTTGTTTTCTGTGCTACTTCCCACTGAGTAGAGGTAGCCTCTGTCTTTTCCTAGGGCTCTGAAGGATTAGAAAAACCCACAGCACCATTTGACCTTGAGGTTGTCTTAACCTGACCCAGGCAATTACCCGCCTCCCCCCCCCCCCCCCCCACTCCCGGGATCCTAGGAAGGCATGTTTTTCAGAGGTTAAGAGAAAGTGATGTTTTCAAGGAACTCGTGGCATTTGAAAGAGGGAGGAAACTGTGTAAGGCATTTGAAAGACTGCACTCTTTAGGATTGAAGTCTATTTAGAGAACTTGCCTTTCTGATGATAGCCAACATCTATCAGATGCAAAGCTCATTCCAGCACTCCCTGTCACCAAAAGGTTTCAGTCATTAGTAGAGATTAACCTCAGACGGTGCATTTGCCACTAGAAGATGAAGCACAAGTCTAACCACTGCGATCCATAATTTAAACATTCCAAGTTGATCAGGAGTCAGATTGGAATTTTCTGGGCTTGGAGGCAGGTTTCTTTAAATAGACTTGAGGCCTGAGACAAGAACCATAAAACACATGATCTTGGAGAAAAAAATCTTTCCTTTAAAAATAGTCAGCTTTATCTTAGGACAAAAATAAGGAGATACATTTTGAACAAACAGATAATAAGATACAGACATATAAAAGATGTCATGCAAAAGTAATGTCACCTTGATTTTGAACATTAATATATGCTTTCCATAATTAAAAATTCTAAGATCTAGTCTTTGCATCTGCATAAGGTTTTAAACAGGAAAACAGTAGTTGGTGAAACAGATAATTCAGGTTGCAGACCCAGAGATTTCAGTATTCCTTCCCAACTGCATGTTATTTCTCTCCCAAGATACTGTTCCAGAGGTTTGCCAACTACAACATTGTGACTATTTTAAAAGAATGCTCACTTGAGTTCCCAACAAAAATAATTTCAAGGAGACGTGGCCATTCAAAACATTCACAAATGAACTCCACACTTCATTACCTCAGTTTCAGGCAATGAATGCAAACTGTATTAATAGAAGCATTGCTCATTTAAGTTGGGTTTGGTTGGTTGGTTTTTTTGAGACAGAGTTTCTCTGTGTAGCCCTGGCTGTCCTGGAACTCATTCTGTAGACCAGGCTGGCCTCTAACTCAGAAATCTGCCTGCCTCTGTCTCTTCCTATTCCGACCAGCAGAAAAGTACGACAACACTACGTTCTTCTCAAAGCAGTTTATTCAGGAACCTTTCAACATCATGCATGAATCTCTCTCCAGAAATCAATCTCTCCAGGGAAAACAACAACAACCCACCCCCAATCGCAATCCCTTATATATCCTCTCAACCACGCCCCATCAGCCCAGTCCACGTAACAGCAATCCATTGGCCAGAATCATCACTCGTTATATGGTCCGATCTTGCATCATGGTGCACCTGCACAGTTCTCACGATGGCTGTGGCTTATTTTCAGGTGTATGAGGAAGTCAGGTGCAAGTCATAAGACTTGGCTGCAGTCCTGGGCACCATCTTGGGACTGCCTGCATACCTGCTCCTCACATGCCCCTGCCTCCCAAGTGCTGGGATTAAAGACATGCACCACCACTGCCTGGCTGCATTGCTCACTTAAAATGCTTCAAGCCTCAAAGTATAATGGTACCATCAAATGTACAACTAAAATCCCAAGAAGTACCTGCCTCTTTATAGTCTTGGGTAAGATCTGAGGAATCAGAACAAAAGCTATTCATCTCTTTCTTGTGTTTCTTTCTCCTTTGTATTGGAAGAAAGTAAGAATTGCTGAATGTCACTTGAATCAAGGATACCCAGGTCTACATGAGCCAGTCAGGAAAATATAAGGGGGGGGGGATTTTGATTAAAGAGAATGGGAATGAGTGCTTGTCATTGATATTAAAAGTATTATCAAAGATTCACAAGGAGAAACTGGTAGCTTTTCTAGCCTGTCTGGGATTTCTAGGCAACCAGGCTGTAATCCAAGCTGCTTCTTGAAGTTAAATCGGGGAATGTGGTCCTTAAAAATGCCAGAATTCAGAAGCACATCTTCAGGTGTTACGAGATTGCCGTTACAGACAAAAATAAATTCGAGGAGGTGCAATTATTTTATATAGTAATGGATTATTAAGTCAGTTGATTATTACCTCTGATATACATTATGACATCAACTCAACAAAGAATGGTAGAAAAAAGGATTCTAAGAAGTGCAGAGATGGAAGGATTATTAAAAAGGCACACATCATTTACAGGCAAGTAAACTGAGACAGATAAAAAGGAGTTAAATACCAATACAGAGACTGGAAATTGAATCTTTTGAATGCCTTTAAATTAGTAAAGATACCATTGTTTAGATGTGATATCTTACAATATGACAAACTTTTAGAGATTGTGCTTCTTGAGTGTCCCTTTTTCCTGAAGGGGCCCAAGTACTAAATGAGAAACCAGTTGCTGTGACCATGCTTAGGGCTGACTTTGTCTTTAATTTTTTTACCAGTCTGACAAAAGTTCTTCATTATTAAGATTTGTTACAAGTCTCAAAAATTATTATGATTTGTTACAAGACTGAAATCCACTATTGAACAAATTGACAGGAACTTCTATGGATAATAAGAGCAAGCACCATTGTGTTAATAACAAACACAGTTACTGATGGTTTTTCATGTAGAAAGGTATCAGACAAGAGGAATTGTCACCAACACTCCTTTCTGCATGTTTGTAGTCATGCTGGTCGCCTCTCCTGTGACTTTTGGAAAACTGTAAAGTGGCTATTATGAGAGACAGACAAGTTGGGGGAAAAATATTCCAAATTAGTGTGTGAATTACCAAACAGCACAGTCACTGAATGTGGGGCCAGTAGGACCTCCTCAACCTCCTGCCTATGTACCTGTGTGAACAGTAATTTGACACAGTTTTAAGCAAAGATCCTTGAATTTTCCGTCTTTATAGCACATGCTGTCACATCTATCTGGATACTCGTTATTAGTGATAAGTTAATATGCAGCCATGGAAAACACTCAGCTTCAGTTTCCCTGGCTTGATTTCAATATCAACAAAGACATGGTATGTATTGTTACATCACCAAACACTTTGACAGGTTCCTGCAGATCCACAAACTGCTTCATTCTCCTTTTCAGTCCAGTCAGATCCTTGTGATTCTTCAAAGCTTTGTCCAAGCTGTTCTGGCTGACACATTCCAATCTCCATTAATAGTTAATTCCTTACATCCCTTAAGACTCATTGTCTGCAGAAGCATTTGGCATCAACCCAGAACTGAATGGCATTTGGCCAGGGGCCTCAGTAACACTTCAATTGCTAGGCAATATCAGACATCTGCTTTGCTGCAGGAACAAATTCAGGGCAAGTCAATCTGACAACTCCCGCCCAGAAACCCGGCCTCATCCCATAAGGT
The DNA here is from genome assembly GCF_000001635.26 of Mus musculus. Lineage (NCBI taxonomy): Eukaryota > Metazoa > Chordata > Mammalia > Rodentia > Muridae > Mus > Mus musculus. The sequence goes on along the minus strand of NC_000086.7, from coordinate 76,123,370 downwards.
GAACTGAGAGGGCAGATCAACATTGTACAGCTGCTCAATGTGCCCAAAGTGAGCAGATAGGACCCAGAAATTGAGATTTTTGGAGTTCAGATACCCAAATAGTCAGTGTCCCCATACCAACAGATACATCATTCCAACTCACTACTGTGAAATCCTAAGAGCCTGATAGTGCCTGTCTTCCAGGTGATGGAAAGTGAGATATTTACCAACTCTATTACATTGTGTAGGAAAAATTGTAGCCTGATTTCAAATGTGAGAAAATGGGCTAGAGGCATAGCCCAATAGTAGAGTAAAACTGTAAACACTCTGGATACTCAGAACTCATAAATAATTAAGTCAATCAACATATAAGGTCTAAAAGAAAGGAGAGAAAATGCATACTCATGTTCCAGTGTATATGCATACGTCTGTGTGTGTGAACCGGAGAGGTGAGTTGAGCTAAAAAGAGCTACATGCAAGTAAACAGTACTGATAGACAGGCAAATGGATTTCTCAACTTGCTCAGACCAGCCCTGACACATTATACCTTAGTGAAGTTTAATGACCCTAATCTGTTTCCTCTGTACATCAGCAGAGTGAGCATCCCTGCACGCCACCATTCTTCAGGAGGCACTGACTTATAGTCAATGTAGAACATACACTGCCACCTCAGGTGCTCTCTGACTCTTTCAGAGACCTTTGTCTTGGATCCCCAGAGAAATTAAGAATTACTGTGGAGCCATGTTTCACATTCATGATGCTTTTTATTTGTAAAAGGACTTGACTAAGACCTAGAGTAAATATTCAGCCAATATTCATAGGATTGAATGTAAAAACCAAATGCCTAATTTTGAATCCCAATAAAATATGCCTTTCCTGATATAAACATATTTAATTAGCATATTATGTTCAAGTGTCATGCCATTGGATAAAACCAGGCAAACCTTATAATCAAGCTAGGTTCTGGGAGATAATTACCCTTCTTTATAACACATGAGTTGGTTTTCCGGGGGGGGGGGGTGTCTGGAAGCAACACACACTCAAGAATTAAAACAAACATCAATAGAACAAAAGCTGTAGCTCAGCTGTTTGGAGGAAATCAATTCCAAGAACTCATAATTTTCTGGCTTACACATCATGAAGCATTAAGCCAAGTGCTGGCACCTGGCTTCAGAAGCATCCTCTCTAAGACAACCACTAATTTGTATGGGCTAACATGGAAAGTGGCCCCTCCCCACTCTTGTTATATAAAGCCTGTAAACCAAAATAAGAATGGCGGCAAAGGGACATATATTTAATATAAAATATATGTGTATATACATACATACATACATACATACATACATACATACATACATACATACATACACACATACATACACACATATAGATGTATGGAGAGAGAGTTTCATGTAACTTTCACAAAGAAAGCAATGAACTGCACTAAAGAAATGCTCTGGAAGGGACAGTTGCAAGCAGAGTGTGGAATATATGGGGTTCAATCTGTAAGGAAGACATGAAGGATGAAGGACATCAAAACAATACAAGTGAGGATGACAATTTAACTAGGTTGTCAGCAAAGAGGTTTCCATTCACATAGCAACTGGGGCTAGTGAATAGGAAGCATAAATAGCTCTATGCCCTCAAATCACCAGATAGCTGCTGTCTCAGATCAATAAACATAGTGTTTTCATAGGGAAAGGTCGAGTGAAGCTAGTCTGGAATTGACTGAAAGACACGATCAGATCAATAGGAATGGACAGATAGTGATAATAGAAGATGCTAAGCGTCATGGAGAAACTTTGACAAGTATTCATTGTATCACTCACCATAAGTTCTCACTGAAGGAAGATCAATTTAAGCTAGCTGAAATAAGGAATACATAAGAAGTCACATAACTACTTCCTGCAAAGAACATACAATCTAAAATAAAAAACTAATAGTGGCCACTGAAAATGTACTGTGTGCTAAGAAGAGCTTTCTGTATTGTATAGGGTAATTTACAGCATAATCTGCATAACATCCCAAATAGAACCGAATACTATTATACCCCCTGGACACACTATGAAGATGAGCAGACTGAGATCAAAATAGGATAAGCATCTTGTTTAGAAGTAATTCGTCCAGTAAGTCCAGACTGTGCAGTTAATCATGAAAGCAGAGCCAGCTGTAAATGGAGAGCCACATGGTTTCATAGCATAGAATTGATGTAAGATAAATGAGGTAACATGAAAATTCCAAGCCTGGCATGCATCCAACATTCAACATTCAGAAAAAAAAAAAAGCAGCTATCATCGTCTTTAAGGTCAACAGTGGGTCACCACATCCTGAAAGTATGAATTGTCTTTACAACATTCTTGACAGGTAGTTGCCAGCTACTGATTATGCACCTCCCTAGGGGCAGGAAGCTCAGTTCTCTAGCAAGCTACTTCTTTGTGCACCGAGCTCAAACTATTTAGGGGATTTTTTTCCTTTGATCAGCTGAAATTGACCTCCCTAGAATTCTGCCTACTGGCTCTAGATCTGCTACAGAGAATCACACAAAATGAGCTGACACCTTCTTTCACGTGACAAGACAAATTAAACCTGAAAAGACATAGACAATCACGGAAGACTTTTGAGCTGATGAGCAAAATAAAGATAGAGAAAACCATAGACACTGCATTTCGTGAAAGCAGGTAGAGCTACCTGGAAAAGCAGCGGGAATAAAGACTGGGAGGTCAGTGCAGGGCAAGAGCAGCAGCAGGAAGGGTGCAAAAGCAGCAGAGATGAAGGCAACTTTTCATGGGATGGGGGTTGGCCAGGTTGGGAAATGGATAACATTAAGGGGAAGGGGATTTAGTAAATATGAGAAATCTCCTCAAGCCCCTAGTTTTCAAAACAAGCTACTGAAAGCAGCCATGTCATTTTGTTTGCTTTATGTTGATTGTGAAAGGGTGGAGTGTGAATTTGGGAATGAGATGATTTGGGACTTCAGTGAACAAACAACAAAATAAACATATGTGGTAAGTAGAGGAGGCTGAACTAAGAGATACAAGTGTTAAAGTAATCAACCAAAAGAGTTGGATCAACGCTGCCAGTGACAGCCTTCACTTCCTGAGGCTGAGCAGGGTTCCTCTCATAGGTAAGGCTGGTTTTTTGTTTTTTGTTTTGGACAAAGTTAAAGGATTGTTGGGGAACCTCTGACTGTACTCCTTTATCTGCTGTTATTTTTCCTTAGTTGGTGCCTGACTCTACATCTGCAATATCTTTGTTTTCTTAGCCTCTCTGTGTGGCTAAAACAAAATACAACAAACTTGATATTTATTTAAACAACAGAACATTTCAAGGGCAGCCTGGGCTAACTGAGATCCTATCTTAAAAACAAATAGATAGACAAACAAAACTCCATAAAATTACTGGTCACAGTTCTAAGACTGAGAAATTTAAGACCGGGATGCTGGCAAGTACAGTGTCCTGAGAGCCTAGAATATGTTTTAAAAATGCTGTTTATCATATATAAAGAACTCAAGAAGGTGGACCTCAGAAAATCAAATAACCCCCTTAAAAAATGGGGCTCAGAACTGAACAAAGAATTCTCACCTGAGGAATACCGAATGGCAGAGAAGCACCTGAAAAAATGTTCAACATCCTTAATCATCAGGGAAATGCAAATCAAAACAACCCTGAGATTCCACCTCACACCAGTGAGAATGGCTAAGATCAAAAATTCAGGTGACAGCAGATGCTGGCGAGGATGTGGAGAAAGAGGAACACTCCTCCATTGTTGGTAGGATTGCAGGCTTGTACAACCACTCTGGAAATCAGTCTGGCGGTTCCTCAGAAAATTGGACATAGTACTACCGGAGGATCCAGCAATACCTCTCCTGGGCATATATCCAGAAGAAGCCCCAACTGGTAAGAAGGACACATGCTCCACTATGTTCATAGCAGCCTTATTTATAATAGCCAGAAACTGGAAAGAACCCAGATGCCCCTCAACAGAGGAATGGATACAGAAAATGTGGTACATCTACACAATGGAGTACTACTCAGCTATTAAAAAGAATGAATTTATGAAATTCCTAGCCAAATGGATGGACCTGGAGAGCATCATCCTGAGTGAGGTAACACAATCACAAAGGAACTCACACAATATGTACTCACTGATAAGTGGATACTAGCCCAAAACCTAGGATACCCACGATATAAGATACAATTTCCTAAACACATGAAACTCAAGAAAAATGAAGACTGAAGTGTGGACACTATGCCCCTCCTTAGAAGTGGGAACAAAACACCCATGGAAGGAGTTACAGAAACAAAGTATGGAGCTGAGATGAAAGGATGGACCATGTAGAGACTGCCATATCCAGGGATCCACCCCATAATCAGCTTCCAAATGCTGACACCATTGCATACACTAGCAAGATTTTACTGAAAGGACCCAGATGTAGCTGTCTCTTGTGAGACTATGCCGGGGCCTAGCAAACACAGAAGTGGATGCTCACAGTCAGCTAATGGATGGATCACAGGGCTCCCAATGGAGGAGCTAGAGAAAGTACCCAAGGAGCTAAAGGGATCTTCAACCCTATAGGTGGAACAACATTATGAACTAACCAGTACCCCTGAGCTCTTGACTCTAGCTGCATATGTATCAAAAGATGGCCTAGTCGGCCATCACTGGAAAGAGAGGCCCATTGGACACGCAGACGTTGTGTGCTCCGGTACAGGGGAACGCCAGGGCCAAAGGGGGGGAGTGGGTGGGTAGGGGAGTGGGGGTGGGTGGGTAAGGGGGACTTTTGGTATAGCATTGGAAATGTAAATGAGCTAAATACCTAATTAAAAAAAAAAATGCTGTTTATCTGCTGTGTCCAGGAGAGGGTAAAATAGTAGATGCAATTCATGGAAGTGGTACCAGATTCCCTCCATCATTCCCTACAGGCATTACTTATTCATTATTTCAGAATACTTTGACTTGCACATCTTAGAAAGCCCCTCCCAATATTGAACACTAAGACATTGGAAATTATGATTCCCATATATATTAATAAAAGAAAAGTATATCAATACCATAGTCCCTCTCCCCTACCAATATAAGAAAGCAAAACAAATTTCAGTGGATCATGAAGTATCTAAGAGTTAGGAAACCTTGTTTGTTGTATCAACGTAATAATTTTCCTTCGGAAACTGAGAAGGGTTTTAAAGCCACTTACAATACAAAAACTTGGTGTGTTCAAAAAGACACTGAACACAGTCCTGGGTAGTCCATCAACACCAAATCCCTGTTTCCAGAGTCTTCAATCATTCTCAAATACAAAGAACAAGGAGAACTTTAGTGTCTACTGCTGGGGATGGGGAGGCGGAGATAATATGGATAATAAAGAATCTAGAAACAACAGTCTTTTCACCATGAGACATAGGAACTTGACACAGGTGTCCAAACACATGGACACTGGTTCAATCATTCATTAGCCCTCTGCTGAGTGTAGCTGGAGAGTTCCTGCTAGAAGTAGGTAAGATATCATGGGGGAACTACTGTCCCACTAAAAAGACTTCCACTGGGGATACCCTAAAGCTAGTTTTTGCAGCATATGTTACACACCAAAATATATATTGTATTTATGTTATATATTATAAGCTATGTAATATACAATGTATTATATTATTTGTAACATATTATATATTATATTGCTTATAATATATTATATTATAAATTATATTTATGATATTTTAAGTTATGTATAAATAATATGTATAATATATGATATATGATATGTGATATATAATTAATATATAATATAACATATAACATAACATATAATATAACATAATATATGATATGTGACATATGATATGTGATATACAGTATATGATATATGATACAATATATAATATATAATATACAATATACAATATACAATATATAATATATAATATACAATATAATATAATATATAGTTAATATATATTATATAATATATGATATATGATATGTAATATATATGATACATGATATAACATATCATATATCATATGTCATATATCATATAACATATATCATATAACATATATCATATAACAATATAGAATACAGAATATATAAATGCCTAAACAGGAAGCAGAGTAAGGAGGATGACAAGGTCTGGCATGACCTAGGTTATGGAATGAGACCCCCATCTACATAAAGAAAAATCTAAGCAAGAAATACATATTCAAAAGTCAATATTAAGAAGGCTGAGAAGATTATATATGGAAGGATTAATAGAAATTCTTTCCTAGGAGGAAAGTAAGACTGGGATACTGTATAGAAGTAAAGAGAGATATACATAGCACTGTAGATATATGTTTAGGGTGTGAAGCTGCAAAACAAAAACATACCCCAAAATTTATTTTCATAATACATCAAACCATAAAAACTGCATCTCATTTTTAAAAGACAGGAAACTGTTCATTTAATTCTGGGACAATATAAATTTTACACCAGCAGTTTCCTATCACAATGATCTATGTTTTGGGGTGCTTGGGACTTAAGTTTTGTTGCTTTGTTTTTAGTACTAGGGTTAAAAGTCAAAGCCTTGGGTATGCTGGGCCAGTGCTAGACAGCTGAATTTTGCCATCAACCCTGCTTCTGCTTATGGAATGAAGGACAATTGGCCCCACTCTCCCACAATGAGCAGCCACTGCAGGCATACAGCTATCTAAGAAACAGAATCAAGAAAAAGGGATGCTGGGTGTTGGTGATGGAGCTTAGTTGTGAAGAATCCTGAAATCCTGGGTTTAGATCCCTCCGTGGCATTAGTCTAGTGTAGGGGTGAATATCTGAAATCCCAGCATTCAAGGGGTGGAGGCAGGAGGATCACAAGTTCAAGATCATCTTTGAGTACATAGCAAGTTTTAGGCTAGTCTAGGGGACATGAGACCCTGTGGGAGAAAGTGGGGGGGGGGAGGAAAATAATACTTTAAACTAAAGACTGCAAATGATAAATGAAGTGTTAGGAAACTATCAAAAAGGAATGCTACTGGGCTCCAGAACTTCAAAGGTTGGCAAAGCCCTGTGCCAGGCAGTAATGCAGAAGGCCTTCTTTAGCCTCCTCCCACCATCTGACAGGCAAAGGAGAGAAAAAGCAGCTGTTGTGATGCACGCCAGAGATGGGAGGGTCTGCCTCCCAGTGGTGACAGTACCCTGTCTCCCAAAATCTGGCACAGTTCAGAGGCTGCTGACATGTTGAGGCTAAAACATGATGTGGGAAGAAGAATGAATGTGAGCAAGCTCAGCCTGCCATTCAGAGGGAAATGATCTCATTTCTCCTGCTGGGCAACCCCCGGTTGATGGTAAATGGAATAAGACAAAGTAGCATTTAAATTCCATAAAAAAAAAAAAAAAAAAAAAACCAACCACAAGATGATAGCTTTGATCATCTGTTAAGCTGCTTGTCATAGATATTGCCAGAAAAAGGGGTAAGAGTCAGAGGCACCATCTGAAATAAAATTTCATACCCTCATTTCTCTTCATTACTCTTGGAGAATAGTCACACACACACACATACCACCTGGCGCACACACATACACAAAAATTAACAGGGGTGGCCTGTGGCACTTGTGATAGTCTGATGTGCTCTCTGGTTTCAAGTCACAAATATGTGAGACTTTAATTATCTAATGTCTCTGCTAGTACAATTTATCTATAAGATTCCTTTCCTGTCCTGCCAGAGGGGAGGAAAACTCTAATTCATGATCCTGTGATCTTCAACAAGGGTTCTGGCACACTCAGTGAGTTCTTTGTTCTCTTCAGACAGCACTGTCCCTCATCACTGAGCGCCCCCACCCCACCCCATTCCTCCCATACTGACTCAGAGTTATAGATTCTCCTTCAGGAAAGGAAGCAGAGAGGTATAATCCTTACTTTTTGACTTCTAGCAGTGCCAAGGCATAGGAAATTACTTAATGTCACATAAGTATAGTGATATTAAAAAAAAAAAAACTGATGATTCAAGCCAGTCCAAGATGGAATAATTCGAGAAACCCTAAAGAGGTGTGTGAACTAAGCGATATGAGGAAGACAATGGGTATATTTAATAACATTTTGGTTCAGAGAAAATTGGTGAGGTCCAAACCAAAATTCTACACTGAGAAGCTCCAAACTGTAAGAGAATGGTGATCACCATGATAATAATAATATGTATGAATAGGGAGTTAAGATATTCTGAACAATTGATGTGTCTTGTGAGCAAAGCAAAGTTATCCATGTGAATTATGAAGCTGTCAAATCATCCCTTTGCTTCTGACATTATTCTCCATTTTACTGATGAGGAAACTAATTGGGGTTACTCTTGCTGTGGTGAAACACCATGCCCAAAGCAACATGGGAAGGAAAGGGTATATGGGACTTATATTTCCACATCACTGTTCATCACTGAAGGCACTCAGTGAAGGAACTCAAACAGGCCAGGAACAAACAGATTCCCATGTGCTGGTCTTGACTTTTTCGTCAATTTGCCACCAAACTTCAGGGTTTGTGTTTCAATCGTGGGTCTGCATTTCCTTCCTCACCAAATCAGGAAATCGTCTAGCTTACCAGACAGGTAAGCAAATACACTAGAGCACACCTGATAACAGTATCTTAGGGAGGAAAGGCATCTGTCATTTATCAAGCCTGGTGATTTTGTGTCAGAAGCTGATGGAGGCCATGGACAGGTGCTGCTTACTGGCTTGCTCCTCATGACTTGCTAGGTCACCAGATCAGGGGTGGCCCCAGCTACAATGGGCTAAACCCTCTCCCCATCAATCACTAATAAAGAAAATGCTCTGCAAGTTTGCCTACAGTCCCATCTTGCTGAGGCACTTTCCCTGTAGAGAATCCCTCTTCTCAGATGACTGTAGCCTACACCAAGTTGATATAAAATTAGCCAGCACAATTGCATACCTTGTAAGGGGTAGAAATGATACCGGAATCCAAGACTGTTTAAATCATTGCCACTGGATATGCTGTCCTATTTTCCTCAAAGGCCATTACTTTGCAAAAATAGCTACTTCCTGCTTTTAACTCCAGATGTTCAGAAAGTAAGGGGATATGTTTCACAGTCCTCGCAAATACCCACTGAGGTCCTTCTCAACATAAACTTTCATTTGAGCTGACGCAGAAATATTTCTATTTCTTCCCACCAAAGATGTTTTAGTCTCAGCCATGGGATTAAATATTTTCATGAACTTTGAACCATACTAGTGATCTTTAGTGGTACATTTGGAACAGGTGATAGGTTTAGAGGGAAAAATAATCTAGAATCATGGACAGCTGATGTAAGAACAACTAAAACCCAACTGTGGCTGTGAGTATTGGTGACACATGCCTATAAGCCCAGAACATGGGAACCAAAGGCAAGAGGATCAGTATCTGAAGTCCAGCTTTAGCTTTATATAAAAATCGGAGGCCAGTGTGCTACATGAGACCCTGTCTCAAAACAAAGAACAAAATGCAAAGAACAAAAACTATTTTTAAACCAAGTCTTCATCCAACTACTCAAAATTTCAGTTACAGTGAAAATTTGTCTTGCAACACATCAAAGCTAGGTTTTCCTCCTCAGTGTCTTCCTTGGACTATGGCAGTTATTTTTTTTTAAACTGAGACGTGGGCTGCAGTGGAAAGAATTAAAACACAAGAATAAATTAAACATCCGTACAAATACAACCACACAGACACAAAATCACCAGGCTTGATAAATGACAGATGCCTTTCCTCCCTAAGATACTGTTATCAGGTGTGCTCTAGTGTATTTGCTTACCTGTCTGGTAAGCTAGACGATTTCCTGATTTGGTGAGGAAGGAAATGCAGACTGACAATTGAAACCCATCACCCGAAGTTTGGTGGCAAATTGACGAAAAAGTCAAGACTAGCACATGGGGATCTTTCTGTTCTCCTTTGGTTTGTGGTAAAAGCTCCTTCCACTCCCCCTGCCTTTCTCCACTAAGAAGGGGGAGGAGCCACTCGGTACCAACCCACCCTCGTACCTCAAGCCACTGCAGGACTAGTAGGCACATCCTCTTCCACTGAGACTAGACAAGGCAGTACAGATAGGGAAACAGGATCCACAGGCAGACAACACAGTCAGAGCAAGCCCCTACTTCAGTTGTTTGGGACTCACATGAAGACCAAGCTACACATCTGCTGCATATGTGCAGGGGCCTAGGTCCAGCCCTCGTATGCTCTTTGGTTGGTGGTTCAGTCTCTGAGAGCCCCGAGGGTCCAGGTTAGTTGACTCTATTGATCTTCTGAGCTCCATCTAGTGTTTGCCTGTGGGTCTCTCATCTGTTTCAGCTGGTAGGAGCATCTCAGAGGACAGTTATGCTAGGCTCTTCTCTGCAAGCATAACAGAGTATTATTAATAGTGTTAGGGATTGGTTATAACCTTTTAGAGAGTTCATCCTTTGGAGGATTATTTTTCCCATTATCAGTAACCATTGGTTGCCCAGAATTCCACTTTGATTTTCTTCATTTACTTCTCTCCCTCTCCCTTTTCTTCTTCTTCTTCTTCTCTCTCGCACTCCCTCCTTCTTCTTTCCCTCTCTCCTTTCCACCCTTCATCTCTTCTCGCCCTTCTTTCTTTATCTTGCTATTTTAGAGAGTGTACGTCAATAAGTTTGCTAGGCAAGCTTTGAACTTGTGATCCTCCTGCCTCATTCAGCCTCCCCAAGTGCCCAATTGATAGGCATGCACTACCAGGCCAGCTGGAACTTTGAACTTTTTAAATCTTGTTTTACCCATATTGACATTTTTCCATTGCTAAATAGTAGATCATCCTCTGATCCTCAAGGGAAACTAATATGGGTCAAAGAATGAGATGTTTAGTCTTTCCTAGAATGTCCAGAATCTTATATTAGATATTTTTCCTTTTTATTAGTTTTGATGGTTAGTATACAATGTAATGTTTTTGAGGGTAATGGGTTTCATTTTGGTATTTTTTTGTATGTACTTCTGCTGAATCGTGTTTCTAAAAATACCAGTAGATTGTCATATCATCAGTACATATTAACAAAACAATGATACTTAGTGAACTAGGAAATGTGGCTGATTGCAAGTTTGGAAAGAAGGGATAAAACCAATCACAAATATTCAATTCCTTCCAGTATCTGAAGTTAGGTGAACACTAGCCACTCATTTCCTGTCTTTATCTTTGCAACTCTTGCTATGAAACTTCCTTTCCAAATGAAGAAGTAGAGGGGGAAACTCTTAAGTAATTTAGTTTACAGGATTAGGATAAGAAAGAAGTATTAAGCACCTCTGGTTTCCATGTACCATTTAAGGAATTTAGCTGTTGTGCCTAAAAAGAAGGGAAGAGTCACCCCAGAGATTTATTTTGCCAACCTCTGACTTACATACACACACACACACACACACACACACACACACACACTATGTGTGTGCACCCTCCAATACATGATCAAACACAAGATATTTAATGAAAACCATTTTGAAGATGGAAGATGGAGTATAGACAGAGAGAGCTCTGACCTGGGATCACAGGTCTAGCTCAGTGTCAGCAACTTCACCTCCCTCTGTCTTGGTTTACTAAGTCTGATTTATGCTTAGTCTTTAAAATTGTACTATCAAGGCTGCTGGTGGCATCGGCAGACTTCAAACTGCTAAGCTAGCTCCATATGGAACATTTGCAGTACGTTAAAGTGCATCATTGCCCTTTGATGTTCTCTGGAAATGCCTTCTTTAAACGTAGTCTCCATGGAGTAAGGAATTTTAAGGTTAGAAACCTAATCTTTCTCTATATTTATCATGATTAACAATGTAATATTATTTTACACTTTCTAATTGTGTATGTACTCACAGTTGCCTGGGAGCCTCTGAGCCTCTCTAGTATTATTTAAAGAAAATCATTCACACAAAACAAAATCACTTTATAGCTGATATAATTTAAGCAAAATTATTGTTGCATTTAAGTTGTTTACTCTTCTTTCCCTTTCTTGCTGCTTAAGAGAATGATCTGACATGAAAAATGCCAGAAAGGTGTGGGAAAGGGAGTCCTCCAAGCTGACACCCAGAATTGTTTGTTCTGTGATATAACAGCTGGCAAATTAATCTTCACACACTCCGGTAACACTGAAGAATTAAAGGAGCAACTGTGTGGGCCTCCGGGCAGCTGTCTGGTCTGCTAGGGCCTGTTCCTAAAATAAAAATTAAAAAAAAAAATCCCACACACTCCTACACTGTCTCTCTCTCTCTCTCTCTCTCTCTCTCTCTCTCTCACACACACACACACACACACACACACATTGTCTCTTTCCTTCCAACAATCTAGCAACTCAGGCCTTCTTGAGGTCATTTTCATAAACACTGTGTGGACAAAGTGTCTGGAGACATGAGGATAGAGAATGCTCATATTGTTTGTTGAATATCAGAGGATGCTCCCTTCAGGCAACCTAAGGCATGTGTGAATGCTATCCTAAGAGCCACATTTTCCAGGGATGAAGTCATTGCAATTGCTGCCTCAGAAGGACATGCTAATGCCAAAGCTTATCCTCAACAGCATTTCCAGATCTGCTCTTTAAAGGAGCCAGAGACTTGTTTTAAACATATAAATCAAGGGTGGATAACTCGTCAGTTCAGCAGTTCACTCCCAAGCGTTGATCCCTTCTCCTCAGAAGGCAATTTCTTAGTCAGGTTTCATTTGGTGAACTCAAAAAAGGAAAAACAGAGATAGAATCAGGGAACAATAATTCAACAAATAGTTACCCAGTGCAAAGTTCTGATTGTAGTAGACTTGAGCAAGTGAAGGCAGGAGAGAAAAACAAGAGAAAGTGAATGGAAGAAACATTTCTTTACATTGGTTTACAGCAATAACTAAATAAACAAATATTAACATCTCCAGTATACTGCTTCAATGGCGTTTAGTCTATAATTACCGCTCCATAAAGTCTAAACAAGGAGCCACTTTAATTCTGTGAAAACCCCGATTTTAACTTGGCTTTCACAATTGCCAAAGTTATGAGCAAATTGAAAAACCAGAGGACAGAACAAGTTAAAGAAGTCAAAAGCTCTTTTGAAGTGAGCAAGGAAACTTCATTTACCATCGACTTGACTGTTCTGCTAATCCTGACCTGTATGGTTTAATAAAACCTCAGATGCAGATGAGGTAAACATGCACTCATACAGCATGAGACTTTAGAGGAAGGAAGGGATAATGAGGAGCACTTTTCATTGGCAAGAGCTGCTCAGGTGAATGTGTGCTTAAAAATTCTTTTTTTGGGTTGTTTGTTGTTTGTTTGTTTGTTTTTAAAGATGAAGTTTTTCTGTATAGCCCTGGCTGTCCTGGAACTCACTCTGTAGATCAGACTGGCCTGCAGAAATCCAACTGCCTCTGCCTCCCAAGTGCTGGGATTAAGGGCATGAGCCACCACTGGGGAAAAAAAAGAAAAAAGAAAAGGAAAAGAAAATTCTTTTTTTTTTCCATTTTTTATTAGGTATTTCGCTCATTTACATTTGCAATGCTATACCAAAAGTCCCCCATAGCCACCCACCCCCTCTCCCCTACCCACCCACTCCCCTTTTATGGCCCTGGCATTCCCCTGTACTGGGGCATATAAAGTTTGCGTGTCCAATGGGCCTCTCTTTCCAGTGATGGCCGACTAGGCCATCTTTTGATGCATATGCAGCTAGAGTCAAGAGCTCCGGGGTACTGGTTAGTTCATAATGTTGTTCCACCTATAGGGTTGCAGATCCCTTTAGCTTCTTTGGTACTTTCTCTAGCTCCTTCATTGGGGGCCATGTGATCCATCCAATAGCCGACTGTGAGCATCCACTTCTATGTTTGCTAGGCCCAGGCATACTCTGACAAGAGACAGCTATATCAGGGTCCTTTCAGCATAATCTTGCTAAGAAAATTCTTTCAGACAAGAAATTGGGTACTAAGAGGATTTTTTTGTGCTTCGCATGACAGTATGTGAACACTTTGTTCTTTGACTGAAATGTCCATACATTGAAGGCAGGCAATGTACCCACACTGGACATCAGTGGAAGCCTAACTCAAGAGGTCTCCTCCTGTCTGGAAAACAGAGCAAGAAATTGAAAACTGCACATGTGCATACATGGAGGCCTGGTGTCCCTCGCTCCCTGCCTGCACATTGTGTCACCAAAGTGACAGACCACACACCATGACCCTTTTCATAGGCCCTTGTTGGATCTTTTGGCACTTTAAATTTATCTTGGCCAAGTCCATATTTCATATTCTACATTAATATCAGGGACTCTTAGAGCTGGAAAGTACTTTATAGATACTATAACTCAGCCAGTCAGCATTTGGAACATTGATACCATATAAATGATTTAATTTCAAAATTAAATTTCCTTTTTTTTCCAGAAAAAAATCTATGGCAATGGTCTGTTGGCTCCAACTAAGTGCATATGTCTTAGCTGTAAAGTTGGCATTTATTTTAGGAATAATTTATGAAAATATAAGTCTAAGAAAACTTAAATATTTAGAAGTAAGTTGAAAATACTTTTTATCTGTTTCTCTTCCATTTCTTTCTCTCTCTTTTTTTAAAGTGACAGAGTCTTGCTATATAGTCCAGGCTGGCCTTGAAATTACTGTCCTCTTGCCTCAGTCTCCAGTGTCTGGAAATCACAAGCATGTGTCACTTGGCTTCTCATCCATCTCTCATTTCTTCTACATAGACTTATACCTGGGAAAGGCACTGAGGAATTTACAAGATTAAGTGGGTATGAGGAGCACTTGAAGATAGGTACTGGAAGTTGTTTGAGGGCATGAGAGGGATTCTCAGCAAGCAAAACACAGAATAAATGCCATGGACTTGAAAGTGGCTAGGGGGTTTTCAGAGGGGTAACTGGGAAGGGGTAACATTTGAAATGTAAATAAAATAAGCAATAAAAAAAATTAAAAATAAAAGGAATGGAAACTGGGAAGGCTGGATTCCCCAATCACAAGCTGAAAAAAAAGCAAACTAGGGAAACTCTGGCAGTTATCTGTCCTTACTTATTTAAAATTTTATATTTTGAATTCTTCATGCACGATTACTGTTTTTGCATCATTTCTTTCCTGCCAGCTCCTCCTATGTCACCCCCAAACTACTTTTCAAATTCCTGACCTCTTCTATTGTTACACACACACACACACACACACACACTTATAGACTTGTCTTATTTTGAGGGCTGAACACTTAGGCTTAGGGTGGTATAACCTGCTGCCAATTCATATGAACTAAACTGCTGATATCCTGACAAAACCAATTGCATTTACTCCAAAAAGCTATTTCTAAACAGGTCCACTTCCTCTGAATCCTAATAACTTTTTCCCCCGCTACCTCTGGAGGGTGGTAGGCTAGAAAGAAGGTTAGAATAATTAAAAACCCTTATTAAAAACATAAACCTATACACAGGTCTCATTTATTTACAGCAACCATACTGTTGAGACTTCGTGAATGCTCCTTCCCTGTCCAGTCTAGTGAGGGGGGCCATGCAGATGCCAGACAGGGAAGTAAAACACATGAAAAGATGAGAATGGAAAGCACGTGCAGGTTGACTTAGGGAACCTGGCTCAGACTTCAGGTAGTGTAAGTAACATCAGGCAGTTAGCTGTCAGCATATTTAAAACACAGCACAATTTGGGGAAAGTTTCCAGGCAACAATCAGTGCAGTCAAGGTGCAAAATAAAACTGAAGGCGTAATTACATAGAAACGCTAAGTACATGTGACCATGAGTGTGGGTTCTACAGCTTAAAGGCCTAGAATCTACTGTGGATTCTGACCACTTGCACAGAGATTAGCAGGGCAGAAAGTAAATGTGACATCCCCTATAAAGATAGGAATGGTCTCGGGAGAAAAGAGTCTGAAATATTTATTCTGGGGAATTAGATTGAGGTCTGTCACTACAGATAGCAAAAAGGTCACCATATCATGAATAACCTACACTCTCAGCTTACCAGATGGTATGCACTTATTTGATTTTATCTAATTCATTGAGGAGAAACCTCTGTGTGATTAATATTCCTGGTTCTCTTAGTCCTTCTCTGTGAGCACAAGGCCTTGTGCACGCTGCAGTCTAGAACAACAGACTTTCGAACAAAAATGTAACAGAAACCCCTCTTCAAGTTATGGGACAAGGTCATCCAAGAGATCCCCCCCCCCAAAATATAGGCTATTACCATTGCCTTTCAGTGCCTCCTGGAACTTGAGAAACAAGACTAATACAGATGTTGTGCAGCAAGTATTCATTTTCTGTTACTAATGATATGTTGTAGAGATCTGTTGTATAACAATAAGCCTTACTATAATGCTATATTGCAATGCATACTTAAAAGTCTCTTTACAGAGTTAATCTCTGCATCAAAGTTTCTTGCCGCAGCTAAATCAAAAATACATAAGCAAAAGAAAGAAAATAGGAAGGACTACAGAAATAACTCCGCAGTTAAGAATACTTCCTACTCTTGTAGAGGACTTGTGTTCAGTTCCCCGAAACTACAAGACAGTTTGCATCTGGTTATAACTCCAGCTTCAGGGCATCTATCGGATACCCTCTTCTCATGAAGGAGATGCGCGCACACACACACACACACACATCACCTATACACAAAAACAAACACATGTTTTTATAATATTTCACACAAAATATGAAAAAGAAAAGAACTAGACAGTGAAATGAAAATAAGATTAATAAGCCCATATCAGTAAAGTTATTAGGCATTACATAATTGAGTCAAACACATGAATATGTAATTATATAAAAAAAAGTTGGCATGTGTGAAACTAATACAAGAACTTCAAAATATGAGAGATAACTGCTGAAAGAAATGCAGGTAGAAATCAGTGAATCACTATGTATAGAAACTCTGACACTTGTATATAAGAAATGACCAATTCCAGCCGAAAAAAATCATTAAGGATGGTACTTTGTACATGTTTTTGTTAACTTGACACAAACTAACATCTTCTGGGAAAAGGAAGCCTTAACTGATGAACTAGCCCATCAGATTGCCAACATGCAAGTCTGTGGAACAGTTTCTTGATTGATAATTGCTGTGGGAGGATCCAGCCAATTATGTGTGGTGCGAACCTTGAGGAGGCATTCCTGGCTTGTATAAGAATAGCAAGCTGAGCAAGCCAGTCATTTGGCCTCTGCTTCATTTCCTCCCTCAAGTTCCTGCCTTGAGTTCCTGCCCTCACATCCCTGCTATGATTGGAACACATAAGGCAAATACATCCTTTCTTCCCAAAGTTGATTTTTGTCTTGGTATTTTATCACAGCTATAGAAAAATTACTAAAGCAGGAATTGATACCAGGTAGTAGAGTATTGCCATGGCAGACCATAACCATGTTTTGAGGGAAGATTGTGGAAGGACTTGAAGCTTTGTGTTGGAAAGGGCATTGGCTACTTAGAGCTTAATGGGTTGTTCTGTGGGTGATTGGGAGATAAAAATGCTTACAGAAATGCAGGTGATGGAAGCCTGACTTGTGAAGTTTCAGAGGGAAGCAAAGACTTAACAGAGCTGCTCCTTTGATACTTTGTATTAATCATTGACTGTGAATCACAACCTGTTTTTCATGATCCCTTTGGGAGTTGTCTTAGTCAGAGTTTCTATTCTTGCACACAACATCATGACCAAGAAGCAAGTTGGGGAGGAAAGGATTTATTCAGCTTACATCTCCAAATTGCTGTTCATCACCAAAAGAAGTCAGGACTGGAACTCAAGCAGGTCAGGAAGCAGGAGCTGATGCAGAGACCATGGAGGAATGTTACTTACTGGCTTGCTTCCCCTGGCTTGCTCAACTTGCTCTCTTACAGAACCCAAGACTACCAGCCTAGAGATGACACCACCCACAATGGGCCCTCCCTCCTTGATCACTAATTGAGAAAATGCTTTATAGCCGAATCTTGTGGAGGCATTTCCTCAGCTGAAGCTCTTTTCTCTGTGATAACTCCAGCCTGTGTCAAGTTGACACACAAAATCAGCCAGTACAGGAGTCAAATGACTCTTTCACAGGGTCACCTAAAACCATCAGAAAACACATATGTTTATATTATAATTCATAACAGTAGCAAATTTTCAGTTATTAACTATCAATGGAAATAATTTTATGGTTGGGGGTCACCATGACATGAGGAATTGGATCAAAGGGTCAGTACTTCAGGAAGGGTGAGAACCACTGATCTATGGCTTCTGTTCAGCGGGGGCTGAGGAATCAGCTTTGATTAATGATAACCCAGAACTGCTGAAGTTCTTCAGACTGTGTTAATGAAAGTATCACTAACATTGTTTCCATATGTATTGTGTTTCATTCACCAAAACATTGTACATTCTGAGGATAGAAGAGAGCAAAGCCTGTGGATAAGGACACTAACTAGTCATATGTGTTAAAGTGTATCATGAGACAAACAATATGCTAAGTTATTTCTATGCATTATTTCATTCAATTCTATAAATTACCCAATGAAGTAAATGGTACTCATCTGCATTTTGCAGATGTTGGCACAGATGGTTGAAAGAAGATAGATGAGATGTTTTGTATATGCTTGGCCCAAGGAGTGGCACTATTAGGAGGTGTAGCCTTGTTATGGTAGATGTCACTGTGGGTGTGGGCTTCAAGACCCTCATCCTAGCTTCCTGGAAGTCAGTATTCTGCTAGCAGCCTTCAGATGAAGATGTAGGACTCTCAAATCCTCCTGCACCAGGTCTGTCTGGAGGCTGCCATGTTCCCTCCTTGATGATAATGGACTGAACCTCTGAACCTATAAGAGAGCCCCAATTAAATGTTGTCCTTATAAGAGTTGTCTTGGTCATGATGTCTGTTCACAGCAGTAAAACCCTCATTAAGACACTAGGTCATACCTACCAAAAGTTACACAGCTATAAATAGCTAAGGATGTGTTCAAGTCTTAAAAGTGTTAAGCACAAAGCTGGGGCACTCAGAAGTGAGGCCAGGGAAGCACAGCTCTAAGGACTAAGACTAAATCCTTTATTTAAAAAAAAAAAAGAAAAAAGAAAAGAAACTAGCCTAGATATAGCAAACGGTAGCACTAATTTAAAAGTAACGGGATCCATCTGCCAGGCACTGAATCTTCTAGTACCTTGATCTTAGCTTTGTAAGCTTCTAAAACTGTAAATAACTTCTAGTGCATTGAAGCTGTCCAGTTCATGGTCCTTTGTAATGCCAGCTGGAATAGAATAAAGACAACCTATAAAACTGAAAAAAAATCCTTTATCCTCATCAAAATATGGTGTTGCAAATCCTCCATTTTAACTGAGAATGATGACTTTCCAAATAAACACTGCTTTTTGGAGAAGCCCTGAAATGTCTATGGTGTTCTTTTTTTCCTTGAATTTAATAATAAACAGAATACCTGCATTTATGCATTTTGTAATAAGTATTATAAGCAAAAAAAATATTCAGCACAAAAAAGTCTGGAAAATGAAGAAAATGTTTTTCTAATAAATTTAGAGATGAATGAGCAATAGAATAACTACTCAGTAGACAGCTGCTCAATGCTTTCCCAAAGAACCTGAGTTCAGTTGGAATACCCATGTTGATCAGTTTACAGACACTTCTAACTCCAGCTCCAGGTTATCTGACCCCCTTTTCTGGCCTCTGCTTGCAACCAAATGCACACATGAATAAAAGTAAAAACAAATCCCACCCTACCACCCTTTTTAAGACACTTTCTCACTGTGCAGCTCTGGCTGGCCTAGAGACCGGTGGTGTCTCAGAATAATAGATTTTGTGAGAGGGGGAGGAATCTCTATGATTCTCTGTATGCCTGTCTGCTTGCTTGCCTGTTTTGAGATAGGATCTCCCTATGTAGCCTTGGCTGGCCTTGAAGAAGATCACTGGCCTCTGCCTCCTGAGTGCTGGGATTAAAAGTTTATACCACCTGGACAGGCATTTTTTGTTTGTTTGTTGTTGAAAATAACTGAGGATCATTTCAGTAAGTTGAAAATGTTAAGCCAGGTGTGGTGGCCCATGCCTTTAATCCCAGCACTCAGGAGGCAGAGACAGGCAAATTTCTGAGTTTGAGGCCAGCCTGGTCTACAGAGTGAGTTCCAGGACAGCCAGGGCTACACAGAGAAACCCTGTCTTGAGGGGAAAACCAAAAAAGAAAAAAGAAAAAGAAAAAGAAAATATTGACTGAAAATTTAAGAATTTTAAAAACTTTTTAGCTCATACCTTAAAGCCTAAAACTAAGTGTAGGTTAGGGGTCACAGAGGTAGAGATGTTACCATGAGTTTGAGACCTACCAGTACAGTAACCACTAAAAAGTTATGGCTATAACAGTAAAACGTTATATGTACAGAATCAATTCCATTATACTATTTATGAGGAAATATATTTTTATAAAATTAATTTAAGCCAGTTAAGACTGAGCTCACACATGAAAATGGTAATATTCTATAGAAATTAAAAGAAAAAAATTGATATAAAATAAATGGCATGTGTGTATTCTCTCAGGAAAATAACTTAATGAAGAAAAGATAATAAATAGTGTCATAATTAAATATCATAAGTAAAAATGGCTGAAAAAGTTGTGTTCTGGACCATTTGCTTCATAGCTTCATCTTGTAGCTTACCTCTCCATATTTGCAATAATCTCACCTATAAAATCGAGATAGAAATCATATTATGTTTCCATAAGAAATAAGTCACCTGGTATATTCAAGATGCTTCAGAAAGCCCTTAGATGAATATTAACTGCATTCAAATCCTTTTTCCCATCAATTTATTCAGTACTTCCATTGTTCACTCTTGCCAAATACCAAGTTATTCTGATATGCAGTCTATCTAAAGGACTATTGTGTGTTGTCCTTAGCCAAATGTCTAGTATCTGATAAGCAAGTTTTAGATCACTTCAATAGCCAGAACAGGGTTGTTTCACAATGATCATAGGAAAGCATACTGGTAGCTAGCTTTACAAAAGAGACGTTGACACTGTTACTCTAGGGACTGATATGATTTGCTTAGCTTTAGCTCTTTGTTCCTAGGTGGAAGTATGATATTCATATGGATGTACATGGAGGATATTTTGCTGACTGTCATAAGCCAGGCATAGAGACAAGCACTTTTTGAGTGCACTCACAAGTACAATTATGAAAAAGTAAAGAATCAGATACTAGAAAGATGGTTACCTGGTACAGGAGGCAGCCATGAAGACTGGGGACTTATGGTCAAAGGGTAAGAATTTTGTTGGACAGGAAGAATGTGTTCAAGTGTTCTGTTGAGTATCATTTTGAAGACACTTAAAACAATACATTGTAAAGTGTTCAGAGTAGCTTTTAAGATCTCTCAATATTAACTAAAAAAAGGTGACATATCTTAATCATTTATATTTAGTCTTTCCATAATGTAAATATTCTTCAAAATATGTGACACACACCAGTAAAACATAGTTTTACTTCTCAGACTTATAAATAAAGCATATGTCTCTGTCAATAATAGATTTTGAT
The DNA here is from genome assembly GCF_000001635.26 of Mus musculus. Classification (NCBI taxonomy): domain Eukaryota; kingdom Metazoa; phylum Chordata; class Mammalia; order Rodentia; family Muridae; genus Mus; species Mus musculus. The sequence goes on along the minus strand of NC_000086.7, from coordinate 76,101,955 downwards.
GGATTTTCTACACTATGTAAAAATGGGGAGACCTGGATGTGATAGGTGAAGGTAAAGCAGAAAATGAATTTGTTGGAGAATATTTCCTGTCACCACCACTTTTGTTTCTTTTAATTCCACCTTAATGAATTCATATATGTAATTTTCATTTTCAATACCCCATAATGATTTTATCACTTTCATATATGCAAATCCACCTTTTATTCCAGCTGCCTGTTTTTCAAGGCCCACATTCTTTTCCATGACCTCACTCCATTACTATTCAAGGCACTCTGTATTCATCGTATGCCCTTCACCATAACCATGGAGCCTTATACTTCTTTATTCATATTGTTTGTGGTATCCTGTGTTTGCTGGGTCTAATGTTCTTGATCCTGGCTGACCACTGAACTTGCTGGGAAAACTTCAAAGGTACAGATACAGGAGTCATACCCTAGCAGTTCTCAGGGTCTTTCATGTCATCCAGACTCACCTCAAATGTTGTAACAAAAGATAAGAAAATGACCTTGACCTTCTAAACCTTTTGCTTCTAGCTAGGTGCTAGGATTACAGTCATGGGATACCATTCCCTATATATACTGTGCTGGAGATCAAACCCAGAGTTTGGAATATTTCAAAGCTCTCCAAGTAATCTGTTAATGTTCAGTCTTTCTTGGAAACCTAACTTTAGTCCACCATGAATGTCTTCCATTAGCAACTTTTGAACTTATACAGATGGTGGCATATCTGGAAAATATGATGTTATTTAAATAACACAATAAAATATTGATACATAGGGTTGCTTCCTATAAAAAAGCAAGGTTAGTAGAAAAAAGCCACCCTGATTTAAATATAAAATATGGAAACACAGCCCTGAGCCCTATTCACATCAATGATTTGGCTTATCTTAAACATTCTGGAAAAGAAACTCAATTTATCTTGAAACATGTCTCAGTGTGGACAAGCCATTTATAATTAAAAACAAGTAGTTCACATGCTGTAATGAAACAGGTGTTCCCTTGGAAAGAATTATGGGGGCTGGGCTGGGGAGTCAAGCTTCCCTTTTGAAAAAGCTTGGGTAATCTGAAAATGACTGATCTACTAATGCTCAGTTTAACAGCTACTGTAGATAGTTAAAAAAAAACACCTGTCCTTAGAAGAACCCAGATATATCATTCCATCTATGATTGGCAAAACAAATATAAAATTCCCAATTTTTCATCTGTAAAATTCTTTGAGAAAAAAAAACAACAATAATATGCACCCTTGGAATTAACCCTCTGTCTTGTCCTTCTTAGTCACAAATCACCTCTAAACTTTGTGTTGACATTCATTTTGTGGTGTTTCTATTTTACTTTTAGTGATGAACCTAAATACTAGAGTAAAATCTGTAGCTACTAGAGTAGCAGTAAGAATTTAAAGTCCTTTGCCACATATGCTGTCAATGTTTGAGTCACTTCAGCCCATTAAAGCTTATAAAAGCAAATTATGTGCCCTCTCTAGGTCTTGGAGAATTGGCTTTCAGCAGAGTGGTTTTAGAGGAGCCTAGTTACTGAATTAGATACTGCTGAATTGGTAAGTTTATACTCCCCCAAAGAGCATTTAGAAACTCAGCACATCTGTAATTTCTAAATTACTTCTCTTATAAACAAAGACAGAGGTAACTGGAGGCTACAAATTTAATAGCTCCCTAGACAGTTTTCTATTCCAGTTCATCACTGAGTAATATCTTTATAGGAATTCCTTATATCGTGTTACTCAATACAAGCATAAATAGGTGGCAGTCGCAAAAGTTGGTAGCAAGGTCTCTGATTGTGCAACTGAAAACCTGGGCCCTATCTCAAAAGTGGCAAGCCCTGAAACACATAGATGTCCTCAAAAATATTTCAGTATTGGCCATCAGAAATACAAGTCACATTGATTAGCTTCAATGATAGTAGGCTGCTGTGACAGAGAGATTAAGAATATTGATGGTCTGTAGAAAGGGTTCAGCAACCATCAATTAAGAGCACTGGTTGCTCTTCCAGAGTACCCAGGTTTAATTTCAAGCAACTACATAGTAGCTCACAACTGTCTGAAACTTCAATTTGAGGGGTTCTGACACCCCCACACAGACAAATATATAAGCAAAGCACATTGGCACACAATATAAAAAAGTAAATAACAAAATAATAAAATAAAAATTCTCTTAAAAGGAATCTTAACCAGTTGAGACAACATCCATCCCCATCTTTAGGAACAAGGAGAGTTGTTCAAAGAATGAGCAGGAATCCTCAAAGCACAATAGGTTTGAATAATTTGACTATTGTCATAAACATTCAGTTTTAATTGGCAGGCAGGGACAACTATTTTCCAGTAAGACTGAAATTGTTTTCATATAAATGTCTATGACAGTGATTAGGTCGGATAGTAAATATTTGTTGTTTTGTGCTTCAAGATGCATAAGACAATGTACTATAAATTTACCAAGTTTACACATTGACCTTCAGTATCAAAAGGCAAGTTAGATATTTAGTACGTATTTATTTACTAAACCTCACAAAGCCGTTAATGAATAAGTCCACTGGTACTACTGGTTCAAAAATATATGATGATAACACTATGTGCCAAGTACCTACTAGTGGATGATTCAATTGAATAACCATCCATTTGAAACACCCTACATATTTATAAGTTTTGTCCAATTAATTCTTTTTCCTGGGCAGTGGTGGTGCATGCCTTTAATCCCAGCATTTGGGAGGCAGAGGCAGGCAGATTTCTGAGTTCCAGGCTAGCCTGGTCTACAGAGTGAGTTCCAGGACAGCCAGAGCTGCCCAGAGAAACCCTATCTCAAAAAAAAAAATTCCCATTCCACATATGTTTAACAGGATCTATATCAAATTATATGTCTGCCACTCAGGGTTTAGCTAGTTCCATTCTTGTTATGAAAGAATACCTACCACAAACAACAGAAGAGGGGAAGTTCAGGGGATATAGATCCATGGCAAGGGAGGATGCTACAGTGGCAGGAGCAGCTTGGCCTGTGACACTAGAGCATGAGGTCTGGTTACCCTGTCATCAACAAGCAGGAAGCAGAGAATATTTTGTAGAAGTGCATCATCCAGCCTGTAGCCCGAAAGCCACACCACTGCTGCTGTACATCTTTGAGATAGGCTCATATTCCAAGGGTTCCACAAGCTCCTGAAACAGCGTCACTAACTGGAAATTCAGGATAAAATGTCCTGAGCCTATGTGGGTACATTGTTCATCCAAACCTTAAGAAGATTGCGCTATATTTGAAAATACAGGTTCCTGGCAGGCTATTCATATTCACAATTAATTCAAAGTTGGCACCACCTCCAACAAGAACGAAACAGTGTAGACAATGTCTGCCATTTCATCAAGAATCAAAGAAAATTAGTCATAATTGTTTACTTGTTTTTTAATTGATACTTGATGTTCACATTGCCCTCAATTTAAGTCTCTGTCTCATTATTCCCATTACTTGACTAATAATTTTAAGTAAGTTTATGTACTCTAGATGCATTTCTTTACCTATTATAAACAAGCACAATTTAATTAATTAATCCACCAGCAGTATACAGATTGCTGTGTATAAGTGAGCCATTGGAAAGCTACATTAGTGATGGTCTCTATTTTTCTTGTATTCATGTGGAAATTTTACAGTGATGAAATATTCCATTTTAAATTTTCTGACCATTGCTTTCCTATGAGTTAATAATAAATGAAAAGGGTTTTTAGTTTGATAATTTTAATATAAATTTACTGAAGCATCCTATATCTATAGTGTCAATACACAATAATAAATAGATTGGTTATAATTTAACTATGAAATTCTCCCCACAAGAGCACTTGACTCCCAACTGTTGAATCTATTTGGGTAACTAGAGAAAAAGTTGGGAAATGGGGCCTAGCAGGACATATGTCACTGGGATGATAATCTTGAAGGTTACCCAATTATTCTTTCTTTATCTCTGTCTGTCTCTCTTCCTCTCCCTCTTCCCCCTTTTTCTTCAAGAAACTCCTCCTCAAGTTGCTCCTGCTGCTATAATATTCTGCCCAAGTATATGGGGGCAAGCAGCCAAGAAGGGAAGATACTGAAATCATTATCTGAATTAAAGCTGTCTTTGGTTTTGATAGCTGTGAAGAGACAATGGAACTCTTATAAAGGACAACATTTAATTGGGGCTGGCTTACAGGTTCAGAAGTTTAGTCCATAGTCATCATGGCAGGAAGCATGGCAGTGTGCAGACAGACGTGGTGCTGGGAAAGGATCTGAAAGTTCTACATCTTGATCATCAGTCAACAGAAGGTGACTATGCTCTACACTGTGTATAGCCTGAGCATATAAAAAGCCTTACAGCCTGCCCCCCACAGTGACATACTTTCTCCAACAAGGCCACACCTATTTTTTGATTGTTTGTTTGTTTTTCAAGACAGGGTTTCTCTGTGTAGCCCTGGCTGTCCTGGATCTCACTCTGTAGACCAGGCTGGCCTTGAACTCAGAAATCCGCCTGCCTCTACCTCCCAAGTGCTGGGATCAAAGGCATGCACCACCACACCTGGCAAAGCCACACCTCTTAATAGTGCCATTACCTGTGGGCCAAATATTCACATACATGGCTCTAGGTGTCATACCTATTTAAACCATCACAAAAGCACTTTAATGCACTGTTCCATGAATTTGATGACACAGCTGTGCAAAACCCATCCTATAACAAAGCACCAATCCCTGACACTATTTATGATACTCTGTTATGCTTGCAGACAGGAGTCTAGCATGGCTGTCCTCTGAAAAGCTCTGCCCAGTAGCTGACTCAGATAGATGCAGACTTCCACAGCCAGTGGATGGACTTTGGGACTCTTGGGGAAGAATAAGAGAAAGGATTGCAGGCCCCAAAGGAGACAGGAACTCCACGGGAAGACCAACAGAGTCAACTAATCTGGATTTTGGGGGGTATTTCAGAGACTGAATCACCAGCCAAAGAGCATACATGGGAATAACATAGGCCTACCTGTACCTATGTAGCAGATGTGCAGCTTGGTCTTCATGTTGGTCCTAAACAACTGGAGCAGGGGCTATCCCAAAAGCTGTTGCCTGTCTGTGGGATATGTTCTTCTACCTGGGATGCTTTGTCTGTCCTCAGTGGGAGAACATACATCTAGCCTCACAGAAACATGAAGTGCCAGGGTGAGGAGATACCCAGAGAGTCCCTACCTGCTCAGAAGACAAAGGAAGGGGGAATGGGAGAAGGAGGGAGTGTGGGAAGGGGTGACTGGGAGGGGGCAGTGAGAGTGATTATAAATTGATTAAAATTAAAAAGTGATAAAAATGACTAGTGTACCCCCTATTTACATAACCAAATAATCTGTACTCTAGTTTGCCTTAAATATGACAATTGAGTTCAACTTCAGTTGCAAGATATGATAGGCATGTACAGATAATTATTTGAAAAGGAGGTTGTAGCCTGGAAATACATACAGATTTGTAAATGTATCTCTCTGTGTCATGTATTGCTTGCTGAGCAGCAGCATGAGGGGTGAAAAACCTATATTTAGTCTGTGTTGTAATTACTACTTTACTTCACTCTTAAATGAGAATAACAAACCTTAACCATATTTCAATAAAACTCTACCTCTGGGGGACATGAGATTTGAATTTCCCACTTTTACAGATCCAGAACTGTTCTTTATTCTTTATAAAAACCCTGTTCAAAAGCATAAAGTGGACATAGATTGAGGAAGACACTCAGGAGTGATCTGTGGTGTACACCTGTGCACATGCAACTGCACACACACAAAAACGTAAAATGATTATATTTATTTTATTTTTACAAAAGAAGAATGCACTTGGCCTACATGTTTTACCTTACCAACACTTCCAATTTAAACCATCATCAAGAAACTTCTGGATGATTCCTCATTACATTATAAGCAACATGTCCACCTTTGAAAAAAGACTAATGAAGTGTGTCCAGTGCAGAGGGTCTAATAGCTCTCTTTCTGCTTAAAGACTGACATGGACACAGTGATGGAGAGGCCAGAAAAGTGTCTTTAAGAGCTTTTAGGAAGAGACTAGGTCATGGATGACCGAGCAGAATGTGGGAATGACAGGAAATCCAAAGCCTATTTCAGGACAAAGAGGGAAAATAGACACTGGCATTTATTTATTTATTTATTTATTTATTTATTCATTCATTTATTTTTGTCTACTATTTCCTCCCACAGTACTGTAGTTTAGAGCAGAGGTTATTCATTCAGTGCTTTGAAAATCAGTGCTTATTATTTAGTGGTCAAATGGAAGATAAGAAAAGATACTGTATTAGTCAGGGTTCTCTAGAGTCACAGAACTTATGAATAGTCTCTAGATAGTAAAGGAATTTATTGATGACTTACAGTCGGCAGCCCAATTCCCAACAATTGTTCAGTCACAGCTGTGAATGGAAGTCCAAGGATCTAGCAGTTACTCAGTCTCACGCAGCAAGCAGGCAAAGGAGCAAGAGCAAGACTCCCTTCTTCCAATGTCCTTATATTGTCTCCAGCAGAAGGTATAGCCCAGATTAAAGGCGTGTTCCACCACACCTTTAATCCCAGATGAAAGGTGTAGCCCAGATTAAAAGTGTGTTCCACCACACCTTTAATCCCGGATGACCTTGAACTCGGAGATTTAATCTTCTGGAATCCATAGCCACTATGCCCCAAGATCCAGATCAGAAACTTCTATCTCCAAGCCTCCAGATAAGGGTCACTGGTGAGCCTTCCAATTCTGGATTGTAGTTCCTTCCAAATATAGTCAAGTTGACAACCAGGAATAGCCACTACAGATACCCAGTGCCCCTCACTCACAAAGCTTGAAAAATATCAATGACTTTATGTTTTCATTTGTTTACCAAGTATGAATGAAAAAAAAAAAGCAAATTTTAGTCTATAGGGCCCTGACGATGTTGTTTTCAATACTGAATTCCCATGGGAATCTGAGGAAACAAAATAAAGAGGAGGAGGAATTAGGAGCCATTGTTAACTCCAAGTTCTCAGCTCCCCAAAAGCAGTGCCATCCTATCAACATACTCTAAAGTCCATTCCAGATGGTCAAAAGCAATGACTGAGTGATGGGTGTGACTTAATTAACAGTATGTGTCAATGGCTTTTTAAAAAATCATTACTATATGTGATAGTTTTATTTCAAGCAACATGAATGTTCTTTTAGCTTCATAAAGACATCCTTATCTTTATTAGTGAGCACTCAGGGAAAACGTTCAAACAAATCTTCCTCCTTCCAGGCATTAACATGGTTAACTGTAAACAGTCTTCCTTCCTTACAAAAGGAAGAGGTGGCCTTCTTGCTCTTGGTCTCTGAGGTATGGGACAAGAAGAGCCTTTATTATTGAGGCCACTCCAGTAGACATTTGATTTCCACTTTGCAGCTGTTATGCAATGTATTTATTTGAAAAGACTGGCTTTTGTTTCCTGTCTAAGGCAGTGCTAACTAGGATAGGAACATTGAGCCACACTGTTCAAGTTTAGCATATTGCACAGAGAAACTATGAACTTCAAGACTGCTGTGCCCCATTGAGAATTTTCAAACATAGCATCAATTGTAACATTCTAACGATGTTCATTTTGTGTCTTGTTTCATTTTCCTTTTTAAAATCCATTTAATTTGAAGATAGTTATGTAAATGTTACAATAAAAATATATAAAATTCTGTGTGTGTTGATTGGAGTCTGAGTAGGATGTAAATGAATTAATATTGGCAGTAAGTTAGTCATTGTTGAGGCTAGTTGATGGCCACATCAAGGTTCAATATACTACGGGCCCTAACTGACCATATGTAACAACAACAAAGGCTAAAAGAAACAAAACAGATCATGAAGATGAAGTCAGACTATCTTAAATATGAGTCCCTACACTACTTCTCAGCCATGTGTTGACTTGGTCAAATTACCACTTTGAGCTTAAAGTCATGCTACAGTTAAGACTGGATGTAATGTGAGAGATGAGCCAAAGATACTGTCACATAGTGAACAGTCAAGAAAGTTAGCTCTTCTTATAATCTCTGTCCAGCTTTCTGAACCTCAGAGTAACTATAGATACTAAAAAGTCCATGCTTTAAGAAATCCTTACCAGTCAAGTCAAATAATGTTTCAGCCTGAAAGATGCTTATTGTGGTACTCCAGATGGGAAGCATAGCTGGGAACGAGGGGCTGTGATGGCCAGAGAAGTGAAAATATAGGGAAGGAATCACAAAAGCAACCCTGAGAATCAGTGTGTTGCTTTGCAGCTCTGGGCCTCTTAAAGCACCGTTGAGAACCAACACAGCATCTGATATTTCTTTCAAATCAGCTTCTCCCTTTGCCCTTTGCTTGTCTCTTCTATAGGTCTGGAGAACTCTGTGATATATACAGGAAGAGAGGGACTCAGTATTCTTTAAAGGTGTGTGTGGCACCTAGAATTCAACCATGCTTCAAAGGGTGGACATACATCCAAGAGTACATGGGCAGTACAAACTGAAGTTAGTGATTTTTTTTTTTTAATAAAGGAAGAAGACACAGAGTTATGCAGGTAGAGAACAGAGCGGGGGCCCAGAAAGAGTTGAGAGGATGCAGTGAACAAGACCAAATAACAGTGCATACAATTCTCAAAGAACTTACTAAAAATACACAAAAATATATGCCACACTTTATTTTTATTTTCTTAGAACACATGTAACAGATACATAGTAACAGATAGCAAACATGTAACAGATACATAGTAACAGATAGCAAACATGTAACAGATACATAGTAAGAGATGCATATATGTCTCAGTAATTTAGCAGACACTAAGCATGCAAACTCTCAATAATTACTGAAGCTACATTTTTAGAAAGACTGGAGTTTAAAGAGATGAATTGGGTTGTCTGAATAACAGCAATGTTGTTATTCTGAACAGAAATTCTGAACAGAAACCATGCCCTGATCTTCTATGACATTGCAGCAACTAAATAGCAACTAAGAGAATGTGAAGTAAATAAGAAAATAAATAAATATAAAGGAAAGGAAAGGGCATGATTGCTCCTAGGTACCAGGGAATATAAAATTTATTGTAGATTTAAAAGGGGAGCACATCCAGAGTCAGGGACATCTGGGAGAGTCCAGAGTGGCCATGACCTTAAGCCATGTGAGGAGAGAAGGGGTAAGGGAGGGAGAAGGGAAACCAGCTGCCCAGCAAGAAGGGAAGCCTGGGCCAAAAGAGTAGACAAAAGGGCCAGGTAGTCAAAAAGTCTCAATTATATAGGGAATATCAACTGTGAGAAAAGCATCCCAGGCCACACAGGCTGGAGAAGATCAGGGTAGGGGACAGGGTACTCCAGTCTGGAAGGCCCTATAACAGATAGGGACCTAGGGATGCTGGAAGAACCCGGTGGCCAGCATCTGCTTTGATATTTTAAAAGGCACCTCAGTTGTTTGTCTTGGGTTTGAAACCTAAAGGGACAGAGGATCAAAAGAATTCTGCTTAAAATTTTCTCTTTCTCTTGCTCCCTACTCTTGAATGTTCCCTCTCAGAATTATATATTCATGTAGTTTCAACAGTGGTGTGTTAAGTTCAGACACAGCTTTTAAAATGGTCATTCAATTGCTTTCTGTAATGTTTTTAGAATCTTGAGAGATGCACAGAAGCAAAATGGTTTTGTTGTCAAGAAGTCATCCACTCTATGTACTAAAGACCACATGGCCTAAGAAGAGGAGAAATTTGCAGAACAAAGAAGCACTTCATGCTTAAGTCCATTATTAAGCAACCATTTCACATAAGGATTCAGAGTAAGGGAACAACATGAAGTGCAATTATCTGTGAGAAGTGGCTGTGAGGCAGGACCTTGGCCTTTCTGAGCCATTACAGGCTTCCTGAGCCCAGCCAAATTACCTGCTTTTCAATAAGATCTTTATCTGTCCTTCTATTCTTGTCCAAAGTGCTGTCATTTCCTTTCTGGAGACACTGAGGGCTGCCTCCAGGCAGTATGATGATGGCACTGGTCCCCCACACCCTTCCCCCATCCTGCTTCTCCCAGATGAACTATATCTTAGAATTCCCCTTGTTTGATGTTTTGTTCCTTATAGGACACAAAACTATCTCCACTTCCCAGCTGCAACCTATAGCCCTCCACCACACAAATCATCTCTACTTTGAGAAGTCTTCCTTGAGTGACTGCAGTTATTTGTCCTGGGTGTTCCCATGCACCTTCTGCCCTGGTCATAGATTTCATTGCTGGGCAGTAGTAAATTGGAATCACTATATATTCTTTCTTTCTAAATTGGTTAATGTTTAAGACATGCTATGTCTGTCCTTTTAAAGTATATTTATCCTGTAATAATTTCAAGCATATATATTGTTGTGATTTATAAAAATAAAGAGAGAAGGAATATGTTTGGTGGATGTTTAGTCCGGTGTGGTTTCGGAAGGGGGTGCCTCTAGCAGACCATGCTAAGGCATCCCTTCCCACTAAGAGACCAGCCACAAGACAGTATAGTATGGAATAGAATTTATTCTGGGCATGGGGAGAGGAGTTGAGAGGGTAGTCTAGACAGAGAAAGGCAGAGAAAGAGGGAAGGAGGGAGGGAGGGAGGGAAGGAGGAAGGGAGGGAAGGAGAGGGAGGAGAGGAGAGGAATAGAGGTTATGAGCAGTAGAGAGAGAGAGAAGGGAGGGGAAATGGGGAGAGAGGGGAAGTGAAACTAGAGAACAGAGCAAAAGCAAGAAGGCAAGAGAGAGAGGAGGGGGCAAGCAGCCCCTTTTTAGTGAGTCAGACCTACCTGGCTGTTGCCAGGTAACTGTGGGGTGGAGCCTAGACAAAATGCTAACATATATAATGCATTATAATCTGTACAAAAATACAAACTTCACTGCAGGGGGTGCTGCCCATCCAATATCTGTTCTCCAGGGCCTGTTATATGCCAAGCTAAACTTAATTATGCTACCTAGTCTTCCTTGCAGACAGGTGGAAAGTGAATACAAGCAGACATCATGATGTAGGGTTTCTGGGAAAACTACTACCCACTGCATGGTATTTGAAAGTGATGCTTAAAGTTCCAGCAGACATCTTGGGACCATGAGGGAAAGGTCAAGAGAATTACAAACAGCCCTGGCATTCTTGAACTGCTAAACCAACACCAGCAACCACCTACCTTTGGACTTCTCATTACATGAGACAAATAAACACTCATGTGTTTCAACCACTGTAGTCAAATTTCTTTCACTCACAGACTAAAACAGTTCTGAATAGATCCATTCCAACAACTTTTGTTCTGTCCTCCTTGGCTCTCTATTCATTCCTAGAATTTCTCTACCTCCCCTCCATCCTTTCTCTGCATCTCTGCCTACTGAAGTGCATCTGTCGTGGGAAACCTATTTAAAATGATGAATGCTGTACACAATCAGATTTTATTTTATTACCTCCCAATCCAGAGAGAATATTTGGTTTTGACTGGTTGCTTTGGTTTGATTTCTGGAGTTTGTTTTGAGATAGGGTCAGCCTTGACTGAGCTGGAACTAGATATGTAGATTAGGCTGGCCCTGAACTCACAGAGATATGTCTGGCTCTGCATCTAGATGTCTGGGATTAAGCCGTGTACCACCATGTTCAGGCATATAGGCATTTTCCTTTTATGACTATGTCATGTACCGCCATGTGTGTTGTGATACGTGTGTATCTCTGCCTTGTGTGACAAGTGTTATTGCTCTTACTTGTGGTGCCTGTTTCTTTGTATTTTCTGCTGTCAAGTGCAGAGAGACAAATAACAAACATTTAACAAATCATTGCCTATGATACTTGACACTCTAGGGTCCTTCCTTAACACTGTAAACATCATTTCTTTTTATTTTAACTGACACACTCCTCCTTTGCATTCCTGTCATTAGATTTTCTTAGATCTCTTTCTCTACCCTAATAAGTGACATTCAGTTGTATTTGTCCTGAGGACCCTTCCCGGAATCTACCTTTCAGATTTGTATTCCTTGAAGGTTGTTGTATATTTCTCCTGACACTCATATTAATTCTTGAGAAATTATCTTTTTGAATATATCTTTATTTGAACATTATTTTTAGTCTTGTCTTCAAAATCTCAATTTGACATTTTCTAGACCCTTTTATTTCCTCTTTAGTATCCTTTAATGTCTATATTTTTTTTGTATCTTATATGTGCTATTTACTGCTTGATATCTGACGTGGATTCCTATTCACAAATTCTCTTTTTATCACTGAGGAACTGTATATGTTTCTTTCTCCATAAGTTATGATCCCCCCTGCCCCCAATTCTCAAAATCCCATATGGTTCTTTTTGTTTTTCATTATTTTTCAATCTACCAGTTTAGTACTCAGTTTCTTCTTTGTGGATGGACATGGACCTTCTAATCCCTCTGACCCTATATTCCAAGGTCTGGCATTGGAGGTTTGGTGGTGATGGAGATCAAACCTACTTTAGCCTCTTCACAAAAGGAATTCAAGCAAACACTCAACCAACTAAGCCAAATGCCATGCACTCTCCTTACCAACTCATTGTTAAATGTCTTTTTAGTTGACTTTTTTAGCATATCATTTCCTACCTGCTATCTGATTATTCTTACTTGAGAATCTCTTTATATAGTCACCTATTCATAAGGGCTTTTTTACTCTTTGTCCACTGAAGAATCTCTGAAGTAGAAACTTAAAGAGTTCTTTGGAACATCAGTTGTGTTGGATGGTGTTTTGCTGGGGCAAACAGGTGAAGGAGTGTTTTCCTGAAGTGGACACAGGTGAAAAACTAAGGCAGATTCGTGAAGGAACGTTTAGCTGAAGTGGACACAGGAGGAAAGATGTCCTGGTAAAGCAAGCATGTGAAAGGACATGTGTTGAAGAATCCTTTTTAACAAGACACATGTATTGGTCCACCATATACTGTGTAGTTGAGCTGCATTTATTGGGACTCCATGGACTCAGACTGATTGGACATACTTGTTGAGGCAAGACCCGTGCTGAGGCAAGGCATGTGGAGGACCAGTGAAGTTTGGAGGGTATAAATAGGATTCCACAGAGTGACAGAGACAGAGCTTGGCTTGCTGGTACAGATAGCTGTGCAATGCTTGTGGGTCTCGAGTTCTCACTGATCTTTGCTTCCCCGAGAGAGGCACAGCCAAGAACTTCTCCTGGCATCCCTCTGGGTCCTTCCTGCTGACTTGAGCCAAGTCTGAGGCCTGGCTGTCTCTGCTAGGTCACATCACTGCTGTGGCTAACCTGACTCTACCAATCTGGACTGCTGGTGAATCCATGAAGTGTTTCGAGTAGATTGAGCTGCAGCTGCCTGCTAACCTGTGAACTGAACTGCTGATTTCCAGACAGCACAGATGAGAGTTGCTCCAAAGAACCTTTCTAAACAGGCCCACTTCTCACCCCGCCCCCTGTATTCTTTCTTTTTTCCACTTCCTCTGGTGGGCGGAGGGGGAGGGGTTATAAGGAAGGTTAAAGCATTTGAAAACCATCATTAAAAATAAGATTTGAAAAAATTCAAGTTAAAGCCAGTAGGCAATATTGCAAGCCCTATCCTAAAATTAAACAAATGATGATTTACTTAGTGTTTAATGATCAGTGAAAACCATTTTGCTGCACACTTGCTTGTAGGCAAGTGAGTATTTCTAAATAATAAATGAGTTATTTTCAGGGGCTGGGGAGATGGCACAGTTGGTCAAATGTCTGTTAGACAAGCATGAGTTCCTGAATTCAGTTCCTAGAAGCTTTGTTTTTAAAAAGAACTGAGCATGCCTGTAATCCCAGTGCCAGAGGCAGAAACCAATTAGCTGACCTAACTGAAGGAGTGACCTCTAGGTTAATCAGAAACTCTGTCACAAGACAAAAAAAAATGTAGAAAAAAATAGGGAGACATTCAAACTCATCTCCTGATACACACTTTAAATAAATAAATAAATAAATAAATAAATAAATAAATAAGTTATTTTCTGGGTTGCTCACTGGGGTAAGTCACCATTAGAGGATTTAGGCATTATAACAAGTTTCTAATCACTATGGCTGCTTTGTCTGAGTCCCAGGAGGATATGTTTCTGTCCTACCACTCAGTATTTCAAAATGAACTAGTCAGTCAAGCAGCAAATTTTTCCAAGACAAAGTCTGGCTTGATTATCTCCAGAAAGCCAGGCTTTACTGACTGGCTTCCATTGTTTGCCTGACTTAAGTTCAGCTTAGCTACTTGGGGGCTTTCTGTACTGAAAGAAGTTCTTCCCCAACCTATCTTACTTTCCAAAGAAGAAAAGTGTCCTCTACTTCCTCTACTTCTTTTTTTTTCTTTCTTTACTTTTTTTTTCCATTTTTTATTAGTTATTTAGCTTATTTACATTTCCAATGCTATACCAAAAGTCCCCCATACCCACCCACCCCCACTCCCCTACACACCCACTCCCCCTTTTTGGCCCTGGCGTTCCCCTGTACTGGGGCATACAAAGTTTACGTGTCCAATGGGCCTCTCTTTCCAGTGATGGCCGATTAGGCCATCTTTTGATACATATGCAGCTAGAGTCAAGAGCTCCGGGGTACTGGTTAGTTCATAATGTTGTTCCACCTATAGGATTGCAGATCCCTTTAGCTCCTTGGGTTCTTTCTCTAGCTCCTCCATTGGGAGCCCTGTGATCCATCCATTAGCTGACTGTGAGCATCCACTTCTGTGTTTGCTAGGCCCCGGCATAGTCTCAGAAGAGATAGCTACATCTGGGTCCTTTCAATAAAATCTTGCTAGGGTATGCAATGGTGTCAGCGTTTGGATGCTGATTATGGGGTGGATCCCTGGATATGGCAGTCTCTACATGGTCCATCCTTTCATCTCAGCTCCAAACTTTGTCTCTGTAACTCCTTCCATGGGTGTTTTGTTTCCAATTCTAAGGAGGGGCATAGTGTCCACACTTCAGTCTTCATTCTTCTTGAGTTTCATGTGTTTAGGAAATTGTACCTTATATCTTGGGAATCCTAGGTTTGGGGCTAATATCCACTTATCAGTGAGTACATATTGTGTGAGTTCCTTTGTGAATGTGTTACCTCATGGTTTCAACCTGTTCAGATCTCTCCCTCTCAGATTACTTTCAACCTTTCACCTAAACTTCCGGAATGACAGACAACCACCCAGTGTTTCATATGAGTCTCTTAGTTCAGAGGCCACCCCTTCACACTGCTTTTTCTCATATCAATTCTTCTCATTTGAGAACACAGCAACCTAACAATTTATTGAGGCTAGATGTGCCCATAGCTCTTTTAGCATTGCCCTTGCTCTCTCTCTCTCTCTCTCTCTCTCTCTCTCTCTCACACACACACACACACACACACACACACACACACACACCAATTCTTGTCACTAACAATTACGAAATTGTATCATCTTCTATAGCCCCTAGGGAGATGCTCCAGTTACATTTCTAAGCCATCATTACCTAGACAAGCAGATCTCAACCTGTGACCACTTTGAGAGTTGAATGAATGTTTCACAGGGTTTGCCTAAGTCCATGGGAAAACACAAATATTTACATTACAATACACAAGAGTTGCAAAATTACAATTATGAAGCAGCAACAAAAATGGCTTACAATTGGGGATCACCACACTAGGAGGAACTGTATTATGGGGTTCTAGCTTTAGGAAGGTTAAGAATCACTAATCTAAATAGTATCCCCAGTCACACCTGTGGCCTTTGCCTTTAATCTACTTGATGTGCATTTAATTATCAAGACCATAACCAAAATTCTCTTTCCAAATTACAGATGTGATCACATTTCTTGTCTGCACAGAAACTATTATTTACTTTCCATCACATATTGGATTTAAAAAAAAAAAAATCCCGACTTCTTGAGAGTGCTCAAAGCACAAGGCAATGGGATAACAATAAAGCAATCTTTTTATTGGGTCCCCGTATGTTATGATGCATAACTCTCTGCTTATACAGACTCTTCATCCTGTAACTTAACACATTTCCGTGAAAGACACTTTTCCTTCCTTTCCAGC
Source organism: Mus musculus (assembly GCF_000001635.26). Classification (NCBI taxonomy): domain Eukaryota; kingdom Metazoa; phylum Chordata; class Mammalia; order Rodentia; family Muridae; genus Mus; species Mus musculus. Next base: position 76,085,969 of record NC_000086.7, on the reverse strand, counting down.
TATCTGAGTATTTATTGTCATTTAAAACCACCTCAAATTTTACTCTTTTCATAAAGCTTTCTCTAAAAAAAAAAAAAAAAAAAAAAAAAAAAAAAAAAATCACAGTGTGGTCTGTATTCCCGTCAGCTTATTTTTATCCCCCTGCAGAATTATTATGTTGTGCCTTTTATCAGAGGTCAATGAGTGTTTCTTCCCCACCCACCCACCCACCCCCATCATAATCTAATTTCGTGAAAATGCACTGGGCTACAGACAGAATATGTTCTGAGTTCAGAGTCAAATCCCATTTGAGTCACAATCCCATCACTTGAGTGTGACTTTGCATTTCACTTCTCTGAGTCAGTTAATTCATTTGTAATTTTGCAACAGCCACTAGCACCATGCCTGGAAGAACTGCTCAATGACTCTTTGCTGCTCTGTTAACAGTTTATGGCTCTGCAGCTTTCTCTCTTCAATGTGTCCCCCAGCTTTTTCATGCTGCACTGACACGCCCCTACTTCTGCTTGCCTATTCCATTCCTTGTACTGAGTACAAAGTCACAAAATTCTCCTTGAATGAATGCTCAAACATCACACGGTTTTTATATGAAACATTTAATTCAGTTGAGGTAAAAAACAGCTCTTGTTTTGTATGAAACACCAACAGACGGATTTTTCTGGCCTGGCCGAACAAGATGTATCAATGGAACATCCTGTCTGAGCACCAAAGAGCAAGGCTTTTCAGAATTGTCTGGACATGCTGGCATTACTAGAATTGGTGAAAGAGAAAGAGGGTTCATATCCTAAGGAAGTGTTCAGAGCTAAAGGAGAAGTGTAGGCTGAGCAAATGACCCTTTGAATACCAAAGGCTGCTAGTGAATGTGAGACTCCTGCAGAGCCAGAGCCATATGTGTGCAGTGGGGGCCAAGGTTTTGGGAAATCCTTTTGCTGGACTGTGCTGAATTTTAAATCCAACCCTCTCAGCATTTTGCTCTCCGTAGAAACAGCACTTTTCTTTCTTTCTTTCTTTCTTTCTTTCTTTCTTTCTTTCTTTCTTGTCAAAGTCCATATTCTCGGCATGCTCACAACCCTACATTCCTGATAAAAAACAGTGAAACCAAGTGGATTATTTATTTGAGGGTTAAGATATGAATTTGGTCAGCCTCACATGTCATGGGGTAGCACACAAAAAATGCTTATTTTTCACTCGGTACACTGCCTGTATTCCAAACTTATCACTGCTACAAGAAGAACATAAATTCTTTGGTGCTGTTTTGAAGAGAAACACTATATTTTGTAGCATACCTGTTCTGATATTATCACCAAGGTTTCCCTTAGAGTGAAAGAGCCATGTTGAACAGTCTTCTTGAGTTATGCAAATCTGTTACAATGCTTAAGCAATTCTGTATGTATACTTGGGTTACTGCTTTTGTGAATTTAAAAAAACTCAGTATGTTGGACTTTACCATTAAGTGATGATAAAATGAAGTATTGCTTTAGTCTCACACTACAAGCTACTGAGTGCTATTCTTGAGATCCAATTGTTTCTGAGTTGAAATACAAAACCATCCTATTACGTGATACATGCCACACGATCTTCTCCAGCTCCCAATGCTTATACAAGAAATTCAATTAAAAGACATTCTTCTGGTTGGAAAGGTAGCTCAGCAGTTAAGAACACTGACTGCTTTTCCAGAGGTCCTGAGTTCAATTCCCAGCAACCACATGGTGGCTCACAACCATCTGTAATGGCAACTGACGCTGTCTTCTGGTGTGTCTGAAAACAGCTACAGTGTGTGTGTGTGTGTGTGTGTGTGTGTGTGTGTGTGTGTATGTATATATATGTGTATATATATAATTCTTTAAAAGAAAAAAGACTTTGTTCTTAAAACCAAAGGTTCTTTGATTGCCTGGCTAATCTTTATTTCCATGTGTAATCTATGATTTTTAAGCTGTTCCTTCAATTAGACAAATCAATAGACCAAGATATAGTCAACATTATTTGTTGATCTATCTACTCATTGACAGGTTTTCTTTCATGGTGTCTGGCTTCCTCTCCAAAATCCATCTTGCTTTTGGCTAGCTGTCAAGTAAAAAAGAGAATTCAAAAAATAATAAAGTGTGACAAAAATAAGCACTGGAAAGTAAAACAGACTTTCTATACAGTTTTCTATGGGTAAGAATTCCTAGATTGAGATGTTGCCTGTCCATGTTAAATTAAAAAGAAAACTTCTGTAAAAACTAGCTTTTAGTACTTGAAAAGATGTTTGTAGGGTGTGTGTGTGTGTGTGTGTGTGTGTGTGTGTGTGTGTGTCAGAACTTCAGGGAAATAGTAATAGTTTGTGAATGGCTCTGTGAGTTGAAAGGGTCATCTCATTTGGTGTCATGTACAGGGGCACAGGCAGAGCCTCTGGCTCCTGTCCCTGCCTAGGCCTTACTGAATTTGTCAGGCTAAGAGTGGGAGACATTGTCTCTTGCCAAATGTTATTGAAGAGGATGGAGGAGACTGTCTCCTGTCTCCTGCTGTGTTATTGTTCACCAGCAGTGGTGTGGGTAGACAGAGAGGACTGTCCAAGTGGGAAGTATTTTATTATTAACTCCGGTTAACAGCCTAAAGTGGGTTACCTGACTTTAAATATATTGCCACACAGGATTGGACAATTCAAGTAGACAGATGTGAACTTTTGGTTGCAGCCAGATGCTAGACAAAAGCCTAGGGTGTTGTAGCTCTGGGCAAGTGTGTAGGTCAGTGAATAAAAGCAACACAAGTAGCAGCTCTCCCATCTTTAGAAGGGCTGGAGAAGCTGGAATAACAAATCTCCATCAGCAACCATGGCTAAAACCTTGGAGGCTGAGGCAGGAATGGTTGCCCCTGATTGCTACCATTCCTGGAGTTCTGGAGGATAGCTTGAGGAAACTCCCTACACTGGGGCAAAAGAACTCTGAAAAGAGGACTGGAGCCTTAGGAAGCCTCCCTAGATTTCCACCTCCAGCTGTCTTCCTTCTCCCTCCTCCTTGGAGCTTGCTCTGTGTTTCCTGAAGCCCAGTAGCATATGGATTTATGAAGCGCCAACTGGGACTCGATTGCTGAATATGGTTATGCAAATAAATGAAGGCTTTGACCAATCAGGGAAGAGCTGTCAGAAGCTAGTCTGTTGCACTCACTATGGCAGTCTGGGAGGTCTGGCTTGTAGCTTTCTCAGCTTGATCAAGCTCAGAGCTCTAGCTGGCAAAAGCCAAGCTTTTCGTGCAGCCAGGGGTTGTGGTTCCTTTTGTAGTTCCATTGCCTTCAGGACTTGAGTTTCCAGCAAAAGGTTCCTCGGGGACAGAATGCTCTGTAGGAAGAGAGCAGGGAAAGGGTGGAGGCTTCTACCTCCGTCTTTATAACCTGGACAAAGCAATATGTTCGTTCTTTCTCTTTTTTTCTTTTCCTTTCTTCTTTCTTTTTTGAAAGAATAGAGTTTTTGGAGCCTTCCTTTTCTTGAGTCAGTTCCACTAGACAGTCACAGAAGAGATAGAAAGTGAGATCTGTATAAAACTAACCTCTTACTCTCAAGTAAAAGTTTGTCTTGAAGAAGGCTGCAAATTTTGTGCAGCTAGAGGGCTAACGTAATTTCTAATTCGACTTGAAATACCGCTTTGGAAGTTGGTAAGAATTTTGTGTGTACATGCACATAAAAGTGTACACCACACACACGAGCGCACGCGCGCGTGCACATACACACACACACACACACACACACACACACACACACACACACACACTTCTCATGTAGTCCCTACCCTTCCAACAACATACTTTACTTAAAACCTTGATTTGAAACTGCTAAACCTAAGAACACCTTTACTCTACGCATTAGATTTGCCCATAGTAATGATGTGGTATGAAAATGTTCTTAGGAGCAGGTGTGGTGTTGCAAGACTATAATCTTAGTGCTCAAAAATAGGAAGATCAAAAGTTTGAGGGCAGCCTTGCTACATCCTGAAGCTCCTCTCAGGAAAATAAAAAATGCTGGCAAGATAATGTTCTCCCATAGGTAGCCTTTCATTTTGTGGAACAGACACAAATGTAGAGAGAGGTGAGTGTTTCCAAACAGCTGAATTGGGGCAGCTTTTAAAAAACTGTCAGAGTTGCTGTTTTCTGATCCTTCATTCTTTTACTCTTTCCTTAAGGCATACTGCCAGTCTTCAGCAGTGCCGTTTGGATAGTATAACATGATAGGGTGATACAGAAAAGACTTTGTGGGGAATAGAGGAAGTCCTGAGTATGTGAGGTCCTGAGTGAATGTATGTTGTTGATTGGGGCTGTGGGGAGGTCATGTCAAGGACCCTAGACTCTGACCCTGAGGAAAACATCAAAGCCTTCCTTCCCTTCTGGTCCATGTGAGATATAGATTTCATGAGAAGGAAATGTCCACCATAGCTTTCTCTCTCATCCCCCAGATATTTATACCCTAAAGATAGATCCCCTATGAGGATTCAGCTCCTTGACCCAGCTGAATAACATAAAACACTGCCTCCTTGGTTATCTTTCTTTTATGTGTGAGTGTTGAATCTGCTTGTACACCTTTATGCCGAAAGAGGATGTCAGATCACATTATAGATGATTGTAAGCCGCCACATGGTTGCTGGGGATTAAACTCAGGACCTCTGGAAGGGCAACCAGTTCTCTTAACCACTGAGCCATCTTTCCAGCACCGGTTATCTTATTATAATAACCCCACCTCTTTATTCAGCTATATGCAGCAACTCTGCCTCTCTGATCAATTCTATATAATAAATCCTCTGAGCTTCTGGGGTGCTACTATTTCTCCAGCAGACAATTTAGTCTATTCCATCCCATACAGCTTTCTTATTGGAGTATAGTTTTAAGAATCTTTTATGTATTCTGCATATTAATCCTTTGTCAGATATATGTATCTGTATATGTATGTGTGTGTGCAGTGTGTGTATGTGTTCATGCCTGTACGTGTGTCCATATCCATCTGTCTCTCATTTGTTCCGTACTGACCGTCCAAATCAGTCAAGTCTGTCTTTGGAATCATGCAGGACATGGCAAGACCCTCCATCTCCTCAGAAGTCCACCTGTATTTGCAATGAGCTTGTGGATAAGTGGTAAGTGACAACTCAGGAAAGCCATATATTCCTGTACCAGGAGGTTCTGATTAAGGACAGTTTCCTCTTGCCAGCAATTGTTCAATATTTTTACAACTTGACTTTCAGAGTTTGAAAGTCTCCTTACCATCTCAAGCCTTCTAAATTTCATTAACTCCCTGAGACTTATGGGCCTCCTCCCTGCCTCCAGGAGGGAATGTTTCAATTAGGAAGAAACAGATACACAATAGCATGTCTGATGTTGCCCAGTAATGTCTGCTTTCTACTATACAGTAGTGCTCTGTTCTTTTCAGGTGGTAAAGGATGCAGTGATACTGCAATGTGGTACCAAGTTCATTTTTAGAAAAATGAATCATTAAGAATATACAAATTTTGAAGTGACCTAATGCTTTTGATTTTAAGAGCTATAAGGTACTCAGTGTCTTTCCTACAAACTAATACTATCCTGAGAGTAGGTTAAAAAAATTAGGATCAGACAGATAGTGTGATGATCTGTTTTGCTTCTTAGAACTGGGTGATGTGGCCTTAGGAATTGTCTCTGTGTTCTTAATGATATCTGAGAGAGAACTGAAACACTGTTGCTGAGCCATCAAGATGGTTCCAAGGACAAAAAGCATATCACTCATCTTCATTGGTGTTGGCATTTGCAAGTTTACTGTTTTGTGTGGGAACCAGTTCTCTGTGTTGTTGAGGATGATGATGATGATGATGATAATAATAATAATAATAATAAAATAATCATCCCTATATTGAAATCAAATTTACTTATGCAAGATGTAAAAAGTTTCTTTTTTATTAGATATTTTCTTCATTTACATTTCAAATGCTAAACCGAAAGTCCCCTATACCCTCCCCCTGCCCTGCTCCGTAACCCACCCACTGCCGCTTATTGACCCAGGCATTCCCCTGTACTGGGGCATATAATCTTCGCAAGACCAAGGGCCTCGAAAGAAACAAAGAAAGAAAGAAAGAAAGAAAGAAAGAAAGAAAGAAAGAAAGAAAGAAAGAAAGAAAAAAGGGAGAGGGAGGGAGGGAGGGAGGGAGGGAGGGAGGAAGGAAGGAAGGAAGGAAGGAAGGAAGGAAGGAAGGAAGGAAGGAAGGAAGGAAGAAATTACTTTACAGGTTTAAAAAAAAGATGTAAAAAATGAGGCTCAGGCAATTAACATGAAGGAGATCCTAGGTTCAATTTCCATAAAAAAAAATGAATATGGGAAGTGAGAAGTTGGGGTGAAAAGGTGGCTAGGTAGGTAATATGCTTGCTGGGCAAGCATGGAACCCTGACTTCATTTCATTAGCATTTGTGTAACTGTGCTCGGTGACACCAATAGAAAGGTCCCAGGTTCTTCCTGGCCAATCCAGTTAGCCAGCATAAAAAGTATATACAGTGGGAGACCCTGTCTCAAAAAAATAAGTTGGAGATCAAGAGAGGAAGATATATGAAGTCAACCTCTGACCTCCACATGTTGAAGTACAGGGTATGTCACACACACACAAATAAACATATAAATAAATGAACATCACTTTTTTTTTTTAGTTTTTAATAAGTTAATGTATTTCAATGTTGTAACATGAAGGTAGAAAAAGTGAAGGTTCCTGCTGTTTTATATACACTGTGAATGACAGTACACTTGCATTCAACTTCACAGAAATTCTCTTCAGATCCATGAAGATTCATTGACAGCTGTCCCACTTGTTGACAGTGGCGATATGTGTGAATAGACTGAGCAGACAATGAAAGTCTAACAAGCTACACTCTCAAACCATACTGGCAAAAATAGGATGTAATGAAAGGATGGCCAACTGCTGAAAAACAAACTTTTAACATTAGTCATTTAACTTTTGGGATAGCATTGGAAATGTAAATGAGGAAAATACCTAATAAGAAATATTTAAAAAGAAAAAAAAAACATTAGTCATTTAAAAAGAAAACATAGCATACACCAAAGCTACAGTAAATATAAAACAGAGTCATAAGACAACACATGGGTTAGAGTTGTGGAGCAGTGAGTGTGTTTCTACCCACCTTATGATGGAAGAAGCCATGGAAACAGAGTCCTGCAGCTGTCAGCAGTGCTTAATCTACACACACACACACACACACACACACACACACACACACACACACACACACTCAAGGCTATCAATGGACTAATCCTGGAATTCCCTGCTCTGTAAGATGCTGATGATGGTAGGTACGCTATTGCTGTGAAGCAGAGCAATAGTTGGCTGGATGAACATCACTTTTTAGAAGATATGACAACCAAAAATGTCTCCAGACACTGCCCAAATCCTCTTGGGTTGGGGAGATTGGGCCCTGTTAAGAACCACTAAATAAAAAGGTAACGGCATGGTAAATTGAAAAGAGTAGGTACCCATTAAACATTAGCTATTATTATGATTAATATAGAAGCAATCCAAAAACAGATGTCAAGCATTAAGACATATGTTTATTTTTAATTATAATTTCATTTTGATTTTTAGCATATATTTTCAGACATCTTTCAAGGTTGTTAAGCTAAGAAAAACATCAGAAATTCCTGCTTGCCTAATACATTAGTGTGTCCAGCATTAAGATTAACACGTACTATCTGATCTTATTATACTCAAAAATAGAGAATAATTCTGTGCTGGGCACTGTGGCTTGTACCTATAATCTCAGCATTCAAGATGCTCAGGCAAGAAGTTTGCCACAAGTTTGAGGTTAGCATGGACTACACAATGAAACTCAGCTTCACCTCCACCACCACCCCCAAATTCCAGTATATTCCTTGAACAAGGTTTCCTAGATCCACATCTATTCAGTTGTCCAAGCCAAACTACTCCCACTTCAACTAATTAGCAAGAACTGTCCATTCTCCCTCCTACACATTTACAGAGTGCACCCAAACCCATCTGTCTCCGTGGACACCATCGGCTCGCTTCTAAACTGCTACAAAGGTCTCATAACTCATTAACCCAAAACTTGTTTTGATCATGTCCCCATGAAGTCAGAAGGAGCCCAGACATAATTAGATCATTCTCCCACTTAAAGGTCTCTAGCTTCACAGTGCTGCTTTGAATTGAATTCAAAGTGCTTGGTACAGCTTTATTGAGTTCTTCACTAGCTAACCCCGACTAACCTCTTTACAATAGCTGTACAAAGTGTTTCAGTGAAATGGCCAATTAAGTCAATCCTTCTTCTGTGATGTTTCCTGAGCATGAGATGTATGATTGTACTGTAGATGTATCTATTGGGGATGGGCTCCCCCCAGTCAGTTGTTCTCTGTATTTGGACTTTCACTAGTATGGCTTTCTCTAATTGTCTCTATCGCCTGAAAAATGAAGTTGGACTGATGAGGTATGTGAGCTACAATTATCTGTGGGCATAAGGAAAGTATTTAAAATGCAGTTAGAATTTATACTTGCTAAGGAAAATGGCATCAATATGTTCTTTTCTAGGATCCATGACATCGTCAGCTTGGAATAATACTAACAGAATATTTCAAATAGCAGATTTAAATGTCACTTCTTCTCTCAAAATGCCACATCTTTTCTTTCTATGGACATTTTTGTTTAAAAAATTATTTTCTTGTTGGGATCCTAGCAATGTATATATCCAGCTGAATGAAGTTGAGGACCCTAACTTGCTCATCCTTACAATCCTTAATCACCTAAACCAAGGCCTTCCATACACATGCCAGACACTTGGCATTTATTCCTGAAATGACAGGACAACATCTGCACGTTCCTTATCCAACCACTCCTCCTTATTTCCACTTGTGGTCTGTACAGTTTTATTAGTGAGTCAGGCATCTGTCTTTGAACAAAATCCAGCTAGACACACCCAGATCTGGGGAGACACTCCCAGTTGCAAGAGAAGCAACTCCTGGATGTCTGCCTAACTTCCTAAAGCCACCAGAACTTTCTCCGTTCAACATAAACAGCCTTGCTTTTCATTTCTTTCAAAGAATATATCCTTCACAACACATTATGTAAAAATTTTCAGCTCAGAATTTGTTTTCACTCTTTTCCATGCCAAAAATATTCTTGCTTTATTCTGATCAAATCCACTGCGAATCCAATTCTGATCTCAATTCTTACTTTATCCATGATGTCATCTTTATTTGAGCCTACGTTTATCTCTTCTATGTCTGAGTTCTTTTGCCAGAGATAATGTAATATGCTATGGCATTTCAAATTCTTCCAAGGGTTTGTCTTCCTTTCCTTAGTAAGATCACTGACTGTTTTAGTCAAGGATTATTTCTTAATCTTCTGTTGTATAGGGCTGCCTATTGTTAGATTGTGAAATCAACAAAGCTTCTGTATTCCTTATAAGTAGTTTCCTTCAGCTTAGGAAAAGATCGCTAGAACTTACTCTCCCCTATAGAGCATCTCTGTAAGTTTTGCTGACAAAACAATTCTATTAAAAATGAGAATTTCTTCTTCTTCTTCTTCTTCTTCTTCTTTTTTTTTTTTTTTTTTGAGTCAGGGTTTCTCTGTATAGCCCTGGCTGTCCTGGAACTCACTCTGTAGACCAGGATGGCCTCAAACTCAGAAATCCACCTGCCTCTGCCTCCCAAGTTCTGGGATTAAAAATGAGAATTTCTTAAAATCAAACTTTTATAATAATTAAAACAATTTGATTACAGATAATCTGGTTGGATATATTGTGATTGGTTAAAGAAGTTGAAAGAAAATCAAATGGTTGATTTTTGTCAATAGTTATAAATCATGACTAAACAACATTGGAATAAATCAAATTCAGCAAATCTGCAACCTACAGATTGGGAAAAAAATCTTCACTAACCCCACATCTGACAGAGGGCTAATATCCAAAATATATAAAGAACTCAACAAGTTAATCACCAAAAAAACCAAACAACCCAATCAAAACATGGGGTATAGGACTAAACTAAGATTTCACAACTGAGGAATCTTTAATGGCTGAAAAACACCTAGAGAAATGCTCAAAGTCCTTAGTGATCAGAGAAATGTACATCAAGCAACCCTGAGATTCCCACCTTACAGGAATCCGAATGGCTAAGATCAAAGCCTCAGGTGACAACACATGTTGCAGAGGATGTGGAGAAAGAGGCACACTCCTCCATTGCTGGTAACATTGCAAACTGGTACAACCACTCTGGAAATCAATCTAGAGGTTCCTCAGAAAATTGGAAATAGATCTAACCGAAGACCCAGCTATACCACTCTTGGTAATATATCCAAAATAGGCCCCACCATGCCACATGGGTGTGTGTTCCACTATGTTCATAGTGGCCTTATTTGTGATAGCCAGAAGCTAGAAGAAACAACCTAGATATCCCACGACAGAAGAATGGATACAGAAAATGTGGTTCATTTACACAACGGAATACTACTCAGTTATTAAGAATGAGGACATCCTAACTTTTGCAGGCAAATGGATGGAATAGAAAATATCATCCTGGGTGATAAAACTCAGATCCAAAAGGTCATGCCTGGTATGTACTCACTAATAAGTGGATATTAGCAAAAAAAAAAAAAAAAAAAAAAAAAAACAACAATAAAACTTACAGAATACCCAAGATACCATCCACAAAACTCAAAAAGCTCAACAAGCTGAAGTGCCCAAGTGAGGATGCCTCAGTCACACTTGGGAGAGAGAAGAAAGCAATCACAAGTAGGGAGGGAGAGAGGGACCTGAGAGGGAAAGTGGACCTGGGTGGGAGTAGGGGGTATAAGGAAACCTGATCTGGTATGGGTGAGGGAAAAAGATTGAAGCCCTGAAGGCCAGGAGAAAAAAATGGAAACAGGCAACCTCAGGAAATAGGAGGTTGAGGGGATCCCCCCTCCCAAAATGCACCAGGGACCTGGGAGCTGTGAGACTCCCAGGACTCGAAGAGAGGGACCTTTGATGAAATTCCCAACAGTGGAGAGAGGGAACTTATAGAGCCCACCTCCAGCAGCAAGTCAGGACAATAATTAAGGGATGGGGTTGCCATCACATAGTCACATCTATAACCCATAATTGTTCCTGTCTGAAAGAATTACAGGGATGGAAATGGAGAGGAGCCTGAGGAAAAGAAGGTCCAGAAGCAGGCCAAAAGTGGGATCGAGCTCAAGGGGAGGTCCCAAGGACTGAAACTATTACTGATGCTAAGGAGCGCTCACAAAAAAGGGACCTATCATGACTGCCCTTTGAAAGACTCAACAAACAGCTGAAAGAGTCAGATGCAGATATTTGCACCCAACCAATGGACAGAAACAGCAGGCCCCTGTGGATGAAATAGGGAAGGCTGAAAGAAGCTGAGGAGAAGGGCGATCCTGTAGAAGGACCATTAGTCTAAATTAATCTAAACCTCCAATCTCTCTCAAACACTGAACCGCCAAACAGACACCATATATCAGCTGATATGAGGCCCCCAACACACATACAGTAGAGGACTTCTGGGTCTGTGTTTATTCAGATATGATGTGCCTAATCCTAAAGAAACTGGAGGCCCCAGGGAATTTAGAGGTCAGGTGGGGTAGGGGGTGGGAGCATCCATGTGGAGACCACGGGTGGGGAGGAGGTGTGAGATTTGGAGCAGATGGAGGGTGGATGGTGGCTGTGGTGAATGGAATATGGAGTATAAAAAATAAATTAAAAATTAAATTAAATTAAAACAACATTGAAATAAATCAAATTTATTTTCATATTTAATTTGCATTGTGTTTCAGATAAAATCATGTATTTCAGGCTGGTCTTGAACTTTTCACATTGCCAATGAGATGAACTTGAGTTGTTGATCTTGCCTCTGTCTCCCTATTACTGGGATAAGAAACGTGAACCCACAACCCTTGGTTTAGAGAGTGCTGGGAATCAAAGCCAGAGTTTCATTAATACTAGGCAAGCATATTAACATCTGAACTACAGTCTCAGGCTCTATCATAATATCATTTTTGTTAATTGATGAAAATATAAAACTTATATTTCTAGAGATTAAAGTATTCTGGAACTGAACTCAATGTGAATGATATTAGGTCTTATATGTCCTTCAATAGATCCATCAGTAATTTATAAGATTATCCAGTAACTAGGTGTGGTTTGGCCCAAAGAAGTGTGGTTAAATTCCATGTATTATACAAGGTGGAGTTGAAGGGCAAAGTTGAACAAAGAGAATAGGGTAGCTTAGGCTTTTGGAGAATTGCATACTGTATTTCCAAGTTGTTCAAGGAGGGAAAAAAATTAAACATTTTTTTTTTGTTCTAAAGAATCACTTTCCCTTCCCACAGTCAAAACTCTGACCCATAATTGTTCTTGTCTGAAAGAACTGCAGGGATGGAAATGGAAAGGAGCTTGAGGGAAAGAAGGTCCAGCAGCAGGCCCAAAGTGAGATGCAGCTCAAGGGGAGGTCCCAAGGCATGACACTATTACTGAGGCTATGGAGAGCTCACAAAAAGAGACTTATCATGACTGCCCTTTGAAAGATCCAACAAGCAGCTGAAAGAGACAGATGCAGATATTTGCACCCAACCAATGGACAGAAGTTGCTGTCCCCTGTTGTTGAATTAGGGAAGGCTGAATGAAGCTGAGAAGGGCAATCCTATAGAAGGAACAGCAGTCTCAACTAACCTGGATCCCCGAGATCTCTCAGACACTGAACCACCAAACAGGCAGCAAGCGCCAGATGATATGCAGCCTCCAACACATATACAGCAGAGGACTGCTGGGTCTGGGATCAGTCAGAGAAGATGCACCTAACTCTCAAGAGACTGGAGGCCCTAGGGAGATTAGAGGTCTGGTGGAAGGGGGGTGAGGGTGAGGACATCCTCATGGAGACAAGGGTGAGGAGGAGGTATGGAATGTAAAACAGTCAGAGGGTAGGCTAGGGGGTGGAATGGGGGGGAATAAAATCTGGAGTGTAAATAAATAAATTTTTTTTAAAGAGTCACTTTCCACTAAAACATATTGAAAATTTTCTGGTACAATAAAAGTCATTTTAATATTTCAACCATTGTTTAAACTCACTATAATAAACCATACTATTGATCAAGTTAGAAGGCAGATGGTACTCAATGATAGAAGGTCTAGTTTACATTTATTTAGCAGGTTGTTTTTATACTTTATGTTAATGAAAAGTTGTGTTAGTTCTTGGTTCTTGTTTTTTGTCTTTTCCAGCTACCTGCTCCCCAAACTGCTAAGTTTCTATAAGCCAAGATATCCTGAAAGCGTTTAACCTGACTGCTCATTAACAAGACCTGTGGACCACTCTACTCATTGTATACAGCTCAGAAATGGCTGCTTATACAAGTTGTTGCCTACAGACATCGTTGTGACTTATGAAAAAAAAATCTCCAGTTAAAATTAGGATACTTAGGGGCTGGAGAGATGACTCAGCAGTTAAGAACACTGACTGTTCTTCCAGAGATCCTGAGTTCAATTCCCAGCAGACACATGGTGGCTCACAACCATCTGTAATGGGATCTGATGCCCTCTTCCAGCCTGTCTGAAGACAGGACTAATGTACTCACATATATAAAATAAATATTTTTTTTAAAAAAAGGATACTTAGAAACAATGACCACACAAATTTGAACACACATGTGCATAACAACATCATTCACAATAGTTTTTTTTTAAAAAGTCCAGGCCTAGACAGATGAATAGATAAATATAATTGTTTAAGTTCATCTTTGGGAACCTGAATTCAAATCCCCAGAACCCATGTTAAAAATTCATCATAGCCAAGCATATACTGCCCTTGCTGCAGTGTGGAGAGAGATAGATAGAACAGTAGAACTTGGTACTTTCCAGGCTAGATCTAATTTCATGACACCCTGTTTCAAATAAGTAAGGTAGAGAATAACATAAGAGCAAGGCATCCAATGTTCTTTTCTGGTTCTCAGGTGTGTGCAAGCACATGAACATTCACACCTGCACATACATATATGCATACACTGCACACACACATATGCACACACCCATAAAAGGGAAAAAGAAATAAAAACAACACAGTTACCCATCAAATGCTGAATGGATGATTACAGTATGGTACATCCTTATGATGGAATATAATTTCTCACAGAAAGGAATGAAATACCAATAATCCTAAAACATGAATGATACTTAAATGAACGATAAAGTGAAAGAAGGTTCCCAAATGCCACATACTGCGTGATCTGTGTGAGGTGAAATGTAAGGCTCTAAAGAAAAATGGACAACAGTGTTTTTCAGGGCATGTGTGTATGTGTGTGTGCATTTATATGTGTGTACCTTTGTGAATGTGTATGTATGTGTATATTCATGTACAACTGTTTGAGTTTGTGTGTGCATATATATATATATATATGTATATATATACATATCTGTATGTTCATACATGTGTGTGTGTTCGCACGTGCATGCTTTTATGCATAGGGTATTGAAAAGTGATTCCAAAATTGTGAAATTTTTTCAGAATTAATGTTGAAAATATCCAGAGACTGCCCCACCTGGGGAACCATTCCATAAACAACCACCAAACCCAGGCACTATTGCAGATGCCAAGAAGATTTTGCTGATAGCAGTCTGACATAGCTGTCTCTTGTGAGGCTATGCCGGTGCCTGGCAAACACAGAAGTGGATGCTCACAGTCATCTATTGGATGGAACACAGGGCCCCCAATGAAGAAGCTAGAGAAAGTACCCAAGGAGCTAAAGGGGTCTGCAACCCTATAGGAGGAACAACAATATGAACTAACCAGTACCCCCCCCCCCAGAGCTTGTGTCTCTAGTAGAATTTGTAACAGAGTTTGGCCTAGTAGGCCATCAATGGGAGGAGAGGCCCTTGGTCCTGTGAAGGTTCTATGCCCCAGTATAGAGGAATGCCAGGGCCAGGAAATGGGAGTGGGTGGGTTAGGGAGCAGGGGGAGGGGGGAGGGGATAGGGGAATTTCAGAGGGGAAACTAGGAAAGGGGATAACATTTGAAATGTAAACAGAGAAAATATCTAATAAAAAAAGATTGTTGTAAAAATTGTCCAACTCTGCAAACGCACTAAAATGTTAAGAACATTCATTCATTCATTCATTCATTCATTTTTGCAGTAGCAGAGATAGAAAAGACTGCCTTGACAAAGCTAGACAAGTACTCTACAACTGAGCCACAAGCCCAGCTCCAAATTACAGTTTAAATGAGTAAATTTAAATAGCATAGGAATTATATTGTAATAAATAAACCTTTTTAAAAGCACCTTTTGAGGAAAGACCAGGTTCCCAACTTAAACTACTATTTCTGCACCAGAATCTCAAAGGGTGGGGACCCAGAGTCTACATTCTAGCACATCCCTGTGTGCTTATTACCCATGACTGAAGTTTAAGAATTGCTGAATTAAAGGATCCAGAGGCTTCATTGTCTCCTTGAGGTATAACTGCAAATGGCTTCACTTAGAAATAGTAATCATTCTAAAATGAATAATATTCAAGCTCATTGTTGCTGTTACTTGGGGATGTAAGCAAACCATTATTTGTACATCTCTCAATTTCAGATCAAGTTTCTTCTCTTGTTCAGAGACAAATGCTGAAAATTTACAACCTAATAGTATTTTGGTCTCTAAAATTTTATCAGTGAATTGTTGATACTCTATCGTCTGAAGACATTAGCAGAAGAAAAAAACCAGGGTTTTCTTCTTTTTACACTTAAGGAACAAGAGTAAGATCCAGCATCATATGGTAAGTACGGAATGTTGGTCAAGTTAGAATTAGAGCTTAGAATTGACTTACAGAGCCAGGCATGGTGGTGCACGGCTTTAATCCCAGCACTTGGGAGGCAGAGGCAGGTGGATTTCTGAGTTTGAGGCCAGCCTGGTCTACAGAATGAGTTCCAGGACAGCCAGAGCTATACAGAGAAACCCTGTCTTGAAAAAAAAAAGAAAAGAAAAGAAAAGAAAAGAAAAAAGAATTGACTTACAGGTCTATCTCTTGGCTGCCATTGAGATTTTAAATTGTGTATCAGGTTCTGATGCTGATCTTCTAACAGACAAGACATGTATAGTGCATTCCAGCTTTACAAACAAAAAGCTTTCTATTGTATAAAATTTTATTAATGAAAACTCTGCATTTCCATATCCAAACAGTACAAGAAAGAAAATTCTCTGCAATATTCAAAGTAACGGACCAGGCAGTAGTATTACAGACTTTTAAATGCATGATTTGAATGTCACTATGGAAATTAATTTTGTACACAGAATTTCCAGTTAATCTTGGAGATCTTATAATGAAAATAACAGCAGAGCTGGAGATGGGACTCAGCTGGATAAATGCTTACTTACCTAACATGCATGACGCTCTGGATTCTATCTCCAGCACTGCAGAAATCAAGCAAGGACATGTGGCTGTAATAATCTCAGGACTGGGGAGATAGAGGTAGGAAGATTATCCTCAAGGCCATCAAACATAAGGGTTTGAGGCCAGCCTGAGCTACATGAGAGTCTGTTTCACAAATTAAATTAAATTAAACTTAAATAAATAAAAAGAGTAGAATAATCTAGACTGAAACATAATACTGACTAGGTAAAAATTTAATCTTGATATTCATATTTTATGAATTTCAGAAGGTATAGGTATATGAGTTTACAAAACTCATATAAATTTTGCATCAATAGAGTCACTGTGTTGTAAACTATCTTGATAGGTAAAGTGTTAGGTTATCCCATCATAATTTCTTTTTATATGAAAATTTGACGTGTACAGGGCATAAATGAGAATGATTTACTCCCACGTGTATGGAAAGTGTGTATTTTCTTTTATAAAAAATCTGAAACCATGGAGTGAAAAACAGAATTTAATTTAGTATAATTACCTGAAAGTCAGTGTTAAGATGTGGGTAATTAGAGCCACCAAATGTTCCTATAGTCAATAAATGGTAATGATGAATATTCATTGATACCTATATTTACCAGGCGGCGCACGTCGCATTGTGATATTAAATGACTCCTGCAGTATTGATAGCTCTTAGCAATGAGGAATTTGTCACCAAAACTGTACATCTTTCTTTATTCAAAATTACAACTGTAACAATCAATTGTGGTTGTGACCATATAAAAATGTCTATAGATGAAATAATAAACTATTTGAACGTCACAAAATAAAAATCTATTTTTATTAATTTTTACTAAAATGGGAATGGAAAATAAAGGGTAGATGATCCTTGATAAGCTATTTAATGGACTGAGTGTACAGCTTGGGCAATGTCTTCTCACTCTTAGTCCATGCATATCTTGCATATTCATGAGTTTACATTTAAAATCTTGGCACTTTGTTGGTAAACTGCTTGGTGTTTATTTACTGAAGGCAAAATAAAATAAGAAAATACTTGAAAATGGAAAATGTCCTTGATAATGTTTATATTTTAGTAATTTAAGAAAGTGTTCTGAAAGTCAGATTGGTTAAGATATTTCATATTATTGATGATATTATTGAGAAAAAATGAATAGATTACACTATGGTCTGTTTAAGTGGGTGGAGGGTTAGAGAGGGGACTACTCTTCCCAGTACATCCAGAGGCTGCAGACTAAAGAATCTTGCTACTGCACTATTCTTCCCTTCCCACATCACAGAAAACCCTAGAATCCAATATTGTAGTTAGGCAAATTTATAATTGCACTTATTAGCATCATTAAACACAGTCTATTTGAAGTCCTATTACAACTCTCTCTTGCTAGTGGAGAAAGAGGAAAATTAGAAGGAAAGCTTCCTAAATATGCTTAGATACTCAATGTCAAACACTTGTCATGAGCTCAGGCTATGCAGAGGAATAATACATTTGAGAGTAACACAAGTGCAGTTTGACATTATTCTTAATTGTAAGAGTTATTTAATTAAGGAAAGTATCCCACTATAACTCCTTGGAGAGGGGTTTAACTAAAGAAACTACATCATTTGTCAATGTTTCCTAATTTGAAACACAAAGTAAATCTTACAATATTGTCTTAGGTAAGTTTCTATTGCTGTGACAAAACACCACAACCAAAGAAAATTATTTTGAAAATGTTTGTTAGGTTTATGGTTTCAGAGCTTTAGATTCCATGATGGTGGAACAAAATCATGATGACAGAAGTGGCAGAGAGCTCACATCTTCATCTAAAACCAGAAAGTACACACTGGGAATGGTACCTTTTGACATTGCTATGTCTACATGCAGTGACTCATCTCCACCAACAAGTCACCTCCTGACCCTTCTCAAAGAGCTCCACCATGTAGGGAACAAATATGTAAACTTATGGCCATATGAGGACCATTCTCACTCAAATAACCACATTTCAATCCATGTTCCTCATAGGCTCATGACATATCATAATGCAAATTGCAGTTGGTTCATCTTCAAAAATCTTTTATACTCTTAACACTGTTGGAAAATCCAAAATCACCTTGGAGACTTCAAGCAATCTTCCATTGCAAACCCCTGTAAAATCAACAAGCAAATGATATACTTCTAACATACAATGGTACAAGATGTATATTACAAATCCAACTAGGAGGAATTGGGGCATAGTTAAAAAATGTTGTACAAAGGCAAAGCCTGGTAGGGCAAATTCCAAATTCTGAAGCTTCATGTCTACTATCAAACGTCAAAGCTCTATCCTTCCAGCTTTGCTAGGTGCAGCACATTTCTTGGTCTTGTGCCGTCTCTCTTCCTTGTATACAAATAAAGCTCCCATTGACAGATATCCCATGACTCTAGCACCTGTAATATCGTCACATCTCAAACAGAATCCCAGCCTCACTTAAAAAAAAAGTATGGTGTTTATTTTTTATAGTATATTTCTTTTTATTAGATATT
Source organism: Mus musculus (assembly GCF_000001635.26). Classification (NCBI taxonomy): domain Eukaryota; kingdom Metazoa; phylum Chordata; class Mammalia; order Rodentia; family Muridae; genus Mus; species Mus musculus. Next base: position 76,067,119 of record NC_000086.7, on the reverse strand, counting down.
TTCTTCATTTACATTTCAAAGGCTATCCCCTTTCCTAGTCCAACCTCACTTTCATAGCTTTACACTATGACCTCTCTAGGGATCGAGGCATGGCCCATAGCACACTTCCAGTCTCAATGGCTCTCCTTAATACTGAGGAAAATTCCACATTCACTTTGCTTCAGCATTCTTCGTGGCTCTAAAGTCAAAACCACATGTACAATGTTTAGCTCTCTTATTTGGATGGAACTTGCTCTCCTTGAATCACATTTACTGCAGCTTTCATTAATTGTTGCCTGTTTTTTTTTTTTCTTTTTTTTTTTTAAATTTATTTATTATTATATGTAAGTACACTGTAGCTGTCTTCAGACACACCAGAAGAGGGAGTCAGATCTTGTTAAAGGTGGTTGTGAGCCACCATGTGGTTGCTGGGATTTGAACTCTGGACCTTCGGAAGAGCAGTCGGGTGCTCTTACCCGCTGAGCCATCTCACCAGCCCCCAATTGTTGCCTGTTTTAACATTTAAAATTTTTATTAGATATTTTCTTCATTTAAATTTCAAATGCTGGTCCCTTCCAGTCAGCACCAGCACTGACACACCTTGGGCGTGGAGTCTGTAGACACCCCCAAGGTCCCCACAGGTCTGTCCACGGGATCTTAGGACCTCTGGTGAGTGGAACACAACTGCTGCTCCAATCCAATTGTGTGGGACCTGAGACAGCATTTATTAGGGAAGCAGAAAACCAGGTCTGACCAGGGTCACAAGTCCTGTCCAGTCAGCACCAGCATGGGGGCACCTTGGGTGTGGAGTCTGAGGACACCCCCGAGGTTCCCAGAGGACTTTCAATAGGATTTTGGGACCTCTGGTAAGTGGAACACAACTTCTGCCAGTAGGCAGGTTCGAACAAAAGATATCTGGGCACCTTCCCTGCAAGAGGAGAGCTTGCCTGCAGAGAGTACTCTGACCACTGAAACTCAGGAGAGAGCTAGCCTCCCAGGTCTGATGATAGAGGCAAATATAATCACCTGAGGAACAAGCTCTAACCATAGGCAACTATAACAACTAACTCCAGAGATTACCAGATGGCCAAAGGCAAAGGTAAGATTCTTACTAAGAGAAACCAAGACCACTCACCATCATCAGAATGCAGCACTCCCACCCCACCCAGTCCTGGGCACCCAAACACACCCAAAAAGATAGACCCGGATTTAAAAGCATATCTCATGATGATGGTAGAGGACATCAAGAAGGACTTTAATAACTCACTGAAGGAAATACTGGAGAACACTGCTAAACAGGTAGAAGACATTAAAGAGGAAGCACAAAAATCCCTTAAAGAATTGCAGGAAAACACGACCAAACAGGTGATGGAATTGAATAAAACCATCCAAGATCTAAAAAGGGAAGTAGACACAATAAAGAAAACGCAAAGTGAGGCAACACTGGAGATGGAAACCCTAGGAAAGAAATCTGGAACCATAGATGCAAGCATCAGCAAAAGAATACAAGAGATGGAAGAGAGAATCTCAGGTGCAGAAGATTCCATGGAGAATATCGGCACAACATTCAAAGAAAATGGAAAATGCTAAAAGATCCTAACTCAAAACATACAGGAAATCCAGGACACAATGAGAAGACCAAACCAACGGATAATAGGAGTAGATGAGAATGAAGATTTTCAACTTAAAGGGCCAGCAAATAACGTCAACAAAATTATAGAAGAGAACTTTCCAAATCTAAAGAAAGACATGCCCATGAACATACAAGAAGCCTACAGAACCCCAAATACACTGAACCAGAAAAGAAATTCCTCCAGACACATAATAATCAGAACAACAAATGCACTAAAAAAGATAGAATATTAAAAGCAGTAAGGGAAAAAGGTCAAATAACATATAAAGGCAGGCCTATCAGAATTACATCAGATTTTTCACCAGAGACTATGAAAGCCTGGACAGATGTTATACAGACACTAAGAGAACACAAATGCCAGCTCAGGCTACTATACCCAGCCAAACGCTCAATTACCATAGATGGAGAAACCAAAGTGGAGAAACCAAAGTATTTCACGACAAAACCAAATTCCGACATTATCTTTCCACAAATCCAGCCCTTCAAAGGATAATAACAGAAAAAACAAATCCAATACAAGGATGGAAACCACGCCCTAGAAAAATCAAGAAAGTAATCCTTAAACAAACCAAAAAGAAGACAGCCACAAAAACAGAATGCCAAATCTAACAACAAAAATAATAGGAAGCAACAAATGCTTTTCTTAATATTTCTTCATATCAATGGACTCAATTCCCTAATAAAAAGACATAGACTAATAGACTGGCTACACAAACAGGACCCAACATTTTGCTGCTTACAGGAAACCCAGCTCAGGGAAAAGGAGAGACACTACCTCAGAGTGAAAGGCTGGAAAACAGTTTTTCAAGCAAATGGTCTGAAGAAACAAGCTGGAGTAGACATTCTAATATCGAATAAAATTGACTTCCAAACCAAAGTTATCAAAAAAAAAAAAAAAAACCAAAGGGACACTTCATACTCATCAAAGGTAAAATCCTCCAAGAAGAACTCTCAATTCTGAATATCTATGCTCCAAATGCAAGGGCAGCCACATTCATTAAAGAAACTTTGGTAAAACTCAAAGCACACATTGCACCTCACACAATAATAGTGGGAGACTTCAACACCCCACTTTCATCAATTGACAGATTGTGGAATCAGAAACTAAACAGGGACACAGTGAAACTAAAAGAATTTATGAAACAAATGGACTTAACAGATATCTACAAAACATTTTTCCCTAAAAAGAAAGGATATACCTTCTTCTCAGCACCTCATGGTACCTTCTCCAAAATTGTCCATATAATTGGTCACAAAACAGGCCTCAACAGATACAAAAATATTGAAATTGTCCCATGCATCCTATGAGACCACCATGGACTAAGGCTAATCTTCAATAACAATATAAATAATGGAAAGCCAATATTCACATGGAAATTGAACAACACTCTTCTCAATGATACCATGGTCAAGGAAGGAATAAAGAAAGAAATTAAAGACTTTTTAGAGCTTAATGAAAATAAAGCCACAACATCCCCAAACCTATGGGACACAATGAAAGCATTTCTAAGAGGAAACTCATAGCACTGAGTGCCTCCAAAAAGAAACCAGAGAGATCAGACACTACCAGCTTGACAACACAACTAAAAATTCTAGAAAACACAGAAGCAAATTCACCCAAGAGGAGTAGACTGCAGGAAATAATCAAAATCAGGGGAGAAATCAACCAACTGGAAACAAGAAGAACTATTCAAAGAATCAACCAAAGGAGGATCTGCTTCTTTGAGAAAAACAAGATAGATAAATCCTTAGCCAGACTCACAAGAGGGCACATGGACAGCATCCTAATTAACAAAATCAGAAATAAAAAGGGAGACATAACAACAGATCCTATAGAAATCCAAAACACCATCAGATCCTTCTACAAAACGCTATACTCAACAAAACTGGAAAACCTGGACAAAATGGACAAATTTCTAGACATATACCAGGTACCAAAGTTAAATCAGGATCAAGTTAACGATCTAAACAGTCCCATATCCCCTAAAGAAATAGAAGCAGTCATTAATAGTCTCGCAACCAAAAAAAAAAGCCCAGGACCAGATGGGTTTAGGGCAGAGTTCTATCAGACCTTCAATGAAGATCTAATTCCAGTTCTTCACAAACTATTCCACAAAATACAAGTAGAAGGTACTCTACCCAACTCATTTTATAAAGCTATAATTACTCTTATACTTAAAACACAGAAAGATCCAACAGCAATAGAGAACTTCCAATTTCCCTTATGAATATCGATGCAAAAATACTCAATAAAGTTCTCGCTAACCAAATCCAAGAAAACATTAAAAAAATCATCCATCCTGACCAAGTAGGTTTTATTCGAGGGATGCAGGGATGGTTTAATATACAGAAATCCATCAAAGTAATCCATTGTATCAACAAATTCAAAGACAAAAACCACATGATCATCTCCTTAGATGCAGAGAAAGCATTTGACAAAATCCAACACCCATTCGTGATAAAAGTCTTGGAAAGATCAGGAATGCAAGGCACACACCTAAACATGATAAAAACAATCTACAGCAAACCAGTAGGCAACATCAAAGGAAATGGTGAGAAGCTGAAAGCAATTCCACTAAATTCAGGTACTAGGCAAGGCTGCTGCTTTCTCCCTACCTAGACAACATTGTACTTGAAGTCCTAGCCAGAGCAATTAGACAACAAAAGGAGTTCAAGGGGATACAAACTAGAAAGGAAGAAGTCAAAATATCACTTTTTGCAGATGATATGATAATATATGTAAGTGACCCTAAAAATTCCACCAGAGAACTCCTAAACCTGAAAAACAGCTTCGGTGAAGTAGCTGGATATAAAATTAACTCAAACTAGTCAATGGCCTTTCTCTACAAAAAGAATAAACAGGCTGAGAAAGAAATTAGGGAAACAACACCCTTCTCAATAGTCACAAATAATATAAAATAACTTGGCATGACTCTAACTAAGGAATTGAAAGATCTGTATGATAAGAACTCCAAGTCTCTGAAGAAAGAAATTAAAGAAGATCTCAGAAGATGGAAAGATCTCCCATGCTCTTGGAATGGCAGGATCAACATTGTAAAAATGGCTATCTTACCAAAAGCAATCTACAGATTCAATGCAATCCCCATCAAAATTCCAACTCAATTCTTCAACGAATTAGAAAGAGCAATCAGCAAATTCATCTGGAATAACAAAAAACCTAGGATAGCAAAAAGTCTTCTCAAGGATAAAAGAACCTCTGGTGGAATCACCATGCCCGACCTAAGGCTGTACTACAGAGCAATTGTGATTAAAAACTGCATGGTACTGGTATAGAGACAGACAAGTAGACGAATGGAATAGAATTGAAGACCCAGAAATGAACCCACACATCCATGGTCACTTGATCTTTGACAAGGGAGCTAAAACCATCCAGTGGAAAAAAGACAGCATTTTCAACAAATGGTGCTGTCACAAATGGTAGTTATCATGTAGAAGAATGCAAATTGATCCATTCCTACCTTCTTGTACTAAGGTCAAATCTAAGTGGATCAAGGAACTCCACATAAAGCAGAGACACTGAAACTTATAGAGGAGAAAGTGAAGAAAAGCCTCGAAGATATGGGCACAGGGGGGAAATTCCTGAATAGAACAGGAATGGCTTGTGCTGTAAGATCGAGAATTGACAAATGGGACCTCATAAAATTGCAAAGTTTCTGTAAGGTAAAAGACACTGTCAATAAGACAAAAAGACCACCAACAGATTGGGAAAGAATCTTTACCTATCCTAAATCAGATACAGCACTAATATCCAATATATATAAAGAACTCAAGAAGGTAGACTCCAGAAAATCAAATAACCCTATTTTTAAAAAAATGGGATACAAAACTAAAAAAAGAATTCTCACCTAAGGAATAACGAATGACTGAGAAACACCTGAAAAACATGTTCAACATCCTTATTCATCAGGGAAATGCAAATCAAAACAACCCTGAGATTCCACCTCACACCAGTCAGAATGGCTAATAAGAAAAATTCAGGTGACAGCAGATGCTGGCGAGGATGTGGAGAAAGAGGAACACTCCATCATTGTTGGTGGGATTGCAAGCTTGTACACCCACTCTGGAAATCGGTCTGGCAGTTCCTCAAATAATTGGACATGGTACTACCAGAGGATCCCGCAATACCTCTCCTGGGCATATATCCAGAAGATGTTCCAACTGGTAAGAAGAACACATGCCCCACTATGTTCATAGCAGCCTTATTCATAATGGCCAGAAACTGGAAAGAACCCAGATGCCCCTCAACAGAGGAATGGATACAGAAAATGTAGTACATTTACACAATGGAGTACTACTCAGCTATTAAAGAATGAATTTATGAAATTAGAACAGCAATGGCTTGTGCTGTAAGATCAACAATCGATAAATGGGACCTCATAAAATTGCAAAGCTTCTGCAAAGCAAAAGACACCGTCAATAAGACAAAAAGGCCACCAACAGATTGCGAAAGGATCTTTACCTATCCCAAATTGCATAGGGGACTAATATCCAATATATATAAAGAACTCAAGAAGGTGGACTCCAGAAAATCAAATAACCCCATTAAAAAATGGGGCTCAGAGCTGAACAAAGAATTCTCACCTGAGGAATACCGAATGGCAGAAAAGCACCTGAAAAAATGTTCAACATCCTTAATCATCAGGGAAATGCAAATCAAAACAACACTGAGATTCCACTTCACTCCAGTCAGAATGGCTAAGATCAAAAACTCAAGTGACAGCAGATGCTGGCGAGGATGAGGAGAAAGGGGAATACTCCTCCATTGTTGGTGGGATTGCAAGCTTGTACAACCACTCTGGAAATCAGTCTGGCGGTTCCTCAGAAAATTGGACATAGTACTACCGGAGGATCCCGCAATACCTCTCCTGGGCATAGATCCAGAAGATGTCCCAACCGGTAAGAAGAACACATGCTCCACTATGTTCATAGCAGCCTTATTTATAATAGCCAGAAGCTGGAAAGAACCCAGATGCCCCTCAACAGAGGAATGGATACAGAAAATGTGGTACATTTACACAATGGAATACTACTCAGCTATTAAAAAGAATGAATTTATGAAATTCCTAGGGAAATGGATGGACGTGGAGGGTATCATCCTGAGTGAAGTAACCCAATCACAGAGGAACTCACACAATATGTACTCACTGATAAGTGGATATTAGCCCAGAAACTTAGGATACCCAAGATATAAGATACAACTTGGCAAACGCATGAAATTCAAGAAGAACGAAGACCAAAGTGTGGACACTTTACCCTTTCTTAGAAATGGGAACATGCTCATGGATTGGCAGGATCAACATTGTAAAAATGGCTATCTTGCCAAAAGCAATCTACAGATTCAATGCAATCCCCATCAAAATTCCAACTCAATTCTTCAACGAATTAGAAGGAGCAATTTGAAAATTCATCTGGAATAACAAAAAACCTAGGATAGCAAAAACTCTTCTCAAGGATAAAAGAATCTCTGGTGGAATCACCATGCCTGACCTAAAGCTTTACTACAGAGCAATTGTGATAAAAACTGCATGATACTGGTGTAGAGACAGACAAGTAGACCAATGGAATAGAATTGAAGACCCAGAAATGAACCCACACACCTATGGTCACTTGATCTTCGACAAGGGAGCTAAAATCATCCAGTAGAAGAAAGACAACATTTTCAACAATTGGTGCTGGCACAACTGGTTGTTATCATGTAGAAGAATGCGAATCGATCCATACTTATCTCCTTGTACTAAGGTCAAATCTAAGTGGATCAAGGAACTTCACATAAAACCAGAGACACTGAAACTTATAGAGGAGAAAGTGGGGAAAAGCCTTGAAGATATGGGCACAGGGGAAAAATTCCTGAACAGAACAGCAATGGCTTGTGCTGTAAGATCGAGAATTGACAAATGGGACCTAATGAAACTCCAAAGTTTCTGCAAGGCAAAAGACACCGTCAATAAGACAAAAAGACCACCAACAGATTGGGAAAGGATCTTTACCTATCCTAAATCAGATAGGGGACTAATATCCAACATATATAAAGAACTCAAGAAGGTGGACTTCAGAAAATCAAATAACCCCATTAAAAAATGGGGCGCAGAACTAAACAAAGAATTCTCACCTGAGGAATACCGAATGGCAGAGAAGCACCTGAAAAAATGTTCAACATCCTTAATCATCAGGGAAATGCAAATCAAAACAACCCTGAGATTCCACCTCACACCAGTCAGAATGGCTAAGATCAAAAATTCAGGTGACAGCAGATGCTGGCGTGGATGTGGAGAAAGAGGAACACTCCTCCATTGTTGGTGGGATTGCAAGCTTGTACAACCACTCTGGAAATCAGTCTGGCGGTTCCTCAGAAAATTGGACATAGTACTACTGGAGGATCCAGCAATACCTCTCCTGGGCATATATCCAGAAGATGCCTCAACTGGTAAGATGGACACATGCTCCACTATGTTAATAGCAGCCTTATTTATAATAGCCAGAAGCTGGAAAGAACCCAGATGCCCCTCAACAGAGGAATGGATACAGAAAATGTGGTACATCTACACAATGGAGTACTACTCAGCTATTAAAAAGAATGAATTTATGAAATTCCTAACCAAATGGATGGATCTGGAGGGCATCATCCTGAGTGAGGTAACACATTCACAAAGGAACTCACACAATATGTACTCACTGATAAGTGGATATTAGCCTCAAACCTAGGATACCCAAGATATAAGATCAATTTGCTAAACACATGAAACTCAAGAAAAATGAAGACTGAAGTGTGGACACTATGCCCCTCCTTAGAAGTGGGAACAAAACACCCTTGGAAGGAGTTACAGAGACAAAGTTTGGAGCTGAGATGAAAGGATGGTCCATGTAGAGACTGCCATATCCAGGTATCCACCCCATAATCAGCATCCAAACGCTGACACCACTGCATACACTAGCAAGATTTTATCGAAAGGACCCAGATGTAGCTGTCTCTTATGAGACTATGCCGGGGCCTAGCAAACACAGAAGTGGATGCTCACAGTCAGCTAATGGATGGATCACAGGGCTCCCAATGGAGGAGCTAGAGAAAGTACCCAAGGAGCTAAAGGGATCTGCAACCCTATAGGCGGAACAACATTATGAACTATCCAGTACCCCGGAGTTCTTGACTCTAGCTGCATATGTATCAAAAGATGGCCTAGTCGGCCATCACTGGAAAGAGAGGCCCATTGGACTTGCAAACTTTGTATGCCCCAGTACAGATGAACGCCAGGGCCAAAAAGGTGCAGTGGGTGGGTAGGGGATTGGGGTGGTGGGTATGGGGGACCTTTGGGATAGCATTGAAAATGTAAACGAGGAAAATACCTAATTAAACAAAAAAGAAATGGGAACAAAACACCCATGGAAGGAGCTACAGAGACGAAGTTTAGAGCTGAGACAAAAGGATGGACCATCTAGAGACTTCCATATCCAGGGATCCATCCCATAATCAGCCTCCATATGCTGACACCATTTCATACACTAGCAAGATTTTGCTGAAAGGACCCTGATATAGCTGTCTCTTGTGAGACTATGCCTGGGCCTAGCAAACACGGAATTGGATGCTCACAGTCAGCTATTGGATGGATCACAGGGCCCCCAATGGAGGAGCTAGAGAAAGTACCCAAGGAGCTAAAGGGAACTGCAACCCTGTAGGTGGAACAGCAATATGAACTAACCAGTACCCCGGAGCTCTTTTCTCTAGTTGCATAAGTATCAAAAGATGGCCTAGTCAGCCATCACTGGAAAGAGAGGCCCATTGGTCATGCAAACTTTATATGCCCCAGTACAGGGGAACGCCAGGGCCAAAAAGTGAGAGTGGGTGGGTAGGGGAGTGGGGGTGGAGGGTATGGGGTACTTTTGGGATAGCATTGGAAATGTAAATGCGGAAAATACCTAATAAAAATATTTTAAAAAATATTTCAAATGCTATCCTTAGAGTCCACCATACCCTCCCTGGACTTGCTCCCCAACCCACCCACTCCTACTTCCTGGCCCTGGCATTCCCCTGTACTGGGGCATTTGATCTTCACAAGACCAAGGGCCTCTACTCCCCTTAATGGCCAACTTGGCCATCCTTTGCTACATATGTAACTAGAGACACAGTTCTGGGGGATACTGGTTAGCTCATATTGTTGATCCTCCTATATGGTTGCCAACCCCTTTGACTCCTTGAATATTTTCTCTAGCTTCTTCTTTAGGGGCCCTATGTTCCATCCAAAAGATGACTGTGAGCATGAACTTCTGTATTTGCCAGGCACTGGCATAGCCTCACAAGAGACAGCTATATCAGGGTCCTGTCAGCAAAATCTTGCTGGCATATGCAATAGTGTCTGGGTTAAACTCCTAAACAGAACAGCAATGGCTCATGCTGTAAGATAGAGAATCAACATATGGGACCTCATAAAACTGCAAAGCTTCTGTAAGGCAAAAGATATTGTCAATAAGACAAAAACGCCACCATCAGATTGGGAGAGAAACTACAAATCCTAAATCAGATAGGGGACTAATATCCAATATATATAAAGAACTCAAGAAGATGGACTCCAGAAAATCAAATAACCCTATTTTAAAAAAATGAAATACAAAACTAAACAAAGAATTCTCACCTAAGGAATCCCGAATGGCTGAGAAACACCTGAAAAAAAAATGTTCAACATCCTTTATCATCAGGGAAATGCAAATCAAAACAACCTTGAGAATCCACCTCACACCAGTCAGAATGGCTAACATGAAAAATTCAGGTGTCAGCAGATGCTGGCGAGGATGTGGAGAAAGAGGAACACCTCTCCATTGTTGGTGGGATTGGAAGCTGGTACAACCACTCTGGAAATCAGTTTGGTGGTTCCTCCGGAAATTGGACATAATACTACTGGAGGATCCAGCAATACCTCTCCTGGGCATATATCCAGAAGATGTTCCAACCGGTAAGAAGGACACATGCTCCACTATGTTCATAGCAGCCTTATTTATAATAGCCAGAATCTGGAAAGAACCCAGATGTCCCTCAACAGAGGAATGAATACAGAAAATGTGGTACATTCACACAATGGAGTACTACTCAGCTATTAAATACAATGAACTCATGAAATTCTTAGGCAAATGGAATAATCTGGAGGATATCATCATGAGTGAGGTAACCCAATCACAAAAGAACACACATGATAGCACTCACTGATAAGTGGTTATTAACCCAGAAACTTAGACTACCCAAGATACAATTTGCAAAACACATGAAACTCAAGAAGAATGAAGACCAAAGTGTGGATACTTCATTTCTTCTTAGAATAGGGAACAAAATACCCACAGAAATAGGTACAGAAACAAAGTTCAGAGCTGAGACAGAAGAAAGGACCGTCCAGAGACTGCCCCACCCTGGGATCCATCTCATATAATTTTTGCCTTTTAAGAACAGAAAAATCCTTAAGCCTTTTCTTTAACAAGTTGGAAGGATGTATGGTTGAGGTCTTGCCCTTAGGACCAGGGTAATAGACCTTCCTAATGCTGCAACACTTAAAACAAAGTCAGAAAGCAGACATGTTCTTTGCCAAGATATCATAAGAATGGTCTCTATCCATTTGTGAATACTCTTCGGCTCTGAGACTACTTAATCCAGGTCTCCACAATGCATATAGCTCTCAATACTTCAATCTTCCCATCCCTAATCAATTGAGACCAGAATCACCATACCATATATTTCTTGTAACACAATACCACAATCTGTATATGTCAGGGTTTCTCTCCCTCTCCCTCTCCCTCTCCCTCTCCCTCTCCCTCTCCCTCTCCCTCTCCCTCTCCCTCTCCCTCTCCCTCTCCCTCTCCCTGTCCCTCCCCCTCCCCCTCCCCCTCTCCCTCCCCCTCTCCCCTCCCTGTCTCTGAAACCTTCCTATGTCTGTGGGGTTGAGGTGTATGTGTACATGCATGTATACATACATATATCTGTGTGCAAATGAAGAAGCTACAGGGGAAATGGGGAAATCAACATTTGTATTCTATCACAGTCCATGTTATTCACTTCAAACAGAATATATCATCAAACCTGTATCTAGAACACATACCTGGATTTTTACATGGGGCCTGCATATCTGAACGCAAATCCTCATGCTTGACTATCAAGTGCTCTTATGCACCGAACATTCTCATGACTGAAATGTTCAAGATACAGGCATTAAAACAGTCACAGAAACAATAGAATTGGGAAAGTGGAAGGACAGGCCATGGAACGTGTTACTAAAATTAAGCCTGCCTGTATACAGCCTCAAAATGTTAGATTTGTTTTCCTTTTTTTTTTTCTGTTTTCTTTTATAGGGAGATATTTTCTCTCACTTTGTCTTATTGACTTCAATCATGGGTTAAATGAAATAAATACATAATTGAATCATTGGAGAGGCAGGTTATTAATTTAGTTCAATTTTAACTTCCATGGAATCATTTAAAGATTTGTGGACCTGCTTATACCTTATCAGATACAATGAATTGATATGACTATTCTTCCTGTGGACACTTGAAATAATCTTATCTGTAATGAGGGTGCAAGATTCCTTCCAGTCTATGATCTATTTCCTATTTTGGTTAATGTGTACTGGGCCACAGTGCATTTTTATACCTGAGCAGAAGGAAGATGGGGAAGGAGATTAGAGAATCTCATGGAAAAGCGTTGAGTGAATTTATGCAGACTAATGTTGCTATAGAAGTGTACCATCAAGATAATGTTTCTTATTTCAAATCGGGACTGAAAGATGAGATGAACTTTGGCTTGACTGAATGTATTGTCTGCTTCAAGGATCCCGGGTGTGAGTAGGGAAAAAAGAAGGTCAAAACATTTTGTGCATGACCTTGTAGTGAATGCTCCATTTGTATCAAAGAGACAGCTGAACTACAAACATAGACAAAGCAAGGTCCAGATTCCACAGGCCATCAGAAGTGAAAGAGTTGCTCAGAAGATTAAGATTCCCTCCACTCAGGCTGGAATTCAGAGTAAGACCTAGCCTCAGGGTGTGAATTCTAAACCTAATCATGAAGCCAAAGAAAAAGACCAATAGCAAAGCAAAGTCCACAAATTAGAGAAGAAGAGGCAGTTTACTGAGCACAAAGCAGACATAGAAGAATTCAGACAGTGATCAGTTGGCGTCAGGAGAGAAAGAATACTATTATCTTGGATTTCCACAGAGTTTAGTTCGATAGAATTATGGTCACTACTTAGGCACAGAAAATATCATGCTTGTGTTATCAAAGTTCAACTAACATGCAGTTCCTAAAGAACTAGCCTTACCAGGACTCCCGATTCAAAATGTTCCGGGAAGCAAGACTGTAGTACATGAAACTCATGCTTACAGCTGGAGCCCATAGATTTGCTGCCTAATCTTCATGACTTGATTCCACCTTCCTAGATTAATTCAGTTTTCTAAGTAACCTGACTGTAGTACCTTGAGGTTTAGGCCTGGCTTTAAATCTCTCACTTGGGTAGTTAGTTTCATTTGATCAGAAATGTGTTTGAAAAAAGAAGCTAGGAAATGAAAAATAAACATTCAAAGATTGACTGAATGGCATGAATCAATCTATCTATCTACCTTTCTACCTATCTGTCTGTCTGTCTGTCTACCTCTCTGTCTATCTATCTATCATCATCACCATCAATCTAACCAATCACCCATCCCTCTAGTTACCTGTCTATCTCTCCTGGTGCTTTTGTTCAAACATGGGGTCTCATACATGCTAGAAAAATGCTTTAACTCTGAAATCCTCACTCCACACAGTCCATGAATAGCTTTTATCTTAATGAGGAAACAAAATTATACTTTTTTTTTTTTGGTTTTTCGAGACAGGGTTTCTCGTTATAGCCCTGGCTGTCCTGGAACTCACTTTGTAGACCAAGCTGGCCTCGAACTCAGAAATCCGCCCGCCTCTGCCTCTCGAGTGCTGGGATTAAAGGTGTGCGCCACCACACCCCGCAAGGGGAGCCATTTTCTTTGTCTCATTCTACCTTTAAAGAAATGTTAAGTGTTGGAAGCAAATTGCATCCTGCCTGAAACTGAAGGGAAAATTACTCAGCAAAACTTTTAGTAACTGCATCATGACTAAATCCCAATTATTTACTATTAGTCTTGGCAGACGTTTTAAGGGGTGGAGTTCACTCTTCATAACTATACAACATTCTTAATTAGTCAACAGTATTCCAGTTTTTAAAGGAATATATGAAGTAATTTGGTCACATAGCTTTACCATTTTAATATATTTCAAATAAAATGTATCTTTTCCTATGCTACATAGCTATCTCATTTAACAGCATTCTCTAAGATAAAATTATACTTTAGAGTACAGATAATGCAACAGTTCAGCTTTCCACTAGCATATCATATAACCATTGCAAAGATAATTAGGAACAATATAAAAACACCATGGAAGACATAAAATGGGAAGCCCCTCATTCTGAGTTTATGAATTTCCTCAAATATAATCAGAGAGAGAGAGAGAGAGGGAGATTTGTTTCTTTGGTTGTTTGGTTTGGGTTTTTTAATCCTCTGTTACTGTGGATTAAGCACATGGATTCAAAAATCAATTGCAGTCTATCACTAACCAACATGCTAAAGCCCATCATTTGTTATTTCAGACCAGTGTCATATCTAATAAAAAGGAAAATGGATCACTTACTTTGTGCCAAATGGTTCAAGTGTTAAAGGTTAGTTATAAAAAAAATTGATTGTCTGTAGACCAGTGACACTTGAGTATAGAGCTAAGAAGACTTAAGGATATAGAAGAGTCATTAATAAAGGCATAACTGGGACATAATGGCAAGCCAGGTGTGGTAATACATACCTGTAATACTATCAGTCATGAAGATGGAGCATCGAACCCATAAGTTCAAGGTTGGCCTGGGATACATATTAAGATCCTTTCTCCAAAAGCAAGAAAAAGAGGAGGAGGAAGAAGAAACAGAAGAGAAAGGAGAAAAGAGGACAGAAGGAAGAATGGAAAGAAGGAAACACAAGAAGAATATAATTTTAAAATAGAAATATTTAGACATATTTTGGAGAATCTGAACATAATAACCTAAACAAACATACATATATGTTATAAAATATACACACAGTTTTTATTTCCAAGTCATAGTATGAGTTACAGTTAGTAGTCATAGCATTTCATGACATTATAGCTGTTATCCTTCACAATATGGCTCTTTGTTCCCCTTTGCATGGATTTTTATGACTTTGATTATATTTATTCAGGAATCTAACATAATGACACTTTGGAACACTCCTCCATTGTTGGTGGGATTGCAAGCTTGTACAACCACTCTGGAAATCAGTCTGGCGGTTCCTCAGAAAATTGGACATAGTACTACCGGAGGATCCCGCAATACCTCTCCTGGGCATATATCCAGAAGATGTCCCAACCGGTAAGAAGAACACATGCTCCACTATGTTCATAGCAGCCTTATTTATAATAGCCAGAAGCTGGAAAGAACCCAGATGTCCCTCAACAGAGGAATGGATACAGAAAATGTAGTACATTTACACAATGGAATACTACTCAGCTATTAAAAAAATGAATTTATGAAATTCCTAGGCAAATGGATGGACCTGGAGGGTATCATCCTGAGTGAAGTAACCCAATCACAAAGGAACTCACACAATATGTACTCACTGATAAGTGGATATTAGCCCAGAAACTTAGGATACCCAAGATATAAGATACAACTTGGCAAACGCATGAAATTCAAGAAGAACGAAGACCAAAGTGTGGACACTTTACCCTTTCTTAGAAATGGGAACAAAACACCCATAGAAGGAGTTACAGAGACAAAATTTGGAGCTGTGACGAAAGGATGGACCATCTAGTGATTGCCATATGCAGGGATCCATCCCATAATCAGCTTCCAAATGCTGACACCATTGCATACACTAGCAAGATTTTGCTGAAAGGACCCAGATATAGCTCTCTCTTGTGAGACTATGCCAGGGCCTAGCAAACACAGAAGTGGATGATCACAGTCAGCTATTGGATGGGTCACACGGCCCCTTATGGAGGAGCTAGAGAAATTACCCAAGGAGCTAAAGGGAACTGCAACCCTATAGGTGGAACAACAATATGAACTAACCTGTACCCGGGAGCTCTTGTCTTTAGCTGCATATGTATCAAAAGATGGCCTAGTCGGTCATCACTGCAAAGAGAGGCCCATTGGACTTGCAAACTTTATATGCCCCAGTACAGGGGAACACCAGGGTCAAAAAGGGGCAGTGGGTGGGTAGGGGATTGGGGGGGGTGGGTTTGGGGGACCTTTGGGATAGCATTGAAAATGTAAACGAGGAAAATACCTAATTAAAAAAAAAACACATCAGGTTTGGGGTTGAACAAATACCACATAAGAATTAAACACATGACTTCCCCAGTGACAGTGTGTAGGGAAATGGGGCTTACAATTCTCTATTCTCAAGAATTACACAACCACTAGAAAAGTAAATGAACCTTAAATAACCATTATAAAAATACAAAAGAAACCAAGGATAGCACTAATCTAAACAGGTCTACTTTGCAACTTTGTAATTCCTTCCATTGGTTTAAAGCCCCTTTGCTCTTTGTTTGATGCTTAGTGAAGAAAAGTACTTCTTCTGTTTGGACAATGAAGATTTTTGTTCTCATATTCAGACTTGGAATTATATAGGTTTTCACTAGCCCACTTTAATATAAATTCATCTTAATTAAACACTTCCTTTCTCCTGTGCTCAAAAGTCTACTGACATGGAAGAGGTATATGGGAAACGGGTAAGAATTATTACAGTAGAAGAACTTGGGGATGAGGAAGGAGTTTAGTACCAAACATGTGCAAGGCTCTGGTTTCCATCTGGAATGCCAGAAAGAGAGAAGGTATAGATGAGGAGATGGGAGGTAGGCAAGAAAGAAGAGAGAAAAGAGTCCCTTTAAACAGCAATGAGAATCAGCTAGCAGACCAGAAGGAAAAGGTGATAAAGGGTAACAAAGCTGGGGGGGGGTGGAGTTCAGTGATAGAGCATTTGCATAGCACATCTCTGGAGACCCCTGGGAAGAGGGAATAACCTACATTAGACTGACTGGTCACCCCATCTGTGGCCCATTCTCTTGATTACTAATTGCAATGTGGGTGCCCATTTCACTGTGGTTGGTAAAACCCCATGGCAAAGTAATGCTGCATTGTATGAGAAAGCTGGCTGAGCACAAGACAGGGGGACTTTGAGTTCTTCTTTGGTTTCCCTTAATGACCAAATGTAACCTGTAAGATGTAATAAGCCCTTCCCTCTCCATATTGCATTTGGTCATTAATGTCATCACAACAACAAAAAAAAAAGACATGCTAGGATACAAACTAATACTGAAACCTATATAGTTAACATGTAATTTTACAAGACAATCAGGATATGAGCTCAGGAATAAGACAAAGACTATAATTTGAGCAGTGCCCATTTTAAGATTTGTGGAAATGTAGATTTTCCTCCATTCCTATCTTGTGGTTATATAGTCTTATAAGAGGGATCATATACACTTCTCTGATGTCCATGGCAGCAGCAGACTCAAAAACTGATTTGGCTTGACTCTCCAAGCCAGTGTTCTTTCCCTACAGCATACAGCTGGTATTGAGCACAATGTTGATTCTAAAAATTACTTCCATTATTTGTTGATTGCTGATTAACCATTTTCTCTGTACTTCAGGACATTCTGTCCAACTCATTTGGAGCTGGTCTCTGCATATGAAATTCATCCACAAGACAGTATATTCTCTACACAGATTTCTAAGGGAATTTGAGACTGGGGGAGGGGGCGAGGATGTACGGGAAGTGGAACAGTCAGGGAGTAGACCAGGATAAAGTCTGTATTGAAAAAAAAGATTAAATAATAAATAATAAATAAATAAATATCCTGTTTTATATTTGTGTATCTGCATATCTATGTGGAGGTATGTGTACATTAATGCAGGGCCATAGAGGCCAGGAAAGGTCATCAAATCTCCCTGAGCTATCATTGCCGGTAATTGTGAGCCACTACATAGATGTGGGCATCAGAAACCACAAGTAGGTCCTCTCTTAAGGTTTGGGTCATCTCTACAGCTCCTCTTCAGTCACTCTTGCCACTAAGAGTCCCACCAGTTGTGACTAGTGTGGATAAGTACACTAAGGGAATCACTGCCTACAAAATAAGAAAACTCCAAGGACAACCAGATGACTTAGTCTGGAAAAACACCTGAATCCAAGTGTGACAACCTAAGTGCTGTCTTTGTGGACAACTGAATAGAGGAAAGATTCCTCCAAGTTGTCCTTGAACATCCATATGCATGCCATGGCTGAGACATGTACATTTTCACACACACACACACACACACACACACACACACACACACACACACACCCCTATTAACTGTAGCTCAGTCATGGAAAAGCAGATTTTCTAACCATGAATGAAAAGCACCTGTTTCCGTAATTCACCTCTAAGTATGTCTCTGGGGGTCTTTCTTCTAGAGATAATTAACTATGTGTGTAACTCATCCTGAAATATTAGCAGCACCATTCTAGGTTGGGGTCTCAAGTGGAATAAAGACAGAAAGGAGCAACTAATAAAGTCATTCTCTCTGTGTGCTTCCTAGCTGTGTGATATAAGCTACTCTGCTCTGCCTCACACTTCTCACCATGATGAGCTGAAGCCTCTGTGAGCCAAATAAATCCTGCCCCTTTAAAAATTTCCTCTTATCACAGTTGCTCTCTAGTACAGCTTGAGGTCAGGGATGGTGATTCCCCCAGAGGTTCTTTTATTGTTGAGAATAGTTTTTGATATCCTAGGTTTTTTGTTATACCAGATGAATTTGCAAATTGACCTTTTTAACACTGTGAGGAATTGAGTTGGAATTTTGATGGGAATTGCATTGAATCGGTAGATTGCTTTCAGTAAGATGGCCATTTTGGTGAGCAGGGGGAGGGGGAGGGGATAGGGGGTTTTCGAAGGGGAAACCAGGAAAGGGGATATCATTGAAATGTAAATAAAGTATCTAATAAAAAAAGTTTCCTTCCAACTCAATTCTTCAACGAATTGGAAGGAGCAATTTGCAAATTCATCTGGAATAACAAAAAACCTAGGATAGCAAAAACTCTTCTCAAGGATAAAAGAACTTCTGGTGGAATCACCATGCCAGACCTAAAGCTTTACTACAGAGCAATTGTGATAAAAACTGCATGGTACTGGTATAGAGACAGACAAGTAGACCAATGGAATAGAATTGAAGACCCAGAAATGAACCCACACACCTATGGTCACTTGATCTTCGACAAGGGAGCTAAAACCATCCAGTGAAAGAAAGACAGCATTTTCAACAATTGGTGCTGGCACAACTGGTTGTTATCATGTAGAAGAATGCGAATCGATCCATACTTATCTCCTTGTACTAAGGTCAAATCTAAGTGGATCAAGGAACTTCACTTAAAACCAGAGACACTGAAACTTATAGAGGAGAAAGTGGGGAAAAGCCTTGAAGATATGAGCACAGGGTAAAAATTCCTGAACAGAACAGCAATGGCTTGTGCTGTAAGATCGAGAATTGACAAATGGGACCTAATGAAACTCCAAAGTTTCTGCAAGGCAAAAGACACCGTCAATAAGACAAAAAGACCACCAACAGATTGGGAAAGGATCTTTACCTATCCTAAATCAGATAGGGGACTAATATCCAACATATATAAAGAACTCAAGAAGGTGGACTTCAGAAAATCAAATAACCCCATTAAAAAATGGGGCTCAGAACTGAACAAAGAATTCTCACCTGAGGAATACCGAATGGCAGAGAAGCACCTGAAAAAATGTTCAACATCCTTAATCATCAGGGAAATGCAAATCAAAACAACCCTGAGATTCCACCTCACACCAGTCAGAATGGCTAAGATCAAAAATTCAGGTGACAGCAGATGCTGGCGTGGATGTGGAGAAAGAGGAACACTCCTCCATTGTTGGTGGGATTGCAAGCTTGTACAACCACTCTGGAAATCAGTCTGGCGGTTCCTCAGAAAATTGAATATAGTACTACCCGCGGATCCAGCAATACCTCTCCTGGGCATATATCCAGAAGATGCCCCAACTGGTAAGAAGGACACATGCTCCACTATGTTCATAGCAGCCTTATTTATAATAGCCAGAAACTGGAAAGAACCCAGATGCCCCTCAACAGAGGAATGGATACAGAAAATGTGGTACATCTACACAATGGAGTACTACTCAGCTATTAAAAAGAATGAATTTATGAAATTCCTAGGCAAATGGATGGACCGGGAGGGCATCATCCTGAGTGAGGTAACACATTCACAAAGGAACTCACACAATATGTACTCACTGATAAGTGGATATTAGCCCCAAACCTAGGATACCCAAGATATAAGATACAATTTGCAAAACACATGAAACTCAAGAAGAATGAAGACTGAAGTGTGGACACTATGCCCCTCCTTAGAATTGGGAACAAAACACCCATGGAAGGAGTTACAGAGACAAAGTTTGGAGCTGAGATGAAAGGATGGACCATGTAGAGACTGCCATATCCAGGGATCCACCCCATAATCAGCATCCAAACGCTGACACCATTGCATATACTAGCAAGATTTTATCGAAAGGACCCAGATGTAGCTGTCTCTTGTGAGACTATGCCGGGGCCTAGCAAACACAGAAGTGGATGCTCACAGTCAGCTAATGGATGGATCACAGGGCTCCCAATGGAGAAGCTAGAGAAAGTACCCAAGGAGCTAAAGGGATCTGCAACCCTATAGGTGGAACAACATTATGAACTAACCAGTACCCCGGAGCTCTTGACTCTAGCTGCATATGTATCAAAAGATGGCCTAGTCGGCCATCACTGGAAAGAGAGGCCCATTGGACATGCAAACTTTATATGCCCCAGTACAGGGGAACGCCAGGGCCAAAAAGGGGGAGTGTGTGGGTAGGGGAGTGGGGGTGGGTGGGTATGGGGGACTTTTGGTATAGCATTGGAAATGTAAATGAGCTAAATACCTAATAAAAAATGGAAAAAAAAGTTTCCTCTTAGATATTCTGTCACAGACATGAAAAGTCTGTGACACACAAACTAGGTATCATTAGCTTCACAGAAGATTCTATTCATAGTGTTAAGCAGCAGCTTTATATTCATAAGGAAGATAAGAGAAGAGTGTGCCTCCTCTGAAAGAAAACTATCTGACTGTGAGCTGCACTAATTCAAAGAATCATCTTGAAGATTGGTAGGAAGAATATCTGCTATACATAAATAACTAAAAGTGTCCAGTAAACACTGACATTCTTCATCAGCCACATGCAGCATACATAAAAGGTGCTCTGCATGTTGTGTTTCACACATGGCGCTTTCAATGTCCTCCAAGTCTCCTCTCCTCTTTTCCATATCTACACTTTCTTCATGTCAATATCTTAATGATGTTGTCCTTGACCACCACATTTAAAATGAGGATTCTCTGATGATGGATGTGGTGATCTGAATGTGCCCTTTCCCTTGGAGTGACTATTAGGAAGAGTGGCCTTGTTGGAGTAGGCATAGTCTTGTTGGAGGAAGTGTGTCACTGTGAGGGTGGGCTTTGAGAGCCTCCCCCTAACTAGGTTGGAGGAAGTCTGCCCTTTGCTTCCTTTGGATGAAGATGTAGAACTCTTACCTCCTCCACCTGCCTGGATGTGGCCATGCTGTTTGCCTTGATGATAATGAGCTGAATTCAGAACTTGTAAACCAGACCCAATTAAATGTTGTTATTATAAGAGCTGCCTTGGCCATTTTTTCCCTTCATAGCAATGGAGACCCTAACTAAGAAAATGGGCAAGCCAGGTGCTGATCAAGGAGTATAACAATATGTCATTAGGAGTTATGTTATTACTACTGTTTTGTTTGTTTGTTTGTTTGTTTGTTTTTTAGAACAGTAGTCTTTGTTTCCACAACATGTCTATGGGCTGTCTAGACTCTGGTTCTTGGTTCCCACAAGCTTTGTGCCAGCATTGCCCTAGCATATTTGGCAGACAGGACACCATTGTAAATCAAAGTATTTATGACTGGCTTTGTGATTATGTTTCTCATCTAGTAGCTTGCAGACAACCTTCCTGTACCAATTATACTAGTACATAGAATTGAAGGTTTTATGTAGACACCAGTTCTATCTCTCCATGTTCAATTAGTTACATAGATGTTGTTTTCAGCAATAAGGTCTTGTGGCCAGCTTTGGAGATCAGCCTATAGTTATAATCTTGGCAATAGCCTGGGTGGTTTGTGATTCCCATGGTACTTGTTTGGACAAAAATTCAATTAGATGCAACCCAATTCTGGTACTGGAAGCTTCCTTTGGTGAGAAAAGATTGGCTGTTGAGGCTCTGTCTCCATGGTTATTTAGCAATGTCATATGAATCACATTCATATAAGTATAAATTTTAGAAAGATTCCATGTTTTTGGTTTACATACTCCCTCTCAAAAAAAACCTTTAAATTTAACTGTTCCTCCCAGTATTTCCTCCTTTGTCCTCCTCTCACCTACTGCTCTCCTCTTGACCTGCTCATTCCAATACCTACCTCGACCTAGTGGCTAATGCTTTACCTAACCTTTGCAGTTCTATAGATTATAGCTTGGTTGTCATTGACTGGAAAAGCAAATATTTTTGAGTTTCTCAAGTATCCTAGAATGGCTTCAAATTTGACATGTGGAAGAGAATGACATTAAACTCCTGAACCTCCTGCTTCTAACCACTAAGAGAAAGGATTATAAAAATTCACCATATAAGTTGCTTCTGTGGTGGTAGGGATTGAAGCAAGGGCTTAGTGTATGCAAGGCCAGCACTCTACCAACTTAGCTACACCCCAAGTCTAGAAAGGGGGTTATTTGATAGGACCACTCCCCTAGCACAAGCAAATTACATCTTTTAAGTCATCAGAGAGCAGTGTTGACATCAGAGGTTTCCAAATTTCTTTTATAGATCTTTTATGTCACACCCATCAGAATGTCTATAATCAAAAAGACATATGATAACACGTGTTGGTAAAAATCTGCAGGAATTGGAAGCACCATATTCTAGTAGTAGGAATACAAACTTGTGTGGGCATTATGGAAAGTAATTTGGTGGTTACTTTAAAAGTTATACATAGCCCTTCCGGTCAGTGCCAGCACCGGGTCACCTTGGCCGCTGACTCAGCAGACACCCCCAAGGTCCCCTAGAGGACTCTCCACGAGATCTTAGGACCACAAGTGAGTAGAACACAACTTCTGTTCCAATCCAATCACGCAGGACCAAGACAGCATCAGGGAAGCAGAAAACCCGGCACAACCAGGGTCAAAAGTCCCTTCCATTCGGCTCCAGCACACTGAAGGAACACTAGAGGAATCTCCACACTATCTTTGGACCACCGGTGAGTGGAACACAACTTGTGTTCCAATCCAATCACGTGGGACCTGAGACAGCACTAGGGAAGCAAAAAACCGGCCTGAATATGGTCACCAGTCCCTTCCTGTCTACACCAGCACCTGGTCACTTGGGGACAGAGTCAGCAGACACCCCCAAGGTCCTTAGAGGACATCTTCAGAGACAAACCCGGTTTCAGGCTCCAGAAATCCAGGCACCTTCTGAGCCAGAGGAGAGGTATCCACCCTACATGGGAGGGCTTTGCCGGAGCACCTGGGGGAGCCATCTTGGTTCCCAGATACCTCCGAGACTAGTCTGAGCAGGTGAGAATGTGGACTACAGAAGCTAAAAGCTTCTGGGACAGGCCCAGTTTCCAGGCTTTCATCTTCTGCCAGGAGGCAGGTCCGAACGCCAGATATCTGTGCACCTTCCCTGAAAGAGGAGAGCTTGCCTGCAGAGAGGGCTCTGACCACTGAAACTCAGGAGAAAGCTTGTCTCCCATGTCTGCGGATAAAGGCTAACAGAATCACAAGAGGAAAAATATCTAACTCCAGAGATTACCAGATGGCTAAAGGCAAACGTAAGAATCTTACTAACAGAAACCAAGACCACTCAACATCATCAGAACCCAGCACTCCCACCTTGCCCAGTCCTGGGCACCCTAACACACCCAAAAAGCTAGATCCGGATTTAAAAGCATATCTCATGATGATGGTAGAAGATATCAAGAATGACTTTAATAACTCACTTAAAGAAATACAGGAGAACACTGCTAAAGAGTTACAAGTCCTTAAAGGAAAACAGGAAAACACAACCAAACAGGTAGAAGTCCTTAAAGAAAAACAGGAAAACACATCCAAACAGGCGATGGAAATAAACAAAACCATCCTAGACCTAAAAAGGGAAGTAGACACAATGAAGAAAACCCAAAGTGAGGCAACACTGGAGATAGAAAACCCAGGAAATAAATCTGGAACCATAGATGCAAGCATCAGCAACAGAATACAAGAGATGGAAGAGAGAATCTCAGGTGCTGAGGATTCCATAGAGAACATAAGCACAACAATCAAAGAAAATGCAATGTGCAAAATGATCCTAACTCAAAACATCCAGGAAATCCAGGACACAATGAGAAGGCCAAACCTACGGATAATAGGAGTAGATGAGAATGAAGATTTTCAACTTAAAGGGCCAGCAAATATCTTCAACAAAAGTATAGAAGAAAATTTCCCAAACCTAAAGAAAGACATGCCCATGAACATATAAGAAGCCTACAGAACTCCAAATAGACTGGACCCGAAGAGAAATTCATCCCGACACATAATAATCAGAACAAAAAATGCACTACATAAAGATAGAATATTAAAAGCAGTAAGGGAAAAGGGACAAGTAACATATAAAGGCAGGACTATCAGAATTACACCAGACTTTTCACCAGAGACTATGAAAGCCAGATGATCCTGGACAGATGTTATACAGACACTAAGAGAACACAAATGCCAGCTCAGGCTACTATACCCAGCCAAATTCTCAATTACCATAGATGGAGAAACCAAAGTATTCCATGGCAAAGCCAAATTCACACGTTATCTCTCCATGAATCCAGCCCTACAAAGGATAATAAAAGAAAAAAAATACAAGGACAGAAAACAGGCCCTAGAAAAAGCAAGAAAGTAAACCTTCAACAAACCTAAAAGAAGAAAGCCACAAGAACAGAATGCCAACTCTAACAAAAAAATAATAGGAAGCAACAATTGCTTTTCCTTAATATCTCTTAATATCAATGGACTAAATTCCACAATAAAAAGACATAGACTAACAGACTGGCTACACAAAAAGGACCCAACATTTTACTGCTTACAGGAAACCCATCTCATGGAAAAAGACAGACACTACCTCAGAATGAAAGGTTAGAAAACAATTTTCCAATCAAATGGTCTGAAGAAAGAAGCTGGAGTAGCCATTCTACGATCTAATAAAATCGACTTCCAACCCAAAGTTATCAAAAAAGACAAGGAGGGGCACTTCATACTCATCAAATATAAAATCTTCCAAGAGGAACTCTCAATTCTCAAGATATATATACTCCAAATGCAAGGGCAGCCACATTCATTAAAGAAACTTTAGTAAAGCTCAAAGCACACATTGCACCTCACAAAATAATAGTGGGATACTTCAACATACCACTTTCATCAACAGACAGATCGTGGAAACAGAAACAAAACAGTGACACAGTGGAAGAAAAAGAAGTTATGAAACAAATGGATTTAACAGATATCTACAGAACATTTTTCCCTAAAACAAAAAGATATACATTCTACTCAGCACCTCATGGTACCTTCTACAAAACTGACCATATAATTGGTCACAAAACAGGCCTCCTACACAGATACAAAAATATTGAAATTGTCCCATGCATCCTATCAGATCACCATGGACTAAGGCTGATCTTCAATAACAACATAAATAATAGAAAGCCAAAATCGACGTGGAAACTGAACAACACTCTTCTCAAAAATACCTTGGTCAAGGAAGGAATAAAGAAAGAAATTACTGACTTTTTAGAGTTTAAAGAAAATGAAGGCACAACACACCCAAACTTTTGGGACACAATGAAAGCATTTCTAAGAGGAAATCTCATAGATCTGAGTGCCTCCAAAAAGAAACTAAAGAGAGCACACAAGCAGCTTGAAAACACACTTAAAAGCTCTAGAACAAAGGGAAGCAAATTCACCCAAGAGTATTAGAATGCAGGAAATAATCAAACTCATTGGTGAAATCAACCAAGTGGAAACAAGAAGAACTATTCAAAGACTCAAACAAACGAGGAGCTGGTTCTTTGAGAAAATCAACAAGATAGATAAACCCTTAGCTAGACTCACTATTTGGATCCTGAAGAAATACAAAGCACCATCAGATCCTTCTGCAAATGGCTATATTCAACAAAACAGGAGAACCTTGATGAAATGGACAAATTTCTAGACAGGTACCAAAGTTAACTCAGGATCAGATTCAAGATCTAAACAGTCTAAAGAAATAGAAGCAGTCATTAATAGTCTCCCAACCAAAAAAAGCCCAGGACCAGATGGGGTTAGTGCAGAGTTCAATCAGACCTTCAAGGATGATCTAATTCCAGTTGTTCACAAACCATTCCACAAAATAGAAACAGAAGGTACTCTACCCAATTCCTTTGATGAAGCCACAATTACTCTGATACCTAAACCACAGAAAGACCCAAAAAAGATGGAGAACTTCAGAACAATTTCCCTTATGAATATCAATGGAAAAATACCCAATAAAATACTCGCTAACTGAATCCAAGAACACATCAAAACAATCATCCATCCTGACCAAGTAGGTTTCATTCCAGGGATGCAGGAATGGTTTAATATATGGAAATCCCTTAACATAATCTACTATATAAACAAACTAAAAGACAAAAACCACATGATCATTTTGTTAGATGCTGAGAAAGAATTTGACAAAATCCAACACCCATTCATGATAAAAGTCTTAGAAAGATCAGGATTTCAAGGCCCATACCTAAACATGATAAAAGCAATCTACAGTAAACCAGTAACCAACATTGAAGTAAATGGTGAGAAGCTGGAAGCAATCCCACTAAAATCAGGGACTAAACAAGGCTGCCCACTTTCTCCCTACCTATTCAGTATAGTATTTGAAGTCCTTGCCAGAGCAATTAGACAAGAAAAGGAGATCAATGGGATCAAAATTGGAAAGGAAGAATTCAAAATATCACTATTTGCAGATGATATGATAGTATATATAAGTAATTCTAAAATATCCACCAGAGAACACCTAAACCTGATAAAGGGCTTCAGTGTACTAGCTGGATATAAAATTAACTCAAAAATGTCAATGGTCCATCTCTACACAAAGGATAAACAGGCTGAGAAATACATTAGGAAATCAACACACTTCACAATTGTCACAAATAATATAAAATACCTTGGTGTGACTCTAAGGAAGTGAAAGATCTTTATGATAAGAAGTTCAAGTCTCTGAAGAAAGAAATTAGAGAAGAACTCAGAAGATGGAAAGATCTCCCATGCTCATGGATTGGCAGGATCAACATTGTAAAAATGGCTATCTTGCCAAAAGCAATCTACAGATTCAATGCAATCCCCATCAAAATTCCAACTCAATTCTTCAACGAATTAGAAAGAGCAATCTGCAAATTCATCTGGAATAACAAAAAACCTAGGATAGCAAAAACTCTTCACAAGGATAAAAGTATGTCTGGTGGAATAACCATGCCTGACTTAAAGGTTTACTACAGAGCAATTGTGATAAAAACTGCATGGTACTGGTAGAGTGACAGACAAGTAGACCAATGGAATAGAATTGAAGACCCAGAAATGAACCCACACACCTATGGTCACTTGATCTTCGACAAGGGAGCTAAAACCATCCAGTGGAAGAAAGACAGCATTTTCAACAAATGGTGCTGGCACAACTGGTTGTTATCATGTAGAAGAATGCAAATAGATCCATTCCTATCTCCTTGTACTAAGGTCAAATCTAAGTGGATCAAGGAACGTCACATAAAACCAGAGACACTGAAACTTATAGAGGAGAAAGTGGGGAAAAGCCTCAAAGATATGGGCACAGGGGAAAAATTCCTGAATAGAAGAGTAATGGCTTGTGCTGTAAGATCGAGGATTGACAAATGGGACCTAATGAAACTGCAAAGCTTCTGCAAGGCAAAAGACACCGTCAATAAGACAAAAAGGCCACCAACAGATTGGGAAAGGATCTTTACCTATCTTAAATCAGATAGGGGACTAATAATCAATATATATAAAGAACTCAAGAGGGTAGACTCCAGAAAATCAAATAACCCCCTTAAAAGATGGGGCTCAGAGATAAACAAAGAATTCTCACCTGAGGAATACCGAATGGCTAAGAGGCTCCTGAAAAAATGTTCAACATCCGTAATCATCAGAGAAATGCAAATCAAAACAACCCTGAGATTCCATCTCACAACAGTCAGAATGGCTAAGATCAAAAATTCAGGTGACAGCAGATGCTGGCTAGGATGTGGAGAAAGAGGAACACTCCTCCATTGTTGGTGGGATTGCAAGCTTGTACAACCACTCTGGAAATCAGTCTGGTGGCTCCTCAGAAAATTGGACATAGTACTACTGGAGGATCCCGCAATACCTCTCCTGGGCATATATCCAGAAGATGTCCCAACCGGTAAGAAGGACACATGCTCCACTATGTTCATAGCAGTCTTATTTGTCATAGCCATAAGCTGGAAATAACCCAGATGTCCCTCAACAGAGGAATGGATACAAAAAATGTGGTACATTTACACAATGGAGTACTACTCAGCTATTAAAAAGAATGAATTTATGAAATTCCTAGGCAAATGGTTGGACCTGGAGGGCATCATCCTGAGTGAGGTAACACAATCACAAAAGAACTCAAATGATATGTACTCACTGATAAGTGGATATTAGCCCAGAAACTTAGTATAGCGAGATATAAGGTACAATTTGCAAAACACATGAAACTAAAGAAGAACAAAGACCAAAGTGTGGACACTTTGCCCCTTCTTAGATTTGGAAACAATCACCCATGGAAGGAGTTACAGAGACAAAGTTTGGAGCTGAGACAAAAGGATGGACCATCTAGAGACTGCCATATCCAGGGTTCCATCCCATAATTAGCCTCCAAATGATGACACCATTGCATACACTAGCAAGCTTTTGTTGCAAGGACCATGATATAGCTGTCTCTTGTGAGACTAGGCCGGGGCCTAGCAATCACATAAGTGGATGCTCACAGTCAACTATTGGATGGATCACTTGGCCCTCAATGGAGGAGCTAGAGAAAGTATCCAAGGAGCTAAAGAGATCTGCAACCCTGTAGGTGCAACATTATGAACTAACCAGTACCCCGGAGCTCTTGACTCTAGCTGCATATGTATCAAAAGATGGCCTAGTCGGCCATCACTGGAAAGAGAGGCTCATTTGACAGGCAAACTTTATATGCCCCAGTACAGGGGAACGCCAGGGCCAAAAAATGGGAATGGGTGGGTAGGGTAGTTGGGGGGGTGGGTGGGAGACTTTTGGTATAGCATTGGAAATGTAATTGAGGAAATATGTAATAAAAAAAAGAGTTAAAAAAAGAAAGTGTTGATGCTCAGAGAAATAAATAGCTCTTGATTATGCCCCAAAAGACGAAAAAAAAAAAAAAAAAAAGAACTTCAAGTCTCTGAAGAAAGAAATCAAAGAAGATCTCAAAAGATGCAAAGATCTCCCATGCTCATGAATTGATAGGATCAATATAGTAAAAATGGCTGTCTTGCCAAAAGCAATCTAAAGAATCAATGCAATCCCCATCAAAATTCCAACTCAATTTTTCAATGAATTAGAAAGGGCAATTTGCAAATTGATCTGGAATAACAAAAAAAAACTAGGATAGCAAAAACTCTTCTCAAGGATAAAAGAACCTCTGGTGGAATCACCATGCCTGACCTAAAGCTGTATTACAGAGCAATATTGATAAAAAACTGCATGGTACTGGCATAGCGACAGATAAGTAGACAAACATAATAGAATTGAAGACCCAGAAATGAACCCACACACCTATGTTCACCTGATATTTGACAAGGGAGCTAAAACTGTCCAGTGGATAAAAGACAACATTTTCAACAAATGGTGCTGGCACAACTGGCGGTTATCATTTAAAAGAATGAGAATTGATCCATTCTTATCTCCTTGTACTAAGGTCAAACCTAAGTGGATCAAGGAACTCCACATAAAACCAGAGACACTGTAACTAATAGAGCAGAAAATGAGGAAAAGCCTCGAAAATATGGGCACAGGGGAAAATTTTCTGAATTACAACAGCAATGGCATGTGCTATGAGATCGAGAATGAACAAATGGTACCTCACAAACTTGCAAAGCTTCTGTAAGGCAAAAGACACTGTCAGTAAGACAAAAAGGCCAACCAAAAGATTGGCAATGTTTCTTTACCAATCCTAAATCAGATAGGGGACTAATATCAAATATATATAAAGAATTCAAGAAGATAGACTCCGAAAATCAAATAACCCCATTAAAAATGAGGTACAGTGCTAAACAAAGAATTCTTACCTGAGGAATACCAAATGGCTGAGAAGCACTTGAAAAAATGTTCAGCATCCTTAATCATCAGGGAAATGCAAATCAAAACAACCCTGAGATTCTACCTCACACCAGTCAGAATGGCTAAGGTAAAAAATTCAGGTGACAGCAGATACTAGTGTGGATGTGAGAAAGAGGAACACTCCTCCATTGTTGGTGGGATTGCAAGCTGGTACAATCATTCTGGAAATCATTTTGGTGGTTTCTCAGAAATTTGGACATAGTATTACAGGAGTATCCAGCAATACCTCTCCTGGGCATATATCCAGAAGTTTTTCCAACTGGTAACAAGGACATATGCTCCACTATGTTCATAGCAGCCTTATTTATAATAGCCAGAAGCTGGAAAGAACCCAGATGTCCCTTAACAGAGGAATGGATACAGAAAATGTGATACATTTACACAATGGAGTACTATGTAGCTATTAAAATGAATGAATTCATGAAATTCCTAGGCAAATGGATGGACCTGGAGGGCATCATCCTGAGTGAGGTAACTAAATCACAAAAGAACTCACATGATATGTACTCACTAATAAGTGGATATTAACCCAGAAACTTTGAATATTCAAGATACAAGTTGCAAAACACATGAAACTCAAAAAGAACGAAGACGAAAGTGTGTTCACTTTGCCTCTTCCTCGAATTGGGAACAAAACACCCATGGAAGGAGTACAGAGACAAAGTTTGGAGCTGAGATGAAAGGATGGACCATCTAGAGACTGCTACATCCGGGGATCCATCCCATAATCAGCCTCCAAACGCAGACACCATTGCATACGCCAGCAAGATTTTTCCTGAAAGGTCCCTGATATAGCTGACTCTTGTGAGGCTAAGCTAGTGCCTGGGAAACACAGAAGTGGATGCACACAGTCAGCTATTGGATGGAACACAGGGCCCCCAGTGGAGGAGTTGGAGAAAGTACCCAATGAGCTAAAGGGGTCTGCAACCCTATTGGAGGAACAACAAAATGAACTAATCAGTACCCCCAGAGCTTGTATCTCTAGCTGCATATGTAGCAGAAGATGGCCTAGTCAGCCATCATTGGGAAGAGAGGACCCTTGGTCTTGCCAACTTTTTATGCCTCAGTACAGGGAAACACCAGGGCCAAGAAGTAGGAGTGGGTGGGTAAGGGAGTGGGTTAAGGAGGGTATGGGTGACTTTTGGGATAGCTTTTGAAATGTAAAATAAGAAAATACCTAATTTAAAGAAAACACACAACCAGTGACTTACTTATTCCAACAAGGCCACACCTCCTAATAGTGCCACCTCCTGGGCCAAGCATATTCAAAGCATTGTTATCAGTATAGCATTTATAATCAAGATGAAATACTTCCTGTTTGATTGCATAATGCTTCGTAATTGAGGAAAGCATTGACAGAAGACATACTATATAGGCTATTATTATCAGGCAGGCAGATGGACCTGGTGAGTAATCAGAATTCTAGACAAGGAACTCATTACATGGTAACATGCTAAACAAGATGTAGGCAGCATCTGGCTTCATTAGGAATAGAATTTTGCTTTGTTTTGTTTTTTGTTTTGAAATTCTTTGAACTTCAATAGGGAAGAAAGATGACTAATTTTCTTCACTTACTGACTACAAGTGATTGACTGGTTCCTAGTTATATAGAGGGCTGTCGGTATTCATCGTTCTCAAAAAGCAAATAGTCACATGTCAGTTCTCACCTGTGGTGAAGAAAGCTGTCCTTGGCATGCATGGGAAATATTCAGGGACAGAAAGACACCCTAAAGACTGCCTGCAAATAATTGGATATGTAAATGGTGCACACTTATCATTTGTTACATTTCACAAAGTGTCTATGACATAGGTTGAATCATCTAGCCCTATGTTATATATTTAGATGGAAGGTTAAAAATAAAAATCGAAGTAACAAAACTCACAAAACAATGAGAGTTCAATAATGTGAATGAACTCATTTGCAGACACAACAAACTTTCAAAGGGGGCATCTTGTCTAACTTTATCATACTATTATTATTTAGCAATTTCTATGACTTCCCATCAAAAATGTCTTCACAGTCTGGAAGTCACTGTTTTAAATTTTTTTATGGTGGTAACATGTTATTCTTAAAACATGATTAATATTTTGGAACCTGTCAAAAGTCATTCTCTTGATTTAAATGTGACTGCACAGGGTAATATAATTAGGTCAAAAATATATTTATACTCAAAGGCATTTATTTTCTTATAAGGTTCCTATACTCGTTTAGTAGCTAAAGATTTCATAAATTAATGAGCAGATGTGTATCTTAGATCATCTTGACTTTTATTTGAAGCCTGGGTGGCTTCAAATGACAGAAATTTTATATTATTTTGTGTTATTTTTGCCATCTAGGAATGTAGGAAGTCCAAGATCAAGGAACCCAGGTTGGCCTCTCAAGAGTAAGTTTTATTTTTAGACCTCAAAACTCAGTTTCAGTATGGATTCTTCCCAAGAGATAAAAAAAATTAGAAAGATACAAACCACCAACAGGAATATCTGTGACAGCAATGTACAGAGGGTATATATAAAAATGAATACAATTTAAAGTTGTTCCACATTTTTTCACAAGAAGATTTTATATACTAAATCTCCTTCTATAAAAGAACATTCAAATGCATGTTAGGTAATAAATTTATTTTCTCACATTTCTTTTCAATTATTTTGTTTATTTACATTTCAAATGTTGTCCCCTTTCCAGGTCTCCCTGCATGAATTCTCCACCCCATCTATTCCTCGTTGCCTCTAAGAGGGTGCTCCCCCACCCACCCAACTCACAGTTCTAGCATTGCCCTTCACTGGGAAATCAGGCCTCACAGGACCAAATGCCTCTCCTCCTACTGATGTTTTCTTCTATAATTTTGTTGAAGATATTTGCTGGCCCTTTAAGTTGAAAATCTTCATTCTCATCTACTCCTATTATCCGTAGGTTTGGCCTTCTCATTGTGTCCTGGATTTCCTGGATGTTTTGAGGTAGGATCATTTTGCACATTGCATTTTCTTTGATTGTTGTGCTTATGTTCTCTATGGAATCCTCCGCACCTGAGATTCTCTCTTCCATCTCTTGTATTCTGTTGCTGATGCTTGCATCTATGGTTCCAGATTTATTTCCTGGGTTTTCTATCTCCAGTGTTGCCTCACTTTGGGTTTTCTTCATTGTGTCTACTTCCCTTTTTAGGTCTAGGATGGTTTTGTTTATTTCCATCGCCTGTTTGGATGTGTTTTCCTGTTTTTCTTTAAGGACTTCTACCTGTTTGGTTGTGTTTTCCTGTTTTCCTTTAAGAACTTGTAACTCTTTAGCAGTGTTCTCCTGTATTTCTTTAAGTGAGTTATTAAAGTCATTCTTGATATCCTCTACCATCATCATGAGATATGCTTTTAAATCCAGGTCTAGCTTTTCGGGTGTGTTGGGGTGCCCAGGACTGGCTGAGGTAGGAGTGCTGGGTTCTGATGATGGTGAGTGGTCTTGGTTTCTGTTAGTAAGATTCTTACGTTTGCCTTTAGCCATCTGGTAATCTCTGGAGTTAGTTGCTATAGTTGTCTCTGGTTAGATATTGTTCCTTTCGTGATTCTGTTAGCCTCTATCAACAGACCTGGGAGACTAGCTCTCTCCTGAGTTTCAGTGGTGAGAGCACTCTCTGCAGGCAAGCTCTCCTCTTGCAGGGAAGGTGCACAGATATCTGGCATTCAGACCTGCCTCCTGGCAGAAGATGAAGGCCTGAAACAGGGCCTGTCCCAGAAGCTTTTAGCTTCTGTAGTCCACATTCTCACCTGCTCAGACTAGTCTCAGAGGGATCTGGGAACCAAGATGGCTCCCCCAGGTGCTCTGGCAAAGCCCTCCCTGGTGGGGCAGACACCTCTCCTCTGGCAGGGAAGGTGCCCAGATGTCTGGAGCCCGAAATGGGGTTTGCCTCAGAAGCTGTCCTCTAGGGATCTTGGGGGTGTCTGCTGACTCTGCGCCCAGGTGACCAGGTGCTGGTGCAGACAGGAAGGGACTGGTGACCCTACTCAGGCTGGGTTTTCTGCTTCCCTAGTGCTGTCTCAGGTCCCATGTGATTGGATTGGAACAGAAGTTGTGTTCCACTTACCCGTTGTCCTAAGTTCACACAGAGAGTCCTCTAAGGACCTTGGGGGTGTCCGCTGACTCCGCGCCCAAGGTGACCCAGTCACAAATAATTTTTAAGCAACAATATGTATGGGATAAACATAAAATAGGCTGCTACATAAATGCAAGCAATTATGCAGGCTTCCAGGAGAGAGACTCTACCAAGAATTCTAACCATAATTGATATGTATGAACCATAAAAATGCCAGCAAGACACAATAACCCTAATCCAGCGGTAGTGGAACACATATCTTGATAGTAACTAACAGCTCTCTAATTGGATTTGTGAGTCACTCAACCATAAAGATATCATGCCTGGTACTGGAAGCCTAGCTAATTACTTTGTGCTAGTTAAAGTATTTTTGTGGGAAGAGACTACAACTCCCACTTTACTAAACCAGCAACATCCCTAAATAAATTCTAAACATTTTCCCTACACATTATTCTTGTTAGAGTTTCTATTGCCTCAATGAAAACCCATGACCAAAAAGTTAGTTGCAAAGAAAAGAGTTTTTTTTGGCTTACACTTCTATATCTCTGTTCATCTTCAAAGGAAGTCAGAAGAGGAACTCAAACGCGGCAGGAACCTAAAGGCAGGAGCTGATGCAGAGGTTACAGAGGGGTGCTGCTTACTTACTTGCTCCAGATAGATTGTTCAACCTGCTTTCTTATAGAACCAGGCCCAGGGGTGGCCCCAACTACAATCAACCAGGCCATCCCATATAAATCACCAAGAAAATGCTCTTCAGCCCAATCTTTAAGAGGTATCTTCTCAATTGAGGCATCTTCTTTTCCAGTGACTCTAGTTTGTCTCAATTTGACATAAAATTAGCCAGAAAATACATATAGATATATGTAATCCTGAACCCTCATCAAGAAAAAATAATTTTTGCAATACATAGAGACATTTACAAAAATCACAACTGATCAAAGTGAAAAATTGTGGAGCCAAGACACAACTGATCTATCATATTACTCCCTCATCTAAGCCTCAGGGACCATTGAGGAACTGATAACCACTGACCATTGGGGGTAGGGTTAAAATATTTAAGAGTGAGAGGAACAAGGAATCTGCTGTGAGACTGTCTCTACTAGAAATTTCAGAAGCTATACCCATAAAGTCTCAAAGAGGCTGCCTAAATGTGACCTGAACAAGGAAGACTTCAATAGATGTGCGAATACGAACAGGGGAAAGAGCAAAAGGCCTCATCCATATACAAAGAACTTCAGGCACCTAAAGGATATTGAAAGTGGGAGAAATAAGTATACCAATTAGTTATTTAGTACCAAAAGGTCAGCCCTGAAAACACATATAAGTAACCTTGTAACCTTATACAAGCTGAACAGGTTCTATTTATATACTTTGATATATATATATATATATATATATATATGTAATTTTGAAAAAAGTAGTCATGGGCTTGAAAGAAAACAAGTGAAATTACATTGGGCAGAGGGTAGAATAAGAAAAAGGGAGGGGAAATATTGTAATTAAACTATATATACTCTCAAAATATTTTTTAAATAAGCATTTGTTACAGTGAAATATAGACATATTGAGAGAATCATACTTTTGTTTTAAGGCAAAATGTTACTATAATCCCCAGGCTATTCATAACCCCCAAGCAAAGCATTCTTTCTTCCAAAGAGCAGAGAATGCAGACATGTTCCTACATACCTAGCAGAATCATATATTTGACTCCAGCTAAGTATTTGATTCTCTTCACAAAATGTACCTCTTTCTCAAAATGCAGTCTGTACACATTCATCGCTCCCCTTTAGCTACAAGTCAACATTTCCTTGGACATCCACTTTCCCAAATGCTAAATTCATATAAACCTGTCCTTCAGACCTTTGTCCAAGACAAGTGTTTTGTGCTGCTGTGAAGACCACATAATTACACAATTGATGGTATATGGGATAGGCATTTACATAGAAATACCACACTGAAAAATAGTGCAACACAGTTTCCTTGTCCAAAACCACAAAAACATTCAAAATTAACATGACCTTCCACCAAAATCAGCTTCTCCTGCTGAGCTCTCTTTCCATTACATGATACCATTGAGTCCTCCCTGCTATCAAGTTTGGGGTATTGAAAGTTTCTCTGACAACTCTTGCAAACTACAATAACTTCATGGACGAACAAGTGAAATTTCTGCCAGATCCTTCTTGAAAATTTTTTTCCTACTGAAAAGAAAACAAAACTCTGAGCTGTTCTCTCATGGGTTGGAAACACAAAATTGTTTGTTTCAAAGTGACAGAGGATGTTTTAGATTCGAGCCAGATCGCTCATTTTATAAGTGAAGTAATTGAAGCCAGGATGAGTTGAAGAGCTGCACAAAGGTTGTGTGTTTGACAAGCTAAGTGACAGTCATAGAATTAGAAGAGGAAGTATTTTGATCAGGAAGTATTTCACTACAAAGCAATTACCACTTTGTTTGCCTAGCTTCAGCATTGGTACTCTACCTATGCCTCCTCAAATCCACTTTCCCTCTTTAGCCAGATGAATCTATAAAAATAGTTCTTTTCTCAAAAATGCTTATTGGTTTCATGTTGCTTTGTAAAGCAGATATACCTCATGTATGGCTAGTGCTTATTTTAATAGTCCTTTAAAAAACAAAAACCTATGTCAACAAGCTTTTCCACATTAATAGACTAAATGATATGGTTCTTTCAATAAATTATTACTCATTAATATCATACATTTATATAATGAATTTTATTTTCTTTAGACCCCATACCAGTCTCCCATGACCCTCTCTTCCACAGAAAACCAGCATGTATCCCAGTTATTGCAAGTCTTGTTTCTTGTTGGGGCCTGGTCTAGTGTGCATGAGTTCTTTGGTTCAATACCCAGTACCACTAAAAATATTAATAAAGGTGCTATACCAATATTACGGAGTGACAGTAATAATAAGAAAGACATATAGCTGTTCTTTCAATGAGCTATATTACCCTCTAGAAAATTATGATGAATAAAATGTCTATAAAATTTTCATGTACTGTAATGGTATATTTGCATGAAAATGACATAGTGAAACCTATTTCCCATGCTTACAATATCCATAAAAATATTTTTAAATCCCTAAAGAACCCATATTGTATTATTCTATCTTAATAACACTGAAATAATAAAATTAGAAACAGAGAACAGATTAGAGATTGGCATTGTTTAATACAGAATTACAAGAGTAAATATGGATATAAAGTAATATCATGAAGGAGCCATGCTAACAGTTCTGAGTTACTGCTCCAGTTGTCCTCAAAATGTACATGTAACTAAAAACTGCATAGAAAATTGCACATGCACATGCAGACACACAGATGCATGGAAAAGTGACCTCTGAATAACCAATTATCCTGATGCTAGTTTCTTAGCTTAAACCTATAATAATTTTAGATCTTCCCATTGTGGAATAGCTGGAATACATAGGACTTCCTTGAAAATTTTTTCAACCTTTTATTCATGTATAAATATTTCAAAATCAAATGTTTTAAAAATATTGAAATATGTGGATCTCTTGAACATGCTGGCTTCCACTGGAATCTGGATGTAGTTTAAAGGCTAGTGAATTGAAGGTTTGCTCCTCAACATGGCAATGTTGAGGTGACAAAACTTCTAAGAGGCAAGTCCCAGTGAGAGGTATTTGTTGGTGGGAACTTTGCCCTCAGAAGCTTTAACATACTTCTCATGGCCTAATGCTTAGTTCCCGGGATTAAGAATTGTTAGCCTAGCGTGGAAGCTCAAGCCTAAAATTATATTTTCAAAGGGGTAAAGGCAAGATGATTATTAAGATGCAGGACAGACTGAGACAGAAATTGAGAGTAGGAGAAAAAGAGAGGGAAAAACAGAAAGAGAGAGAGAGAGACAGAGAGAGAGAGACAGAGAGAGAATATTGTTTGTTTTAAATGAGCTTACATCCCATCTCCATTTTTAGATGTAATTATAGTATATCTCCAAGTCATATCTCTAGCCACTTATTTCATAATCTCCCCTTTTCCCTTATTTTCTCATCATTATGAGTTTATCCATCATGAAACTATGAACAGAGGTAAAAGATATGAGGTCAACAAATCTCCAAAACTGTGAGCAAAAGAATTTCCCTTTCTTTATAAATACCGAGCTTCATGATTTAGTTACACAAACAGAAAATGAACATAGTTTTGTTTAGATTTGGCCATGTCACGTAACATTCTGCCCAGTGTGAGAAATTTTAACTGACAAAGACATGTAATTCCTATATTCAAAGCAATGTGAAACAGTTAGGGATTCTTCCATGGCAAGAACAGTAGAGGTTGACAGGAGAATTTGGTCCACATTTGAATCAAAGATGATCAAATGAAAAAGAATTCATGGTTATTCATAAGTGGATGCTGAATCATACTCAAAAGAAATAGAAAGAAGCCAGGAATAACAACAAAGAAAGTACAAATATTAAAGCTTTGTACAGAAATATTCAATAATGCTTTGACATTTGCACTTCACTATAATGCCACCTTTGAAGTCAAACTGAAGGTTTGAGTACCAGTTTCCCATTGGTCATAGAATAAGATACACCAGAGATTGTTTCCATATTGGGCAATTGGGGGTAATAATAGCATTGTTAGAGGTGGGAGAGAGAATTAAATACATGAAAAATACATAAAACAGATCATGGTACATAAGTATATAATAATTATAGGTATAACCATTCTGTCTCCTAACTAAAGTCAGAAAAAAATAAAGAAAAACAGTGCATCTAAGTCAACTAGATATGTCAAATTCATATTTTTATTTGAAGTGTTAAGAATAGAACTCAGGCCTATCCTTACACGAGGTAGGTAAGTACCCTGTTGCTAGAGAACAGCATAGTTCCTAATTTAATGACAGTTCTATTTTTCAAAACTTTAACAAACCTTTTAACTAATGGGGAAACATTAAAACACATTCTCTCCATCATCAAAGACAAAACACAAATTTTTATTGATTAATGCCACCCAAGGAAAATGCTATTAAGTTACAGTTATGCAAAATTTCATAAACAGACATAAAATGCAATTACGTCAAAACAAAACCATAGCCTACCTAAAAATGACAGCCAAGTATCAATAAATAAATTGAGAGTTCACTACAGTTTTCACACAAAAATAGCAAACACTAGAAGTTATTTCCAAATATTTGTACTAGTAATAGTACTCGAGAAAAGATGAGCAGCTGTAAGACACATCCTAGTAAGAAAAAGAGATTACAAATAATATAAAAATAAATGTAAGGAATGCCTTTATGGAAGTGAAACCTTCAATAAAAAAGAGGAACATTGCAGGGCATGGTGGCACATGTCTTTAATCTCAGCAGTTGAGAGGCAGAGGCAGATTGATCTCTGGGAATTCCAGGCAAGCCTGATCAACAAATTGAGTCCAGAACACTCAGGGCTGGTTACAATGAGAGATCCTGTGTTGAAAAACAAAAAAACAAAAGACAAACAAACAAACAAACAAAAAGGAGAAACATGGTATTATTTGAGAAACATTCCATAATCTTATAAAGATGCTGAGTGTCCTAAATTTGATCTATGTATTGCAATATTATTCAACCCTTTAGTCAAATTTCTAAATAAAAATCAACAAATAAATGTCTATAAAATATGTTAATATTGCAAACAAAATTATTGGATGACCTCAAAAGCAATAAAATAGATTTTGAAGTTAATAGAAATCTAAAGGCTGACCCAAAATGATCGAGAAGTAGAAAGCCAGAAGAAACTGATAATCATTTATTTAGATGGAATATATGAATGGACTCCCCTTTAGCCAAACTGAAAACCAAGAGCCAATAGTAGACTAAAGATTTATGCACAACTTTTACTAAGAATATTGGGAGGTGGCAATTATTATTTACATAAACTGTGTGAGAAACTAAAGATAGGAAATTACTAGGATCATGATACACTTAGAACTTCACATTCCTTGAGAACAAAACCAAACAGCTTGAGTAACAAGAATTATAGTCAAGAGGAGCAAAGCTCTAACAGGAACATCAATGCAAAATACTCTATGTAGGATGCAAGAAGAATTAAGAAATCTAATTTTATAGATCAGTGTATTAATCTGTACAGGAAAACTACACAGTATTATATATAGATTCCTAAAAGGCCATAGTTAAATTCAACACTGTAAAAACTGCCAAG
This sequence comes from Mus musculus, assembly GCF_000001635.26. Classification (NCBI taxonomy): domain Eukaryota; kingdom Metazoa; phylum Chordata; class Mammalia; order Rodentia; family Muridae; genus Mus; species Mus musculus. Next base: position 76,026,649 of record NC_000086.7, on the reverse strand, counting down.
AAGTGGGAGTGGGTGGGTAGGGGAATGGGTGGGGGAGCGTGTGGGGGACTTTTGGGATAGCATTGGAAATGTAATTGAAATAAATACCCAATAAAAAAAACTGTAACAGAATAAATCAGCAATAGATATGCTGAATTTTACTTTTAGAATCTATTGAAATATTGTATGTATTTTCAAAAACACTGACAAGTCTGATGACAGATACAACTAAATGTCCATTCCTTTTCATTTCCTTGGGGCATATACCTACACTCAGTTCCCAAACTCATGAGAGAATTGACCAGAGCTGTATGACTGGGTGAAAGCCAGTGGAGTGTGAAGGGATGTCTATTTGCCACATCTAAGTCTCTCATAGCATGAGATTTTCCATGCTTTATTCTCCAGATGGGAATATATATCTTCAAAGAGACACATGTCAAGAAACCATAAAAATGACTTCCTCCGGGTTTCTAGAGTAATTCTGTAAAGCACAGATTCCTACTACTTCATAAGCACAGAAATCTCACGGAGTGATGAGGATGTATACGTCCTATCTTGAACTTTCACGTAGTTAGGCATATTTGTTATACTATTATTATAATCCTGTAGAACTCAAAGGACAATTTGTTATCATTTCCTCCCAAAGTGAGGAAAATGATAAGACTCTGATTTATTCACATAAAACTTACCATAAATAGAGATAATAAAAGAATGGAGGGGCCAGTGGGAGAGCTCAGCAGGTAAAAACACTGAGAGATACCAAGGCTGACAACCTAAGTTTATCTCTAGAACCCAAGTCCACAGACTTGTCCAGTGACATTCACACATACAGACACCATGGTGCACAGTCACAATATAAAAATATGTTGAAGGATTTTAATTTTGTTTTTAGATTATGCTTACATAATGTCCCCTTTCCCTTTCTTCTTTACAAACACTCCCATTCACCCATCTTTACTCTTTCAAATTTATCGTCTCTTTTCTTTAGTTGTTATTACGCACATATATAATAGGTATATACATACATATTACTAAATATAACCTATTTGGTCTGCATAATGTTACTTGTATATATATTTTCAGAGCTGACTATTTGGTGGGATTAGGTAACCAATTGGTCTGTTCTTCACTGAAGGAGACTATTTCTCCCACTCTCAGCATTCCTTAGTTAAAAATAGAGCAATGTCATGGGAATATGTACTAGTAAAGCCTGAGAAAAGGAGGAAATATGGCAGTGTGGTGAATTGTGCCTTTGATCTAAGCAATTTGGATGATAAGACAAGAGAGCTAAGAGTTTAAAGACTATCTACGATTAATAACAAGTGGGAGGCAAACCTAGGTTACATGACACTGTCTCAAAAAAGCAATAGGCAAGAGTGACATGATGAAGCATATCTTATTCATGATCATGGTTACATAACTCTGTACACTGATCAAAACACACTAAGCAATATACCAAAAAATTGAATTTTTAAAATATTTTTTATTACATATTTTCCTCAATTACATTTCCAATGCTATCCCAAAAGTCCCCCATACCCCCCCCCACTTCCCTAGCCACCCATTCCCCATTTTTGGCCCTGGCGTTCCCCTGTACTGGGGCATATAAAGTTTGCTTGTCCAATGGGCCTCTCTTTCCAGTGATTGCCGACTAGGCCATCTTTTGATACATATGCAGCTAGAGTCAAGAGCTCCGGGGTACTGGTTAGTTCATAATGTTGTTCCACCTATAGGGTTCCAGATCCCTTTAGCTCCTTGGGTACTTTCTCTAGCTCCTCCATTGGGAGCCCTGTGATCCATCCAATAGCTGACTGTGAGCATCCACTTCTGTGTTTGCTAGGCCCTGGCATAGTCTCACAAGAGACAGCTACATCTGGGTCCTTTCAACCAAATCTTGCTAGTGTATGCAATGGTGTCAGCGTTTGGAAGCTGATTATGGGGTGGATCCCTGGATATGGCAGTCTCTAGATGGTCCATCCTTTTGTCTCAGCTCCAAACTTTGTCTCTGTAACTCCTTCCATGGGTGTTTTGTTCCCAATTCTAAGGAGGGGCATAGTGTCCACACTTCAGTCTTCATTCTTCTTGAGTTTCATGTGTTTTGCAAATTGTATCTTATATCTTGGGTATCATAGGTTTTGGGCTAATATCCACTTATCAGTGAGTACATATTGTGTGAGTTCCTTTGTGATTGTGTTACCTCACTCAGGATGATGCCCTCCAGGTCCATCCATTTGCCTAGGGATTTCATAAATTCATTCTTTTTAATAGCTGAGTAGTACTCCATTGTGTAAATGTACCACATTTTCTGTATCCATTCCTCTGTTGAAGGATATCTGGGTTCTTTCCAGATTTTAGCTATTAAAACTAGGGCTGCTATGAACATAGTGGAGCATGTGTCCTTCTTACCAGTTGGGACATCTTCTGGGTATATGCCCAGGAGAGGTATTGCTGGATCTTCTGGTAGTACTATGTCCAATTTTCTGAGGAACCGCCAAACTGATTTCCAGAGTGGTTGTACAAGCTTGCAATCCCACCAGCAATGGAGGAGTATTCCTCTTTCTCCACATCCTCGCCAGCATCTACTGTCACCTGACTTTTTTATCTTGGCCATCCTGACTGGTGTGAGGTAGAATCTCAGGGTTGTTTTGATTTGCACTTCCCTGATGACTGAGGATGTTGAACATTTCTTTAGGTGCTTCTCGGACATTCTGTGTTTTCCTCAGTTGAGAATTCTTTTTTTTTAGCTCTGTACCCCATTTTTAATAGGGTTATTTGGTTCTCTGGAGTCTAACTTCTTGAGTTCTTTGTATATATTGGATATTAGCCCTCTATCGGATGGAGTGTTGGTAAACATCTTTTCCTAATCTGTTGGATGCCATTTGTCCTATTGACAGTGTCCTTTGCCTTACTGAAGCTTTGCAATTTTATTAGGTGTCATTTGTCATTTGTTGACCTTAGCGTATAAGCCATTGTCCACCAGAAAATTAAATATATATATATATATTTATAAATATATATAATATATTTTTAATTATGTGTATGCATCTGTTTCTGGGTGTGGAGACATACATTTGAGTGCAGCTCCTACAGAGACAAGGAGGGAGCATAGCATCTGTTGGAGGTGGAGTTACATGCATTTTTGAGCCTCCTAAATAGAGTACTTGGAGCAATTATAATGGGCATATGTTGTATGAGAACAGAATCTATTTTCAATAAAAGAAAAAAATAAAAACAGAAACACTTTCTACTTAAAAGACAGTGAAAATGAAGTAATCTTTTGAGAAATTTAAGGAAAAATAATTCTCTCTGGATGAATAGGTGACTTGGTGGTTAAGAGTATGCACTGTTTTTCCAGAAGCAAGTTCAGTTCCCGGAACCCATATCAGGTTGCACACAACCACATGAAACTTCAGTTCCAAGGGATCCATGGTATTCTTCTGGCTTCCTGAAGCAATGTCTTCATGTTCACACATGTAGGCACACATGTATATACATAGTTTAAGTAAAATTAATTCTTTAGTAACTCAGGATAATAATTCTCATAGTTTATCAGTGAGGGAGAAATACAATTGGGAGAAAAATTTGATACTGTTTGTAAAGTTGAAGATCTATTTAGTACATATAGACCTAGCAGTACTGCTCCTTGGTTTGTACCTAGAAAATGAATTATAACACATGTGGCCAAGGAGAGACATTCCCAAGAATTCTAGGTGAAGCATTCTGTATCATATCAATCCCAGGAAGCATCCTAGGTATCAGTGAAAGAGCAAAGGTATAAACAAATTTGCAACATATCAACATAATTGAGTGTACACAGAATTTAGTATGTATGAGCAAAGGCTAACTGAATCAAATAGATAAATACTAATATACAATCTTGCTGAAAGGAACAAGTAGCAAAATAACATGATATGATATTCATGTGAAGAATGGAGGCAAATAAAATAATACTATTGTATATTGCTAAATATGTGCTTAAAAATACATTAAAAATTTGAGATGTGACAAGCAAAGTTGTTTAGCAAGTAAAGGGACTTTCTCTCAAGCCTGATATGTTGAGTTTGAGCTCCAAAACCACATAGCAGAAAAAGGAATGTACTTTGCTGTTTTCTTATTTCTGGTATATTTCACAAATGAATGCCTAGAAATCCATGCATCACACATACACACAAATCATCTCTTACAGCAACAGAAAAGTTTTCTTTGTCATTTGTTGTTTATCGGTAGGAACAAAACCCAGGTCCTTGCCCTTAGTTCTAACACTGAGTTACACCCCAGCTCCAGAGCAGCAGTTTCTGTGTTGCTCTCTGGGAAGCAGTACTTGAGAAACTAGACTGCAGAACACAGCCTCTAACCTTGCCAATACCACATACCAGCTACATAGTCTTAAGAAAGCTATTTCCTTTTTATAAGTTGCTGTTTCCTTTTTGGATAATTTGCACATCTACCTCAGAGTGTAGCTGTGAGAATTTGAGAAATAGTTTTTAAGCAAAGGCAGGAAGGACAATGACTTCAAAACTGTGCACAGGAAGTATTGCCAAATGGGATTTGTTACTGAATCATTTAATGCTTATAGGAGAAAGATGAAAAGAAAAGATAAATTACTCAAAAGAGATGGCATTGTATCTGTGTATTTGGATGTTTGGGTGTAAAACGGCATTAAATAATTCAACATTTGTGTGAAGATGTTTTAGGCGAAGTGGAGAAAATTACACATAACAGAAGCTTGAAAATACACAATTAACATCTCTAAAGAGGCAAACACTTAATTGTGTAGTACTCATCTCAAACATAGTTTACTTCCAATCTTGAGAGTATCCTTGAAGGAGAACAGCATAAATCAAAACAATGTCAACTGTGATGGATGCGCTTTGAGATGAGTGGAAAGAATGATGACCTGTGGGAAGCAATAATTTATCTACTCACACTTGAAGAGATTGTGTAGTCAATGTTAAAAACAGAAGAGGAGGGGAATGTGGCAAACACGTCTAAAAGTCATACCCCGCTAGCTACTTTTATTTCTTTCTTTTCCATAACATTCTCATTTTCCAGACACACTCTGGAACATAGGTCTAAAGGGGGAAAAACAAACTCAAATTATAAAGATTGAGGTAACTGATGAAATTAGCTGTGGGTGGATTTGAGTGACTGAACAGTGGGCTGGATCATTCCCTAGCAGGTTAAATGATGTTAGTGACCAGACCAGATACTTGTAGGCCTGGCAATAAAATGTCATAAGGAACAAAATTATTTAAAGTAAGTTTGGATTCAGTGAAGTGTAGATTTTATTAAGGTCAACAATTTAAAATGGATAGAAAATGATTAATCTGATAGAATTTCAAAGCTGTAACCTGTAACACAGTTGTAGGTTTGTATTGATTTTGCATTTTTTTATCACAAACAAAACAACTGTCTTTAACAGAGAAAGAAACAAAATAGCAAAACAGCTTGTGGAATAGACCAAAATTTTGTGAGCACATTGGTATGATGTCATACCACTAGCTGATGAGCTAATCATATCTAATTAGGAACTGACTATCAGATAGGTTATGACCAGTCAGCTTGAGCCAATTTTTCTTTGAATGCCTGGACCCCTGAAGAGAAAAGAAGAACTTCCTATTTTCAGTGCTCTGAAAGGATTTAACAGTGGAGACAACGCAAGAGTTTCCCCTTTGAACCAAACATTTAAAAACTAGTCCAAATCATCATGGAGAAACTAATTCAGATCCAGAACACCCACAGAAAAAAGCTGCACATAGTTGAAGCAAACTTGCGATACAAGCATGGAGAAATGAAGACAAACAGATCCCTTGGGCTTATTAGACATTCATCTTAGCCCAATTAATGAGTCCTAAGTCCCAGTGAGAGACAGTGTCTCAAAACAAAAGGTAGTTGGATCCTGGGAAACAATAGCAAAGATGATCTCTAGCATCCACATCAAAGCCCACATAGGTGAATGTACACCCAGATTCAGTACACTGGCACTCATGAAGAAACACACACACACACACACACACACATATACATACATATGCACACAAAAATGTTCTCATACATACATATGCACACAAAAATTTTTATTGAGAAAAATTTTTTACCCAACCTGATTCACTAAGGATTTCTTCAGGTGACTATTTTCTAGATTAACTCTTAGTTAATTCAAGACTTAAAACATGACCCCCCCATCATGAAATAAGTATACAGTTTTCCATTTTATATGAAGAAAAGAGTAGCAAGATCACTTTAACAGACATCACATGTTGAAAGATCTAGACAGCCTTTGTATTGTGTCAACATCTATCTGCAGTCAAGCCCTGATACACATTGATGTGACAAACTCATCTCCTGATGATCCACATAGAACACTTCCATGTCTGTCTTTCAGGTCTAGAAAGCTACTACATTCATCTCAAAAGATGAATATTGTCACTGGCCCGGCAGTGTTTGCGTCTGTGATCCCAGCTGATAAAGACACTGAGTCAGGATTGAGAAAGAGTTCAAGGTCCAAGTATACTACAGGGAAAGACCCTGCCTCAAAAACTTAATAAAATAAAATAACATTGAAAAGGGCTGGTCTATAGGCCAGAGACAGAATGCTTCCTTAGTTTATGTAAGGACATTTTTTTAGAGGTCAGGTTTGTGGAGGGATGTATCACACCTGAAATTCCAAACTATTACCTATGGGTGCACAGCAGAGAAGAGTCTGAACTGACTATTAATGGTAGTAGCTGTTATGGTTTCTCAGGCGACAGAAAGGAAGGCCTAACCCTCCAAGAGGTTCAGGGTTCGTAGTTTGTACCAGCTTTCACGAGTTCTAGCTTTACACAGATAACATGGTGCCCCGTTGGGCTACAGAGTACAGAGTCCTACACCTCTGCCTTTCCCAACAGTCCCCATACCCACAACACTGAAGTTCTCTGACATAGCAAAATGGTCAAAGTTCCATGAGTTAGTGGTAATTACTGTCGCCCTGCTTTCTGGCATTCAGACTCAAGAGGCATTAGCAGTGTGCCATGACCACAGAGTAGAGATGTGTGCTGATCCAGATGGTAACCTCAAGGATGGAGGGCTGGCGCACGTGTCAGTGGTAGCCATAGAAAATAAGGCACTCACCACTCTACTGACATCTGAGACACTCACAGAACAAGTCTTCTGACAGCTCTACAGGACAAAAGACTTTTCAAGCAGCTATTATCTAAGTGGTCATTTTTTTCATCTATGTTTTTAATCGAAAGGAAGCCATTACAGTATCACCTGGAACCCTAGTACCTTCTAAATAATCTCAAAGGAAATATGCACAACTGTTGGTTGAACATGCCTAAATCCAAAGAATCAAATGCTCCAAAATCTAAAATTTGATGGGTACCAGCCAGATATTACAACCTAAATTGTTATGAAAGGTTGCGATAAAAATGAAGAGGCACTAAAAATACTGTAGAAAATATTTTGGGGATAGTTGTATCAGGAATGGATAAAATTTCAATGAGTTTTTGTTGATATTTGGATACCAACATATCTTATTATGTTATTGCAAATATTCACCCTCTAATCCAAAATATTTCAGATTCCAAACATTTCAATAGGTTGTATAATGTTCTAACAATCAGCATTTAATTCCAAATAATTTAATGATTCCCCAAGAACATTACAAACATAGTCATTAAATTTAGTACATAACTTTGGAGTAACCAGACAAAACAGCCACTGAAAGCAATAACTGAGTTCCCACTCTCACACAATGGGTTAGCATAAAGGAGAGGGAGGAAGAAGGCAGGAAAATTCATGTTTCTTAAACAGTAGGATTTGGTGTGAGAAAGGACTTGAAGAGGACAATTCTTTAAACCATTAAACAAACCATATAATGCAGAAGTACAAATAGAAAAGAGTGTGGATTGTTGGCTGTGTGTTCTCCTTTGTGATCTTCCAAGCACAAAAGTACAATAAATGAATAAAAAGTGGCTGGTTTAATCAAAATGTTAAATGGTCAGTGTTTACAGTTGAAAGGGATTTTTCCCTCCTGACTGTCAACCCTAATGATAGACTGTATGACTAAAATGTCCTCTTACATTCAAATATCTAAGCCAGAGTAGAAAAAATTGTATATTTTATTATAAGTATTATTCCATACCATGTATATTAGGAGTGAAGCTGTTTCTAAAAAGCTGCCTCACTGTAGAAAGAGAATAGAAACATATACATTGTGTTCATTTGTCATTGTGTGAAGAAAGAATGATAGTGTGTCAAAAGATATAAAAAGCTTTGTGATGGTTTGTATATGCTTGGCCTAGGAAGTGGCACTATTAGGAGGTTTGGCCTTGTTGAAGTAGGTTTGTCACTGTGAGCTTGGCCTTTAATGCCCTAGTCCTAGCTGCCTGGAAGCCAGTCTTCTCCTAGCAGACTCCAGATGAAAATGTAGAACTCTCAACGCCTCCTGCACCATGCCTGCCTGCCTGGATGCTGCCATGTTCCTGCCTTGATGATAATATACTCATCCTCTGAACCTGTAAGCCAGCCCCAATGAAATGATGTCCTAATAAGAGTTACCTTGGGAGTTTGCAGCCCCTGGAAGAAAAACAATATGAACTAACCCATACCCCCAGAGCTTCCCTGGACTAAACCACCAATCAAAGAAAACACTTGGTGGGACTCATGACTCCAGCTGCATATGTTACAGAGGATGGTCATCAATGAGAAGAGAGGCCCTTGGTCCTGTGAAGGTTCTATGCCCCAGTATAGAGTGCCAGGGCCCAGAAGCAGAAGTGGGTGGGTTGGTGAGCAGGGGGAGAGAGGAGGGGATGGGGGATTTTCGGAGAGTAAACCAGGAAAGGGGATAGCATTTAAAGTGTAAATGAAGAAAATAGCTAATGAAAAAAATACAAAAAAATAATAATAAAAGAGTTGCCTTGGTCATGGTGTCTGTTCACAGCAGTGAAACTAAAACAAGTTTCTAGAAGCACAATACGCTCTTTTTGAAAGTCAGGAAGTAAGAGAAATTTTCATGCAATTTCTAGGACCATCATGTACAAAAAGATTCCCTAAAGCTTTTCTTGAGATGTTCTAGTTATGATTGCCTCTCCAAATACAGACTGCTACCGCTGTCCATACAATATTATCTTTTTCGTTAAAATATCTATGTTGTGTATTAAACAGTTAATTGCACAGTTGTGAAAATGGGGAGGATATCTCATAATTTTCCAAATAAACAAAATATCACTGCTTCAACCCAGAAGTTTGGAGCATTAAAGGACATGTCTCTTATACTATGTTCTGCTAAGCATTGGATTGTAGGCCTCTTGGTTCATTTTTTATATCTCTATACTTAGTAATAGGTCTGGGTACATGATGTAGTCAGTTATAATGCCTAATTCCCTAACATGAAGATTTAAATTAGATTTAAATTTTCAGCACCCACATAAAAATCCAGGTGTGGTAATACTCCCTGAGAGCCAGGAACCCCACAAATGCAGGGCCAGTGATAGGGGGATATCTAGGCCTAGCTGGATGCCAGCATAGCTACAGGTTCAGTGAAGGAGATGCTAGTCTTGAGTAAATACTGATGGTGATAGATCAAGATGTATGAATTCACCCTCTGGCCACCATATTTACACACATGACTGTTAGGAGCGGGTGTGGCGGCAGTCCCAAAGGCGCCAGGGACTGTAGCTAAGTCGTATGACTTGCACCTGACTTCCTCATATAAGCCACAAACATCTTGAGAGCTGCGCAGGTACACCAGGATACCGGTGAATCCAGTTTGATGGAGATATGCCCCTGCTGCCCTGATTAGCTGAAGCTGCGTGCCTGGTGAGGCAGCGTGGCCTGCTATGCATGGATGAGAGTATAAAAGGAGTGAGAGGCCCAGGGTTCGGGAGAGATATAAACAAGAAGAATCAGGACTGAATAAACTGTTGTTAGAAGGACTGGTGGTCGTGTCGTTCTTGCTGGTCGAGAGCGGACGCGGCACATGACTGTGTGTACTGGCATGTTTGCATTCGTGCCAACAACACACAGACCTTACATACACACATACATGTAATATAAAGCAATATATTCATATAAAATATTGAAATAGTATAAAAGTGTCAAAAGTACATTTTGTGTTCAAATAACAAGTCCAAATTTTTCCTGAAATATATTCTCTTCTCTGAACACTGTTCCCCAAAGAAAATTAAAAATAATGTAGAACCTGGCCTTGCAACCCACTTTCTTTTTTCCCATTTTATTAGATATTTTCTTCATTTACATTTCAAATGCTATCCCGAAAGTCCCCTATACCCTTCCCGCCCCGCCCTGTTCCCCTACCCACCCACTCCCACTTCTTGGCCCTGGTGTTCCCCTGTATTGGGGCATATAAAGTTTGCAAGACCAAGGGGCCTCTATTCCCATTGATGGCTAACTAGGCCATCTTCTGCTACATATGCAGCTAGAGACATGAGGTCTGGGGGTACTGGTTAGTTCATATTGTTGTTCCACCTATCACAACCCACTTTCAATGCTTATAGGGATGTCTATGCTTTTTGAAATATCCATATTTAAAGAAAGTAAATAATAGTGTTTTAGGACTTGCTATTTCTCATATTTTGACAACAATATGCTGTTACAGACTTTTCATTTTGAGTGTGATACTGTTTAACAAGATCTCAATTGAAAAATTCAGAAGTTGGTTTATTTTGTTTTTTTTCCAATGTTTTCTATTATACCCAAAGAAGCAATGAAGTGTCTACATATTACTGTATGAAAACTGTTACTTCTCTGATTACTACAGTAGCACAATTCACAATATAAAATGTGGAGAATTCAGAGAATCATAAGAAAATATAAATATCTGAAATTCTATTATTGTAGTAGAAACACTGGCAGAATTCTAGTAATTATGTTACCTGGTCTTTCATCTGGGCAAAAGAATAAAGGATCAGCAGCCGGTGTTTAACTCTGAGCCCCTAATGGAGTAAAAGATACTATTAGACATTTAATGTTCGTTTTCCTTTCTTCTTTAATAAATAAATTCTGTCCAATATCACAATGCCCCCCAGCTAAAGATGTATGCCTCTTGGCAGTCTTAAAACTTGGATTAAGCAAGGAACAAAATTATAAATTAATGAGACATAGAGGAAACTTAGAGACTCCTATTCACATTGCTTTGTCTACATGGGCAGAATCAGGTCTTCCATTTGATTTCCTTTTTCTTTCTATTCTAGAGTGTGCTGGTGAGGGTGTGTTTAAAGCAATCACCTTGGGATCACGAGGTGAGGAGCATAGGGACAAAAAACAGGAGTTAAAAATGACCATGTGGAAAGGATCTCAGATACAGATGATTCTGTAGCAATGCTTCCCAACCTTCTTAGTGCTTTGGCCCTTTAATACAGGTCCTTGGGATGTTATGGCCTCCACCAATAAAATTATTTCGTGGCTACTTCATAACTGTAATAGTGCTATTGTTATGAATCATAACATAACAATTTGATATGCAAGGTATCTGATATATGACCCTAATGGGGTCAAGACCAACAAGTTGAGAACCACTATACTATAGAGACATTGTTTAAGCTACAGTTATTCCATTTCTATCCATGGTAATATTAAGAAAATATAGTCCTATTTGAATGAAGTATTGAATTCATGATTATATTATATAAAAATATATAAGTCCTGATTGTCTGTTATATGCATTTTAATCCTACTTCATTTGATATTTTATAATGAGCACCATGCCATTAAATGTTTTGTAAAAGCAGTATTTTCAATGGCTATATATTAAGTCTTCGTATGTATATATCATCATTTATTTGAGCATTTCATTGTTGATACTTTAGGTTGCTTTGAATTTTTCATTTATTTAAATACATAACAGAAGATATATGAGTAAATGTATATTTTTGAATCTGTATTCTTAAAAACATATTTCTACAATTAGAGTTTTGATGTCCAAAGAACAAACTTTTTATTTTAACTAATATTACTTTCTTAGACATTTTTCCCAAATTAGTTCTTCCAAAATGCAAACATGAATTTCACTAAAATTTCAAAACATTTCCATCAGCATATAAAATATTATTCTAGTCATTCACAACGGGGTATTGACACCTTAAGAGTATACATATGCATATCAGATATTTACATTATGATTCATAACAGTAGCAAAGTTACAGTTATGAAGTAGCTATGAAATATTTATATTGTTGGAGGCCAACAAAACGCAAGGAACTATACTCATTGACAATAAGTGAATAAGGTTTCATTGCTAATTTAACTTTTAGCCTTCAAATACTAAAGATACTGAGTATTGTGTGTTTCTCCATCAAATTAATATATTCTAAACACATATTTTAAATTATCAACATTTTCACATTCAGGCACATGGGACATGGTTATGGTCCCAGCTCCTGTGGAGGCTGATCCAGGATTTTGTAAGCTCAGAGGTTCAAGGTCAGCCTGAGCAATATATCAAGAGTACATCTCAGGGAGTAGGGAGAATACATTATCAAATATATGTAATTAATTTTTTTAAAAATGAAGTCTATGGACTGAGAGATGAAGCTCAGTTGGAAGAGTCTTGGCCTCAAATAGACAAGAATCCAGGTTCAGTTCTTAACACTACATAAAAATTAATGAATGGGTGCATGCCCATTATCCCAGCACTCAGGAGGCAGTGCCAGGAGAATCAGAAGGTCAAGTCCACACATGGCTACATAGCAATTTCAGAGCCAGCCTGGTCAATATGAAACCCTGTCTTAACAAACTAAACACAAAAATGTTTTAGATGCTAAGACATGTTCATTACTACGTTTCTACATTATTACAGGCTTTAATCAACATACATCAATCTTGCCATACACGAGGCATCTGGAAAAAAAAAAGAAACATGTATTTTCAAAAACATTATAATCACCATAAATGCAACTTTCTCTATCTTTACACATCATTTTTAGCACCCAGTATCTTCTTAAGAACATTGTCTTTAGCTGAATTTCAGATGTCAAGCACATGACTAACTCTGGGGAGGTTATGGCTACCTTGAACTGCAGTTCTGAAAGGAGCAGGCAATGGGAACACCAGTATGAGACAAGCCACAAGAGTGGTTGATAAACAGCCATGAGTGTGGAGCCATCTAGGATGAGAAAAGTAGAAACTCTAAGGATGGCAGACTTTTCTTCAGCTATGTGATCACATATCTAACTTGGAGATTTCCTTTTTTTCATTAGATTATACTGATGTATCAGAATATCATCTTATCATGTTATTTCCATACTCCATACAAAATTTATTAAGTACTGAGAAATTTTAACAGAAAAGCAACATACTGGATATTCTAGTCAAGATGAATAGCTAAGACATTGAAGTTTTCCTCATTTTGTTCTATACAGTATCCATCACCTCTTCTTCTTAGTGGGTAGCTGGATCTGTACTAATTGTGAGAAGAAATCAATAGTGAATCAGTGAACAGATTATCAAAACAAAGAAAACCCTAGAATGAATGTGTAAGTTCGTGAATGTAAGAAGTCTAAACTAACATAGAAAGAAAATCATTAGAAATGGAAAATATTTGCTTTATTTTAATTTTTAGGAAATTACAATTACCTATCTTTTTTCCCATCTCTTTTCCTCCTTTCAATTATTCTGATGCACCCACATTGCTCTCATTCAAATTCATGGCATCTTTTTCTTTAATTGTGTGTGTGTGTGTCTCTCTGTATGTGTGTACATTCTTGACTATATAATACATCGAATTGCCATGCCAATATGGAAAGAGGAAAGGGCATGGGCACCCAGGAAATGCTGTGTGGGAGAAGTGCTCTTTCCCAGGGAAAAGCCTCCCATCCATCCCCCAATTGCCCTCATTTCCTTAAGGCATTCTTGCTTTATAGCCCAGTTTGGCCTCTAGATTTCATTCCTCCTGCTTACTTCATGAGCTCTGAGATCATAGGCATGTGTTATGCAGGCTCTAAGGAGGAACACTGAAATTGATGGAAGGCAAAGGCTAGTTAAGAAGATACTGGTTTTTGGAGGGTTTTGTTTTGTTTTGGTTGGTTAGGGTTTTCAGGGGGGATCTGGTTTTTGTTTGTTGGGTTTTTGTTTTTGTTTTTGTTTTTTGGTGGTGGTGTGCCGCAGACCCTCTGGGTCCCTTGTCTGTGAAAGAAAATTAAAATTCAAGGTCCATGACTCATGCAGCTTGCTAGTTAGGAGGGCTTTTTGGGCCTAGAGCAAAGAACAAAGGCTGCAAAATCATCCCAGGAACCAACTAGCCATAAAGATAGAAAAGACATACAAGAATGTCCAGACTGGCCCGGCTTCTCCCTATCTCCCACCCTTCTGACCTGGGTTAAATGTTAACCAGATGCTCTGCTGACTTAGATAAGCACCTGGCCCTCAGAATTCCTGACGCCCTGACCTGCACGTACTTTTTTTCTGATGTGTAATCATTCTGCTGATGTTTAAATGAACCAATCATGTGAAACCACGCCAATTCCTCCCCCAGCCCCAGACCCTTTTCTTTGAAAACCCCTAGCTTTCGAGCCTCGTGGTCGACAACCACTATCTCCTGTGTGAGATACATGTTGTACCGGAGCTCCGTCATTAAACTACCTCATGTGTTTGCATCAAGACGGTCTCTTGTGATTCTTTGGTTGTACCCCGACTCGGGATATGAGTGGGGGTTTCCCCACTAGATTCTTTCATCTGCGTGGAACCTGTCTCTGGGTGCAGATGGGCAAGGAGTTGGCAGGAATGACAGACAGACGCACACAGGAGGTTGTGTAGAATCTGAATGTGTTTTGTCAGGTTGAGCATCAAACTTTTTATACAGCAGAATAGCAAGAAACCAGATGAGATACAATCCACCAAGTAACAGTGACAATATAAAAGGAACGCATACATCAAAAGAAGGTGGGGACCAGGCTGATGCCACTAAGAAGGGAGCCAGGTGTAAAGCTAGTCTATTGTTAAGCCCATCACCAGGGGTTCTACTTTTAGCAGACCTTTTCATGAATACTGCAATACCACAACCCCCCTATTTCTTGGGCCCTGATAATTTCTAGTAACTTTTAAGTATCTGTGGAGAATCTCCATTTGTCAGAAGAATTCACCAACTTGCTTCTAGTATGCAATGTAGCCTGTACTGAAGATTTCTATCTCAGTAGGATTCCCTGGCTCTTTCATGGTAAACACTCTGCAGACCAGCTTTGAGCTGCTTTGGCTCTTGTAATGCTTAATTAGTTATTGAATGGGTAACTTCCTTACTGCATTCCTACCGGATTCTGAGCACGAAGGCTTCTGGAACCTTGGAACACTGGTGAAGGCTCTGGCTGTGTCAGAATTCAATCTTAAAAGACACTTATAATAAGATAATACTAAAAGAGAGCATGTGGATCCATACACAAGACTAATTCAGGGATAGGGTATGAGTATACGGGTTAATGAGAATGCCAAAACTCCAGGAGGTGAGTTTCCGTAAAACTCTTTGCCTCGTGAGTGCTCCCAGGCTTCTCAGCCTGTCAAGCAGACTTCACTGGAGTGTGCGTGGCAGTGGTGGTGTTTTTTTGTTTGTTTGTTTGTTTGGTTCGTTGGTTTGGTTTTGTGTGCCAGCTTATGTTTTATTTTCTTTTGTTTGTGACAGGGTCTTGCTATATATAACTTTGGAAAGCCTAAAACTCACCACCATCCCTTCAGCCTCCTAAGTACTGGGATTCATAAGTATACACAAGCAAGTGGGCAACAGATGGCAAAGAGATTCAAAACCCCATACTTCCTTTCCTGCCATTGTTACATCAGGGCAGCAACAAAAGCCTAGGAAGCTACTGCTGCGAGGTGGTCTTGTCCAGACAGAACTGTAGTTCTGGTAGCAGTTTCCTAAGTCACAGCAGTAGTGGGAAAGGAGCCATGGACTGCTGATCTGAAGGTCACATGTGGACCAAAAATGGGCATCTCAGCAGTAATCCATTTAGACTGTGAATAACAACTCTGAGTCTGTCACCTTCTTATTGTTCCTCACCCATTGTCCTCCAACGTCTCAGCTGCTAAGAGCCAAAAGATATAATGTTGTCAACCTTAACCAGGAGAGGCTAAGTCAGATTACTGTATTTTCCCCAGTCCTCTCTCAAAGAATCTCAGTATTCAGACTCAAAACCTTAAATATAGATGTTATAGGGAAAAGCTACAGTTTTGCACAGCAGCGTTTAAAGTCTACACATCATAGATATTCCAACACTTTGAAGTAAGAGCTCACTTATCCTCACATTTTGTCCTGCCACAATTTTCTATGATATTCTCAGTGCTTTTCTTTGAAAAAGAATGAGGTAAAATCATTAGGATCCCATATTTATGTAAAGTCACATACTTGAAGATCTGTATTTTAATACTTTTAATCTCGTGATTTGAAAATAAAATCAGAATACAAGGTGTCAGAAATAACAGCAGAGTTTTTAAAGAGGTATACTTTAACAGATTCTCCTCTGCCTCTCACCTATCCCCTGTATCATATTATTTTACCATTCCTGTTTAACCTCAATTTATACCCATGATCTGGCCTATATAAAATTGTACTCTAATTCAAATTAACTTCAGAATTTGAACCTATCAGCCAGCTCCAGGAAGTCTAGTTACTTTGAATCTGCAAAGAATATCACTAAGCCAAACCTTTTCAAAACTTTCTATTACCATCAGAGTCCTTGCTGAAGAAGGAATATGGGAAATGTAGTTACATTCACAAAGAATGTGTGGAGACTGCCAAGAAAGCAAATTGTTTCTGGACGTTACCCTTATTTGGAAATACCCTGGTCCTAGAACTCTGGTTGTTTAAATAAAAGAATCATATCTTCTTTTGAAAACGTGCATTTCCAAAATATGAGAGAATCAAAGACTCGGCTACTCAGTTCTCTCTTGTGATTTCCTTCTAAAGAGCATGGATTTAAAAAACAAAAACAAAAAACAAAGAGAAAGCCTGCCAAGAACTGAGAGCAGCTTCCTGTAGACTTTGTGCTGTAGTGGGGGAAAGAACAGCCTGTGAGAGCCAGCAGACCTGTTGTTGAATCCATCTGCATTCAACTGGTTAGGTGACCTTGGGCAAGTAACTTTATCTTCTCTCTGCTTTGTCTGTAAAAATAATTGAACTCTATCAAATGAAACAAACCTATGTGAAAATACTTATTGAAGGACATTTGCCTGCTCCACCTCAGTAGGAAAGCAGACTAGTTATACATGGTTACACAGGTAAACAGCAATAAACAAGCACATGTCTTCTGAGGATATAAAATAACTTTGATGAACTCTAAAATTCCTTCCACAAGGTAAAATGACATAAAGCAATACTTGGTCAAGTGCAAATTAAAAAGTGAAGTGATCAACATCCCAATAAACACTACATATCCTTTCTCAGTCAGTTCCCATAAAGATCTTTTCAGCATCACTGTTGCTTTATGTTAATTAAATAAAACCCCAAGTCCCCAAATCTTGCTATGGCAAGGGGAACTATAGAAATGGCATTTATGAATATCTGAACTATTGACAAGTTTGCCTAAACAAGGGAAAAACAGCTCAAACAAAACAAAACAAAACAAAAAGACAGATGAAGTGACTTTTAGTACAAGATAATGGGATGGATAGCAAAATGATCACGAAGCCACTGTATTTCATGACATCCTCTCAGTTCTCCAGGAATTTCATGGTAGGTTTTGGCTATGCAAAGTTATTCTATTGAGAATCATCTCCTTAGGCTGGAGAGATGGCTCTGTGGCTAAGAACATGTGCTACTTTGGCAAAAGACCCAAGTTCAGTCTTCAGCATCCATATAATAGCTCACAAGAGATCCAAAGCCCTCTTCTGACTTCTGCAGGCACCAGGCATGCATCAAGTGCATATATACATACAGGAAATCACTTCCACACATAAAATGCAAATAGATAGATATTTTTTAAAAAAGAAAAAGCTCTTCTTGGGGCTGCAGAGTAGATTTGGAGGTTAAGGGTACATAGTGCTCTTACAGAGGATCACAGTTGGATTCCCAGTATCCATGTCGAGTGGTTTAACCCAGATCAATGTGTGTGGTGCTTCTGACCTCCACAGGCAATGTTATTCACATCCACATACCTACTTACAGACCCATGTGCATGCATATAATTAAAATAAATCATTTTAAAACAGAAACCGCTCTGAGGGCTGGGCAGATGCCTTAGTCAGTAAGGTGTCTGTTACACAAGCATGAGGACCTGGGTTTAAATCACTAGCAAGCAGGTAATAACTGAGTGCAGTTGTATAAGGATCTAACTCCAGGGCATCAGTTACAGGAGCTGGGGACACAGTCAGGTCCTTGGGGCTGGTTGGCCTGGCATCTTGAATAACTCAATAAACTCCATGTTTAGTGGGAACCCTATCTCAACAAGTAAGGTAGGGAGCCATTGAGGGAGGCACTTGAAGTATACCTCTATCCCCCACACATACACATGCACCCTTGAACATAATGATAAGAGGAATTTAAAAAGTATAATAGTCAGAAGTAACCCATCAGGTTGACAGTGGTTTAGTAAATTAAATTTAACTGGAATTCTTTCATATCCATTCATTTATATACTACTATAGGTACTTTATACCATAGTAGCAGAATAGAAGAGACATAGTAAAGACAATATGATGCACAAAGACTGAAGTATATACCATCTAGACTATGGAAAAGGATAGCAAATTCTTGCTTTAAAAGCCCAACAATCCACTTGCTACCTGTGATCATTTTACCTGTCTGTGGGATATTTTCATTTTTAAAGACAATCATAGTAATATAACCTGTACATTGCTTAGGTAAAATTTTGACCACAGAGGGTGAGAAAACCTTCATTGGGTACCTTAATGGAGTTTATTCATTTTCCAAAATAACAGAATTCAACTATGTGGCATACTGCACTGAAAATTTTGCTAACATCATGACTGTAAAATTTGTATCATAACAAAGGCATGTGGAAGTTTATCTGTAGTTAGATGCCTTTACTTCTTTATCTTACTTAAATAAATGAAAATATAGCCACAGCAAACTTTAGGGGAGGTCTACCAATCTCATGGGAAGTTTAATCTGAAATAATATGGCTGAACACATTAACTGACCTACATTCTTTGTGAAGTTTTTAAAACTTTCAGAAATGTACCAATGAGATCTCTTGGGACACAGAGCAATCAAGCTCAGCACTGTTTGATTTCAAGAACTTTCCTTCCAAATCAGAACTGACAATCAGTCTGATTCAGCCTGCAGCTTATCCTCCCAAGTAATGTGGTTTGAAAGATAAAAACATCTCAACAAAGTAAACGAATAGCTGAAGTAACGGGAAAAGCAGATTGAGTAGTGCAAAGGGGTGGGGGAAATAGCCATTCTAAATAATGCAAAGGCATCAAGATGGATGCAGGCTATGACAAGTCACTCACAAACTGTAACTTACTGATGTCTAAGTGTCTTTGATATAAGCTACAAGGGAAAAAAGGGAAATGATTAATCTGGGTTACTTTGTTCTTCATGGATATGTTCCAAGGTAAAGTTCAAACTAATGTTAGTCTTGGTTATTCAGTTTTATTATGCCTATGACAACAAAAATCAAACATTCTCCCCATTGTTCCCAATATGTTGAAAGGTTTAAAATATATTCTCCTATAAATGAGACAAAGGAATCAACTTATCTCCTTGAAAAACAGAATCTAAATGAGACCTGATAAAGTTTACAGTCTGCGCAGTGAGGAAAATCAATTCTAAATGCTAAATTAGGAGAGTTTTAGCAACAAAGCAACATACAATGACATGCTCTCCTGCATTTCAGAAAGATCTTACTCAGTTTTAGATCTGCTTCTGCCATTGGGTTGCTGAAGAGCTAGCTAGCTCTCTCTCTCTCTCTCTCTCTCTCTCTCTCTCTCTCTCTCTCTACATACATACATATATATATATATATGAACTATTTCTAAACAGTTCCACTTCCCCCGTGTCCTAGTGACTTTTCTTTTCCACTACCTCTGGTTGGTGGTAGGCTAGAGGAGATGTTGAACTCTTATTAAAGTAGGTTGGAAAAAGTATGCCTACAAAGAACCCTGAAAAGATTGAACATATTACATAATGGCTACCACAAGTGACAGGCCTTGGTCCATATCACCCAAGAGTGGGAAATGAAAAATGAAATCCTGAACCAAAACAAAAGCTGCAACTGCAAAGTTCCTAGACTATAACTTTCATTTGTGTCCAATGAAAAGATTTAGAGGTGTTCATAGAAGGGTCTGTCAACTCACCATCAAGATTCAGGATTATTTTTGTTGTTGTTGTTAAGATATACATTGCATTTATTTCTTTTATGTTAATGAATCTCTTTTTGTGAATATTAATTGAACAAGTGTAAGACTTTCAATAAGATATTTGAATACAAAAAAATCATCATAGATTTAATTCTGTAGCATACAAAAGAACAATAAAGGCATGATCCAAAAAAAAGGCATGATCCAATTATCAACATGTAAAATATCCAAGGTGTGTGAGGTTGAATGAGTCTTTTTTTATTGGATATTTTCTTCATTTACATTTCAAATGCTATCCAAAAAGTCCCCTATACCCTCCCCCCGCCCCCGGCCTGCTCCCTTACCCACTCAGTCCCACTTCTTGGCCCTGGCTTTCCCCTGTACTGGGGCATATAAAGTTTGCTAGACCAAGGGTCCTCTCTTCCTAATGATGGCCAAATAGGTCATCTTCTGCTACATAGAGACACAAGTTCTAGGAGTACTGGCTGGTTCATATTGTTGTTCCACCTATAGGGTTGCTGACCCTTCAGCTCTTGGGGACTTGCTCTAGCTCCTCCATTGGGGGCCCTGTGTTACATCCTATAGATGTCTGTGAGCATCCACTTCTGTATTTGCCAGGCACTGGCAAAGCCTTACTGGAGACAGCAATATCAGGATCCTTTCAGCAAAATCTTGCTGACATATGCAATAGTGTCTCTGTTTGGTGGCTGATTATGGGATGGATCCCTGGGTGGGGCAGTCTCTGGATGGTCCATCCTTTCATTTTACCTTTAAACTTTGTCTCTGCAAATCCTTCCGTGGATATTTTATTGCCTATTCTGGGGAGGAATGAAGTATCCACAAGTTGGTCTTCCTTCTTGGTTTTCTTGTGTTTTGGAAGTTGTATCTTGGGTATTCTGGATTTCTGAGCTAATATCCACTTATCAGTGAGGGCATATCAAGTGACATCTTTTGTGACTGGATTACCTCACTCAGGATGAAATCCTCCAGATACATCCATTTGCCCAAGAATTTCATAAATTCATTGTTTTTAGTAGCTGAGTAGTACTCCATTGTGTAAATGTACTACAATTTCTGTATCCATTCCTCTGTTGGGTCCTTTCCAGGTTCTGGCTATTATAAATAGAGCTGCTATGAACAGAGTGCAGCATGTGTCCTTATAACCAGTTGGAACATCTTCTGGGTGTAAGCCCAGGAGAGGTATTGCTGGATCTACCGGTAGTACTATGTCCAGTTTTCTAAGAAATCTCCAGACTGATTTACAGAGTAGTTGTACAAGCTTGCAATCCCACCAGCAATGGAGGAGTGTTCCTCTTTCTCCACATCCTCACCAGCATCTGTTGTCACCTGAATTTTTGATCCTAACCATTCTGACTGGTGTGAGGTGGAATCTCAGGTTTATTTTGATTTGCATTTCCCTGATGATTAAGAATGCTGAACATTTTTTCAACTGTTTCTCAGTCCTTCCATATTCCTCAGTTGAGAATTCTTTGTTTAGCTCTGTACCGCATTTTTTAATGGGGTTATTTGAATTTCTGGAGTTCAGTTTCTTGAGCTCTTTGCATATATTGGATATTAGTCCCCTATCAGATTTAGGATTGGCAAAAATTCTTTCCCAATCTGTTGGTGGCCTTTTTGTCTTATTGACAGTATGTTTTGCCCTACAGAATTGCTTTGCAATTTTATGAGGTCTCATTTGTCGATTCTTGATCTTAAGGAATAGGCCGTTGCTGTTCTGTTTAGGAATTTTTCCCCTGTGCCCATATCTTCAAGGCTTTTCCCCACTTTCTCCTCTATAAATTTCAGTGTCTCTGGTTTTATGTGGAGGTGTTTCATCAACTTAGACTTGAGCTTTGTACAAGGAGATAAGAATAGATCAATTTGCATTCTTCTACGTGATAAAAGCCAGTTGTGCCAGCACCATTTGTTAAAAATTCTGTCTTTTTTCCACTAGATGGTTTTTTCTCCCTTGTCAAATATCAAGTGACCATAGGTATGTGGGTGCATTTCTGGGTCTTCAATTCTATTCCATTGATCTACCTGTCTGTCACTGTACCAGTGCCATGCAGTTTTTTTTTATCACAATTGCTCTCTAGTACAGCTTTAGGTCAGGCATGGTGATGCCACCAGAGGTTCTTCTATTGTTGGAAATTCTTTTTGCTATCCTAAGTTTTTTGTTATTCCAGATGAATTTGTAAATTGCCCTTTCTAACTCAGTGAAAAATTGAGTTGTAATTTTGATGGGGATTGCATTGAATCTATAGATTGCTTTTGGCAGGATAGCCATTTTTACTATATTAATCCTGCCAATCCATGAGCATGGGAGATCTTTACATCTTCTGAGATCTTCTTCAATTTCTTTCTTAAGAGACTTGAAGTTCTTGTCATACAGATCTTTTACTTCCTTAGTTAGAGTCACACCAAGGTATTTTATATTGTTTGTGACTATTGTGAAGGGTGTTGTTTCCCTAATTTCTTTCTCATTCTGTTTATCTTTTTGTAGAAAAAGGCCACTGATTTTTTTTTTTAGTTAATTTTATATCCAGCTACTGGGCTGAAGCTATTTATCAGGTTTAGGAGTTCTCTGGTGGAATTTTTAGTGTCACTTATATATACTATCATATCATCTGCATATAGTGATATTTTGACTCCTTCCTTTCCAATTTGGATCTACTTGATCTCCTTTTGTTGTAGAATTGCTCTGGCTAGGACTTCAAGTACTATATTGAATAGGTAGGGAGAAAGTCGGCAGCCTTGTCTAGTCCTTGATTTTAGTGGGATTGCTTCCAGCTTCTCACCATTTTCTTTGATGTTGGCTACTGGTGTGCTGTATATTTCTTTTATTATGTTTAGGTATGGGACTTGAATTCCTGATCTTTCCATGACTTTTATCATGAAGGGGTATTGGATTTTGTCAAATTCTTTCTCAGCATCTAATGAGATGATCATGTGATTTTTGCCTTTGAATTTGTTTATATAGTAGATTACATTGATGGATTTCCATATATTAAATCATCCCTGCATCCCTGGGATGAAACCTACTTGGTCATGACGGATGATCATTTTGATGTGTTCTTTGATTCGGTTTGCAAGGATTTTATTGAGGATTTTTACATTGATATTAATAAAGGAAATTGGTCTGATGTTCTCCTTCTTTGTTGGCTCTTTGTGTGGTTTAGGTATCAGAGTAATTGTGGCTTCATAGAATGAATTGGATAGAGTACCTTCTGTATCTATTTTGTGGAATAGTTTGAGGAGAGTTGGAATTAGTTCTCCTTTGAAGGTCTGATAGAACTCTTCACTAAATAATCTAGTCCTGGGTTTTTTGTTTTGTTTTTGTTTTTTTGTTTTTGTTTTTTTTTTTGTTTTTTTTTTTTTTTTTGGTTGAGAGACAATTGATGACTGCTTCTATTTCTTTAGGGGAATTGGGACTTTTAAGATCGTTAATCTTATCTGATTTAATTTTGGTACCTGGTATCTCTCTAGGAAGTTGTCCATGTCATCCAGGTTTTCCAGTTTTGTTGAGTATAGCCTTTTGTAGTAGGATCTGATGATGTTTTGGATTTTCTCAGGATCTGTTGTTATGTCTCCTTTTTCATTTCTGATTTTGTTAATTAGGATACTGTCCCTGTGCCCTCTAGTCAGTCTAGCTAAGGGTTTATCTATCTTGTTGATTGTCTCGATGAACCAGCTCCTGGTTTGGTTGATTCTTTGTATAGTTCTTTTTGTTTCCACTTGGTTGATTTCTACCCTAAGTTTGATTATTTCCTGCTGTCTACTCCTCTTTGGTGAATTTGCTTCCTTTTGTTCTAGAGCTCCTAGGTGTGCTGCCAAACTGTTAGTGTATGCTTGCTCTAGTTTCTTTTTGGAGGTACTCAGGGCTATGAGTTTTCCTCTTAGTACTGCCTTCAAGTCTGTGTATGTTGTGCCTTCATTTTCATTGAACTCTAAAAATTCTTTAATTTCTTTCTTTATTTCTTCCTTGACCAAGGAATCATTGAGTAGAATGTTGTTCAGTTTCCACGTGAATGTTGGCTTTCTATTATTTATGTTGTTATTGAAAATCAGCCTTAGTCCGTGGTGATCTGATAGGATACATGGGATAATTTCAATATTTTTGTATCTGTGGAAGCCTGTTTTGTGGCCAGTTATTAGGTCAATTTTGGAGGAGGTACCATGAGGTTCTGAGAAGAAGGTATATCCTTTTGTTTTAGGATAAAATGTTCTGTAGATATCTGTTAAATCCATTTGTTTCATAACTTCTGTTAGTGTCCATGTATCTCTGTTTAGTTTCTGTTTTCAGGATCAGTCTATTGGTGAGAGTGGAGATGTTGAAGTCTCCCACTATTATTGTGTGAGGAGCAGTGTGTGCTTTGAGCTTTACTAAAGTTTCTTTAATAATTGTGGCTGCCCTTGCATTTGGAGCATAGATATTTAGAATTGAGAGATCATCTTGGTAGGTTTTACCTTTGATGCGTATCAAGTGCCCCTCCTTTTTTTTTTTTGGATAATTTGGGTTTGAAGTAGATTTCATTCAATATTAGAATGGCTGCTCCAGCTTGTTTCTTCATACCATTTGCTTGGAAAATTGTTTTCCAGCCTTTTACTCTGAGGTAGTGCCTGTCTTTATCCCTGTGGTGGGTTTCCTGTAAGCAGCAAAATGTTGGGTCCTGTTTGTGTAGCCAATCTGTTAGTCTATATCATTTTGGGGGGGAATAGAGTCCATTGATGTTAAGAGAAATCAAAGTAAAGTAATTGTTGCTTCCTGTCAGTTTTGTTGTGAAAATTGGGAATCTGTTCTTGTGGTTGTCTTCTGTTAGTTTTGTTAAAGGATTATTTTCTTGCTTTTTCTAGGGTGTAGTTTCCATCTTTATGTTGGTATTTTCCCTTTATTATCCTTTGAAGGGCTGGATTACTGGAAAGATATTGTTTGAATTTGGTTTTGTCATGGAATACTTTGGTTTCTCCATCTATGGTAATTTAGAGTTTGGCTGGGTATAGTAGCCTGGGCTGGCATTTGTCTTCTCTTAGTGTCTGTATAACATCTGTCCAGGATCTTCTGGCTTTCATACTCTCTGGTGAGACGTCTGGAGTAATTCTAATAGGCCTGCCTTTATATGTTACTTGACCTTTGTCAGGATTATTTTAATTTATACAAAGTGATAAGAGTATACAGGGTCATTTTAAAATTATTACCTGCCAGGTTATATTCCTCTCATGCTCAATCTTTTTAGGAGAGTCAAACAACTTTTGAAAATCTAACCCAAGCTTTATGTCACAAATCATATGGCAATATACAGGTTAGTTTTGGGGTGTGTGTGTGTGTGTGTGTGTGTGTGTGTGTGTGTGTTGGTTTTGTTGTTTGTTTTTTCTGCCTACTTATCTAAACTGTTTTTTTTATATTTGGTCCAACATTCTTACCGCCAAAAGTACTTGTCACCTCAAGTTGGCCACCCCCTTAGTTCTTTGAAAAGTTCTTCCTGGAAATTTATATATACTGTACTCCCTCCCTAAAGCTATGACTTTATTTGGACATCACCAGTGAGTGGCTGTCTCTGATTAGCTTTTACAAAATGATTACCCGTATTCTCATCATCCCTTTAAGCTGCATTAGTTGTCCTAAAAAGAATTTTCAGACTACAGGACATTACAGAGATGCCGATTATTTGTTGCATTGGTTTTTCATTAGATACTAAGCCCCATAGAGATGAGGACTTAATTTCTTAGCCATTTGTACAGGAAATTTACTAGGACTTGACACATAGAAAGTATTCAACTAATACTTGTTAAAGAAGTTTATTAATTAAAACAGATATTGTAATGAAATCACGTTATATAGAATGTTTTCTTTTTCTCTTATAGACTTCAAGGCTTGTCTCACTCTCAAGCTGTTAAACAAATGTAAAATCAACTTTTAAAGGCTTCCAGAAGACTTAACTCCCTAAGTAACCTTGAGCATTCTGCAACAAGAATCACATTTCAGCTTCATCCTATATGCAGCCAGCTGTGCTTGATTTCTCGTGTGAGTACATGAGTATCTGTGTCAGTGTGTGTGTGTGTGTGTGTGTGTGTGTGTGTGTGTTGTGTGTGTGTGTGTGTTACATATGCATACCATGTTCCTGTGTGTGCGTAGGTGTATATACATGTATGGATGTGGATGTGGAGGCCCAAGGTCCATGATGTCTTTGTATATTGCTCTCTTTCTTGATTTCTATTGCATTTTACTTTTATTTATGTGTATGAATGCTTTTGCATGCATGTATATATGTGCACTATGTGCATGCCAGATGCCCACAGAAGCCAAATAGTTCACTGGATCCCCTAAAATTGGAATTACTAATGTTTTTAAGCTACCATGTAGGTGCTGGGAATTAAACTCTGGGTTCTCAATAGTTCTTCAAAACTGAGCCTTCTCTCCTGCCCCACAAAACACTTAGTCCTGCAAATTAGTTGATTATTTGTTTTTCAGTTTATAATGGAACAGGCTGGCTACCAAAAGTTACCATATGACATATGAAAGGAGAGAGATGGTAAACAGTGAAATGCTGTTTATATCTCAATTTTGATGTGTCTTTGACCTTTCAATTCCTGAGTAATGGGGCTGGATGTCATTCTTAAAGCAATCTCATGAAAGGATTGCAGTGCCTCTATTTTGGGTACAGTTTCAAATTAAAAGTATATATTGCAATTCACTGCAATCTGTTGTCTTTGCCTCTGATAGTTAAAAAAAATCAACTGCAATGTGTGACAGTTTTAAAAATAAACTGACATACTAGAAACAAAGTACATCGACATCTATAATTGATTTGTCTTTTCCAATCATGATGGTCTCAGTACCTTGCATAAAGTAATAAATGCAAAATCATCTCACACACTGAAAATGTTTGCTCCAAGTTTGTAATCATGATCTCAGTATATCTTTGGAGTAACTCAGTACTGTAGAAAGAAATAGCCACATTGCTTTCCAAGCGCTGTGACAGGAAGCACAATATTCCTTTCAAGCAATTCCGGACCAAGGCAATTTGCCCAAAAGCACTTTGCTTTGAGGTGCATCACCAGTGATGGCCTTATAAAATCTCAGAAGCTATCTCCTACAGAATGTGACTTGAGTGGCACCTTATGGGGAACCTGATACCACTGGCCCTGTATTGTTCACCCGGCCTACAATTTGCATGGCTCATAAAGAGAATTGAATAGTTTAACTAGATCAAGGTCCTCTTATTATGTCAGAAGAATAACATTATCACAAAGGATTGGCTTACGTGAGTAAAATATTCTTTTTTTAAAACATCTGTCTGTGTTTGTGGGAGGCGTCCCTGTGAATACTGATGTATGAAACATAGTGCACACATTTAGTGACACACTTGTGGAGGTCAAAAGGAAATCTTGGATATTGGTCCATGATTGCCACCTTAAGACAGAGCTTCTTTGTTGATTGCTACTACAGACACAAAGCTAGCTAACCCACAAGCATCCAGGCATTCTCCTGACTGTACCTCTTGTTCTCCCAAAGGAAGCATGTGGTTAAAAATACTTGTTACCATGTAGGTTCTATGAACTGGACCTCAGCTCTGCACATTTGTAAGACATGCATTTTAGCCACTGACACATCTTCTCAGTCTAAAACATTGTTTTGCTACCAAGACAAACCCTGGACATACTGTATTAAGCCCCCACACCTTAGGACAATGATGGAAGTACCTTAGATACCATGATGGAAGCACCATTCAATCACTTAGGCAACACACACCAACCAAAACAAGGACAAAGATCTATTCTATCAATTTCCATAGTTCTGGGAAATTCTACAAATGTACTAACCTTGAATTTTGGCTTCTGTAGTTCTGTCTGGATAACCTGTTCTTGCGAACTAAAGTGTGTAAACCCAAGATATAGTTTTTGTGCTTAAATGCCCACCCTGAAAAAGGCCTGTCACTGCACTGGGGCTAATACAGACTTTCTGTTGGTTTGAACCCATGTCTAAGTAGGTCTTCTCTGGTAAATATCTCACGACAGTATGATTGCTTCACTGAACTGGATTTCTAGCTCCGTTTTAGAATATATTCTTGCAGATATGAAGTGGAAACATCTAGCTCTTTGAAAAGTTAGTTATGTCAAATGATAGTTTACTGGGGCACACAGATGAAAGGATATATTGCTAAAAAAAAAATGTGTGAAAGACTGTTTTCCTGAAGCAGACACAGGTGAAAGAATGTTTGGGTATAGCAGACACATGAAAGGACCCAGAACAAGCACTGAGTTCTGGTTTGGTTTATGCTGCCTCACTATTCCTTACAAAAGACATGCATGTATTGGTGTTCCTTACTTATCATTGTTGAGCTCAACTTGTGATAACAGGACCATTGAGAGAAACTCACCCAAGAACTGATCTTGAGGTTCCTGTGGCAGTTGCTACTTCCATGGCCTCTCCTCAGGCCAGTTGAAAATCCCGGCAGTTTCTTCGGGATTGAACTACAGTTGCTGATTCATGTATGGTGTCTGCCTGCCTAGAGAACTGACTGGTCTGCAGCTGCTGAGTTGTATTTGGTGTTTGCTATGGGACTGAACTGCTGCCAAAGAAGATCGAGCTTGCCCCCAAAGAACTATTGCTGAACAGGTCTACTTTCCCCCTATCTTAATAACTTTTCTCTTCCACTATCTCTGCTGTGTAGGGGGCTAGAGGAAAGGTGGAAACCTATTAAAAATAAGTTGCAACAAATTTATGCCTATATATATTGTGGGGGGTTGTTGTTGTGGTTGTTGCTGTTGTTGTTTTGTTAGTTAGAGAACAGGGTCTCATATAACCCAATGAATGATCCTGATTTTCCAATCCATTTGTTTTTCTCCACAATCTAAGTGCTGGGATTACAGGCATGATCAACTAGGGTTAGTTTTCCACACCTCTGTAGAACCAGCCCACAGCTTTGTGCATTTGAGGCAACAAAGTAGCTACAACCCAAACTCAAAAAATTGTGAGTTTTTCCCTATTTTGGCTTACATTACCTGAGTTTCATAATACTAAAGTACTTTTAAAGGATATTGTATGCTAGGGAAAACTTTGCTGTGCATCAGATCACTCACATAAGACCAGCTATAAGAATCAAAACAAAGACTAGATGGAAGAAAGCAAGGGGCTGGAGAGATGGCACAGCAGTTAAGAGCACAAGCTGGTCTTCCAAAGGACCCAAGTTCAATTCTCACCACCCACAGGGCTGCTCACAACTCCAGTTCCAGAAGATCTTGTGCCCTCTTCTGCCTTCCATAGGTACCAGTTAAATAAGTGGTGCATAGGCATACATGCAAACAAAACATTTATACACATAAAAAAGAAGTCCTTTTTCTCCAATAGTCTACCCACTGGTAAGATGCCCATGCTCCTATGAGTAAGCTCTTACTCATGTTTCTGTAAGTAGACCTAGTTAAAGTAACTGGGTCACAAGAAGAAAAAATGTCTAAGTAGAAGAGTGGAAAGTTGGAAAGAGGAAGAAGGTTAGTGGGAATGGAAGTGGTCAAGAAGTGGTAATTCGGGGTGAATATGATTAAAATATATATGAATATGTTATAATGAAGCTAATTATTATGTATAACAGATATATGGTAATACAAACATTTTAAAAATGGGAATAAGTACTGACATATGGAACCAATATAATTAAACCTGGAAAAAATAAAGCTGACTGAAAAATCACCCCAACTGAATGTGGTAATGTGTGCCTGTAACTAGAGTTCTTGGGAGACAGAGGCAGGAAGATCAGGTAGTCCTGCTACATTTGAAACAATGTTATTTGTGCAGATATTTTTAACATTAGTTTTCTTCTAAGGTACCTTCAAAAACTAATTTAAAGTAATGTTTCAGTTAGCATTCATTTATATTTATTTTTATATTATTTACATAGAATAACATAGCAGCAGAAATGTACAAATACGTAAAAGACCCTCAACCCAAAGCATCACTGAATGCTGTGTTAATAACTATGGAGAAGACCACTACAAAATTAAATTAATGAATCCAATTAGCTAAATGCATATGGGAGCTGGGAATGTAGCTCAGCTGTACAGAGATTGTCTAGGAAGTGTGAAGCCCTAGACTCAAACTCAGCATGCAATTAATTGATAACTAATGAATTACATGAATCAAGATAGAGGATAGCATGCTAACAGGGCCAGGATTTATCATATAGACCATATTCCCAGTACTCAGGAGGCTGACATGAGAAGATGGCCACAGCCACAAGGCCAGTCTGAGACATAGTGAGTCCTGGGCCAGACAGGACTATATAGTTAGATACTATTTGAAAAGGGATTGGAGTAGAAGAAAAACAACCAGAATGCTACAATCTTTGTGGCTTATGGTGTTCAATGAAATACACTGATTCAAGAGAACTTTTCTACATGCCCTTGGATTTCTCATAAACTTTTCATGGTGTGGTTAATTGGCATGCTTTCGTCATGGACACAATTACAGACACAGTTCTGTTTTGGAACTGTGAGTTATAAAAATAAAAAATGAAAGGTGTTCAAATTATAGCTTGCTAAAAGGATACATTCTGGGGCAGCATTTCTTTCAACTTGGAGATAGTTTGAGAAAAAGGATGGGGCAATGGCTTTGGATTCCTGTAGTGAAAGACCCAGGGAAGTGACCGAATGTGTCTATTTTTCTTTAAAATGGAGACTGTCATCAACTGCCATTTGAACCATTAAAAGTACACTGTCAACAAATAAACACAAAATGCTTTTGCCTCTGTAAGCAATACATCAATATTGTTTTCAAATTACAAGGAAATTCAGGCTTGCACCTTCAGAAATGTTCCAGAAGACAGTGTTTTAACATGCTTTAACATATATATATATATATATATATATATATATATATATATATATATATATATATATATATATTCCCTGCTTCACCCTGTACTACACTATTTTCTTGGTGCTATTTAAAATACTTTTTCTTTTAAAAAATTAAAATAAAAAAATAAAATACTCTTTTTATATATATATCCATGGGAAGTTTCCCCTTCTTTGAGGAGATGGGAGGGAGGGCTTGTGAGAAGAGTAGGGATGGAAAGCTGTGATTTGACATAAAGTAAATAAATTAGTTAATTGACA
The DNA here is from genome assembly GCF_000001635.26 of Mus musculus. Taxonomy (NCBI): domain Eukaryota; kingdom Metazoa; phylum Chordata; class Mammalia; order Rodentia; family Muridae; genus Mus; species Mus musculus. The sequence goes on along the minus strand of NC_000086.7, from coordinate 75,995,308 downwards.
AATAAAGTGACTCTTTCTAGAGAAGTTATACCTCCTAGCATTTTTAGCACCAAGGCCTGCTGCTTCCGATTTCTCCCACCTTTTCCTTCTGTCCCTTTCTCTTTTTTTTTTAATTGAATATTTTATTTGTTTAGATTTCAAATGTTATCACCTTTCTAGGTTTCCCCTCCCCAAACCTCCTATCCCATCCTCCCTTTCCCAGTTTCTATGAGGTTGCTCACCCACCCACCTACTCCCACCTCCCCGACCTGGCATTTCCCTACACTTCTGCCTCTTTCTTACTATCTCCAGACATTCATCTGTTTTTCTTCAAATTTCAAGATGTCAGCGACTCTGAGGCATGTTTGGGTCTGACAGATTGTTTTTCAGTCACTAAAGACCATCATAGAAGAAATATATTAATGAAGTGAGATGAGGTACTGAACTCACTAGACTTTAAGCACACATACCAGAACTTAAGGTTTTGTTTTTGTTTTTTAAGAAGAGGTATTGAATTCACTAGTCTTTAAGCACACAGACTAGAACTTAGGTTTGTTTTTGGTTTTTACTTTTAATGAGTGGCACACAGCAATCACTGTGGGAGTTTCTCTATTTATCTGTAAAGAAATAACATTTACTAAGAACATAGGTGTCAAGCAGTATATGTTTTATGCTTATGCAAGTTTGGTGCATACCTCAATTCAGAGGCAGGCTTTCAAGAACAGTGGATCTCTCATAACTGTCTCATGGCCTCATTTTCCAAATGATCCCTTTCAGAGCTCAGTCCCTGTAATCATTCCCTCCCTAGCTCCATCTTGCTTCATTTAGAACAACTCAGAAAACTCCTCCAACAGAAATCCAACTTTCTCCCTGTTCCTTTCCTGTATCTCTGCGATGGTGACAGATAAAGAGAAGGACAAAAAACAATGCAGCTACCTAAAATTGATCAAGAAATATGCTACACTTCTCACATTCACTCACTCTCCTACTCAAAACTACTTCACACAGCTCCTGTATTCAAAGTTCCAAAACCAGCTCTTCCACATCACCACTATTACTTTTCAGAGAAATATTCTAATGAAGAATGTTCACTCTGACTCAACTTTATCTTCTGAACCTATGTATGAAAGTGCCAGCATTTCTCTTTGTGCCCATATACAAACCCTCTACTGGCTCAGTAGATCCCAAACCCATGCACTTATTCCAACTGTAAAAGTTTCTTTATAAAATTTACCCTACTTTACTGGTAGGCAAATAACAAAAGTATGGGGTATGTTAGTAAATATGAGAAAGTCTTTCTAATACACTAGGATTAAAATATATATTTAAAAAGGAGAGAAAGCTCAGCAGTTAAGGGCACTGACTGTTCTTCCAGAGGATCTGGGTTTGATTCCTAGCACCCTATGGTGGCTCACAACTGTCTGTAACTCCAGTTCTAGGGGATCTGACACACTATTCTGGCTTCTTCAGACATTAGACATAAGAGGGATATACATGCAAACAAGTCACACAATCACAGAAATATTTTAATTACAATCAAATCAAATAAAATATAAGTTGAAAAAACACTGAAAAAGTTGTGGATTTTGACATATCAAATGCAGTAAAGATGCAGCAAAAGGCTGTAGGCTTGGATTTTTCAAAACCTACTTTGAATAAGGGTTCGTAAATGCTTTAACCTCCCCTCCAAAAGTAGTAGAAAAGAAAGATTATTAGGACACGGAGGAAGTAAACCTATTTAGAAATCATTCTTTTAGGAGGGAATCACAACTGTATTGTCAGAATATCAGTAGTTCAGTTCACACAAATCAGCAGTGGCAGCTCAGTCCACTTGCAAACACCATTCATGAATCAGCAATGGCAGGTCCATCCAGAAGAAGCTGCATGTGAGGAGGCTTTGCTAGATGCTGTTTAGAAGTAGTTCCTTGGAGCAATTTCAATCTCCAATTGTCAGGATACCAGCAGTCCAGATCAGTAGTGTCAGGAAAGCCAATTCAAACCAGCAGCGGTGTCATGACCCAGCAGAAAAAGCCAGGCCAGCGGACAGTGGTGGCACACGCCTTTAATCCCAGCACTCGGGAGGCAGAGGCAGGAGGATTTCTGAGTTCGAGGCCAGCCTGGTCTACAGAGTGAGTTCCAGGACAGCCAGGGCTACACAGAGAAATCCTGTCTCAAAAAACCAAAAAAAAAAAAAAAAGTCCAGGCCAGGAGTCAGCAGGAGTGACCAGGACCAGCAGGGACACCAGGAGAAGTTCTCTGCCATGCCTCTCTTAATGAAGTGAAGATCAGAGAGTCCAACAAAGCTTTGCAAAGCTAGCTATAGAAGCCTACCCTCACAGTCCATTGAGTCCAATTTATACTCCCTTAAAACATCATGTGTCCTCCCATGGGCCTTGCCTCAGCAAAAACATCATATGAGTTTGTCTTAGCAAAATTCCATGTGAGTCTGTATCAAATGACATATCCATAAACTTCTACTTCACTCTGCCAATTAGCCTGAGTCCAAGGAGTACCAAGAAGCCACCAGAACACCATCAGAAATATTTTTGGTGTATTTCTTTTTATAAAATCGCAACAAATAATGACCATTAAGGAGTGGCAAGGCATACCAATACCATTCAGCATTATGCACTGTATGTTGGGTTTTATTCATATTCCTTCTTAACATCTCACATCCTTTCTCCTGTCTGCTTCAGCAAAAATCCTTCCACCTCTGTGCTCCAGCAAAACATCATTTGACATAACTGACTTTCCAAAGAAACCAGAAGTTTCCACCTCAAAAGGCTTGATTCATGGCTTTGGAAAGAGTATGAAAGTATATTTTCTTCCAATACAAATTTTAATTATCAGAATGTACAAAACTAATCATGTTGAATATGCACTATGTAAGTATATTATGAACAAATAAAGCAAATACTTTATTATGAGCAAATATGCAAATACTTTGATTAAATCAAGTCTAACCAGGCTGGACTTGAACTCACAATGATGGGATTCAAGGACAGCTACCTTTCCCTCTTTGGTTTTTCAAGTCAGATTTTTTTCTTTGCAGCTCTCACTGTCCTAGAACTTGCTTTGTAGACCAGGAAGGTCTGGGCTAGGGGCCAAAGGGCAGAGAGGCAGGCTGATGGGCCTAGAGACAGACAGAAAGGCAGGCCCAGGGGTGGAGGGGCATAGAAGCAGGGCAAGGAGGCTAGGGGCTGAGGGACCTAGGGACAGAGGAGCAGACCAAGGGGCCAAGAGTCAGGCCTAAGGGCAGACTGAGGGGCTGGCTGAGGCATGGAAAGGGGCCTGGGCCTAGAGGCAGGCAGAGGGGCAGAGAGCCAGGGTGGGAGCCCTAGGGCTGACCGAGAGGCCTAGAGGCAGAGAGACAGCCAGAGGGATTGAGAGGCAGGTCAATGAGCCAAAAGGAGTGCCTAAGGGTAAGCCAAGGGGGAGGCCTAGAGGCAAAGAGGTAGGCAATGGGGACAAGAGGCAGGAAAATTGGTAACCAAGGCAGGCCAAACTAACCTAAAGCCTAGAGGTAGGCTGAGGGGCAGAGAGCCAGGCCGAGGAGCCTAGGGGCAGGATGAATGGCAGGCTAAGGGGTCTGGGGGTCAGCCAAAAGGCCTTGAGGCAGCCCAAGGGTCAAGAGGGAGGACCAGAGGCAGGGAGAACAGAGGGGTAGGCAGAGGAGCCTAGGAACAGGCCGAGTTTAAGGAACACGTGCCCCAGGAGGCAAAGCTGCCCACTGTGTCCCACCCAGAGCCACAGGCCCCACCATGGAAACCAAGCTATAGTGTGTGTGTGTGTGTGTGTGAGAGAGAGAGAGAGAGAGAGAGAGAGAGAGAGAGAGAGAGACAGAGACAGAGACAGAGACAGAGAGACAGAGAGACAGACAGAGACAGAGAGAGACAGAAACAGAGAGAGAGACAGAGAGAGAGGGGAGGGGGGAGGGGCGTCAGGAGTCCTCCTCTATCATTTTCCACTGATCCCTTTGAGACAGGGTCTCTCCTTAAACCCGGGGAGGGGGGACTTGCATTTTTGCATTTTTCACAGCTAGGCTGGAAACCGGCAAGCCCCAGTAATCTTCATCTGTGCCTCATGTGCAGCTGGGGTTACAGGTATAAACAAGATGCCTGACTTGCTATGCTACATGAATACTGTGGATCTTCCTCCCTGTCCTCAACGGCTGAGTCACATTGCTATCAGCACTTTAGCCTTTATAGAAAAACTCTACAAAATTCAAACATAAAGAAAACCTGTCCGTGACCCTCTTCCTGTTAAATTCCAGCATTCTGGATTTCATTCTCACCCACTGTTCCCACTAAAACTTCTCTTCCTGATCATAAATGGCCTTTATATTCAGTGCTCTGCCCACCACTGAAAAACATATTTACCTTACTCATAGTAATGTTCAAGGTGATTCATCCCTCTCTACATAGTGTCTGGGACTCTGGAGCATCTATCTTACTGGCCTGTTACAATCAGTCTGTTTCCTTCTGCTTAATTCATATGTTAAGAATCCCCTAATTAAGTTATCCTTCTCTTCTTCATATGCTGAGTCCTAGGATCCCTGATAATCTCATTCTTTCTTAAAATATTACCTGTATACTGATAACTTCCAGCTATAGAGAATCTGGCTTCTGTCAGTGTTCCCAAGCTCATTCTCTCTAGCTGTTACCAAGAATCTATGCTTGGTTGCCTGGTAAGTTTTACAGCCTTATCAGATCTGAGATAATTTCCAGGATGTTGACTCTCAAACCTGTTTGCTTCCATATTTTTCCTTATCTTCTAAAGGCAATTCCATCTTTCAGTTTGTCTGGGAAAAAATATATATGTAATTCAGCCATGATTGTTCACCCCAGCAATCTGAAAGTTCAGTCAGCAATACTTCTAAAAATATCCACAATGTATCTAGTTCTCACCACCATTATGTTAATAGAAACTGATAGCTGTTGACTTATCTCCAAAGGATATAGAAGGGAATTCTCCTAACTAGTCCCTGTTCTGCTTTTGCTTGTCTTTTATAAATTCTGCTATCAACACAACAGCCAGGGTGATGCAGTTGAGACAAAGTCAGACCATACAACTCCTTTATTCCAAAACCATGTTGAAATGGAGACTTAAGGGTTCCTGGGTAAGTAGGTTGTTTTGCTAAAGCAAGCTTGTGAAAGGACTCAAGATGAAAGACAAATTGCTAACAACACCCATGTATTGGTTCATCTTATATGCATAGTTGAGCTTCATTTGTCAAAACTCGATAGAGAGAAATGCACCAAAAACCTTTTGGTGGTGTGCTAGCAGCTTCTTTCAGATTCCTTGGACTCAGGCTGAGACAGACTCACTCACAGTCTTGCTAAGACAGACTCACATGCTGAGGCAAGACACATGGTGAGGCAAGATGTTTGGAAGGAGTATAAATAGGACTCATTGAACAGTGACTGGGTTTGGTGTGGCTTGCTTGTAGAGCTAGCTGTGCAAATGCTTCTTAGCCTCAAGTTTCACTGATCTTCACTTAGTTGAGAAAGGCAGGACAGAGAACTTCTGGTGTCCCAGCTGGTCTGAATCACTCCTGCTGACCCATACTGACTTGACTGAGGCCTGGCTGTTTCTGCTAGGTCTTGCCACCACTGCTGCTATCCCAATACTACTGAACTGGTCTGCTGATATATTGCTGTCTCTGCTGAATCCTGTGAACTGAACTGATTTCCTGGCAACTTCTACACAGGTCCACTTCCCTGGTATCCTAATAACCTTTCTGGTGGACTTCTGATGGGTGGTAGGCTGAAGGGAGGTTAAAGTGTTTAAGAATCATCATTAAAGTAGGATTGAGAAAAAATTAAGCTACACCATAACTAAAGGCCAAAGTATTACAACCCATCAAGCCCAACTAGATCAGATTCTATTTCTACTTGGAATTCATGTCCAGTCAGTCACCTCTTTGATCCATTCAGGTCAGCCACATTTGTGGCTTGCTTTTTAAAGAAAATATATTTTTTATTAAATTTGTTTAGATGGGGAAGAGTACATGCTGTATGTAGTGCCTGCGAAGGTCAAAGGACAACATCCTTCGACCATGTTGACTCTGGGGATTGAACTCAGGTCATCAAGCTTGACAACAGGCATCTATACTCATGTGGTGTGTGTGTGGGTGTGGGTGTGGGTGTGTGTGTGTGTGCATGCACATGTGCACATGACAGAGGTCAATGGAGACAAAAGTCAACAACCTATACACTCTTCAAACACTCTGACACTCTGTACCTTAGTTTTTGAGAAGGAGTCTCTCACTAATTTGGCTAAAATGGCTGTCCAAGAAATACCAGAGGTCCTTCTACCCCTCTTCCCAAAACACTGGGATTTTAGGTACACACTTCCATGCTCAAAAATATTATGAGTCATTCATTTTGTTTCACATGTATGAGGGTTTTGCCTACATGTGTGTATGTGCATCATGTGTGTGTGCCCTGGGCCTGGCGGAGATATAAGAGATTGTTGGATCTCTAGAGCAGGCACTAGAGATGATGGGAGTCACCATATGAATGCTGGAAACCAAAGGCAGAATCTCCATGAGAGAAAGTTCCCTCAAGCACTGAGCCATCACTCACTGCCCCATGCCCAGCTTTTCTATATGGATACAGAAGATCCAAACTATAGTCGTCGTTTTTGCAGCAAGGACTGTTACATGCTGAACCATATATCCACTCCCTGGAAACTTATATCTGAAAACTCTCACTTTCCCACATTCGAGCCTTTCCCACTTCTGTTTAGTCTTCTTTTACGGCATCCTCTCCGTGCTCCACTTTTTTCCCCCAAGTCTTATATGGAGACTTTCTCTGACTGTTCTGAAGTTTTAGTCCTATGCCCACCACCCTTTCAAACACATTCCTCAATATGTTTTATCCAGCAAACATTTCCTTTATATAATTATGTGTGTGTGGCATATATATTGTGTATATGCATGTTGTTATGTACATGCATGCATGTGATATGAGGGGTGAATACACACGAGTGCAAGTTCAGGTAGAAGCCAAAGGTTGAGATCCAGTGTCTTCCTTAATTATGCCCATCATTTAAGGAGGGTATCTTACTTGAACCCAGAGCTCACCAATTCAGCTAGTTTAGCAAGGCAAATTGCCCTTTGAGATCCTCTATCTCCAAATCTAATTGGCTGAGATTACAACCTGGTAGACATACCTTCCTTACACGGGTGCTAGGAATCCAATTCTGGTCCTTGCATTTGCACTAAGCCATCTCTTACTCAGCCCAATGAATAAGGTTAGGATGAGAAGAAGAACCACAGTTAGGTTGACAACTTATAGGTTTACAACTTAAGTATCTGCATGAAAGAATGTACAACAAAAAGTAAAGGAAGACATAGTAGTTATCAGAGAACTTATCAAGAGGACACTAGACTAGGATTGTGCTGCTTTTAGAAAGAGACTGTGGGTGCTGCTGAATTTGAGGAGTGTTATTAGAAACTGGCCATGAATGTGAATAGGCTACATTGAAAAAGGCAAAAAGGGGACAAAATGAAATATTAAAGAGAAAATCAAGTCTGGAAATAGGGAAGAATAGTATCATAGCAGTATTTGGCACATAAAAGATCAGAACAGAACTGCATTCTGTAACACATATGGCTACAAGCAAAGCTAGCCTAGCTGAGTGGGGGGGGGGGGGGGCGTGCTGTGATGAAACTGAACAGGAACACTTCCTTTTCCGAGTAACAGCCAAGATGGCCGAAGTGGAGCAGAAGAAGCAGACCTTCTGCAAGTTCATCTACCGTGGCTTAGACCTTGACCAACTGCTTGAAATGTCCTATGAGCAGCTGATGCAGTTAGTTGTACAGCGCCCGCCAGAGACAGTGCCTGAAACACATCCTGCGGTGGAAGCAGAACTCACTGCTCAAGCACTTGAGAAAGGCAAAGAAGGAGACGCCACCCATGGAGAAGCCTGAGGTGGTGAAGACGCACCTGAGGGACATGATCATCCTGCCCGAGATGGTAGGCAGCATGATGGGCGTGTACAACAGCAAGACCTTCAACCAGGTGGAGATAAACCAGAGATGATCGGCCACTACCTGGGCGAGTTCTCCATCACCTACAAACCCGTGAAGCACGGCCGGCCCGGGATCGGTGCCACCCACTCTTCCTGATTCATCACTCTCAAGTAGCCCAGGCCAATAAAGACTCATTCTTTGGGAAAAAAAGAAAGAAGGAAGGAAAGGGAGGGAGGGAGGGAGGGAGGGAGGGAGGAAGGAAGGAAGGAAGGAAGGAAGGAAGGAAGGAAGGAAGGAAGGAAGGAAGGAAGGAAGGAAGGAAGGAAGGAAGAGAAACTGAACAGGACACAGTGTGTGCCTTCAAACCATATATGGAGAACAAAATGCTGCTCCAAACATTGTGAATTACTGAGAGAATGTTCACTACCAAGAATTACCAAGGTCAAGGGACTCCCGGGAGTTTTTGGTTTTGATATGTTGCAGTATCTCAGAGAATAAAGCAAGCACAAGGTCTTTTCTATGTGTCCGCTCTGCCTTGTGTTATCAGTTTTGTCCTCAGGCTTTTCTTTCTCATGACCTCAAGGTAATTACTGCAGCCTGAGCCATTAGATCTATATGTAACCACAGCCTGTCCAGAAGAGACTATAGCATCTTGTGAATGCTATTCACAGATCAGAAAAACTGTTTTAGAAAAAAAAAAAAACCTTGGTATTTTCATGGTAACTGAAAGTTGAAGGCCGTGGTCATACTTCTAACAACACAAAGATTAGGATGTGCTTAAACAAATAAGGATTTACTGCCTTAATAGGTAATATAGTGACTAAAACATATCACAAAAGCAAAACTAGTGGAGCCAAAATTGGACTTCGTGTGATAAAAAGAAGAGATGTTGGTTACAGCTCAGGTATTCATCAGTGTCCCCCACATACTATAATAGTGAAAATACTGCCATTCACTTTTTCTGTAGAGTCTCAATAGCACAAGATAGCCTCCACTATCCAGGAACAGGGTTCTAGGCACAGCTAGTTTATGCAGTGTTTAGGATCAAACCAGGGCTTGATGTTGGCTAGGCATGCACTCTACCAACTAATCTACATGCTCCATCCCCAAAACAGTCTTCTTTAACAACAGATTTCACTTTATTTTATTCACTTTGAGTTAGCAATCTACTTCTGTGTTTGGGACATGCCCTGACCTGTGGTTAATGTAGTTATTGAGTTTCTGTTAGAGAAAACTAATTTTGCCTTTGAAGTCGATAGCAATTACACATAGCTTCTTGGTTAACAGTGGATGTCTCTGTCCATTTACCAGATTCAGTGCTGGGACTCTATCTAGCTTGAACCTGTGTGGGCCCTGTGCATATTGCCAGTCATGGTGCATTCTTATGTGCATAATTCCTGCTGTGTCTTAGAGAGAGCAGATTTCACTTTTTAAACAGAAAAGTAAAGTTGGAGATGCTTAGTGATTGACCTAGCATACAAAAGGGTTTGTACCAATGAATGAATGAATGAATGAATGAATGAATGGCCTGGGCAAGTAGTTTGGAAATAAAAAAAACCTGAAACATTAAAGTAAGGGATAATGTTTCTGAAGCATCTTGTTTTGGAAAAACCACAGTTGCTTTGATTTCAAGACAGTACAGATACTGGCATGCCTATAGGTTAGGGTCTCAAAACCATTACATAATTTGGGTAACTTGCTTACATTCAGCTCTAGCTTTAGGTCAACATAATTAATAATTTCAGTCTTGACACTGAAAATAACTGAGAGTGGAGAAAAGGTTTGGTTTGTAGGACAGTGTCAATTGAAGAACAATGTGATCATAATTTCAGATATACCGCATTTATTGGTGCTAACTTTACATGGTAGGGGGACAGCTTTGTGACACAATAAGACACAATAATATATCTTCAGTCATACAATGCAACCATACCAATAATATAATGAAGGGGTTCTAAGACTCCTCCCACGTTCAAAAATTTGGTGACAACACAACCTGCTTCACCTTAGGACATAGAAATTCACACTTGTGGATTAAAAGCTCAGAGGAGGTACTTGGCAAATTGGTAAAATCCTTTCACCATTCAACAGCTTTGCTAACCACAGGCACTCTGGGAAAGGTAGCTGTGTGCCTGGTTCTCACCCTGTGGCTCAGTACTGTCAGCATCAGTTATTTCTCTGAGGATTCTGAGAAAATTTAGGCCAGATATTACTCTCTATTTCACACCTACTAAATATGAAAGTCTGATGAATGTGGGGTGCAATTTGAGTGCTTAAGGAGAAAGAGCTCCTAGTGATTCTGAAACACAAAATAGTCTGACTCTGGGATACTCTAGAGCAGTGCTCCTGGACTCTTACTTCGCTCTTGGTAAAGAATGTAAGGCTGGACTTTGTGGAGCATGCCTTTAATCCCAGAACTCGGGAGGCAGAGGCAGGTAGATTTCTGAGTTCAAGGCCAGCCTGGTCTACAAAGTGAGTTCCAGAACAGCCAGGACTATACAGAGAAACCCTGTCTCGAAAACCAAAACAAAAAACAAAAAACAAAAAACAAACAAACAAACAAACAAAAAACAAGAATGTAGACAGCAGTATTGAATTTAGAATCAATATGTTCCCAGGCAGTATACTGGGTTGGACAACATCGTTTTATTATATAAATGGCTTCAGTGTGTTTAACCAGAGCAGTCTTTGCAGGCATGATGTCACATGCCTGTAATCCCAGAACTCCAGAGGATAAGGAATGAGGATTGCCAAAAGATAAAGGCTAGTTTGGCCTACACAGTGTTTCCAAAACTAGGACTTCATAGTAAGACCTTTACTTAATTAATAATTCATGGATTAATTAATTAATTAATTAATTAAACAATCTCAACTGTATTTACAGCATTGTTAGAGTTAGAGCCCAAGGCCTTGAGCATGATAGGTAAGTGCTGTACCACATGGCTACACCCCTAGCCCCTCAACTTTATCTATTTGTCCCCAAACTCACAATCCTTCTATCCTGCTTCCTGAGTAGCAGATTTATAGCCATATAACAACATGCTCAAACTTTATTCTTGAACCTCATATATTAAAGTAATCCATTACTTCAAAGAAAGGCACCACAAAAATACAAGGAAGTATGAGGCAGGCATGTAGCTAGCTCAGTCAGACAATACTTGCCTAGCAAGGGGTCATAGCCCCAGTACCTCAAACTAAAATGTACAACCCTAATCTATACTGTATGAGAAAGTATTGCAAAACCTATATCTAAGGAGATATCTGTGAGAAGGACATAGTTGCATATATCCTTATCACAGCACTGGGAAGGCAGAGGCAGTCAGATCTATGTGAATTGGAGGCCAGCCTCATCCTCAAAGCAAGTTCTAGTCCAGCCAAGGTTACACAGAGAAAGACCTGTCTCAAAACGCCAAAAATAAAATTGTATTTATAAATTGTAAGAAAAATTCACAGATCAATTTTTAAAAATAAAACTAACCCAATTAAAAAAAAAGATATTGTGGTATATACTTTTAATACCTGGGCTTAAAGACTGAAGCAAAAATGTTGATAATTCAAGATAAGCCAGGACTGCATCATGTGATCCCATCTCAAAAAATAACAATGACAAAATAAAGCTAAATACAGGGTCTCAGGGAATGTCCAACACCCAGAGTGACCGCTTATGTAAACTATGCACTTGGATCAATAATGACATGTCAATATTGTCTCCTTAACCATAACAAATAGATAGCATTAAGACATGTCCTTAATGAAAGAGAAATTCTGCATTGTATGGTATATGCAGAGAACAACACTACCTGACATGGCTGCTTCATGTGCACTAACGTAGCTATAATTGGAAGAGAGAATAACAGATGTTAATGAAGAAGTGAAGAAACTGAATGTAGGCATATATTCTTTGCAACCTACTTGGATTCAACCTATCCTCTAGCCCACCATCCAGCAGAGGTAGTGGAAAAGTTATTAGTGCTTCTGAAACCAGGACTCCATAGTCCTTTAATTAATTACTAATCCATTCATTCATTGATTAATTAGCTAACTAATTAATTTAAAAAAACAGTCTCAACTGTATTTACAGCATTGCTAGAGATAGAGCCCAAAAAGTTATTAGTGTATGTTCAGCAGTAGATCTTTAGGGGTGAGTTTGTTCTCCCTGAGCAGCAGTTCAGTCCCATAGAAAACACTGAATAAGACTTAGCAGCTGCAGACCAGTCTTCTAGGGAGGCAGATACCAGGCACAAACCAGCATCTATAGGACTGGTCCTTTCAGCAAACAGATACTAGGCTGTACTTCAATCCTGAAGAAACCCTCAGGCTGGTCAACCCTCCTGAGGCACAGCCAAGGAAGTTGCAACTGTCACAGGAAGTTCACAAGCAGTTCTTGGGCAAGTTTAATGTAGGAGTTACCACAAGTTGACCTCAACAAAGCTATGTAAGGCGAATCAATACATGCATATCTTTAGGGAAGAATAGTAAGGTGGAGCAAACCACAACAATGCTCAGTGCCCGTCTGCCACTGTCTGTGGGGTCATATTTATACTCCTTTATCCTGGGTTCTTTCATGGTTCTGCTATATCAAAACATCCTTTCACCTGTGTCTGCTTCAGGAAAACAGTCTTTAACATGTTTGCTTTAGCAAAACATCCTTTCACCTCTGTGCCCCAGCAAAATATCATTTGACATAACTAACATTCCAAAGAACTAGAAGTTTCCACTTCAACTGAATCATTCAAATTTTGCTGATAGAAATGATAAGGGTTCAGCTGCTTTGAAACTCAGTTTGGGGGCAGGGAGATAGTTCAGTGAGTAGTGCTTCTTGTGCAAGTATAAGGACCTGAGTTCAATCCCCATCACACATGTTAAGCACTGAGTATGGGAGCAAGTGAATTAAAATCACAGAGACTCAGAAATCTGTGCATAAGTGCTTATAAGAGCATACTCGTGATAGTCAAATGTCTACTCTCCACTGATGAATTCATAAACTACAGGATAAGGTTTAGTTATGAAAAGGAATGGGATAGCTGTATACTCTATTACATGGACTGACCTTTGAAACATGCTAAATGAAAGTAGCCAATTTTGAAAGACCAGGTGTGGTAAGCATCCAGTTGTACTCAATAGATATATCCACAGATCCAGAAGGCTCATAGTGTTTGGGAGGCATTGAGGGGAAAGAGAAGAGGTAGAGTGGCTAGTAATGGAAGTAAAGTGGCTTTGCTCAGGCCAGGTGAAGAAAATCGCTGCAAAATGAAACAGTGCTGCCTAACAGTTCGCATGTCCAAAAGACCATTGAATTAAAAGCAAATTTTAAAGTGAGCATAGTGGCACAGACCTACAATCTCAACACTTGGGGGATTATAGCAAGAGGATGAAGAAATGAAGGGCAAGCTTGGCTTTATAGGAAGCTTGAGGCCAGTCTGGGCTACAGGAGACCCTATCTGAAAACAAAATAAAACAAAGCAGAACAAAAAGATGAATTTTATTGCATGTAGATTAGAGATCAAAATGATGAGAAAATGCATTACTAGGGAGCTGTCCTGGAGTTCGAGCTGTTTTATTTATCAGTTTGTGAAGCAGTGCATAGATAGGATTGCATTTTTAAAGTGAACCCCCACAAATTCTATGCATTGCTTAATATTCTGTTGAGAACCGGCATGTGATGCTTCCGTTCCCATGAGTAAATATTTATCTCTTTCTTTTTTCAGCTATGTATCTTGAGGAGGAAACGAATAAAAGAACATATTAATAAATAAACACCAACCAGTATATATTTTTATACAATAAAACAGAACCTGACTCTTCACTGGTACATTTTAAAATAGGCCAGTCAACATTAGAACATGGACCCCACCCCTTGCTGAGGAATCATGGAGAGTTGATGGTTTCTGGAGAGGAAGAGTTATTTTTCTCTAAATATGTAATCACTACTAGGTCAACCACAATCCACTGACTGGCCTCACACCTAGGAATATGTGGGCAATACAAATTGGACTTAATCAAAAAGTAAAAATAAAGAGATGCTATGAAGTTAGGAGAGTAGGTTATGGGGGGGGCTTGGTCAAAGCTGGGAATTGGGCATGAATATGATCAAAATATATAAAAGATATAAAATTCTTAGAGAATTACTAAAATGATATGTTTTTTAAAAAATATCATAAGCCGTTTTTCTAGATTACTCAAGAGTCTGTAACAACCTGTTCATCCTATTAGCTTACTTCTGTTCAGCAACTTGCCTGTCCAACCTTTATCTAATCTCTGAATCTTTTGCTGTTACAGGTTATACCAATTATCTACCTCTCACGTAGCAGTTGTCTATTGAGTTGATCCACCAACTGAGTTCCAGGCAGAAGGACATAACTGTCAGTGTGACTATCTCCTACTGTAGGGATCTTACTTAGGATATTATCTCTCTGAAGAGACACTATGACCAATTCTTATAAAGGAAACATTTCATTCGAACTGGCTTACATTTCAGAGGTTTAGTACATTATCATCATAGCAGGAAGCATGGTAGCATGCAGGCAGATATGGTGCTCAGAAGGAGCTGAAAATTCTACATCTGGATCCACAGGTAGCAGAAAGAGACTGTCACACTGGGTCTGTCAAAAGCATCTGAGAGAGACTTGAAGGCCCACCCCCCTGTAACACATTTTATCCAACAAGACCACACCTAGTCCAACAAACCCACACCTTCTAATTGTGCCACTACCTAAAGGCCTGTGGAGGCTATTTTCACTTAAACCACTACAATAGGCTAGCGAAAATTTGAATTCTAATTCTGTGTTTAAATGGCTTGGAAGATCCCACTTTCTTCTGAGAACACCTTCTTTTTTTTTTTTCTCTTTTTTTAAAATTTATTATGTATTTTCCTCAATTACATTTCCAATGATATCCCAAAAGTCCCCAATACCCTCCCCCCCCCCACGTCCCTACCCACCCATTCCCATTTTTTTGGCCCTGGCGTTCCCCTGTACTGGGGCATATGAAGTTTGTGTGTCCAATGGGTCTCTCTTTCCAGTGATGTCCGACTAGGCCATCTTTTGATACATATGTAGGTAGAGACAAGAGCTCCGGGGTACTGGTTAGTTCATAATGTTGTTGCACCTACAGGGTTGCAGATCTCTTTAGCTCCTTGGATACTTTCTCTAGCTCCTCCATTGGGAGCCCTGTGATCCATCCAATAGCTGACTGTGAGCATCCACTTATGTGTTTGCTAGGCCCCGGCCTAGTCTCACAAGAGACAGCTATATCTGGATCAACTTTGTAAATAAGGCCTACAACCAACAAACAACAGCTGAGAACACCTTTTAAGACTGCCACAATAACTAGTAGTTCCTGGAGGCACTATGAAAACTTGCTCGTCCTTAAAGTCAAAAAACAAAACTCAGTGAAATTGAAACTTAAGGGTTCTTTGGAAAGTTGGTTAGATGGTGTTGTGTTGGGGCAAACACATAAAGGAACATCTCATTAAAGTAGACACAGGTGAAAGGTTAAGGCAGACTTGTGAAGGAACATTTTGCTAAAGCAGATACAGGAAAGAGGATGTTCTGCTAAAGGAAGCACATTAAAGGACTCATAATGAAGGATTCCTGCTAACAACCTGTATGTATTGGTGTGCCTTACATTTTGTAGGTGAGCTGCATTTGTCAGAACTCCATAGAAACTAAAGTACCAAAAAACTTCTGGTTACCACTGCAGTTTCTTGCCACTTCCATGGACTCTGGCTCATTGGACGTAAGAGCCATGCTAAGACAAGACATGTGCTGAAGCAAGACCCGTGCTGAGGCAAGGCATGTGAAGGACCAGTGATGTTTGGAGGGTATAAATAGGACTCCACAGAGTGACAGAGACAGAGCTTGTCTTGCTGGTACAGATAGCTGTGCAATGCTTGTGGGTCTCAAGTCTTCACTGACCGTTGCTTCCCTGAGAGAGGCACAGCCAAGAACTTCTCCTGGCATCCCTCTGTGTCCCTCCTGCTGACTTGAGCCAAGTCTGAGGCTTGGCTGTCTCTGCTTGGTCACATCACCACTGTGGCTAACCCAACTCTACCAGTCTGGACTGCTGGTGAATCCATGAAGTGTTTCGAGTAGATTGAGCTGCAGCTGCCTCCTAACCTGCAAAATGAACTGCCTGATTTCCGGACAACACAAGTGAGAGTTGCTCCAAAGAACCTTTCTAAACAGGTTCACCTGCCCTGTATCCTTTCTTTTCTACTACCTCTGGTGGGTGGTGGGCTACAAGGGAGATTAAAGCATGTAAGAACCATCATTAAAAATAAGGTTTGAAAAACTTAAAGTTACAACTAAGAGCTAACTCAAAAGTTCCACCAACATCTTTGTTTCTGGTTAAGCCTGGCACATGGAGGCTGAGGCTGCAGCTTGCATGAGGGTGGGGGTAGAGTGTTTGCCTGGTATGTGCTAGACTCTGGCGTAGCAGCAGTAGTTGCTCTGTAACCTAGCAAACTTCTGTTCTTGTTATTTTATGGATGCTGATTATGAAATTTTATTGCTGGATCTGCTCAGCCTTAAACAGCTCTGCTCAACTCTGGATATAGCATACGGTGCCGTAACCAACATTTATTCTGTTTCCTCCTTCTTTGTATTTAATGGATTCCAGAAGGCCTGATCTCTTGCCAGTGTTTTCTTTGTGATTTCATCCAGTGGCTGTCAGGCAGACACAGAGTTCATTTCTTAGACTCTCTGATTCTCATTCTCCCCCCCCCCCACTCCCTTTCTCTGTCTTCCCAAGATTTATTAATATCATGAACTTAGAAAATTATACAGTGTGTAATTTTTCTTAAAAGAAACTTGGTTTTCTGAGATAAGATCTTCACTATTTGAATTCATTGTTGGGATAAATTTTAGGCAAAATAAGCAGCAACTTGTAAACATTCACCCTCCTTTACATTTTTCTTTCATTCCTTCTGGAAACTTCCTGTTAGTCACAGCAGTTCTGGGCTGTTTTTAGCTTAAGCTTTTCCAGCCAGTGTCCAGTTCTATTATTTAAAGTAAATAAGATCATCTTTGATATCTGACCCTAAGCGAACTCAAAGGTTGTGTACAGTTACTGCTCTTTGTTCAAAGGGCTTTGTGTTTCCAGAAACTCACAGACTTCTACCAGTTTTAGCACAGGGTACATTTCTACAATGTGTTCACCCTTTGATCATCCTCCTGTGTATGCTTGAAAAACACAGAAGTAATATTGGTATCCCTGCGGACATTTCCCCCCTTAAATTGACTGTAGGAGTCCTCCCCCTTTAAAGGAATCTGATTCCTTATTTGATGTGTAATAATAAATCAGAAATAGGAAGTCTGATTCTTCAGACAAAAAAAATAAGATAGCTTGTTCATATGCCTGTGGAAAAACACCCAGCATATTTCTCAATAAGCTACATTATATTAAAAGGGAGGCTAATATTTTCCATGGGACCCAGTTATATATATATATTAAAATGAACCACCTTGCTCTTGGGTTCATTGCATATTACTCAGGAGGGAAGTTGGAGGTACCATGGGATGATGAGTTGACTTTACAAGGTCACTACCCCTTTTCTGAAACTGTGTACCCTTGCATTCTAGAATGGTGGCCATTTTTGGTTTTCCCCTTTGAAAAACTGAGTCTTGATTCTGAGAAATTTTCCCTCCCTGCATTCATCTGGCTTATTTCTTCATTTTCATGTTTTTCATTTTGCTTTTGTTTGAGACAAAGTCTCATGTAGTGCAGGATAGCCTCAGTCTGCTGTGTATCTAAGGGTGGCCTTGAACGTCTGTCTGATATTGCTACATCCACCTCCCAAGTTCTGTGATTACAGTTTTTGGACATAATACCATACTTCAGTTTCTCCATCTTTGAGCAAACTTGGAGTGTTGGAGTTCCTCAGGGTATAGCATATACACCTTAGCTTATTTCATCATTCTCAATATAATCAAGTGGCAATGACACTTCCATACATCACTATTCTGAACCCAACAATTGACTGCCATGTACATCTCCTGATACCAATAATCCAGGACAACAGAGTGGGTTCAAGATGTGTAGCAGCATCCGTAAGTTCCTCATTATCCTTAGGTGATGTACATTCAGGCAAAGGTGCTATACTCTGGTCAGTGGATCAAGCAAGGAAAGCAGAAACTCTCCTCAGTGTTGAAGATCTTTCACTGACATGAGTTTACCAGTAAATCTGTCTAATTCATCTGTGATACTTCTATCAAGTCCAGGTATTTATTTCTCTCCTCATCTATTGCTAGGACTCTGGAGCAAGGCAAGAAGCATCGCTGCCTCTAGATGATCCTTGCTCAGTCCCATAGTCCAGTTGGAACTGAAGGATATTTGTCATTTTTGCACATGAAAACTATGCAGTGGTTTCTTCTTGCTTTGTAAGAAAAAAGCCTGTGTTGGTTGAAACTGAAAACATGACAGGATCTAGAGTCATCCAGGAGACACACCTCTGGGCATAAATGTGAGAAAACTTCCAGAAATGTTTAGGTGAACAGAGAATAGCCACCCCAAATGTGAGAGGCAGCATTCCATGGACTGGAGCATTCTGCTGAATAAAAAGGAGAATGTGATCTGGGCTCCTGCCTTCATCACTGTCCACTTGGGTGTTATGGATTCAATGTGACCAGCCACATCATATTGTCAACGTCATCAAAACATCTATCCCAAAACTGAACCATTCAAATGCTGCAACTCCTTGGGTGTAATTGGCTATTGTTCTGAATTATAATATAAATATCTGTGTTTTCAGGTGATCATAGGTGACCCCTGTGAAAGAGTCCTTAGATACACTGCCAAAGGGGTTGCAACCCAGAGGTTGAGAGCCACTGTTCTATACTCTCATACTATAAACCAAAGTAAACTTTTCCTTTTCTGAGGTATTTTTATTGGCTTCTTTATCACATAAGTAAGGAAAGTGACTCACTTCAAGCTAAAACTGTTGTCTGTACCCCTTGGACTTCTACAATTCTAGCTCCTTTCCAGAACCTCCTCTATCAAGAAGGACTCCTTACCATCTCAGGTTCTCTGAGCACACTACCAAACATCCTTCCATACTGTTTACCTCCACTAATAGTTTAATACTCAACTGAAATGATATATGTCTCTAAAATGCAGAAGACAGAGATCAGAGAAAAAAAGCTTACCTAGAATCTAGAATGTGTAAGGTCCTGGGTACCATCACCAGTGCACATCTGGTAGGGGTGGGACTCTATTATAGATACTAACATAAACTATAAATGGGACTGACTAAACAAGGAAATTCTTTGGTCCATATAACAGAAAATATATGAAAAAGAAGCCAAATATGTATTCAGGAATATATGCATATACATAAATGTGTGTAACAACAATTAATGAATAATAGAGGCCATGGATTTGAAGGAGAGCAAGGAGGGGTATAGGAGAAAATATAAAGGGAGGAAAGGCAAGGAAAAGCTCATGTAATCTTATTATAATCTCAAAAATAAATAAATAAGTTTAAAATACCTATAAAAGGAGGTCTTCTTCCTACAAGGAATGCATATATTATGAATAAAAACTTTAAAAATAGGTTTTCAAATGTGTTTTCCATCTCAATCAAGTGGCAATGACATTTTCACACATTGTTATTCTGAGCCTAATGCTTTTGCCTGCCATGTATATCTCCTAGGTATCAATTTCATATAGCAGTATGTCTTCTATGCAGATAATGTAATAATAAAATTATCCAGAGGCTGGAAAGATGGAACACGGGTTAATAAAACTTGTTGCTCATGAAGAAGATGCAGGTTCAATTACCAGTATCCATATGGTTCACAATCATCTGTAACTCCAGTTCCAGGGGAATCCCCATTCCCTCTTCTTCGTGGACAACAGGTACATACATAGTACACAAGCATACATTTGAGAAAAATTCATACATATAAAACAAACCCTTTTAAAAAGAAAGAAAATGATTAGCAGTGGAGATTACCATGTAAGATGTGCCTATTGATGAACACCTGTAGTTTTAACATTTGTGGGGTGGAAACTATGCAGCCAAAGGCACCCTTGGCTACATAGGGAGGTGGAAGCCAGCCTGATCCACTTGAGAACTTATCTGCAAAATCCAAGGGGGACTGGATTCATGATTGAGAGAGAGAGAGAGAGAGAGAGAGAGAGAGAGAGAGAGAGTTTCAACTGAGTTGAATTCTAGTGTCAAAATTGTTTTTCTTTTTCTTATATTATTTACATTGTCATTGTGTTATAAAAGGCTAATTGACTGTGATCTGTCTTTGAATGTGTGTGTGTGTGTGTGTGTGTGTGTGTGTGTGTGTGTGTGTGTGTTTCTTTTGCTTAACAATACAAAGAATGTTGCCTGTAGGGAACATTAAGACAATCCCTCACCCAAGACCAAATTTATCCCTAGATTACTCAGAGTTTAAAATAAATAAGAGGGAAATTGTTCTAGGCATGTAACCAGATCCTGTCCGAAGCCTGTCTCCCACTAGAACAGGTGTGCCTTCAATGGTCTTTTATTGCTCATTTTATGTTCCTCTTGTTCTATTGTCCCCTAGAGTCAACAGCTGTGACCACCGTTTGGTCTCTATAGCAGCCAGATTCTTTTCTCTTTAGCGATCTCATTTTCCTAATGTCTTCATATCGCTGCTATTGACTGCTTTGCAGTGTATGCTGTAGTGGCTAGTAAACTCAGGAGTTCTATTGAGTCTAGTTCCATACACAGGACACTATATGCACTGTTTTTATAAGACTCCAGAGTCCTTATATTTTAAAAGCCTTGTTGTCTAATGATTTGGAATGAATGACCCATGACCTCAAAGGAGAGGGGCTGCTTAAGGTTTCTCTAAGCCTGATATACACTCTTCCTAGAGATTCAGCCTTTAGTCATTTAAAACCTATTTAGTGGACTTCAGATGGGGCACAGTTGAAAAATATTTGCCTGGCATGCTCAAGGTCCTGGTTTCCATCCTCAGCACTTAAAAGCAAAAACACACCCTATGTTGAACAAATACTATGTTCAAAATATTATAGTATTTGTTGGGTTGGGGTGACACATGCCTTTAAGCCAAGCACTCAGGACACAGATGCAGGTGGATTTCTGTAAGTTTGAAGCCAGCCTGGTGTACAGAATGAGTTCCAGGACAGCCAGGAGAACACAGAAAACTTTGTCTTGAAAACCCAATATATATATATCATGAAGATATGGAGATGATTAACATGTAGTGCCTGCCCTTTACATTTAACTCTCTATGCAACAGAGGATAATTTTGAACTCTAATCATCCTGTTCTACCTCACAACTGCTGAGAATACAAAAATGCACCACCATGTCCATGATGTAGGGCCAGGAAGCATACCAAGAAGGGAGCACTCTAGCAACAGAGTACATCCCCAGCCTTTGTTCTATCTATTTTTGATTGACTTTTCATTTTTTTTCAAGTTTTTCTTAAACTTGATCTGTATCAAACCATGCCTGATGGTACTTTTGTACTTCTGCTTTTCCCACCTTACAAAATAGACATGTCAACTCATCTCAAAGTTTAATTGAGATTGCAGACCTCCTGGGCAGAAAACAAGGGATCATATGAAATCTGGTGCAGATATTAAGAAAAATTCATTATGCTAATTATGCTGACTTTTGGTAAGGACAAATAGTTTCTATTGGATTTGATTTAATAAAATAATGATGGGACTAAACTGTCATTTGTTACCTCATATCATATAACTATAAGTTTTATGATAGATAATTATGCAATCATTGCTCTATAATTTAGGAAATTCTCACTGATATTATTTAAAATGAATTCCTTTCCTTCCCATCTAGTATTTTATATGAACTGTATTACTTCACACTAAAATTTACTAAAAATGCAGAGTATGATTTCATTTGAACAATACATAACATGCAGATATATGAGTTCATTTTGTCAATAAAATCCCCTTTTCTCATTTAAAAATATGTTCCCAAAAGATACTGTATGTTTATTAAGTATAAGGTTTTTTGTAACAGAATCATTGTAGTTGAACTAATTGTGTTATGATGGCTACAATGAAAAACAGTCGGGTGATAGTCTCAGGGCACAACAGGAAATAAACATTTTTACAACATAAGTTTTTACATGCTAATATAGCAAATATTAGGTGGCAATATAAAAGGCTTTCAAAAGTGAGAATACAGAGAGGGGAAAATGGCCACACTGCAGGAGAATAAAGTCAAAGTGGATGTTGAGTTGAAATTAAGCAAAAATGAGCTGAAGAGGCATGTGAAAGCTGAGAAGAAACTGGAAGAGAAAGGCCAAGTAGAAAGAGCTCAATGAGAAACAGCTAAACCAGACTACTGCTGCTGCTACCACCAACCACACCGCTGGCATTGGTATGGGTGCCAAGGAGAAGACTCTGGACCCAAATCAATATTACAGGATCCAAAGTCCAGCAGCTGAAGGTCAGTGGGGAGGACTCATACCCAACCAAGTACCATGTGGATATCTCATTCACTCAGTTCATTCAAGAATACAGCCACCTGCAGCCTGGGGATCACCTGATTAACGTCATCTTATAAGTGGCAGGTCACATCCAAGAGAGTCTCTGGGGGAAAATTCATCTTCTATGACCTTTGAGGAGAGGAGGTCAAGTTACAAGTCATAGCCAACTCCAGGAATTATAAATCAGAGGAAGAATGTGTTCATATCGATAACAAACTGCACCAGGGAGACATAATTGGAGTTGAGGGTAATCCAGAGAAAACCAAGAAGGTCCAGATGAGCACCATCCCCCAGGAGATCACACTTCTTACGCCTGCTTGCCATATGCCTCAGCTTCACTTTGGCCTTCAGAGACAAGGAAACAAGGTCTCTTCAGAGATATTTGGACTTGATCCTGAAGGAGTTTGTGAGATAGAAATTTGTCATCTTCTCTAAAGATCACCACAGATACAAGAAGTTTCTTAGATGAGCTGGGATCCCTGGACTTTGGAACTCCCATGATGAACATCATCCCTGGGGGAGCTTCGGCCGAGCCTTTCATCACCTATCACAATGAGCAGGAAAATTAACTTATGTATGAGAATTGCTCCAGAATTCTACCATAAGATGCTGGCTATTGGTGCCATTGACAGGGTTTATGAAATTGGGCACCAGTTCTGGAGTGAAGGGATTGATTTGACATTCTGAATTCACCACCTGTGAGTTCTACATAGTCTATGCAGACAATCATGACCTCATGGAAATCACAGAGAAGATGCTGTCAGGCAGTTACAAGATCACCTGCCACCCAGACAGGCCAGAAGTCCAAGCCTGTGAAACTTACTTCACTCCACCCTTTGGAAGAATCAGCATGGTAGAAGTGTTTGAGAAAGCCCTAGGTGTGAAGCTGCCAGAAACCAGTCTCTTTGAAATGGAAGAAACTTGAAAATTTCTTGATATTTCTGCGGCAAAAGCTGTTGAATGCCCCCCACCTAGGACCACAATCAAGCTCCTAGATAAGCTTGTTGGAACATTCCTCGAAGTGACATGCATCAGTCCTACATTCATCTGTGATCACCCACCACTCCAAAGAAGCACCACTCCAAAGCATAACTAAGCATTTTGAGCTGTTTGTCCTAAGAAGGATGTATGTGATGCCTACACTAAGCTGAATGATCCCATATGGCAGCAATAGCTGTTTGAAGAACAAGCCAAGGCCCAGGCTGCTGGTGATGATGAGGCCATGTTCATAGATGAGAACTTCTGCGCTGCCCTGGAATATGGGTTGCCCCTAACAGCTGGCTGGGGCATGGGTATAGGTCGACTCACCATGTTTCTCACAGATTCCAACAAAATCAAGGGAGTACTTCTGTTGCCTGCCATGAAGCCTAAAGACAAGAAGGAAACTGCAACAGCCACTGAAACCCCAGAAAGCACAGAGGCCAGCCCCTCTGTCTAGAAGATACATGCAACTATGGTGTCTGCATCACAGAAGATCTGGTCTGAGGGAGCAATAACTGTGTGGAATAATCCATCTGGCCACTGCAGTCCAACAGCCACAAGAGAGAAGACCAAAGTGTGGATACTTCGATCCTTCTTAGAAGGGAGGACAAAATACCCATGGAAGGGGTTACAGAGACAAAGTATGAAGCAGAGACTGAAGGAACGACCATCCAGAGACTGGCCCACCTGGGGATCCATCCCATAAACAACCACCAAACCCAGACACTATTGCAGATGCCAACAAGAGCTTGCTGACAGGAGCCTGATATAGCTGTCTCCTGAGAGGCTCTACCAGTGCCTGACTAATACAGAAGTGGATGCTCACAGTCATCCATTAGACTGAGCACAGGATCCCCAGTGAAGGAGCTAGAGAAAACACCCAAGGAGCTGAAGGGGTATTCAGCCCCCTAGGAGAAACAAAAATATGAACTAACCAGCAACCCCCCAGAGCTCCCTGGGACTAAACCACCAATCAAAGAAAACACATGGAGGAACTCGTGACTCTAGCTGCATATGTAGCAGAGGATGGCCTATTTGGTCATCAATGGGAAGAGAGGCCGTTGGTCCTGTGAAGGTTCTATGCCCCAGTAAAGGGGAATGCCTGGGCCAGGAAGCAGGAGTGGGTGGGTTGGGGAGCAGGGGAGGAGGGAGTGGATAGGGAATTTTCGGAGAGGGAACTAGGAAAGGGGATAACATTTGTAATGTAAATAAAGAAAATATCTAATTTAAAAATTGACTAAATAAATCATATGTAATGGGAAACCTCAAAAAAATAATTTCTTTTTATTCCTTGTTACCAAATTTTTAAAAAGTGGAAATATATTACATTTGAATAAAATATTCTGGGTTGAGGAGAATAAAAATATGAGCCCATGAGGAATAGGTATGGAATAAAATGTCTGACTATTCCAAAGTTTGTTTTAAACTTTTAAATTGATAGCAGAAATTTTACCAGGATGAAAATTTGTTCTACAAAATATGTTTTTTAAATATAATGTTGGGGGTGCTATCTGGAGAGATGGTTCTGCAGTTAAAAGCATTTGCTGCTATTTTTTAGTTTTTAGTTTTTAGTTTTTTATTTTTTATTGGATGTGGGGCATTAGGCTATGCACAGACAGACTAGTCTCCAGTTGAGCTGAGGTCTGAACCCCAGAAGGGTGATAATTCATCTACATGACAAGGTAGGCATTCCCTCATGCTCCTGGAACTTTGGACCCTGCCTAAGTTACTGCCCCCCACAGCCCCCACAAGAGAAACATGGCTAGAAGTCATGTAGGCAATGGCTCAAGCTTCTGACATTCAGGCTAAACTCCTCCCCAGTTACCTAGCAACAGTAAAGACTATAAAAAGGGCTGTTCAGCCCCTCCTTGCTCTCTTACTCACCTCTCTCTTACTTCTCACTCTCACCCTCTTACTCCTCTCTGTCTTCTCCTCACCTCTCCTCTCCTCTCCTCTCCTCTCTTCTCCTCTCTTCTCTTCTCTTCTCTCTCACTCTTATTACCTTTTCTCTAGCCCTCTCTCTCTCTCTCTCTCTCTCTCTCTCTCTCTCTCTCTCTCTCTCTCTCTCTCTCTCTCCTACCTTCTCTCTTTCTCCCTGCCTTTCTATAACAAAGCCCCAAAACCATAGAATGCCTCTGCTTATCAAGGCCCACTGCACTTGGAGGATGGGAGGATTGGATAGGCTTTCTCCTTTTTTTTTTTTGAGGCAATATATTTATTAGTAAATTACTTCAGCTGTCTAAAGGACAATTCAGGTTTGGATAGAACAAAGCAACAAAAATCATTTTTTGAAATATGGATTTGGCAGAGTAGTAAAGTTTCTCTTTTGTGTTTGACAATATAATTAAGTCTATTTGCTTGCTTTCTGATTAGTAAATACTGCAAAGTAGAAAGCATACTTCTATAGTCATCAAAGAGGCTATTAGTTTAATTGATGTGAAATTAAGGTAAGAAAACATCTGAGCTTTGAGTCATTCCAAAGAACATTTAAATGGATCTACTTTTTCTTCTCTTTAGAACTGGAAGAGGGTTATCCTTACTTTGTGTTCTCTATCTAATCCTCTTTTTTATTAGATATTTTCTTCATTTACATTTCAAATGTTATCCCGAAATTTCCCTATACCCTCCCCATGCCCTGCTCCCCTACCCACCCACTCCCATTTCTTGGCCCTGGCATTCCCCTGTACTGGGGCATATAAAGTTTGCAAGACCAAGGGGCCTCTCTTTCCAATGATGGCCGACTAGGCCATCTTCTGATACATATACATCTAGAGACATGAGCTCTGGGGGTACTGGTTAGTTCAATTGTTGTTCCACCTATAGGGTTGCAGACCCTTTCAGCTCCTTGGGTACTTTCTCTAGCTCCTCCACTGGGGGCCCTGTGTTCCATCCCTGTGAGCATCCACTTCTGTTCTCCTAATGAGTTGTTTCTAATCTCCTGATGGAAGGCATTTCTGTGCTCCAGTCAAGATCCACTGTGCTCACTCTCATGGGTGTGGGAACCTCTCTTCCCTCATCCTTCTCTCCCATAACCCCGGGACTTTAGGAAAGTAACCCAGGGGCTCCCAGGTTGAGCTGCCCCTTGGCCACCTCCCGAAAAGTGGGTCAGAGACTTGTATGCCCATCAGGGGCTGAGTGGGAAGAGTCAGGCAGCCTTCCCACACCTGTCTGTCCAGAGCATAGGTGGAACTCTGGCAGAGTGTGGGCCTTCCCCCCTTCCTCCTCTTCCCCAGGGCCCCCTTTTTTAGTTCCCACAATTGGATATTTTCTCCACTTACATTTCAAATGTTATCCCTTTTCCCAGTTTCCCCTTCAGACCCACCCCCATCCCATCCTCCTTCCTCCTATCCCACCTCAGTACCCTGGCATTCAGAGAGGACCCAGGTTCCATTTCCTTTACACAAGTGCGAACAGCATTGCCATTTTGTTCAAGCACTACAGATCTGTTTGTAGGGGGCTATTATTGTCAGCTCAAAAGTCCAACAGGCCCCTTTCCTCCTTCATAGGTCCGATGAGACATATTTTTTTCTACACAGATCAGATTTGAATATATTGAAATCCTGTTGGGGTAAAGGTACCCCTCCTCAAATTCAGCCCTTATGTTCTCTGATAGAGCTATGGTCTCAGACAAATGTGGCTCCTCTGTCAGCTACTCACCACCAGCTCTCTCCATTTCATTGTGTACTTAACCATTAACCCAAAGACAAGCCACTGTTTGCCATGCATTCACTTACCCACCCATCCATCCGCCCACCCATCCATCCACCCACCCATCCATCCACCCAACCATCTATCCACCCACCCATCCATCCACCCACCCATCCATCCACCCACCCATCCAAATAGTGCTTTGTATGTGTCTATGGCTGTACTGACCACTTCGTCTACATCAATCAACAAAATAAAGATCTTGGCTCCACAGAATATGAGTTCCAGCATGGAGGAAAGAACAAACATATTAAATCTGTAAATAATATCCTGTGATATACTATGTATTGTAACTAAGTAATGTATCAAATACTGTTAAAAAGAAAAGCGAGAGTGAAAAGAAAGGGAACACGCATTAACTTGGACTCACATTGGGCTGAAGATGTAGCTGAGTAGTAGAGGCTTATCTGGAATGCATAAAGGGGCTGAGAATGAATGTTGATAACATATGCAAAATACGTCCATCATAGCTCTCCATATGTAGCTCCCCTACAGAGACAGTTCCTACCTAGCTTAGCTAAACCTATCTCCTTGAACCTATAAATCCTGTCTTCTTGTTTGTCTGTATATAATTCTGCCTGCTTGTTCAAATCTATATAATAAACATGTTTTGTTTTGTTTTAAAATAGAACTTATTTTATTAAAGTACTTAATTACAGAAAAGCAACTTGGAAACACAAACCAAAAAACAAACAACCCAGGCTGTTTTAAAGATAAAGGGGGTACTGAATGGAATCAAAGTCCATATAAGTGCTAGATAGTTGGGGTGGGAATAACAGGGGACTTCAAAACTGCTCAGACTACTGGTGAATAGGTAGAAACTCTAGAAACCTCCCAGATAATTGCACAGCCAATAGTGGGTAAGTGCCAATTCCTTTTACGAGACTGTGTGAACCCTCACAGTGATTCATAGCAAGGGCGGAGTATGGGAGTAAGGGGCATCCCCTACACATCCTCCTCTGTAAGAGAGTGAGGTGCATCTTATATTTCTTCCTCTGACTCTCCAGAAGAGAAAGAAACAAGATAATCCAGGTCAGGTATCAAGGCCTGCCAAAGGGTGTTAGGACTATGACCCAAGACAGAGTTTAATGCAGGTGAAGAGCCTCGATCTGTGACTTATTGGGGAAAGAATGGGAACTTGAAATACAGGAGAACTGTGAGGAGGAGGAACTGGCACCTTTATAATACTGCGCAGGGAAGGGATCTAGACTACAAGGAGGGAAAGAGGAAGAGGCTCACATATGAACTGAGCGCCTCAGAGGAGGAGAGACCGTGGTTGCTCAGAAGGCTTTCCTTGGAAATGCAGGCCTATTGCAGGAGGACCGGCTAGCTCGGATCAGGCTGGACCTGATCTGGGAACTGGACCTCATGCTTCGGCCTCGGCTCGGGGTGGCACGGCTGCTGCCTCTCTGGGAACTGGACCTCGTGCTATCGCTGTGAGCAACAGGAACCCGTGCAGTGAGCCGAGGACTGGCGCGCTGTGTTTCGGGGCAAGCTTCGAGACCAACCACCGCTGCTGCACTGCTCAGACGAGGGACGACTCGGGAGCGGAGAACCAGGCCTTTGGTGGTGCCGCTGCCTCTGGGGTCGTTGTGGTCATCGCCATCGCTGTCATCGTCTTCGTCATGCGGCCTGGCCTGTGGACGCTGTTCTCGGCCAGCGGGGGTGGTCGGGTCCCTCTCGGCAGGGCTGGACCCGGGGACACGGCTGCGAGGACCAGCGCCAGTGTGAAGGGCTTGGCAGAAGGCCACAGAGCCCAGCGTGGTTGTGGCGGCGGCGGCGGCGGCGGCGGTGGCGCTCCTGAGGGTGCGCCCCGGGGCTTCTAGGTTCCCCACGGGACGTTCAAAATGGTGGCTGCTGCTCAGCCCAGAGCTCAGAGAGGACGGTGGCTGGGGCTGAGACCTAGCGGGCGCTGCTCGGACTCCTGGAAGCGGGGGCCCGCCTGCACGCTCTGCCCTTAGGTTTCGGCTGGGCTGCTTCCCCTTGCTACTGCTCTGGGTTTGAGGTGGGGGCCCGCTGTGGCCTTTGTCACCTTTGTTGCCTTTCCCGCCTTGGCCGCCTTGGCTCCCTTTCCCGCCTTTCAGGGTCTGGCTGACCCCTCTCTGGTTTCTCATCGTGGGCCTACCAAGTCCAAGTTCTATGTCTGGGCCCCTGCTACCCTCAGGGTCGAAAGGCACGGAAAATGTCCCCAAGTCCTCACCAGCCACAGACGTGACGCCTCCCCTAACCGCGGAGGCCATTTCACCTTCGAGGCTCTGGAGTGACACCAGCCTGCCACTGATGGGCCACTAAGTACTGTGGGGACCAGAAGCAGCAGAAGCGTGACCTCTGAACTCGACACTGTCTCTAGGTGCCTCCAGTTACTTCTCGGGGAACATGTGTCCACTATGGGGACAGGAAGCACCAGGAAATGTGACCTTTGAACTTGTCAGTGTCTCTCTAAGTGCCTCCAGCTACTTGGGGGGGGGGGGGGCGGGCGGGGGCACATGCGGCCACTGTGTACTGTGGGGACCAGAAGCACCAGAAGCGTGACCTTTGAACTCCAGAGTGTCTCTAGCTTTTTCTCGGGGGGGGGGGGGGGGGAATTTGGCCATATAGGCTTCACAGCATCTGATGGATTTGGGAGAAATGGCTTCTCTGCGGCTTCGCATGGGGAAATGGCTTCCGGAGACCATAAAGTGTTGCGCTCCCACGGAACTGTGGTTTCTCAGGTGGAGAGGCAGACTGCTGCATCGCAGCTTTCTGTCACCATTTTTCTTGTCTTCATTTCCTTGCTGCCCTGAGCTGGTCCATCCCTGGAGTCAGCATAGAACATTTGGTTTTGACAATAGTTTTAAGTTCTCAGCTACCAACATTTCCCATAGAGCCCAATGTTCCATATGCAGTCTTCCCCAGTCTCCGAATCTGAGACCAGACACCGACAGACCATTGTCACCCAAAACTTTGAATCAAAAATAGGGGTGCTTCTCATTCTACATTCTATGGCTTTTGATAAAAGCGTTATGAGATGTAACCACCATTATAAATTCATCTAAAGCAATTATACTGTTCTAAAATTCCTCTGAGCTCTACACCTCTCTCTTCCTGAACACTGACAACCATTGATCGTTGATCCATAGTTGTTTTTTGTTTTGGTTTTTTAAAGAGGACATTTTATTTTATTGTGAAACCTATCACCTAAAGGACAAAATGCATTGGAAATCTTAGAAAACTTCAAGATCATCCAGTATGTCAACAACATGGCATCCTGGTTAATATAGGTAAATCAATGTGACAGGTTTCTACCACACCTCTAAGTTTCCCCTTCTCTGCTGTTGTATTTCCTAAAACACTGAGGTCTGAGGTTTTAGGACATGGACAATCTTATCTTACTTTCACTTACAAACCAAGAGATTTCAAAACTGCCCTTACTTTTAGGACTATATGTACAGGAAACATTAAAAATACATGCCTGTCTTTGTACTCAGAAAATTATTCTATAGAGACAGAAGAAAGGCTGAATGTACTGCTTGATGATAGTGTATTAAAGAAGGTGTAAAGGAAGGAGATTCTTTTTTAATTTAACTTTTATTGATTTGTAATGAGAAAAGATACATAATTTCAATTTATCTGAATTTGTTAACATTTAAAAACATATTTTGAGTAAATAGACTTATATCACGTTCTTTTTTCCCTTTTGCACCCTAACTGCTCCCAGGGGCTGCCCATTCAATACCTGCCATACCTTTCATTTTTTTATCATATACTTTAAAATTTATAAAATATTATAACAATAAAAATGAGTATTATAAAATTTACTTGATATAAAACAATCAATTAAACAGTCTTTTGTAGATGCTTGTCTACAGCAATACTGAAAATACATGTATTTTCTCAATATAAATTTTAAATAACATCAAATATATTAACTGTATGATATTTTAAAATAATATATCACAATTTTAATGTACATAAATAGATAAAGTCTGTTTGTTTGTTTGTTTTGTTTTGTTTTTAGTAGAGCTTAAAATCTTGGCTCTTACTTTGGTACAAACCCAAAATAAGAACAATTTTTGGACATTGGTGTTCATTGTAATAAGGCTGTACTTGAATGTCCCTCATATCACCAAAGGATTTTACCTCCATAGTAGCTAAGCTAAGAGCTGACAGTTCTGCTGCTCCAAGGAATGAATTTTAGGCATGGTTTTGAGATAAATTTCCTGCTATGGTCAAGGCTATTTGACTTGAGTGATTTTTGTTATTCTCAGCCCACAGAGAATAGGTTACATTCATTTAAGAAATGGTATGTGTATTAAGATGGTCTCTGCATGACATTATTCATTAACTGTTTCAATGAACAATGTTCTGCTTGGAGGGTGGCACACACGTTAGGTGAGGGTAAGATTCTGCTGGTTCATTAGCTGTGATGATTTTGAAAAGCATTCATCTCAGAATAAGAGTAACTTGTAAAGTCCTCTTCTTCAAAATTGATACAATAATTATAAATATCAAGCAAATCATGTCTCATTCCTTGCTGTTCTCTTACAAGCCACCTCCCAAATTAATTGTCTATGTTTCTTCTGGCTGTGGAAATAATTTTGAAATAAGTAATCTGTTCTGAAAACCATAGTATAGTGGGAAAACCTCAAAGAAACAATGCTACTAATAAAGAGGCTGAGATAGGAGAAGCATGATTTCAAGACCATTATGTAGCACACAGCAAGACACTGTCACTTACAAACAAGTAGAAAGTGTATAAGGATTGTACAGCATTGAACCTATTTCTCCAATTACCAAATTAGAGAAAACACTGGATGATAGACAACTAATTTCTAATTCCTCATATTTTTTAATTTCAATTGATTAGGATATGTTGGTAATATTCATATTAAGAGATATTAAGGAAAAGTGATTGTTACTTCCTGTTATTTTTGTTGTTAGAGGTGGCACTATATCTGTGTGGGTTTGTTGGAAGATTATTTTCTTACTTATTCTAGGGTGTACATTCACTCCTTGTGTTGGTGTTTTCCATCTATATTATCCTTTGTAGGGCTGGAATTGTGGAAAGATATTGTGTAAATTTGGTTTTCTCATGGAATATCTTGTTTTCTCCTTTTATGATATTTAAGAGTTTTGCTGCATATAGTAGTCTGGGCTGTCATTTGTGTTCTCTTAGGGTCTATATGACATCTGCCCAGGATCTTCTGGCTTTCATAGTCTCTGGTGAGAAGTCTGGTGTAATTCTGATAGGTTTGCCTTTATGTTACTTGACCTTTTTCCCTTACTGCTTTTAAAATTCTTTCGTTGTTTAGTGCATTTGGTGTTTTTATTATTATGTAACGGCAGTAATTTCTTTTCTGGTCCAGTCTATTTGGAATTCTGTAGATTCTTGTATGTACATGGGCATCTCTTTCTTTAGGTTAGGGAAGTTTTCTTCTATAGTTTTGTGGAAGATATTTACACGCCCTTTAAGTTGGGAATCTTTGCTCTCTTCTATACCTATTATACTTAGCTTTGGTCTTCTCATTGTATCCTGGATTTCCTAGATGTTTTGGGTTAGGAGCTTTTTGCTTTTTGCGTTTCCTTTGACTGTTGTGTCAATGATTTCTATGGTATCTTCTGCACCTGAGATTCTTTCTTCTATCTTTTGTATTCTGTTGATGATGCTTGTATCTATGACTCCTGATCTCTTTCCTGGGTTTTCTAACTCCAAGATTGCCTCGTTTGTGATTTCTTTATTGTTTCTTGTTCCGTTTTTAGATCCTGGATGGTTTTGGTCATTTCCTTTACCTGTTTGATTGTGTTTTCCTGTAATTCTTTAACTGATTTTTGTGTTTCCTCTTTAAGGGATTCTAGTTGTTTACCTGTATTCTCCTGTATTTCTTTAAGGGTGTTATTTATGTCTTTCTTAAAGTCCTCTATCATCATCAAGAGAAGTGATTTTAGATCTGAATCTTGCTTTTCCGGTGTATTGGGGTATCCAGGATTTGCTATGGTAGGAGAATTGGGTTCTGATTATGGCAAGTAATCTTGGTTTCTGTTGCTTATGGTTTTACTATTGCCTCCCACCATCTGGTTATCTCTAGTGCTACCTGCCCTGGCTATGTCTGACTCGAGCCTTTCCTTCCTATGATCCTGGTTGTGTAAGAACTCCTCAGAGTCAAGCTGTTTCTGGTATCCTGTAATCCTGAGATCCTGGGTGTGTCTAAGTTCCTGAGACTCAAGCTGCCTATGGGACCCTAAATCCTGGTGGTGACCAAGGTCCTGGGATCCTGGGATCCTGGGATCCTTTGATCCTGGGTATGTTAGAGTGCCTTCAAGTGGAGCTGCCTCTGGGTGTTGGGCTGGCTTTAGAGTTTGCACCCAAGGTCTGCTTAGGGCACCAGCCCAGACAGACCATAAGGAACCCTTGCTGCTGGTCTGGTGGAGTTCCTGCATTCCTGGGTCCCATTGGTCCCAGTTATTCCCAGTGTTGGGGCTGATGTTGTGTTCTCCTCAGTTCTGATCCTATATTGATCCACAGTTTTATCTTTTCCAGTACACTCCATGACTGAAATCATGTTATGTAGCTTTCTCAGATCAGCTTTTGAAATTTGTCATAAGCATGTGATGCCCACTTACATTTTCTTCTTGTCTTCTGGTGATGGGGGCTTTTGTTGGTTTTGCTGTTATTCAGTTGTTTTGCTTTGTTTTTTGTGGTATGGAAGATTAAACCAAGGACATGAAACATGCTAAGCAAATATTCTACCACTAAATGACAACCAGCCCATTAATTTTTCAATTCTATTAGAACTATGACAAATACTGCATTGTCTCTATATGCTGCTTTTTCATGCCTTGTATTGTTTTTCTTGGAGGCACACATCATTTCCTGGATAAAATATTGTGTCTATATACTGCTTTTCTGTGCCTTGTAATTTTTTTCTTGGAGATGAACATCACTTATTGGATTAAAAGCAATACAAAAACAAACAACAGCAACAAAACAAAAACAAACAAACAAAAAAAAAACCTTCTGAGACAAAACCTTTTCTGAAGCAGTGGCAAGATGCTCGAGAAAGGAATGCTCCTTTTGAGGCTTTAGCTCTAGCTGTGCTTCCTAACTCACCTCAACCTCTAGAAGTGGGTGCTGAGGATGGCTACAGGGACATGGCGTTGTATATGTCCCTTGCCTCAGGTCAACCAGGCTCTGATAAAGCTCCAGAAGATTGCACTGTTTGTGGAGTTAAATGACCAGTCATGCTGTTTCTTTTGTTCTTCCTCCCTCAGGATTTCAAGGGAACTTCCTCCCACCCCCACCCCACCCTCAACCCCACAGTCACTACCAGAAACCGATGAAGCTCCTATAGACAAAATTCATAGAACTGTGCCCTCCCCAAAGCTAGGTCCCCACCAAGAGAATTTGTTTTGAGGCAATGAGGTTCTGCTTTGTTCCTTAGCCAGATATCCAATTCCTGGGCTCAAGAGTTCCACCTACTGAGGCCTCCCCAAGTTCTAGGATGCCCAGCTTGGGACAATGCCCAATTCATCTGAGAGTGTTCAACTCTCAGAGTCTGACATCCTGATCCTTCCCTCAGTACCCGACACCCTGATGCCTCCCTCAGTACATCAATGAGAGTGGACAGGTTCTTCTTCTTTTTTTTTTTCTTTCCATTTTTTATTAGGTATTTAGCTCATTGACATTTCCAATGCTATACCAAAAGTCCCCCATACCCACCCACCCCCAATCCCCTAACCGCCCACTCCCCCTTTTTTGCCCTGACATTCCCCTGTTCTGGGGCATATAAAGTTTGTGTGTCCAATGGGTGTGGGGAGCGGGTGTGGCGGCAGTCCCAAAGGCGCCAGGGACTGCAGCTAAGTCGTATGACTTGCACCTGACTTTCTCATATAAACCACAAACATCTTAAGAGCTGCGCAGGTGTACCAGGATACTGGTGAATCCAATTTGATGGAGATATGCCCCTGCTGCCCTGATTAGCTGAAGCTGCGTGCCTGGTGAGGTGGCGTGGCCTGCTGTGCGTGGATGGGAACTGAGAGTATAAAAGAGTGAGAGGCCCAGGGTTCGGGGGAGATATAAAAACAAGGGAGATATAAAAACAAGGGAAGATATAAAAACAAGGGAGATATAAAAACAAGGGAGATATAAAAACAAGGGAGATATAAACAAGGGAGAGATATAAACAAGGGAGATATAAACAAGGGAAATATAGAGAAAGAAGAAACAGGACTGAATAAACGTGTGCAGAAGGATCCTGTAGCAGCGTCGTTCTTCCTGGCCAGTTGGGCTTGCGCAAGAAGTGGTGCCGAAACCCGGGAAAAGAAACATCTTCAGGCATGAGCGAAGACCCCCTGCTACAGGGAGGATTCAGAACTGCATCACTGGGAAGGAGCGGTTAATAAAGTGTTCCCGTAAAACAGACTGTTGAGAAGGATCCGGCGTGGATTCAGAACTCTTCAGCTGGGGAACGGTACTGATGAAGAGAAAGAAGAAAGATGAGGACTGAATAAACTGCTGTTAGAAGGACTGGTGGTCGCATCGTTCTTGCTGGTCGAGAGCAGGCGCGACAATTGGTGGCCCGTACGGGGAACCGACTCCCCCACCGAGTTCAGAACTTTCAGCAGTCAGTGTTTGCTGGCAGGGTAAGTTCATGGTGAGTGAAACTTGCGACCCCAGGAGTTTGGGAAGGACCTCGGATAAAATAGAGGTGAGCATAAAGTTGCCAGGAAGTAGGCACAAAGTAACACAGGAGTTTGGGAAGGACCTCGGATAAAATAGAGGCAAGCATAAAGTTGCCAGGAAGTAGGCACAAGGTAACGAAAGGTTCCCGGCTTTGGGACAAGTTAAGGTTCCCGGTTTGGGGACAAGTTAAGGAACTATGATAACCTCGGTGTAGTGATCAATAGATCCTCGCTGTGTAGTTATGCTTTTTTCTCCCATTGACCCTTTGTGGGTAGGTCTGATAGTTTTGGTCTTGTTTGTTCTGATATATGGACTCTGTTACTGTTTGAAATTGTGTGTAAAGGTAGTCAAGACAGGTCAGAAAATCCTTATAGAGCAACAAGAAAGTATGTTGGAAAAGAAGGGCTTAAAAAGAAAAAGGAAAAAGAAAGGAGACACAGTGTTATCAGGTGGTCAGGAAGGACGAAACAAAAGAGCCGAGGTGGAGGAGGAAGGCGAATTAGCTTCTGTGCCTCCTCCCTATGCCTCCTCAGCAGCCACCTATAGGTGGACCTTCTGTCCAGAGATTTGGCGTATTGACTCCCCAGATGGACACACAGGTGATTGAGGTTATGGTCTCATCACCACGAGGTATTGTGTCCATCCCCCTGGGGATCGACAGGATCAGGTGTTGACGTGGGCGAGAGGGTCTGTTTGTGTGTTTCCACAGGACCAGACGGAACCTCTTTGGGTGCCAGAGAGATTGGTGAGACGCTACAAGAATGAGGCTCCTGATCCAGTTGCCCCTGTGGATGTGGTGGATGATCCCACAAGCACAAAGGATGGAGCCGAGATGAGAGATCCTTTCGGTATTCCAGAAGCGCCAATACCAGCTCGACATGACGTTCAAATTTTTCCACGCTTTTTGATCCCTGAATTCCCCTTAAAGAGATAGCCTCTCTGGCCATCTATCCCTTGCTTCAGGGAAGATGAGCAGGGATGAGAGCCCTGGGATGTATGCTTGTTATAGTGTGTGTGTTGTGTGTTTGGCACATGTGTTAGGTGCAGAGTGTGCGGGCCCGCACTTTCGCCATGGTAGCGTAGGCTTTTGCTGCAGTGGAGGCGGGGCAATCTCCTCAGATTCGGTTTGCCGCTCTAAAAGAAATTATGCTGCGTTATGCCGTGGGGTGCGAGGCTAAGCACTGCACAGAGGATAGCTTGCTGTTGGCATCCTGTGGAAGGCACGTCTGATTGCATGAAGGTTCAGTGTCCTAGTTCCCTTCCCCCAGGAAAAATGACACGGGAGCTGGCCAAGACCTCTCTGGGTGATGAGCCTAAGGGATGGTTTTGTGTAGGGCCCCTATGCTTGCACACTGGGGATGAGACCTCTACCTTCACCCATGAGGCTTGCTTGCAGCAATTAAGGTCTGGCCATAGGTTAAATAACATCCTGGCCCTTTGATGCACCTGCCGCAAGCAAAACACAATCTCCCCAGGTGTGGCTTGGCATGATAGAGAGATAGTCAGTGATAAGACTCCCTGGGCATGTCACCAACCTAAGACAGGGATCAAACCAATGCTGTTTGTCACCCAAGGACGGGTAAGGGGCATGGCTGCGGGGGGCTATCTACAGACATTCTCTCTGCCAAAAAAGAAAAAAGGGGGAATTGTGGGGAGCGGGTGTGGCGGCAGTCCCAAAGGCGCCAGGGACTGCAGCTAAGTCGTATGACTTGCACCTGACTTCCTCATATAAACCACAAACATCTTGAGAGCTGCGCAGGTGTACCAGGATACTGGTGAATCCAATTTGATGGAGATATGCCCCTGCTGCCCTGATTAGCTGAAGCTGCGTGCCTGGTGAGGTGGCGTGGCCTGCTGTGCGTGGATGGGAACTGAGAGTATAAAAGAGTGAGAGGCCCAGGGTTCGGGGGAGATATAAAAACAAGGGAGATATAAAAACAAGGGAAGATATAAAAACAAGGGAGATATAAAAACAAGGGAGATATAAAAACAAGGGAGATATAAACAAGGGAGAGATATAAACAAGGGAGATATAAACAAGGGAAATATAGAGAAAGAAGAAACAGGACTGAATAAACGTGTGCAGAAGGATCCTGTAGCAGCGTCGTTCTTCCTGGTCAGTTGAGCGCGCAACAAATGGGCCTCTCTTTCCAGTGATGGCCGACTAGGCCATGTTTTGATACATATGCAGCTAGAGTCAAGAGCTCCGGGGTACTGGTTAGTTCGTAATGTTGATCCACCTATAGGGTTGCAGATCCCTTTAGCTCCTTGGGTACTTTCTCTAGCTCCTCCATTGGGAGCCCTGTGATCCATCCATTAGCTGACTGTGGGCATCCACTTCTGTGTTTGCTAGGCCCCAGCATAGTCTCACAAGAGACAGCTACATCTGGGTCCTTTCGATAAAATCTTCCTAGTGTATGCAATGGTGTCAGCGTTTGGATGCTGATTATGGGGTGGATCCCTGGATAAGGCAGTCTCTACATGGTCCATCCTTTCATCTCAGCTCCAAACTTTGTCTCTGTAACTCCTTCCATGGGTGTTTTGTTCCCACTTCTAAGGAGGGGCATAGTGTCCACACTTCAGTCTTCATTTTTCTTGAGTTTCATGTGTTTAGGAAATTGTATCTTATATCTTGGGTATCCTAGGTTTTGGGCTAATATCCACTTATCAGTGAGTACATATTGTATGAGTTCCTTTGTGAATGTGTTACCTCACTCAGGATGATGCCCTCCAGGTCCATCCATTTGGCTAGGAATTTCATAAATTCATTCTTTTTAATAGCTGAGTAGTACTCCATTGTGTAAATGTACCACATTTTCTGTATCCATTCCTCTGTTGAGGGGCATCTGGGTTCTTTCCAGCTTCTGGCTATTATAAATAAGGCTGCTATGAACATAGTGGAGCATGTGTCCTTCTTACCAGTTGGGGCATCTTCTGGATATATGCCCAGGAGAGGTATTGCTGGATCCTCCGGTAGTACTATGTCCAATTTTCTGAGGAACCACCAGACGGATTTCCAGAGTGGTTGTACAAGCCTGCAATCCCACCAACAATGGAGGAGTGTTCCTCTTTCTCCACATCCTCGCCAGCATCTGCTGTCACCTGAATTTTTGATCTTAGACATTCTGACTGGTGTGAGGTGGAATCTCAGGGTTGTTTTGATTTGCATTTCCCTGATGATTAAGGATGTTGAACATTTTTTCAGGTGCTTCTCTGCCATTCGGTATTCCTCAGGTGAGAATTCTTTGTTCAGTTCTGAGCCCCATTTTTTAATGGGGTTATTTGATTTTCTGAAGTCCACCTTCTTGAGTTCTTTATATATGTTGGATATTGGTCCCCTATCTGATTTAGGATAGGTAAAGATCCTTTCCCAATCTGTTGGTGGTCTCTTTGTCTTATTGACGGTGTCTTTTGCCTTGCAGAAACTTTGGAGTTTCATTAGGTCCCATTTGTCAATTCTCCATCTTACAGCACAAGCCATTGATGTTCTGTTCAGGAATTTTTCCCCTGTGCCCATATCTTCAAGACTTTTCCCCACTTTCTCCTCTATAAGTTTCACTGTCTCTGGTTTTATGTGAAGTTCTTTGATCCATTTAGATTTGACCTTAGTACAAGGAGATAAGTATGGATCGATTCTCATTCTTCTACACGATAACAACCAGTTGTGCCAGCACCAATTGTTGAAAATGCTGTCTTTCTTCCACTGGATGGTTTTAGCTCCCTTGTTGAAGATCAAGTGACCATAGGTGTGTGGGTTCATTTCTGGGTCTTCAATTCTATTCCATTGGTCTACTTGTCTGTCTCTATACCAGTACCATGCAGTTTTTATCACAATTGCTCTGTAGGAAAGCTTTAGGTCAGGCATGGTGATTCCACCAGAGGTTCTTTTATCCTTGAGAAGAGTTTTTGCTATCCTAGGTTTTTTGTTATTCCAGACAAATTTGCAAATTGCTCCTTCTAATTCGTTGAAGAATTGGGTTGGAATTTTGATGGGGATTGCATTGAATCTGTAGATTGCTTTTGGCAAGATAGCCATTTTTACAATGTTGATCCTGCCAATCCATGACCATGGGAGATCTTTCCATCTTCTGAGATTTTCTTTAATTTCTTTCTTCAGAGACTTGAAGTTTTTATCATACATATCTTTCACTTCCTTAGTTAGAGACACTCCGAGATATTTTATATTATTTGTGACTATTGAGAAGGGTGTTGTTTCCCTAATTTCTTTCTCAGCCTGTTTATTCTTTGTGTAGAGAAAGGCCATTGACTTGTTTGAGTTAATTTTATATCCAGCTACTTCACCGAAGCTGTTTATCAGGTTTAGGAGTTCTCTGGTGGAATTTTTAGGGTCACTTATATATACTATCATATCATCTGCAAAAAGTGATATTTTGACTTCCTCCTTTCCAATTTGTATCCCCTTGATCTCCTTTTGTTGTCGAATTGCTCTGGCTAATACTTCAAGTACTATGTTGAAAAGGTAGGGAGAAAGTGGGCAGCCTTGTCTAGTCCCTGATTTTAGTGGGATTGCTTCCAGCTTCTCTCCATTTACTTTGATGTTGGCTACTGGTTTGCTGTAGATTGCTTTTATCATGTTTAGGTATGGGCCTTGAATTCCTGATCTTTCCAGATCTTTTATCATGAATGGGTGTTGGATCTTGTCAAATGCTTTTTCTGCATCTAACGAGATGATCATGTGGTTTTTGTCTTTGAGTTTGTTTATATAGTGGATTACATTGATGGATTTTCGTATATTAAACCATCCCTGCATTCCTGGAATAAAACCTACTTGGTCAGGATGGATGATTGCTTTAATGTGTTCTTGGATTCGGTTAGCGAGAATTTTATTGAGGATTTTTGCATCGATATTCATAAGAGAAATTGGTCTGAAGTTCTCTATCTTTGTTGGATCTTTCTGTGGTTTAGGTATCAGAGTAATAGTGGCTTCATAAAATGAGTTGGGTAGAGTACTTTCTACTTCTATCTTGTGAAAATGTTTGTGCAGAACTGGAATTAGATCTTCTTTGAAGGTCTGATAGAACTCTGCACTAAACCCGTCTGGTCCTAGGCTTTTTTTGGCTGGGAGACTATTTATAACTGCTTCTATTTCTTTAGGGGATATGGGACTGTTTAGAAGGTCAACTTGATCCTGATTCAACTTTGGTACCTGGTATCTATCCAGAAATTTGTCCATTTCGTCCAGGTTTTCCAGTTTTGTTGAGTATAGCCTTTTGTAGAAGGATCTGATGGTGTTTTGGATTTCTTCAGGATCTGTTGTTATGTCTCCCTTTTCAGTTCTGATTTTGTTAATTAGGATTTTGTCTCTGTGCCCTCTAGTGAGTCTAGCTAATGGTTTATCTATCTTGTTGATTTTCTCAAAGAACCAACTCCTCGTTTGGTTAATTCTTTGAATAGTTCTTCTTGTTTCCACTTGTTTGATTTCACCCCTGAGTTTGATTATTTCCTGCCGTCTACTCCTCTTGGGTGAATTTGCTTCCTTTTTTTCTAGAGCTTTTAGATGTGTTGTAAAGCTGCTAGTATGTGCTCTCTCCCGTTTCTTCATGGAGGCACTCAGAGCTATGAGTTTCCCTCTTAGAAATGCTTTCATTGTGTCCCAAAGGTTTGGGTACGTTGTGGCTTCATTTTCATTAAACTCTAAAAAGTCTTTAATTTCTTTCTTTATTCCTTCCTTGACCAAGGTATCATTGAGAAGAGTGTTGTTCAGTTTCCACGTGAGTGTTGGCTTTCTGTTATTTTTTTTGTTATTGAAGATCAGCCTTAGTGCATGGTGATCTGATAGGATACATGGGACAATTTCAATATTTTTGAATCTGTTGAGGCCTGTTTTGTGACCTATTATGTGGTCAATTTTGGAGAAGGTACCATGAGGTGCTGAGAAGAAGGTATATCCTTTTGTTTTAGGATAAAATGTCCTGTAGATATCTGTCAGATCCATTTGTTTCATCACTTCTGTTAGTTTCAGTGTGTCCCTGTTTAGTTTCTGTTTCCATGATCTGTCCATTGGTGAAAGTGGTGTGTTGAAGTCTCCCACTATTATTGTGTGAGGTGCAATGTGTGCTTTGAGCTTTACTAAAGTTTCTTTAATGAATGTGGCTGCCCTTGTATTTGGAGCATAGATATTCAGAATTGAGAGTTCCTCTTGGAGGATTTTACCTTTGATGAGAACGAAGTGCCCCTCCTTGTCTTTTTTGATGACTTTGGGTTCGAAGTCAATCTTATCAGATATTAGGATGGCTACTCCAGCTTGTTTCTTCATACCATTTGCTTGGAAAATTGTTTTCCAGCCTTTCATTCTGAGGTAGTGTCTATCTTTTTCTCTGAGATGTGTTTCCTGTAAGCAGCAAAATGTTGGGTCTTGTTTGTGTAGCCAGTTTGTTAGTCTATGTCTTTTTATTGGGGAGTTGAGACCATTGATGTTAAGAGATATTAAGGAAAAGTAATTGTTGCTTCCTGTTATTTTTGTTGTTAAAGTTGGCATTCTGTTCTTGTGGCTGTCTTCTTTTAGGTTTGTTGAAAGATTACCTTCTTGTTTTTTCTAGGGCATTGTTCCCGTTCTTGTATTGGTTTTTTTCTGTTATTAACCTTTGAAGGGCTGGATTCGTGGAGAGATAATGTGTGAATTTGGTTTTGTCGTGGAATACTTTGGTTTCTCCATCTATGGTAATTGAGAGTTTAGCTGGGTATAGTAGCCTGGGCTGGAATTTGTGTTCTCTTAGTGTCTCTATAACATTTGTCCAGGCTCTTCTGGCTTTCATAGTCTCTGGTGAAAAATCTGGTGTAATTCTGATAGGCTTGCCTTTGTATGTTACTTGACCTTTTTCCCTTACTGCTTTTAGTATTCTATCTT
This sequence comes from Mus musculus, assembly GCF_000001635.26. Classification (NCBI taxonomy): domain Eukaryota; kingdom Metazoa; phylum Chordata; class Mammalia; order Rodentia; family Muridae; genus Mus; species Mus musculus. The sequence goes on along the minus strand of NC_000086.7, from coordinate 75,952,674 downwards.
TATTTAGTGCATTTGTTGTTTTGATTATTATGTGTCGGGAGGAATTTCTTTTCTGGTCCAGTCTATTTGGAGTTCTGTAGGCTTCTTGTATGTTCATATTTCTTTATATTTGGGAAGTTTTCTTCAATAATTTTGTGGAAGATGTTTGCTGGTCCTTTGAGTTGAAAATCTTCATTCTCATCCACTCCTATTATCCGTAGGTTTGATCTTCTCATTGTGTCCTGGATTTCCTGGATATTTTGAGTTAGGATCTTTTTGCATTTTCCATTTTCTTTGATTGTTGTGCCGATGTTCTCTATGGAATCTTCTGCACCTGAGATTCTCTCTTCCATCTCTTGTATTCTGTTGCTGATGCTCAAATCTATGGTTCCAGATTTCTTTCCTAGGGTTTCTATCTCCAGTGTTGCCTCACTTTGAGTTTTCTTTATTGTGTCTACTTCCCTTTTTAGGTCTAGTATGGTTTTGTTCATTTCCATCACCTGTTTGGATGTGTTTTCCTCTTTTTCTGTAAGGACTTCTACCTGTTTGATTGTGTTTTCCTGTTTTTCTCTAAGGACTTGTAACTCTTTAGCAGTGTTCTCCTGTATTTCTTTAAGTGATTTATTAAAGTCCTTCTTGATGTCCTCTACCATCATCATGAGATATGCTTTTAAATCTAGGTCTAGGTTTTCAGGTGTGTTGGGGTGTCCTGGACTGGACGAAGTGGGAGTGCTGGGTTCTGATGATGGTGAGTGGTCTTGGTTCCTGTTAGTAGGATTCCTACGTTTACCTTTCGCCATCTGGTAATCTCTGGAGTTAGTAGTTATAGTTGACTCTGTTTAGAGATTGTTCTTCTGGTGATTCTGTTACCGTCTCTCAGCAGAACTGGGAGACAGTTTCTCTCCTCTGAGTTTCAGTGCTCAGAGCACTCCCTGCAGGCAAGCTCTCTTACAGGGAAGGTGCGCAGATATCTTGTTTTTGGACCTCCTCCTGGTCGAAGAAGAAGGCCCAAAACAGGGCCTCTCTCAGAAGCTGTGTTGCTTTGGCAGTTCCCAGAAGCTGTCAGCTTCTGTGGTGCAGACTCTCACCTGTGCAGACTAAAATCCTAAGTTCCAGGGAGTCCTGGAACCAAGATGGCGACCGCTGCTCCTGAGGCTGAGGCCGCCTCCCGAGCCAGGCGGACATCTGTCCTATGGTCCGGACGGTGGCCGGCTGTCTGCAGCCTGCAAAGGGTACTGCCTCAGCGGCTCTGTGCTTCCGCCCGTCCCAGAAGCTGTCCGGTTCTCTGGCGCACCCTCTAACCTGTTCAGACTAATTTCCTAGGTCCCGCGGAGTCCCGGAACCCAGGTGGGGACCGCTGCTGCTGAGGCTGAGGCCGCCTCCCAAGCCAGGCGGACACCTGTCCTCTGGTCCGGACGGTGGCCGGCTGTCTGCGGCCCGCCAAGGGTGCTGCCTCAGCGGCTCTATGCTTCTGCCCGTCCCAGAAGCTGTCCGGTTCTCTGGCGCACCCTCTAACCTGTTCGGACTAATTTCCTAAGTTCTGCTGAGTCCCGGAACCCGGACAGGTTCTTCTAAACCCATATATTTTTCCCACAGAGGTTCCTAGTTATTGGTTTCTGCTGTGGCAAGTGGAGATTCTCTATACAGTCTGTACCTTTGGGAAGTAGCCATTTGCCTGGAGCTTTCTTCTGTTTGGGATCTAAAGATAATAGCAGGCATTTCATTTTAATCAGCTTTGCTGATTAAAGATAAAATGGCAACTTCCAAGTCACTTACTTTCTGGAAACCAGAGTCTCATTCAGAGCATTTATCCCAGGATTGGGTTCTGGATTGGTAAGCAAGCACGCACCACCCGAAGTTAGTTTTGTACTAACAGGCCCATAACACTGAAGCAGGACTCCCAGTCTCACGTTCAAAAGGGATCCATTTCCTCAAGTAAATTCCATCTCCTCTCCCTGATCATTTCTCACCACTTTCAGTTTTTTCAATTTTTCTACTTTATTTTTAGTTGTTTTTTTTGGGGGGGTGGTTGTTTTGTTTTGTTTTGTTTTTTGTTGTTGTTGTTGTTTTTTTTGTTTTGTTTTGTTTTGTTTTGTTTTGTTTTGTTTTTGGACAGGGTCATACTATATATCTGCAACTGACCCGGAATTTCTATGTGACCTTTCTGCCACCTGAGTGCTGCTGGCATTAAAGACAAATGTTCTCATGCCTTTTTTTCTCACTGTTATTTTCATATTGTGACACTGGCAATATTTTCATTACATTCATACAGATGCAGGAAGGCGAATCAGAGCCATCTGATATAGCAGATATATTTAGATTTAAACATAGATTTCACGTCAACAAATTTTTGTCTCAGACAATATATAGGATATATTTGTACTAGAATTATTCACTATTTACATGTACTTCAAATTTAACGAGCACTTATGTTTTACGCAATCCTATGTGGTATCCAATTCAGTTCGAGGGGATTGGATGGATACCCACTGTGAGTAGGCAGCCTGTGCAAAGCAGTGCTCCTTAAATGGGAATACTAGGGTTAGCAGCAGCAGCAGAACCTGAAACTTGGGGGCAATATAGATTCTCATACTTCACAGGAAAAGAGCCAAAGGAATTCTAAACTAACATTCTCCCTCTCTCCCTCCCTCCCTCCTTCTCTAGACTCTGAGAGCCAAAGGAATCCTAAACTAACATTCCCCCTCTCTCCCTCCTTCCCTCCCCACTCTCCTTCCATCCCTCCCTCCTTCTCTAGACTCTAAAATCTGTGTAGCAGACTTTCTGGGTGGCACTGAAAAGGCCTGACAAAGACAGCTCCATTAGTATTCCATCCACATCTCAGCAGTGTGTCCATCTTACAGCTGCTAGGCAGTTGACTCCTAAAGCATTCCAGCTGTCCCCTTTTTGGCTGAAGAACTGTCCTCAGCTGTCAGAACCACATCTCCCAGGAAGTTCACTTCCAATGTGGAGTGGCCCATAACAAGGACTCAAATCTCCCCTTTCCTCCCTTTCTTTCTCCCTCTCCATCTCCCCCTCCCCTCCCCCTCTCCATCAGGTTTTGGTTTGTTTGTTGTTGTTGTTATTGTTGTTCATTGAAATCGTGTCCCATATACTATAGACTGACTACATAGATGAAAATAACCTTGAACTCCTGACACACCAGCCTCCCAATTGCCTAGATAATAACAATGTAACGAGTTCTAGGCTAGTCAATGCTACAAAGTAAGATCCTGCTCCACCTTTAGGAGGAGAATGTGATGGTTTGAATGAAAATGGCCCCCATAGGAGTATATACTTGAGCCGGGCATTGGTGGCACATGCCTTTAATCCCAGCACTCGGGAGGCAGAGGCAGGAGGATTTCTGAGTTTGGGGCCAGCTTGGTCTACAGAGTGAGATGCAGGACAGCCAGGGTTACACAGAGAAACCCTGTCTCAAAAAACAAAAACAAAAAATAAAAGCAAAAAGAAGTATATACTTGAATGTTTCCTCCCCATTTGGTGGTCTGTTTAAAAAGAAGTAGAAGCATGGCCTTGGAGGGGGTGTGCTGGCGGTGGGCTTTGAGATTTCAGAACCTACAGTGGAATGGCCTTGGACTAACCCTCTTAACCTGTAAGCTAGCCCCAATTGAATGCTTTCTAAGTTTCACTGGTTATATTGTCTTTTCACAGCAATACAACAGTAACTAAGAGAGGAAGGGGGAACAGGAAGAATATTGGCAGAACTGATTTCTTTCCCCAGTGGGGAGAATTCTACCTTGTGCTTTATTCTCTACAACTGTCCCTCCATGAATCAAAGAAGCCTAGATGTTCCTAAATGGCACATTTTCCTGATTCTTTTGATTTCCATTTCTCTCACCTCCACAGACAACCAAATACCTGTCTCTGACTCTACTTCTATAGAATGTGATAGAAGATAACAAATATGCTTCTCAGTATCAACTAACCTGGAACCCCAGCATCTCTCAGACATTGAGCCACCAACCAGGGAGCATACACAGGCTGGTCCAAGGCCCCTGACACACATACAGCAGAGGACGGCCCCATCTGGACTCAGCGAGAGAAGATGCATATGACCCTCAAGAGACTGGAGGCCCCAGGGAGTGGGGAGGTCTGGTGGAATAGTGGTGGGGGAGTGAGGGCCATCCTCTTGGAGACAGGGAGAGGTGGGGAGGCGGGAGGAGGAATGGGAGAAAGAATAGTCAGAGGGTGGACCAGAAGGGGGATAATGACTGAACTGTAAAAAAATAAAAAGAATAATAATTTAAAAAAAAAAAACAAAGATGCTTCAGTGTAGCAAGCAATTGTGACAGAATGTTATTCTTATCAGGCAGTACCTTAGAGAATATTGAAAGTGTCAAGATAAAATTGACGTTTGTATTTACCTCATAACTTGGGAGACTTTGTGTTTCCATTACTCTGTGGTTTATTCATATTTTTGGCTACTTAAATTCTCCAAAAGACATTAAAACTGATAATTTATCAATAAACTGTGTCTAAATATTTCACTTAGGAATAAAATTTTCACAGACTATGGGAGCTTTTGATTCCAACACTCTAAAGGCTGAGGCAGCAAAATTGTCATAATTTCAAATCCATCCAGGGCTACAAAAGTAAAGCAGATATATCTTTAAAAACTGTCAAACAAGATAAAATAAAAATCTTGGTTCATCGCTTGACAGTTTATTTTAATATTCTTTTAAACACTACATCAAGAAACAAGCATTTGAGTGGAGCATGTTGGTCCATGTCTTTGGTCCCAGGCTGAGGCAGAGGCAAGTGAATTTCAGTGAGTTCAGTGCCAATCTGGTCTACAAAGGGAGTTCCATGACAATGAGGTACATACACTGACACCATGTCTCAAAAAACAAGGAACAAACAAACAAACAACAACTAAAAGAAAAGGAATTTCAGCCAATGAAACAGCACAGGAGATAAAGATGCTTGCCAATACCAAGCCTGACTTACTGATTTTAATCCACTGGACCAACATATTGAAAGGAGATACTGATGATTGCAAGTTGTCCTCTGACCTCTCAAAGCATACCACTCACCATGGAATGCACATGCCTTCCCCATAAATAAATAAATAAATAAATAAATAAATAAATAAATAAATATTTTAAAATTCAGCATTTTAAGTTCATTTTTAACAAAATAAAATGTTCTAGAAACAAAAATGATCATATTGAATTTAGACATGGCAACCCAACAGGAGGAAATGAGTCCTAAGAGAAGACACTTTTTCTCACACTCAGAAGTCTCATAAACTACTAAAGCTAAAAGCTATAACATATACGCCGAGGACCTGGTGCAGAGCCGTGCAAGCACTTTGCTTACTGCTTCCATCACTGTGAGTGCATAAGAGCTTAGACCCATTATTTTACACGGCCTTGTTCTCATGTCCTTCAGTACTCTGGCTCACCCACATCGTCTGCCTCCTCTTCTAAGGGGTTTCCTGAGAGAAGAAGGGAGGGATTTGATAGAGACCTTTCATTTAAGGTTGAGAATTCCAGTGTCGATCTCTGTATAACGTCTGGCTATAGGTCTTTTCATTTATTCCCATCTGCTGTAGGAGGGCATGGTTGAAGGACTCCTGTAAGTTATCCTCTGACCTCTCTCAGCACACCACAGAAGATAAGGGCCCTCGAAATAAATAAACAAATATGTAAATAAGTATACTTAAACTTTTTAAGGATGATAGTCACTCTAATAGCACCTTTTCTCTTTTTAGGGTTTTAAAGCAGGCATAACGGTCTCAGATACTTGAAGTTTATTTCTTTTATGCCCCAGTTACAATATACAGTACAATGCAATGACTCCTGCCTCTCCAAAACAGACTTCAATGTCTGTATAGCTTCATTATATTATACGAAATGTCTTATGTTACACATGTAGAGAAAAAGTGTCTTGTAACTGAAGCTGTGCTCTAATTCCATATCAGAGGATGCCTTGAACTTCTGGTCTTCCCAATTCTACCCAAGTGCTAGGATTACAGGCATGCACTACTACATCCAGTTTTATGCAGTTCTAGAATTCAAACCCAGGACTTTGTGGATGCTAGTGAGGCACCTACCAAATGAACAATGACCCAAAACCACTGTTCTATGAAATGCAATTTTGTGTTATGTTGAAAATGCAAGAAATAGAACTCAGGGAACCTGGTGGGGGAGCTGGCAGAAGGACTGGAGAAGCAGAGGATGATTGCAACCCCATTAGAAGAACAACAGAGGCTGGCCTGACTACCCAGTTCTCCCAGAGTCTAGACCACCAACCAAGAAGGGTACCAGGAAGAATCCATGGGTCCAGATACATATGTAGCAGATAATGGCCTTGCCTGCAAGAAATGGGAGGGGAAGCCCTTGGTCCCAGGGAGGCTGGATGCCCCAGAATAGGGGGATGCTGGAGCTGAGGAGTGGGAAAGTGTGGGTAGATGAGGGGAGAACTCTTGTCCTTGTTATGTTTCACCAGCAAAACATACTCGGACAACCAGATCCTTCTACAGCAAAGCTTTATTGCTTACATCTCAGGAAGACCTCGAATACAGGAAACTCAGTCCTTTAATAACCCACAAAGAGCGGTTGGAGACGTGACTCACCCTGACTGGCTGCTCACTATCAGCCCAGATGACGCACCACGGGACAGGCAGGACACAAGGAATGGAGAAATACCCCAGCACATACGCAGACTAATTGTTTATCAGTCAGAACACCGGATATGATTGCAAGGGCGGCTCCTTACAGAGAACTCTAATACAGACAAAAGGGAAGGGGAGGGCAGATGTAGAATTGGGGGTTGGTGGAGGGGGTAACTGGGAAGTGGGACATCATTTGAGATGTAAACGAATGGAATGACTCATAAAAATAGATAAATAAATAAATAAATAAAATTTAGCTCTAGCTAGAAGTCTCATCAATTAAGAAGACACAGGTTTGGGTTCCGGGTCGCAGCAGAACTTAGGAAATTAGTCTGAACAGGTGAGAGGGTGCGCCAGAGAACCGGACAGCTTCTGGGACAGGAGGAAGCACAGAGCCGCTGAGGCAGCACCCTTGGCGGGCCGCAGACAGCCGGCCACCGTCCGGACCAGAGGACAGGTGTCCGCCTAGCTTGGGAGGCAGCCTCAGCCTCAGCAGCAGCGGTCGCCATCTTGATTCCAGGACTCCCTGGAACTTAGGAATTTAGTCTGCACAGGTGAGAGTCTGCACCACAGAAGCTGACAGCTTCTGGGAACTGCCAAAGCAACACAGTTTCTGAGAAAGGCCCTGTTTTGGGCCTTCTTCTTCGGCCAGGAGGAGGTCCAAAAACAAGATATCTGCGCACCTTCCCTGTAAGAGAGCTTGCCAGCAGAGAGTGCTCTGAGCACTGAAACTCAGAGGAGAGAATCTGTCTCCCAGGTCTGCTGATAGACGGTAACAGAATCACCAGAAGAACAATCTCTAAACAGAGTCAACTATAACTACTAACTCCAGAGATTACCAGATGGCGAAAGGTAAACGTAGGAATCTTACTAACAGGAACCAAGACCACTCACCATCATCAGAACCCAGCACTCCCACTTCGTCCAGTCCAGGACACCCCAACACACCTGAAAACCTAGACCTAGATTTAAAAGCATATCTCATGATGATGGTAGAGGACATCAAGAAGGACTTTAATAAATCACTTAAAGAAATACAGGAGAACACTGCTAAAGAGTTACAAGTCCTTAGAGAAAAACAGGAAAACACAATCAAACAGGTAGAAGTCCTTACAGAAAAAGAGGAAAACACATCCAAACAGGTGATGGAAATGAACAAAACCATACTAGACCTAAAAAGGGAAGTAGACACAATAAAGAAAACTCAAAGTGAGGCAACACTGGAGATAGAAACCCTAGGAAAGAAATCTGGAACCATAGATTTGAGCATCAGCAACAGAATACAAGAGATGGAAGAGAGAATCTCAGGTACAGAAGATTCCATAGAGAACATCGGCACAACAATCAAAGAAAATGGAAAATGCAAAAAGATCCTAACTCAAAATATCCAGGAAATCCAGGACAAAATGAGAAGACCAAACCTACGGATAATAGGAGTGGATGAGAATGAAGATTTTCAACTCAAAGGACCAGCAAACATCTTCAAAAAAATTATTGAAGAAAACTTCCCAAATATAAAAAAAGAGATGCCTATGAACATACAAGAAGCCTACAGAACTCCAAATAGACTGGACCAGAAAAGAAATTCCTCCCGACACATAATAATCAGAACAACAAATGCACTAAATAAAGATAGAATACTAAAAGCAGTAAGGGAAAAAGGTCAAGTAACATACAAAGGCAAGCCTATCAGAATTACACCAGATTTTTCAGCATAGACTATGAAAGCCAGAAGAGCCTGGACAGATGTTATACAGACACTAAGAGAACACAAATTCCAGCCCAGGCTACTATACCCAGCCAAACTCTCAATTACCATAGATGGAGAAACCAAAGTATTCCACGACAAAACCAAATTCACACATTATCTCTCCACGAATCCAGCCCTTCAAAGGATAATAACAGAAAAAAACAATACAAGAACGGGAACAACGCCCTACAAAAAACAGGAAGGTAATCCCTCAACAAACCTAAAAGAAGACAACCACAAGAACAGAATGCCAACTTTAACAACAAAAATAACAGGAAGCAACAATTACTTTTCCTTAATATCTCTTAATATCAATGGTCTCAACTCCCCAATAAAAAGACATAGACTAACAAACTGGCTACACAAACAAGACCCAACATTTTGCTGCTTACAGGAAACACATCTCAGAGAAAAAGATAGACACTACCTCAGAATGAAAGGCTGGAAAACAATTTTCCAAGCAAATGGTATGAAGAAACAAGCTGGAGTAGCCATCCTAATATCTGATAAGATTGACTTCGAACCCAAAGTCATCAAAAAAGACAAGGAGGGGCACTTCGTTCTCATCAAAGGTAAAATCCTCCAAGAGGAACTCTCAATTCTGAATATCTATGCTCCAAATACAAGGGCAGCCACATTCATTAAAGAAACTTTAGTAAAGCTCAAAGCACACATTGCACCTCACACAATAATAGTGGGAGACTTCAACACACCACTTTCACCAATGGACAGATCATGGAAACAGAAACTAAACAGGGACACACTGAAACTAACAGAAGTGATGAAACAAATGGATCTGACAGATATCTACAGGACATTTTATCCTAAAACAAAAGGATATACCTTCTTCTCAGCACCTCATGGTACCTTCTCCAAAATTGACCACATAATAGGTCACAAAACAGGCCTCAACAGATTCAAAAATATTGAAATTGTCCCATGTATCCTATCAGATCACCATGCACTAAGGCTGATCTTCAATAACAAAAGAAAATAATAGAAAGCCAACACTCACGTGGAAACTGAACAACAATCTTCTCAATGATACCATTGTCAAGGAAGGAATAAAGAAAGAAATTAAAGATTTTTTAGAGTTTAATGAAAATGAAGCCACAATGTACCCAAACCTTTGGGACACAATGAAAGCATTTCTAAGAGGGAAACTCATAGCTCTGAGTGCCTCCAAGAAGAAACGGGAGAGAGCACATACTAGCAGCTTGACAACACATCTAAAAGCTCTAGAAAAAAAGGAAGTAAATTCACCCAAGAGGAGTAGACGGCAGGAAATAATCAAACTCAGGGGTGAAATCAACCAAGTGGAAACAAGAAGAACTATTCAAAGAATTAACCAAACGAGGAGTTGGTTATTTGAGAAAATCAACAAGATAGATAAACCATTAGCTAGACTCACTAGAGGGCACAGAGACAAAATCCTAATTAACAAAATCAGAACTGAAAAGGGAGACATAACAACAGATCCTGAAGAAATCCAAAACACCATCAGATCCTTCTACAAAAGGCTATACTCAACAAAACTGGAAAACCTGGACGAAATGGACAAATTTCTGGACTGATACCAGATACCAAAGTTGAATCAGGATCAAGTTGACCTTCTAAACAGTCCCATATCCCCTAAATAAATAGAAGCACAATCATCCATCCTAACCAATTAGGTTTTATTCCAGGGATGCAGGGATTGTTTAATATACGAAAATCCATCAATGTAATCCATTATATAAACAAACTCAAAGACAAAAACCACATGATCATCTCATTAGATGCAGAAAAAGCATTTGACAAGATCCAACACCCATTCATGATAAAAGTGTTGGAAAGATCAGGAATTCAAGGCCCATACCTAAACATGATAAAAGCAATCTACAGCAAACCAGTAGCCAACATCAAAGTAAATGGAGAGAAGCTGGAAGCAATCCCACTAAAATCAGGGACTAGACAAGGCTGCCCACATTCTCCCTACCTTTTCAACATAGTACTTGAAGTATTAGCCAGAGCAATTCGACGACAAAAGGAGATCAAGGGGATACAAATCGGAAAAGAGGAAGTCAAAATATCACTTTTTGCAGATGATATGATAGTATATATAAGTGACACTAAAAATTCTACCAGAGAACTCCTAAACCTGATAAACAGCTTCGGTGAAGTAGCTGGATATAAAATAAACTCAAACAAGTCAATGGCCTTTCTCTATACAAAGAATAAACAGGCTGAGAAAGAAATTAGGGAAACAACACCCTTCTCAATAGTCACAAATAATATAAAATATCTCGGAGTGTCTTTAACTAAGGAAGTGAAAGATATGTATGATAAAAACTTCAATTCTCTGAAGAAAGAAATTAAAGAAGATCTCAGAAGATGGAAAGATCTCCCATGCTCATGGATTGGCAGGATCAACATTGTAAAAATGGATATCTTGCCAAAAGCAATCTACAGATTCAATGCAATCCCCATCAAAACTCCAACTCAATTCTTCAACGAATTGGAAGGAGCAATTTGCAAATTTGTCTGGAATAACAAAAAACCTAGGATAGCAAAAAGTCTTCTCAAGGATAAAAGAACTTCTGGCGGAATCACCATGCCAGACCTAAAGCTTTACTACAGAGCAATTGTGATAAAAACTGCATGGTACTGGTATAGAGACAGACAAGTAGACCAATGGAATAGAATTGAAGACCCAGAAATGAACCCACACACCTATGGTCACTTGATCTTCGACAAGGGAGCTAAAACCATCCAGTGGAAGAAAGACAGCATTTTCAACAATTGGTGCTGGCACAACTGGTTGTTATCGTGTAGAAGAATGAGAATCGATCCATACTTATCTCCTTGTACTAAGGTCAAATCTAAGTGGATCAAGGAACTTCACATAAAACCAGAGACACTGAAACTTATAGAGGAGAAAGTGGGGAAAAGCCTTGAAGATATGGGCACAGGGGAAAAATTCCTGAACAGAACAGCAATGGCTTGTGCTGTAAGATGGAGAATTGACAAATGGGACCTAATGAAACTCCAAAGTTTCTGCAAGGCAAAAGACACCGTCAATAAGACAAAAAGACCACCAACAGATTGGGAAAGGATCTTTACCTATCCTAAATCAGTAGGGGACTAATATCCAACATATATAAAGAACTCAAGAAGGTGGACTTCAGAAAATCAAATAACCCCATTAAAAAATGGGGCTCAGAACTGAACAAAGAATTCTCACCTGAGGAATAACGAATGGCAGAGAAGGACTTGAAAAAATGTTCAACATCCTTAATCATCAGGGAAATGCAAATCAAAACAACCCTGAGATTCTACCTCACACCAGTCAGAATGGCTAAGATCAAAAATTCAGGTGACAGCAGATGCTGGCGTGGATGTGGAGAAAGAGGAACACTCCTCCATTGTTGGTGGGATTGCAGGCTTGTACAACCACTCTGGAAATCAGTTTGGAGGTTCCTCAGAAAATTGGACATAGTACTACCGGAGGATCCAGCAATACCTCTCCTGGGCATATATCCAGAAGATGCCCCAACTGGTAAGAAGGACACATGCTCCACTATGTTCATAGCAGCCTTATTTATAATAGCCAGAAGCTGGAAAGATCCTAGATGCCCCTCAACAGAGGAATGGATACAGAAAATGTGGTACATCTACACAATGGAGTACTACTCAGCTATTAAAAAGAATGAATTTATGAAATTCCTAGCCAAATGGATGGACCTGGAGGGCATCATCCTGAGTGAGGTAACACATTCACAAAGGAACTCACACAATATGTACTCACTGATAAGTGGATATTAGGCCCAAACCTAGGATACCAAAGATATGATATAATTTGCTAAACACATGAAACTCAAGAAGAATGAAGACTGAAGTGTGGACACTATGCCCCTCCTTAGATTTGGGAACAAAACACCCATGGAAGGAGTTACAGAGACAAAGTTTGGAGCTGAGATGAAAGGATGGACCATGTAGAGACTGCCATATCCAGGGATCCACCTCATAATCAGCATCCAAACGCTGACACCATTGCATACACTAGCAAGATTTTATTGAAAGGACCCAGATGTAGCTGTCTCTTGTGAGACTATGCCGGGGCCTAGCAAACACAGAAGTGGATGCTCACAGTCAGCTAATGGATGGATCATAGGGCTCCCAATGGAGGAGCTAGAGAAAGTAGCCAAGGAGCTAAAGAGATCTGCAACCCTATAGGTGGAACAACATTATGAACTAACCAGTACCCCAGAGCTCTTGACTCTAGCTGCATATATATCAAAAGATGGCCTAGTCGGCCATCACTGGAAAGAGAGGCCCATTGGACTTGCAAACTTTATATGCCCCAGTACAGGGGAACACCAGGGCCAAAATGGGGGAGTGGGTGGGCAGGGGAGTGGGGGTGGGTGGATATGGGGGACTTTTGGTATAGCATTGGAAATGTAAATGAGCTAAATACCTAATAAAAAATGGAAAAAAAAGAAATAGAAGCAGTTATAAATAGTCTCCCAACCAAAAAAAGCCTAGGACCAGACGGGTTTAGTGCAGAGTTCTATCAGACCTTCAAAGAAGATCTAATTCCAGTTCTGCACAAACTTTTTCACAAGATAGAAGTAGAAGGTACTCTACCAAACTCATTTTATGAAGCCACTATTACTCTGATACCTAAACCACAGAAAGATCCAACAAAGATAGAGAACTTCAGACCAATTTCTCTTATGAATATCGATGCAAAAATCCTCAATAAAATTCTCGCTAACCGAATCCAAGAACACATTAAAGCAATCATCCATCCTGACCAAGTAGGTTTTATTCCAGGGATGCAGGGATGGTTTAACATACGAAAATCCATCAATGTAATCCACTATATAAACAAACTCAAAGACAAAAACCACATGATCATCTCCTTAGATGCAGAAAAAGCATTTGACAAGATCCAACACCCATTCATGATAAAAGTTCTGGAAAGATCAGGAATTCAAGGCCCATACCTAAACATGATAAAAGCAATCTACAGCAAACCAGTAGCCAACATCAAAGTAAATGGAGAGAAGCTGGAAGCAATCCCACTAAAATCAGGGACTAGACAAGGCTGTCCACTCGCTCCCTACCTTTTCAACATACTACTTGAAGTATTAGCCAGAGCAATTCGACAACAAAAGGAGATCAAGGGGATACAAATGGGAAAAGAGGAAGTCAAAATATCACTTTTTGCAGATGATATGATAGTATATATAAGTGACCCCAAAAATTCCACCAGAGAACTCCTAACCCTGATAAACAGCTTCGGTGAAGTAGCTGGATATAAAATAAACTCAAACAAGTCAATGGCCTTTCTCTATACAAAGAATAAACAGGCTGAGAAAGAAATTAGGGAAACAACACCCTTCTCAATAGTCACAAATAATATAAAATATCTCGGCGTGACTCTAACTAAGGAAGTGAAAGATCTGTATGATAAAAACTTCAAGTCTCTGAAGAAAGAAATTAAAGAAGATCTCAGAAGATGGAAAGATCTCCCATGGTCATGGATTGGCAGGATCAACATTGTAAAAATGGCTATCTTGCCAAAAGCAATCTACAGATTCAATGCAATCCCCATCAAAATTCCAACACAATTCTTCATCGAATTGGAAGGAGCAATTTGCAAATTTGTCTGGAATAACAAAAATCCTAGGATAGCAAAAACTCTTCTCAAGGATAAAAGAACCTCTGGTGGAATCACCATGCCTGACCTAAAGCTTTACTACAGAGCAATTGTGATAAAAACTGCATGGTACTGGTATAGAGACAGACAAGTAGACCAATGGAATAGAATTGAAGACCCAGAAATGAACCCACACACCTATGGTCACTTGATCTTCGACAAGGGAGCTAAAACCATCCAGTGGAAGAAAGACAGCATTTTCAACAATTGGTGCTGGCACAACTGGTTGTTATCGTGTAGAAGAATGAGAATCGATCCATACTTATCTCCTTGTACTAAGGTCAAATCTAAGTGGATCAAGGAACTTCACATAAAACCAGAGACACTGAAACTTATAGAGGAGAAAGTGGGGAAAAGCCTTGAAGATATGGGCACAGGGGAAAAATTCCTGAACAGAACAGCAATGGCTTGTGCTGTAAGATAGAGAATTGACAAATGGGACCTAATGAAACTCCAAAGTTTCTGCAAGGCAAAAGACACCGTCAATAAGACAAAAAGACCACCAACAGATTGGGAAAGGATCTTTACCTATCCTAAATCAGTAGGGGACTAATATCCAACATATATAAAGAACTCAAGAAGGTGGACTTCAGAAAATCAAATAACCCCATTAAAAAATGGGGCTCAGAACTGAACAAAGAATTCTCACCTGAGGAATAACGAATGGCAGAGAAGGACTTGAAAAAATGTTCAACATCCTTAATCATCAGGGAAATGCAAATCAAAACAACCCTGAGATTCCACCTCACACCAGTCAGAATGGCTAAGATCAAAAATTCAGGTGACAGCAGATGCTGGCGTGGATGTGGAGAAAGAGGAACACTCCTCCATTGTTGGTGGGATTGCAGGCTTGTACAACCACTCTGGAAATCAGTCTGGAGGTTCCTCAGAAAATTGGACATAGTACTACCGGAGGATCCAGCAATACCTCTCCTGGGCATATATCCAGAAGATGCCCCAACTGGTAAGAAGGACACATGCTCCACTATGTTCATAGCAGCCCTAGTTTTAATAGCTAAAATCTGGAAAGAACCCAGATATCCTACAACAGAGGAATGGATACAGAAAATGTGGTACATTTACACAATGGAGTACTACTCAGCTATTAAAAAGAATGAATTTATGAAATTCCTAGCCAAATGGATGGACCTGGAGGGCATCATCCTGAGTGAGGTAACACAATCACAAAGGAACTCACACAATATGTACTCACTGATAAGTGGATATTAGCCCAAAACCTAGGATACCCAAGATATAAGATACAATTTCCTAAACACATGAAACTCAAGAAAAATGAAGACTGAAGTGTGGACACTATGCCCCTCCTTAGAAGTGGGAACAAAACACCCTTGGAAGGAGTTACAGAGACAAAGTTTGGAGCTGAGATGAAAGGATGGACCATGAAGAGACTGCCATATCCAGGGATCCACCCCATAATCAGCATCCAAACGCTGACACCATTGCATACACTAGCAAGATTTTATCGAAAGAACCCAGATATATCTGTCTCTTGTGAGACTATGCCGGGGCCTAGCAAACATAGAAGTGGATGCTCACAGTCACCTAATGGATGGATCACAGGGCTCCCAATGGAGGAGCTAGAGAAAGTACCCAAGGAGCTAAAGGGATCTGCAACCCTATAGGTGGAACAACATTATGAACTAACCAGTACCCCGGAGCTCTTGACTCTAGCTGCATATGTATCAAAAGATGATCTAGTCGGCCATCACTGGAAAGAGAGGCCCATTGGACACGCAAAATTTATATGCCCCAGTACAGGGGAACGCCAGGGCCAAAAAGGGGGAGTGGGTGGGTAGGGGAGTGGGGGTGTGTGGGTATGGGGGACTTTTGGTATATCATTGGAAATGTAAATGAGCTAAATACCTAATAAAAAATTTAAAAAAAAAAAAGAAGACTCAGGTTTGGTTCCCAACACTCAAGTTGTAGAGTTCACAACCACCTATAACTCCAGTGCCAAGGCATGTTGACACCCTCTTCTGGTACTTACACACATACAGAAACACACATACACATGCACACACAAATAAAAACACATGTAATTATAAACATGATATAATTGTCTTAGGGTTTTATTTTATGAAGAGACACCATGACCAAGAAAACTCTTATAAAAGACAACATTTAATTGGGGCTTCAGGTTCAGAGGTTCAGTCCATGATTACAGAAGGAAGCATGGCAGTATCCAGGCAGACATAGTGCTTGCTGTAGGAGCCAAGATTTCTATCTATACCTTAGTCTGAAGGCCAGGACAGACACTATTCTACAATGGGTGGAGCTTGAGCATAGAAGAATTCAAATCCCACCCCCACAATGATACATTTCCTCCAACAAGGCCACACCTACTCCATCAAGGCCACACCTCCTAATAGTGTCACTCCTCAAGGGCCAAGAATTCAAACATATTCATCTATGGGCATCATACCTATTCAAACCAACACAGTCCTTTCATTTACCAGCAGCCACATCACACAGCTCACACATGCCTAAAATACCAGTTCTGAGTGATCTGATGCCCTCTTCGGCATTCTGCAGGTACCTGCACACATTTGGTACCCATAAACCCATGCAGGCATACACATGTATACATAACTTAAAATAATGTTTTAAAAAAATACTGGCTCACGGGAGATAAAATACAATGAAAAGATAACACACAATGGGAGATTATTCTAAGTCCAGTGTAAAACATGAAAAGATGTGGAGAGAGAAAAAGATTGAAATGACAGGAAGAATGATAAAGAAGATTCCAGACTTGCTTATGTAAGCTTATGTAGGTCAAGGGTGCGGATAAAGAGCAGTTTCGAAGAATGTGAAACAAGGCAATTGAGTTAGGATGGCAGAGAATTTTGTGTATTATAATTAATTGCTTTAGAGTTCTAGGCTAATTCTTATTTGCCAGCATTCTAACAGTTGTCCCACCTGGATTGTTGGTACAGGAGGCTGAGGGAAGACAGGGCTAAGGGCATGGCTAAGTAGTAGAAGATGTTTCTGTAAGACCATGGCGACCATCCCAGCACATTTTTGAAAAAGCTAAAAGACAAGCAATGGGCAGTTTCTGGAGGTTAGGCTCCTGGTTGACTGGGGCAGTTAGACATTGTTACCTTAGGCATGGTTTTGAACTCAGATTTTTCAGTGTGGTTATCCTCGGATCTCTCATAGTAGAAAGTAAGGTGAATTTCAAAGAGAAAGCTTCAGCCTATGAAGAACAGTAATGAGAAAAATAAGAAACATGGGCAATATTTAGTTACATAAGTAGTCCTGCCATTTTAGGCCAGGAGAATGTGTTAAAGGAAAATGAACATATCTCTGGCAACTTCCTAGTTAACATCTCTAACACTCTGCTCTTTAAATCTGTGAAGATCTCAAGTTTTGTGGAGGGAATTGGAAGAGAATGGTTGAAATAAATATCCTATTCTAAGAACAAATCGTGTCCTGAAGTATCCAAAAGTACACACTGAAATATATACACATTTCTGTTTTCTTGCTTGTTGCTAATAGTCAACAACAAACCATTTGGAATCAATTGACACTTTTAACTGAACCTCACAAAAAAAGAAGAGAGAAGAGTGTTGAAAGGAAAGAAAAAGAAAGAAAAGAGGAAGAAAGGCAAGCAGGATAATTCCTACTAGCAAGCCACAGAGGACACAGAGACTGTGCTTTCACCATGAAAAAAGAAGTATATAGTTACTTACCTACCTACATAAGTACATCTCTATCTATCTAATCAACTATCTAGGATTTCATGTAGCCCAAGGTGGTCTCAAACCTGCTCAGCCAAAGGACTCAGCCAAACAGTTATATTATCAGAGTATTTGGTGAGTGTAGTTTGTACTCTAGAAGTCTTATTTAGTACTATATACTTCTCATATTTTCATGTTTTCTGCCCTCCAAATTATGTACAACAGGAAACAGATTTAGTAATTAAGATAGCAAACTTTTAATTGAACACAATAGTGTATACCAGTAACCCTGGAATTTGGACCATGCTGCAGGAGGATTGCTATCAGTCTAGCCTTTTCTATTTAGTGAGAGTTTTGCATTTAAAAGAAGAAGGCAGGCTGGAAAGGTGGCTCCACAGTTTAAGAGCACTTGTTGACTTTGCAGAGGATGGTGGTTCACACTCATCTGTATCTCTAGTTCTAGGGAATATAGTACCATCTTCTTGCCTCCACAGGCATCAATGTATCTTGCATGAACTCCCATTTGCTGTGTGAGAATACTGTAAAACGGCTCTCACTGAATTTTGCCTTCATATTCTGGGACTTCCTAGTATTCCAGAGGGAGGGAGTGCTGAGGATGCTGCAATAAATAATAAAGGGAATTTTGTACTTGTTATTAGACATAATTTACTATAACATCCAGGTATGCCTTGAAGGGCTCAAGTGTTAAGATATAGTGATGGAAGATTCTACTTGATTTTTAAAGAATTCTAAGCAAGCCCTCCTATAGAGTTTCAAGGCAAACTTTGTGTCTTCTGAGAATCCTTTATTTTAATCTACCTACCTACCTATCTACCTACCTATATAAGTGCATATATATCTATCTACCAATAATCTATCTAGGATTTCATGTAGCCCAAGCTGGGCTCAAACCTGCTCAGTAGCCAAGAGTGACTTTGATCATCGGATCCTCCTACCTGTTAAATCTGGAGTACTGGAATTATAGGACTGCATCACCATACCCATTTTATGAGGTGCTGGGGGTGGAATCCAGGGCTTAGAGAATGCTAGGCAAACAGGCTTTGAACTGAACTACAACTCAGCCCTCCAAGAATGTTTCTTCATATGCATGCCTTATTAAATACCCCGATGTACACAGCTGATATTTTCAGAGTAAATACCACTAAGAGCACTATGGGTTTTTTTTATTATGATGCAATTATCAGAAGAATCGGGCAAATGAGAAATTCACTTGCTTTGGAATTGAATGAAGATTCATTGTATGTTTCAAATAAATTTATGTTAATCAATTTCTCAATGCAGTGATAAAATGCCTGAGAGAAACAATGTAGAAGCAGGAAACGGATATTTTAACCTGTGAGGAGCAGGTGTGGCGGCAGTCCCAAAGGTGCCAGGGACTGCAGCTAAGTCGTATGACTTGCACCTGACTTCCTCATATAAGCCACAAACATCTGAGAGCTGCGCAGGTGTACCAGGATACCGGTGAATCCATTTTGATGGAGATATGCCCCTGCTGCCCTGATTAGCTGAAGCTGTGTGCCTGGTGAGGTGGTGTGGCCTGCTGTGCGTGGATGGGAACTGAGAGTATAAAAGAGTGAGAAGCCCAGGGTTCGGGGGAGATATAAACAAGAAGAAACAGGACTGAGTAAACTGCTGTTAGAAGGACTGGTGGTCGCGTCGTTCTTGCTGGTCGAGAGCAGACGCGACATTAACCCACCATTTCAGAAGTATCATTCCATTCTTACTTAAACTCATCATTTGGATTGGCGTTGAGACCAAATATTTTAGTAAAGCTACCCACAGCACTGCAGCTGGAAAGCACAAGGGGAGAAGACAGGAATAGGGTCCTACTGTACTCTTCAAGGGAATGTCCATCACTGGGACATTCGTTTACTTCCTCCAAAAAGGCCACACCTCAGATACTTGCTACCACCTCCCAATAGTACCATTGGCTAAGGATCAAGACTTCAACATGAGAGCTGGGGTCTGGACATTGAAGACAGATCATAACAATAACCTTACAGAAATTTATGTTATCATGTGCATTCAATGGTGCCAAAAAAACTAATGCTCAATTGATTAATGTAAAAAGATCAAGACCAGACAGGAAGTGGAAGATAAATTGAAAGATTAAACTTTGAAATCAGCTTAGCATAATGATACACATGTGGAATTTAAGAACTGGGCAGGAACACTGCTGTAGGGTCAAGAACAGTCTGTGCTTTGTAATGAGTACCAGACCACCCAGGGCTATATAGGAAGATCCTGCCTCAAATAAAATAATAACTGAACAAAAACTAAAACCAGTTCTTTCTCCTTCAATTTTCTTTACCTATAGTAATATTTTATATTTTCTCATAAGGAGTATTTATATTTTTGACATAGGGGGATATGATAATATATTTACATAAAATACAAAACATGGAGCTGGAGAAAGGGTTCATCAGTTAAAAGCACTTGTTTCTCTTGCATTAGGACCTTGGTTCAGTTTCCAGCATATCCATATAGAGCTTCACACCCTTTCATTAACTTCCATGCATGTGTGTGTGTGTGTGTGTGTGTGTGTAAAACATGCATACATATAAAATGAATAAATTTTTTTAAAAATCAATCAAAAAGTATATTAGCAAGAAGTTATCAATGAGAACTGGGGAAATAGCTCAATAAATAAAATGCTTATTGGACCAGCATGAAAACCAAAATCCATACCCCAATACCCATGAAAAATCAAGAATGACTGTGCAGGGCTCCCATCACAGAGTTACCAAGGTAGAAAAAGGACCATCTCTGGAGGATGCTGGCTATCCAGACTAGACAAATTGACCACCTCCATGGTCTATTAGAGAGATCTTGCCTCAGAAAGGAAAGTGAAGGCCATCAAGATAGCTCAGCAGCCACTAAACCTGACAACCAGAGTTCCATCCTTAGGACCCATATGGTAGAAATGGAGAATTGACTCCCACATACTTGCCTTGGCATAGGAGCATGTGCACTCTCAAGTGGGTGCACACACACAAATAAAAATACAAAATAAAATAATAAAATGCATAATACAAAAGGAATGAGGAGAGCCACTTGACATTGAATTCTGGCCTTCACACCTGTACACAAATGCACACACAGAGACAAACCCACACACATACATAAGGACACTACTACATAGTCAGACACAAACATAAGTAGGTTAGGTTTTACAACATTACACCATTGCAACAGACTTTAGCTGCTGTCATTCAGAGGCCAGAAAACTATGACTTGAATTTGAACAGTCTGTTTGGGGTTAGATTTTGTGTAGATAGTGGGTGTTTTATTTGTTTTTCTTTGCTTCGTGGTACATACGATTGAACCTAATAGCCTCATCAATGCTAGCAAGTGTCTTACTACTGAGCCATTTCCCCAGTCAAATACAATAGCTGGATAAGTGAGGTTGTAGTGACACATAGCCTTGTTTATTTACTTGCTCACGTATTGTCATCATTCCTCCTGTGCAAATGCAGATTAGATGTTACAGAAACTATATTCCTACAAGACTATATATGATTCTTAAGAAAAAGGTTGGCCATCCCTGCTAACCCATTAAAATTGTACCTTGCTTTCAGGCATGCCTTCATAAGCAACCACTATCTCTTTCATCGGCACCTTTAAAAGGAAAAAACAAACAAACAAAAAGTCTTCAGAAAATGTAGCCCTGTGTTTGGATTAGAAAATAGTAGGAAAGACTATGTTCTTTCTGAAGTATAACTTCAATATACAGCAGTTCATGACCTAGGGAACATAGCATAAGGTTACTATTTCAGAGGAAAGAGCTATATTTTTTTAAAGATAGGAATCACTGGTGCTGTTACTTTTAGAAACATTAAGATTTGTGCCCTACATCGTACAACAAATGGCAATGCGATTTTAGCAAGTTAACTAACCTCCTGCAATTGTTCTTACTTCCTTAGGTGCCCAGAGTCAGAGTTAGAGATAGTGACCATTACACCTGGCTTTTGTATGCATACCGAGGCTCTAAAACAAGGGTCTTGCGCTTGTATAGCAGGCACTTGATGAACTTAGCCATCTCCCCAGCCCTTCTTATTTTAAATAGGCAGTGATGTATATGATAACAAGGTTGGTGTGAAAATAGTTTAAGCAAGCAAGAAGTTACAAGTAGAGAGCTACAGAAGAGGGGTTGTAAATAATGGGGTTTGGCCTTGCCAAATGGAGACACTTACTAAAAGTGGTGATTTGCCCAAGCCTAATGGCAATGAAATACAACCTTATAGTCCAAACACTTTCAGCTTTGCATACCTTTCTGTCACCAGAATTAATATCTCACATTAAGCCCAAAACATTTTGATACTTTACTGATGCAGTACCTTTTTTTTTTATTTAGTTCTATTCTATATAAATACACAGGCGACATTCTGGTTTTAGACAATAGAAAAACTAAGTGCTAAATGATTCATACCTGCACAGTTCCCCAGGCGATTTTGATGTGAACAACTACATTAAAACTCACAGAGATTAAAGAGAGAATCAAACCAGACCTATTATGAACGAGCTTTCGGGCTCATTAAAGGAGAGTGCTCACCTGCTATCTTACATGTATACAGGGGCATTCTAGAACCAGAATTGTAGCCTAGTGATAAAGAGCTCTCCTAGCATATACAAGGTTCTAGCTTAGATTCCTCAGCACCAAAACAAAAAAAAAATCAATCCCACCCAGTAATCCCCATATCTGAAAGTCAAGTTAAAAGGATTATTTGAGCACTTAACTTTGAAACAAATCAGGGCACCATAGTAAATTGAAGTCTTGTAATGAGGTGCAAACCATTAAGATGTCAAATTAATTTCATAGGAACTGATCAGGTAAGTGGTAATAAGAACTTTAGTAGAAGCCAGGTGGTGGCACAATGACTTTAATCCCAGCTCTCAGGAGGCAGAAGCATGCAAATCTGAGATCAAGGCCAGCCTGGTCTACAGATAGAGTTCCACAACAGCCAGGGCAACACAGAGAAACCCTGTCTCAGAGACAGAGACAGAGACACAGAGAGACAGGAAGACAAAGAGAGGGAGAGAGAGACAGAAAGAGGGAGAGAGAGAGAGAGAAGACAGTACAGGACAGGAGAAGAAAAGAGGAGAAAGAAAAAGAAACATTAGTAGAAGAAGTTGGAGAGCTGACTCGGTAAGTAAAAGCACTGAGCTGCTTTGCAAAGGACCTAGATTTAGTTCCCAACACCAACATGGCGGTACACAACTATCTGTAACTCCAGTCTCAGAGGATTTAATGCCCTATTCTACCCTCCTGTGGCACCAAGTATGTACGTGGTATGTTGATGTACATGCAGAAAAAACATCCATAATTTATAAGTTTTAAGGGATATTAAAATATGAAGGAGAAAGGAGTAGGAGAACAAGAGAGGAGCTAAAGGTTAAAGGAAGTAAATATCAAAGTTTGTTTGTATAAATGTGTAACACACTCAGAAAAATAAATCACAAATATTATATTTAAGAGAGAGAGATAGAATGGAGGAAGAGGAGAGAGAGAGAGAGAGAGAGAGAGAGAGAGAGAGAGAGAGAAACAAAGGAAATGGGAACAAGGAAGCAAAAAATTACAAGGGCATCCTGACCTTGCTCATATGGGTATAAAAAGCTCTCCAATAAATGAGGATGCAAGGGACCAAGAACACTTCAAATGAAAGAATTCAGAGAAAAGGGAAGAACCAATTTTCAGGCAGAGGCTTTAGGAAGAGAAATGTTCATCTTGACTGCATGCTCTGGCAGCACACCAGTGACAGTCTGGCAGCCACAATGCTGTCTGAGGGAGCTTACCGTTAGGCGCTTTCTCTGGAAAGTCTATTTTATATATAGCCTATCCTTGGCCTTGCCTTCTGTTCCTATCATCACTGGAATGAATTGCCATAGGATTGTCTCCAAGTCTATTTTTCCTGTCTTATACACAGAACAGAAAAGAAAGAACTACAAAAAAGAACCAAGGTGGAGACGTCTCAAGGGTTGTCTACAAATTAAGATGACAGATTACTGATTTTCCTCCTATTTTTCTTGATAATGTTCAACATTTTCCTGGTTATTTTGGCCAAAGCAGTAATTGTGCAGGTGTGTTCAGGGAGTACATGAGGCTTTAAGTTTGGTCTTCAGCACTGAATAATGTGAAGGATAAAGCGCTAAAAAGTAACTATTTGGAAAGTAATTCTCCATAACTGAAATATATTCTGAGTAATTTCATGGTGGAAGATAGGGTTCCAAATGTGAGCTGTGGCCAATTTGGTCTTAATGACTCAGTGTTACTAATCTTCAAGAAATGATGATGCTCTAGATAACTTGTCTGTGTACTTCCCTTTCAATGATATTTAATGAAAGCTGGGATCTAGCTAAATGGTACAGTGCTTGCCATGTATGTATGAGACACTGGGTTCAACAGTCATCACAATACAAGCAAAACTTGTTGATTAAGCTGGAGAGAAGTTTAGAGCACTTGTTGCTCTTGCAAAGGATGCCGGTTCAGTTCCTAACACCCAGAAGATGGCTCACAACCTTCCATATTTCTAATTCCAGATGCTCTAATGCACTCTTCTGGACTATATGAGCACCAGATACACACACAGTAGACAGACATATGTCCAGACAAAGCACTCCTAGATCTAAAATAAAATAAATCTTTGTAAAAACTTATCATTTAGAGGTGATCTTTGGAGGGCTGTACCATTAACAATTAAACTATCATAGGCCTTGAAGGATACTCCAGTGGTAGAGCACTTGCTTAGTTAGCATGTACAAGACCCTAGGTTCAATCCAGTACACCATAAAAATAAGTAAATAGAAGTTCTATAACTTTGAAACAGTAGAATTTCTTTCGAAGTATATGACATGAAGTCTGTTTCCTCACGAGAATATTGTCATTGCAAACTAAGCAGAAAATGAGAGGAAGACATTGGAGAATTGATAAGTTTCATCTAACTGCAGAGTGGCAATGTGTGCTACCCAGGTAATTCCCCATCATCACCTGCTCAGCTCAAACTCAGATATTCCATTCCTATGGTGCTATATTGACTGTAAATACAAAACCTCTTTAAAACATTGGGTCTCACACTGTAGACCCAAACTGTCTTTTAACTCAGCCTCCTAAATGCTAGGCTGACAGGTGTGTTCTTCCACAAGCAACTTCAAAGATGACATTTTTTTAGTTTGAAATGCTTCTGTTTCTAAGCTCCTACAATGTGTGTACAAGCACTAGTTAGCTGGATGTCCTGTTATGAAAACCAACCAATTTTGTCTCTAGCTAGTCTTAAATTTAAGTGCTTAGAAGGAACCACACATGCAGCCCTTCTCTTTAGCCAGCAAACGTAGAGGCGTAGGGGACTGCCTGGAATCTGTTGTTTCCCAAGTATTGTCTGGAATATTTACATTGAATTTCTTCTGAATGGTTCTCCAATAGCAACAAAATCTTGTTAGACAACAGATTTTCAAGATTATGGGAAAGTATAAATACATGATGGCTGAGAGGGGCAGTCATTCAGCCTCGATCTTTCTCTAAGGTAATTTTCATATTTTAGGTCTATTTCAAGGGCTGAGTGAAAGATGTGGAAACTGCTTAGCAACAGGCATTGTACATAGTAACTACATAACGATTACCTGTTTCCATATATATGTTATATAGAGCGACGGAGAGATAGAGATATAGAGATACAGATACAGTCTGTTAAAAAGAAAAAGAAAAAATGGAAGAATCCTCTTTGAAACTTTCTGTTTCACACTGTAGATTCAAAGTGGTTTTGAACTCAGCCCTCTGAATGCTAGGATGATACGTGTGTGCTACCACACCTAGCTTCAAAGACTTCTTTTAGTTTGAAATCCTTCCATTTATAAGCTCCTACTCTGTGTATACTTTATGCTACTGCAAGTGCTAGTCAGGAGGGCATCAGGGCATACACACACACACACATACACACACACACACACACACACACACACATTATTTGTAAGCACCTTATGTAAAAATATTTAATACTGTTACTTGTGTTGGAAGAAAGAACCCAGAATTTGAATGCATTTCAACCAAATGAAGAGCCACACGTCTAATGGCTTAATACTTATGTGCAGGCACACTGTATTTGTTCCTGACTCATACCTCAGAAAACAAAACACAACACTCATTTCAGTAGCTCTTTGGAATGAAATGCCTCACATTTGCCAAATAGTCATGATTCAAAGAGTTTTCACGTGTAATTGCACTTACCACTAGAAAATAATAACTCTGATTAGAGAGATGAGTGGACTTTTCCAGTAATATACAGACACTGTGCAAAGAGGCTGGGGTCAGATAATTGCATTAGGTCTTTGTTTTGTAATAAGCTATTTTAGTATTTGGTAGAATTCCCTGCATCACTTTGATATCTCACAAACAAATATGTATTCGAAGAGATTCTCTGTTTTTTAAAAATCTAAATTTATATGGTAAATTTATGAAGAAATTTGTGAGAATGAAGGTAAAAAATCAAATGGCAATAGGTCTAAGAGAATGCCCAGTCTCAAAGCCTGAAAAAATGAAGGGTTCTCATTGCCATGCCCCATATTGAATGCACTTACTGAGGACTAACATTCTAAAAGCTTATTGTTCAGAGATGCTAGAGACCATCACCTGTGAAAAGGAGCTGCACGGGATCCTTCTCTACTCCATTCCACCCTCATTCTTTATAGTATCATATGAGGATGGGAGCTGTCCATTCACCCTCACCCAGATGACCTTGTGAAACATTTGCTTTGCCAGTAAATGTAGGTCTCCCTCTCTTTCTCCCTTTTAATGGAATGAAATGATACAAAGTTAAGGCTCATTATCAAATTGGATGCAGAAGCAACATTAGTCAGATGTTAAATTCATGACTGCAGAAATTGTAAAAGAAAGAAAGAAAGAAAGAAAGAAAGAAAGAGAGAGAGAGAGAGAGAGAGAGAGAGAGATGAATAGTGTGTGTGTGATACGTTTGCTACACACTCAAAATTCTGAAAAGACCTTGACACATTGAGGATCATGAAATTTAGTTACAGTTTCATTTTTATGTGAGCCCTGCTTTGAAGACACATGAAGACTTATTTTACTGTGGGACACTACCTGGTCTCATAATGTAGCTGAAGCTGGGAACACAGCTTAATAGTGGTGCAAAAAGTTTGAAGTGTCATAAGGTACCTAAAAGGACTGTGTTCCAATTTGGATGTGATACTAAGTCTTTGGCAGCTATCAGTAACTAAGTACAAACAATATTGCATTACTGAGCATCAGTGGAAGAGTAGGTGAATTGGATCAAATGGGACACAAAGAAGAAGAAGCACAAACATGCAGCACATTCTCCAGGCTAAGATTCATGCTTCCTCCAGAACAGTGCATGCAGCAAAATATAAAAGAATTGGAAAATGGTAAAGATTGGTGATTTTATACTCTTAACAACTAAATATTAAGAATATAAGAGGAGGCTGAGCAAATAAAGACCCTTGCTATCAAGTCTGAGATTGATCCAAGGGACCCACATTGTCAGAAAAGAAAAACGACTCACAGAGATGTTCTGTGACCTCCACATGTGTACTATGATAAGCAAAAACAGGTGCACATACATACATACATAACTACATACATTCATACATAAAAAAATTAAAAGTAACAGTTGGAGCTAAAGAGGTGGTTCAGTGATTTTCTTTTTAAGTAGTAACATTTTTTTTTAAGTTTTGAAAATGCTTTATGTTTATTTTCTTTTTTGTTTTGTTTATTTTTTTAATTGTGTGTTTATTTCATTTATGTTTCCGATGCTATCCCAAAAGTCCGCCGCTCAACCACCCACTCCCCCACACACCCACCCCCACTTCTTGGCCCTGGTGTTCCCCTGTACTGAGGTATATAGAGTTTGCACGACCAATGGGCCTCTCTTTCCACTGATGGCCGACTAGGCCATCTTCTGATTCATATGCAGCTACAGACACGAGATCCGGGGGGGGGGGAGGTATTGGTTAGTTCATATTGTTGTTCCACCTATAGGATTGCAGATCCCTTCAGCTCCTTGGGTATTTTCTCTAGCTCCTCCATTGGGAACCCTGTGATCCATCCAATAGCTGACTATGAGCATCCACTACTGTGTTTGCTAGGCCCCACCATAGTCTCACAAGAGACAGCCATATCTGGGTCCTTTCAGCAAAATCTTGCTAGTATATGCAATGGTGTCAGGGTTTGGAAGATGATTATGGGATGGATCCCCGGATATGGCAGTCTCTAGATGGTCCATCCTTTCGTCTCAGCTCCAAACATTGTCTCTGTAACTCCTTCCATGGGTGTTTTGTTCACAATTCTAAGAAAGGGCAAAATGTCCACACATTGGTCTTTGTTCTTCTTGAGTTTCATGTGTTTAGCAAATTATATCTTATATCTTGGGTATTCTAAGTATCTGGGCAAATATCCGCTTATCACTGAGTACATATTGTGCAAGTTCTTTTATGATTGGGTTACCTCACTCAGGATGATGCCTTACAGGTCCAACCATTTGCCTAGGAAATTAATAAATTCATTCTTTTTAATAGCTGAGTAGTACTCAATTATGTAAATGTACCGTATTTTCTGTATCCATTCCTCTGTCGAGGGGCATCTTGGTCCTTTCCAAATTCTGGCTAATATAAATAAGGCTGATATGAACATAGTGGACCATGTGTCCTTCTTATCTGTTGGAACATCTTCTGGATATATGCCCAGGAGAGGTATTGCAGGATCCTCCTGTAGTAATATGTCCAATTTTCTGAGGAACCTCCAAAATGATTTCCAGAGTGGTTGTACAAGCTTGCAATCCCAAAAGCAATGGAGGAGTGTTCCTCTTTCTCCACATCCTCGCCAGCATCTGCTGTCACCTAAATTTTTTATGTTAGCCATTCTGATTGGTGTGAAGTGGAAACTCAGGGTTGTTTTGATTTGCATTTCCCTGATGATTAAGGATGTTGAACATTTTTTCCGGTACTTCTCAGCCATTCGGTATTCCTCAGGTGAGAATTCTTTGTTTAGCTCTGAGCCCTATTTTTTAATGGGGTTATTTGATTTTCTGGAGTCCACCTTCTTGAGTTCTTTATATATATTGGATATTAGTCCACTATCTCTTTTAGGATAGGTAAAGATCCTTTCCCTATATGTTGGTGGCTTTTTTGTCTTATTGATGGTGTCTTTTGCCTTGCAGAAGCATTGCAATTTTATGAGGTCCAATTTGTCGATTCTCGATGTTACAGCACAAGCCATTGCTGTTCTATTCAGGAATTTTTCTCCTGTACCCATATCTTCGAGGCTTTTCACTACTTTCTCCTCTATTAAGTTTCAGTGTTTCTGGTTTTATGTGGATCCTTGATCCATTTAGATTTGACCTTAGTACAAGGAGATAGGAATGGATCAATTTGCATTCTTCTACATGATAACTGCCAGTTATGCCAGCACCATTTGTTGAAAATGCTGTCTTTTTTTCACTGGATGGTTTTTGCTCCCTTGTCAAAGATCAAGTTACCATAGGTGTGTGGGTTCATTTCTGGGTCTTCAATTCTATTCTATTGGTCTACTTGTCTGTCGATATACCAGTACCACACAGTTTTTTTCACAATTGCTCTGTAGTACAGCTTTAGGTCAGGCATGGTGATTCCACCAGAGGTTCTTTTATCCTTGAGAAGAGTTTTTGCTATCCTAGGTTTTTTTGATTCCAGATGAATTTTCAGATTGCCATTTCTAATTCGTTAAAGAATTGAGTTGGAATTTTGATGGAGATTGCATTGAATCTGTAGATTGCTTTTGGCAAGATAGCCATTTTTTTTTTTCCTGATCAAGCCGGGTTATCTGCTTCCCTAGTTAATGCAGTCTCAGGTTCTCCGTGATTGGATTGGAGCAGACACTGTGTTCCACTCACCAGAGGTCTTAGGATCCCGTGGGGGATCCTGTGTGGGTCCTTGCAGGTGTCCAGAGACTGCACGGGCAAGGCACCCCAGTGCTGGAGTGGACCCGAAGGGATTTGTGCCCCTGATCAGGCCCGGTTGTCTGCTTCCCTAGTTAATGCAGTCTCAGGTTCCACATGATTGGATTGGAGCAGATGCTGTGTTCCACTCACCAGAGGTCTTAGGATCCCGTGGGGGATCCTGTGTGGGTCCTTGCGGGTATCTGGAGACTCCACAGGCAAGGCACCCAGGTGCTGGAGTGAACCGAAAGGGACTTGTGCCAAGATAGCCATTTTTACTATAGTGATCCTGCCAATCCATGAGCATGGGAGATCTTTCCAACTTCTGAGATCTTAATATTTTCTTCAGAGACTTGACGCTCTTATCAGACAAATCTTTCACTTCCTTAGTTAGAGTCAAGCCAAGGTATTTTATATTATTTGTGACTATTTAGAAAGGTGTTGTTTCCCTAATTTCTTTCTCAGCCTGTTTATCCTTTGTGTACAGAAAGGCCATTGACTTGTTTGAGTTAATTTTATATCCAGCTACTTCATTGAATCTGTTTATCAGGCTTAGGATTTCTCTGGTGGAATTTTTAGGGTCACTTATATATACTATCATATCAACTGCAAAAAGTGATATTTTGACTTCTTCCTTTCCAATTTGTATCTCCTTGATCTCCTTTTGTTGTCGAATTGCTCTGGCTAGGACTTCAAGTACAACGTTGAATAGGTAGGGAGAAAGTGGGCAGCCTTGTCTAGTCCCTGATTTTAGTGGGATTGCTTCCAGCTTTTCACCATTTACTTTGATGTTGACTACTTGCTTGCTGTAGATTGCTTTTATAATGTTTAGGTATGGGCCTTGAATTCCTGATCTTTCTAACTCTTTTATCATGAATGGGTGTTGGATTTTGTCAAATGCCTTCTCCCCATCTAACGAGATGATCATGTGGTTTTTGTCTTGAGTTTGTTTATATATTGGATTGCATTGATGGATTTCCGTATATTGAACCATCCCTGCATCCCTGGGATGAAACCTACTTGGTCAGGATGGATTATTGTTTTGATGTGTTCTTGGATTCAGTTAGGGAGAAATTTATTGAGGATTTTTGCATTGATATTCATAAGGGAAATTGGTCTGAAGTTCTCTATCTTTGTTGTGTCTTTCTGTGGTTTAGGTATCAGAGTAGTTGTGGCTTCACAGAATGAATTGGGTAGAGTAATTTCTGATTCTATTTTGTGGAATAGTTTGTGCAGAGCTGGAATTAGATCTTCATTGAAGGTCTGAAAGAACTCTGCACTAAACCCATCTGGTCCTGGGCTTTTTTTGGTTGGGAGACTATTAATGACTGCTTCTATTTCTTTAGGGGATATAGGACTGTTTAGATCATTAACCTGATCTTGACTTAACCTTGGTACCTGGTATCTGTCTAGAAACTTGTCCTTATCATCCAGGTTCTCCAGTTTTGTTGAGTTTAGCCTTTTGTAGAAGGATCTGATGGTGTTTTGGATTTCTTCAGGATCTGTTGTTATGTCTCCCTTTTCATTTCTGATTTTGTTAATTAGGATGCTTTCCCTGTGCCCTCTAGTGAGTCTGGCTAAGGGTTTGTCTATCTTGTTGATTTTCTCAAAGAACCAGCTCCTCCTTTGGTTGATTCTTTGACTAGATCTTCTTGTATACACTTGGTTGATTTCACCCCTGAGTTTGATTATTTCGTGACGTCTTCTCTTCTTGGGTGAATTTGCTTCCTTTTGTTCTAGAGCTTTTAGGTGTGTTGTCAAGCTGCTAATGTGTGCTCTCTCTCTAGTTTCTTTTTGGAGGCACTCAGAGCTATGACTTTTCCTCTTAAAAATGCTTTCATTGTGTCCCATAAGTTTGGGTATGTTGTGGCTTCATATTCATTAAACTCCAAAATGTCCTTAATTTCTTTATTTTTTTCAGATTTTTTTAGGTATTTTTCTCATTTACATTTCCAATGCTATCCCAAAAGTCCACCATACCCTCCCCCCTGCCACGCCCCTAACCACCCACTCCCACTTTTTGGCCCTGGCATTCCCCTGTATTGGGGCATATAAAGTTTGCAAGTCCAATGGGCCTCTCTTCCCAGTGATGGCCGACTAGGCCATCTTTTGATACATATGCAGCTAGAGTCAAGAGCTCTGGGGTACTGGCTTAATTTTCATTAAACTCCAAAAAGTCCTTAATTTCTTTTTTTATTCCTGCCTTGACCAAGCTATCATTGAGACGAGTGTTGTTCATTTTCCATATGAATGTTGGCATTCCATTATTTATGTTGTTATTGAAGATCAGCCTTAGTCCATGGTGGTCTGATAGGATGCATGGGATAATTTCAATATTTTTGTACATGTTGAGGCTTGTTTTGTGACCAATTATGTAGTCAATTTTGGAGAAGGTACCATGAAGTGCAGAGAAAAAGGTATATCCTTTTGTTTTAGGATAAAATGTTCTGTAGATATATGTTAGATCCATTTGTTTCATGACTTCTGATAGTTGCACTGTGTTCCTATTTAGTTTCTGTTTCCATGATCTTTCCATTGGTGAAAGAGGTGTGTTGAAGTCTCCCACTATTATTGTGTGAGGTGCAATGTGTGCTTTGAGCTTTACTAAAGTTTCTTGAATGAATGTGGCTGCCCTTGCATTTGGAGAATAGATATTCAGAATTGTGAGTTCCTCTTGGAAGATTTTACCTTTGATGAGTATGAAGTGCCCCTCCTCGTCTTTTTTGATGACTTTGGGTTGGAAGTCGATTTTATTAGATATTAGAATGGATACTCCAGATTGTTTCTTCAGACCATTTGCTTGGAAAATTGTTTTCCAGCCATTCATTCTGAGGTAGTGTCTATCTTTTTCCATGAGATGGGTTTCCTGTAAGCAGCAAAATGTTGGGTCCTGTTTGTGTAGCCAGTCTGTTAGTCTATGTCTTTTTATTGGGGAGTTGAGTCCATTGATATTAAAAGATATTAAGGAAAAGAAATTGTTGCTTCCTATTATTTTTGTTGTTAAAGTTGGCATTCTGTTCTTGTGGCTGTCTTCTTTTAGGTTTGTTGAGGGATTACCTTCTTGCTTTTTCTAGGAGGTGGTTTCCGTCCTTCTATTGGTTTTTTTCTGTTATTATTCTTTGAAGGGCGGGATTCGTGGAAAGATAATGTGTGAATTTGGGTCTGTCGTAGAATACTTTTGTTTCTCCATCTAAGGTAATTGAAAGTTTGGCTGGGTATAGTAGCCTGGGTTGGCATTTGTGTTCTCTTAGTGTCTGTATAACATCTGTCCAGGCTCTTTTGGCTTTCATAGTCTCTGGTGAAAAATCTGGTGTAATTCTGATGGGCTTGCCTTTATATGTTACTTGACCTTTTTCCCTTACTGCTTTTAGTATTCTATCTTTATTTAGTGCATTTGTTGTTCTGATTATTATGTGTCGGGAGGAATTTCTTTTCTGGTCCAGTCTATTTGGAATTCTGTAGGCTTCTTGTATGTTCATGGGCATATCTTTCTTTAGGTTTGGGAAGTTTCTTCTATAATTTTGTTGAAGTTATTTGCCGGTCCTTTGAGTTGAAAATCTTCATTCTCATCTACTCCTATTATCCGTAGGTTTGGTCTTCTCATTGTGTCCTGGATTTCCTTGATGTTTTGAGTTAGGATCTTTTTGGATTTTGTATTTTCTTTGATTGTTGTTCCGATGTTCTCTATGGAATCTTTTGCACCTGAAATTCTCTCTCCCATCTCTTGTATTCTGTTGCTGATGCTCGCATCTATGGTTCCAGATTTCTTTCCTAGGGTTTCTATCTCCAGCGTTGCCTCACTTTGGGTTTTCTTTATTGTGTCTACTTCCCTTTTCAGGTCTTGTATGGTTTTATTCAATTCCATCACCTGTTTGGTCGTGTTTTCCTTCAAATCTTTAAGGGATTTTTTTGTGCTTCCTCTTTAAGATCTTCTACCTGTTTAGCAATGTTCTCCTCTATTTCTTTGTGTGAGTTATTAAAGTCCTTCTTGATGTCCTCTACCATCATCATGAGATATGCTTTTAAATCTGGATCTATCTTTTTGTGTGTGTTGGGGTGTCCTGGACTTGGCGAGGTGGGAGTGCTGGGTTCTGATGATGGTGAGTGGTCTTGGTTTCTGTTAGTAAGATTCTTACATTTACCTTTTGTCATCTGGTAATCTCTGGTGTTATTTGATTTAGTTGTCTCTGGTTAGAGATTGTTCCTCTCATGATTCTGTTAGCCTCTATCAGAGACCTGGGAGACTAGCTCTCTCCTCTGAGTTTCAGTGGTCAGAGCATTCTCTGCAGGCAAGCTCTCCTCTTACAGGGAAGGTGCACAGATATCTGGCGTTTGGACCTCCCTCCTGGCCGAAGGTGAAGGCCCAAAACAGGACCTGTCCCAGAAGCTGTGTTGCTTCGTCCTGTCACAGAAGCTGTTACCTTCTGTAGTCCACACTCTCACCTGTGCAGACTACTCTTGGCGGAGTCCTGGAACCAAGATGTCTGCTGCTGATGCTCAGTTCAGTGATTAAGAGCACTTGCTTCTCCTGCAGAGAACCTGAGTTCAGTTCCTAGCATCCACGTGACAGCTCAGAACCACCTATAAGTACACATCCAGTGGTACCTTAAAATATTTTCTGTACTTGGCATGCACTGCACATACATGGTAAACCTAAATCCATGCAGGTGAAATACACATAAAAATAAAATTAAATATTTTTAAAACAATTAAAAATATGTAACCACCATACTGTTGGTAAGACATGTACAACATTAAATTGTATGTGATAGAACACAAATACAGGACCCCAAAACTGTGGAGGAAGAAGCAGGTGTGGAGGAAGATGAGTCTTCTCTGTGAGTACAAGGCCAGATTAGAATGCATAGCAAATTTCAGTACAGCCAGACCTATATAACAACACCCTGTCTCAAAGGCAAAGAGAAATAAAATAAGAATGTATGAATCCTGAAACCATAGTCCAGATGTTTACCATAAAAATAAAACTACAGGCAGTTTTAAATACTATCTTAAAGCCATTATAAATATCAGTTTGGTATCTGCCCTATCACAGTAGTCTATGTCTAAATCAGAGACGATTAAAAGTATTCTGTGTTGCTGTGGACTCAAACCAAACCTGTGTTGTAAAAACAAAGCCTGTCCACTGGACTGTTATATAGTAACTATGTCCTCTAAGGTTGTGGTTGCAAGATCATAATAAAAAGTATTTACCTCAAATTCAAGTTTAAGTGTTCATCAATAACTCCGTGTGTGTGTGTGTGTGTGTGTGTGTGTGTGTGTTTGGACATTTACATATGTGTGGAAGCCAGCAGTTAAGAATGAGTTATTCTCACCTTACAAGTTTGATGCAGAATCTCTCAATGAACCTGGATCAGTTACCTAGGTTAGCAGAACAGTGAATTCTAGGGTCCAGCCTTTCAGTTCTGGGATTACAGACCCACACCATCCCTCTCTGCTCTTACATAGGTGCTGAGAATCTGAATTTGGATTCACATGCTCTGGTGGTAATCACTTTACTCAGTGAGCCATTTCCCCAGCCTCCTCATTCAATATTTTGTTTGCTAAATCTACAAAACTTAATAAGGTTTTGTACTGGCTGGTTTTGTAGTCAAAATGACACAACTAGGTCATTAGAGAGGAAACAGTCCCAGTTCAGAAAATACCTTTAGGAGATACAGTTATAAGTCATTTTCGCAACTAGTGATTAATGGGTGAAGGCACAGCTCACAGTGGATGGAGCCACCCATGAGCTTGTGGTCATGGATTCTTTAAGAAAGCAGACTGAGCATGCAATGAGGAACAAGCCAGTGAGCAGCATCCCCTTTATGACCTCTGCATCTACTCCTGCCTCCAAGTTCCTACCCTGTGTGAGTTACCTCTCTGATTTCCTTTGGTGGTGAACATTGATGTGGAAGTAAAAGCCAAATAAATCCTTTCCTCCCTAACATGCTCTTTGGTCAGAGTGTTTTGTCACAGCAATAGAAACACTAAGACAGGTTTCATACCATCATATCAGACTAGAGCAAGCAAAATGGCACAATGGGTAAAAGACTTGATGTATTAGCCTGAGGACATGATTCAGCTGCACAAGGTTAAGCTAATTTTTTATGTAGTATCTCAGAAATAACTTCCAAATACAAAACATTCACACCAGCAAGGAAATTGTAAAAATACACATAAATGACTGCAGGACTGGATTTGCAGGCTGTATACAAATGATCTGTTTCTCCTTAGAAAGTTGCCTCACAGTCAAACCTTAACAAAGAGATGCCTCTCGCTCTCACCCTTCTGTCACTTTATCATGCATCAACTGAAATACATAATATATATTCAAAAAACATCTTTCAGGAGACAGAATCTGCCCATTGCAAGCAGAGTTTCACAAGAACCCTGTCTGATGATGGCTCCCCAGAGTTCCTACTCTCAGAAGAACAAGACGGCCTTGTTGATGATCTCCACTGACTCCTGGATCTCATCTTCCTTGATCACAAGTGGAGAGGCAAACCTGATGATATCGCAGTGAGTTGGCTTGGCCAGAAGCCCATTATCTCAGAGTTGCAGGCACAACCATCCAAGTATCACAATCTTTGTTTTCTCTGATGACAATGGCATTTAGCAACCCTTTCTCTCTCACAGCAGTCACAAGGTCAGAGGGCAGCTTCGTGAGCTCCTTTCTCAAGATAGCACCTATCTTGTCTGCATTTTCAGCAAGATTATCTTCTTCTAAAACCTCAAGAACCACAATGGCAATTTGGCTGCCTAGTGGGTTGCTGCCGTATGTAGAGCCATGCTCGCCTGTCTTATTGGTCAGCGTTATGTCATCATCACACAGGACTGCAGACAAAGGGTATAAGCCATCAGAAAGGGCCTTCCCAAGAAGAACTATGTCAGGTCTGAAATTTTTATGATCCACAGCTAGCCATCTACCAGTTTTGGCCAATCCTGTCTGTATTTCATCAGCAATAAACAGAACCTGGTGCCTGGTACAGAGTTCTCAAACTCTGGTCAGGTGTCTTGGATCCAGAACAATAACACCTGCTTCACCCTGGATGGGCCCCACCATGAAAGCAGCAACATTTGGATCCTGAAGAGCATGCTCCAGTGTAGGCAGATCCTTAAACGGGATGGTTTCAAAGCCTGGCAGGAAGAATCCAAAGCCATTGTAACTGGACGGATCTGCAGAACTGGAGACTGCTCACAACTTTCAACCCCAAACGTTTCCAACAGAAAAAAAAAATCTTTGCTTTGTATTTCTGGATGCCTTTCACTGTGTAGCCCAAGGACAAGAAAGCTTACATTCAGTCTCTCCAGCCTCCACTCCTGTATTCATAGGAAGAACTTTGTTGTAGTTGAAAAGCTTGGTGATGTACTGCTTGTATTCACCAAGGACATAGTTATAGAAAGCCTGAGATATTAATGTTGACTTGTCCACCTGACTCTTCACAGCATCTATGATCTTTGACAGTATCCTTGGCCAACAGCACCATAAGCACTCAGGAAGTCGAAGTACTGCCTGCCTCCCACATATAAATGCCTTTTCCTCTCTACGGGGCTCAGGAAAAGGATGGTAATTGTATGCACCATATTTAGATTCCCATTCAAAAATGTACTCAGAGGATGGTGGGCCTTGCACTGTCTTCTTGGTTGCAATGGAGCTGGCAGAGGCGACTGAAGCATGGACTCCTCGACGCAGAGTAGCAATGATCTCCAGACTTGCTAGTTTTAGAAAGCATTGTATGGGTCCTTCAGGAATGGGAGTGCAGATAGACCATTCAGATCATGGTAAGATCTCGACAGCGTCCTTTAAGGGACACCTACTGTACTTCAGCCACGAAGCCGGATGTGGCCACCCCGAGGACATGAGTTTGATATTTGGATCGCACATAAAGCTGAAAGGAGAGAACTGACTTCCCAAATGTTTGATCTCTTACTTCCAAATGTTCAATGTATCATACATGTACTTACATATCTGCATTTTCTATACATACAATAGTATAATAAAAATAATAATTTAAAGTTCAGAATTAAGTTTTGTAATTGAATATTGTTTTAGTCTCTACATTTTTGGGGTGATAATATTTTGTTTCGTTCTTGAGTCTCATGCTGGCCTCAAACTTTCTATGTAGTTTTAGATGACACCGAATTTTCAATTCTCTTGCCCCTATCTTATTAAAGCTGAGATTATAGATGTGAACCACCAAGCCTAATATTTATTTAACAGCCATTCTTTTTAATTTAAAAAATATATATATTAACTTGGGTATACACTAATATAACTTCCCGGAAGATTTTTCAAGGCGGGGTTCCACTGTCACTCCAGCTGTCCTGGAACTCACTCTGTAGACCAGGTTGACCTCAAACTCAGATATCCACTAGCCTCTGCCTCCTGAGTGTTGAAATTAAAGGCATGCGCCACCACCAAATACATGATATAACATTCTCTGAAAAATAAAGTATTATGCTACAGGGAGAAAACAATATTTCCTTTCTTGATAGTAAATGTATGTGTACACACACATACATGTATATAAGATTTAACCATTCCATTACTTTCTGTAAAATTTAGGATAGTAGTGACTTACTAACAGAATTTAAATTCTTGTACAAATCAAGGTCAATGTAAAGATAGCTTTTAAGTTTAAAGAAGTTTTAGCAGTTTCTCTGCTGTCAGATGGGGCCAGAATTTTATTTCCAGATATTCATCTTCATTGATCAGGAAAATGATTGTGTCCTGGCAATGAGCACGATATATCTTCACACTTGCTGAACAACAGAGAGTTAACCTTTTTTTTTAAAAATACTGACAGTCAAATTACTGTTTACTATCTAAAGTACAGGGTACAGAGTGAGGAGAAAGGCCACAAGGTCATTATACTTTGGTGGCAAATGAACTATCTTTTTTTTTTCATTCTATTCAGTGCCAATGAGCTCATTTATTGGACAAAATTGAGAAACTTCCATGTTACTCTTCTTGAGGTCTATTTTAGTTCATTTCCACAACTTGGGGAAAAGAGAGGAGGTCTTCTGGCTGGAGCACTGCAATTATCCATGAGCTGCTGAGGCACAATGTTACTGTCTTCATTATTGAGACAACCGAATCCCATGTCTTTTCTTTTTTGAGTTGGAATAGTTTAAAATCTTGTTGCTGAGGCTGGCTTCATGAAACAGATAAGTCATTTTGGTCAGTTATTGAAGGAAGCTGAGTCCGTGAGACTTTCAGCCCAGAGGAATCCCCTTCCCCCCCCCCCAACACATTCTCTAAAGATCCATTCTACTTCATTTATAACGTGCATTAATCCTTTTGTGGTGTTTATTACTCTAAGAGAATAGGGTCCCAAGTTTACTCATCACCCTGGGGGTGTTACCCAAGAGCCTTGCACATGATAGGCAGGCCTTCTTCAATGTCCACCACCACATAAGCTGGGCATGGTGACAGATGAATGCAAACCAAGCCCTTGGGAGGTAGAGGTTGGAGGATCAAAAGTTCAAAGTTATTCAGTGCAGCATAGTGAGTCTGAATCCAACAAGTTGATGGAGGAGAGGGGAAGAAAAGTAATAGGGGCCAGAGGAGAGGAGAATGGGAGAAGGAGGGAAGGAATGAAAGGAAAAGAAAGTAGAAGAGGAAGAAAGAACAAGGACTCTTACAGTTTTCTCAAGACCAGATCTAAAAAGGTCAGCTTGGTTGAGACAACCACCATCAATAGCTGGATTCTAAGCCATTGTGCCTTTTGCAAACCTGCAAGACAGCTCAAATGTGAATAGAAAAAAAAAATTAGTCACAGCTGGGGAAAAAGGGATGTGGGAAAGCCTTGTACCTAAAAGCAAGATGAATAAAGATTTTAATGCATAATACCTTAGTAATATAATAGGAAAGATCACAATAAAAGTGGAAGACTAGATTAGAAGTATTTCTTTGAGACAAGGACAGAGGCTACATTTAATATTTGAGACAATAATGGAATTTTTACATTAGAAGGAAGTGGTCCTAGATTTCCAATCAAAGGATTCCTTCCTTTTAAACAAAACTGAGAGGAAGCAAACGAACATCAAAGAGCAAAGGAAATAAAATGTATCAAGGAGAAAAAAGAGATGAGGTTCGCAGAGGATGGAGGACCCCAGATTACTGAGGATAAAGCAATGTGCTCAGACAGGATATTAGACAATCAGATGGAAATTATTGAAATATCATAAATTGATTATTACAAAACAGGGTACACTTAATAGATGCTAGAAATTAAGGGACTGGGTATTTTTTTCTTTTTTTCTTTTATGTATTCCTTGAATAACAACTCAATTAATTTTTTTTATTCCCCAAGCTCAGCATTATGCCATGTACCCAGCCTACACAAACCCTCTTTAGATCCCTAGCAGCAAACAAATCAAAGTCTATTCTTATGTCTTTGAAACTGATAGTTCATTACATCATGTTCAAGATTTAATGAAGACACTTGGCATCAGTCTGGCTCAAATATCTATATCTATGTTTGTGTATGTGTATATGTACATATACACATAAATATACATATGGATATATATATATATATATATATATATATAAGTACTCTGAAAATGATGTCTGACTTAAATACATGTATATGTGTGTATGTGTGTGCTGAAGAATCTCTTTATTATTCCATTATACTTGTTGATACAGTGATATATTAATTGTACAATGAATAAGACTGAAATCCTATATACGAGTAAATCAAAATGTTCATCAGGTAAGGCAGAGAGAAGGCTTAATAGTTGAGAGAGTTTGCTGCTCATCCAGAGGACCTAAGTTCAGTTCTGAGCAACCACATAGGGCTGCCTATAACCACCTGTAATTACAGCTGCAGGGAACATGACACCTTAACAGGCTGTAGATGTACATGCACACAGATATGTACACATAATACTATTAAATATCTAAAATATCTTGAGAAGGCATATTTCCTGTTTCCTGAACTTGTGATAACATAATATTTCATATACTTTCCACAACTTCTAAGCCTGTATATCACTTAATCTTCTAATTCCAGGAAAAGAGCTGAATGATAATTGCCATAAAGCTTTGTGTCTTATATCAGATTCCTTGAACCCATATGGTGGAAGTCAAGAACTGACTGACCATCACACATATACACACTAAGCAAAAAAGAATGTTTAAAATTTTTAGAAAATAATCTTCTGGTACATGTACTTAAAACTATTTTTCTCTCTCTCACTCTGTACTGCCAATGGAACCTAGGACCAGGCATATTCTAAGCAAATCCAATGCAACTGTGCCACACCTTAAACCCCAATACAAATCCTTTATCCTCATTTTAGGGAAAGAAAGCTGAAATTTTTGTCACTTTCTTTAGAACATAATATATCAAGTTAAAAGTGCTCCCTTTATAGATAGACAGGTGGTCTTTAGCCTATACTCTTGCATTCCAACCATGCCTGGTGCTGTTCTCTGACACATAGGATTCAAGCCCTCAAACATACACATTTTGTATTTTGCCTCTGTCATTCCAATTCAATAATTGTGTCCCCCACAAGGATCAGAGATTCCCAGAATCTACTGTAAACCAAGATCATCTAGGATCCTTCTTAAAAAGTGGATCTCAGACCTTCATCCCAGTAGATATGATTTAGTAAGCTTGCAAAAGGAAACACTCAGGAATGCCAATTTGAATAAGTACTCTAAAGTGATAATCAAAACCAGGACTCTTTAGAAATGATGTCTGGTTTAACTATTCAAAAAAAGGCTAAAACCAAGTCACCCTTGAAATGAAAATGCTGTAGGATTCTTCAGTGGTTCCACTGTGTTGCCCTGAGTTACAGCAAACACTGAGAAATGAATAGTATTCAGTGCAATAAAATGTCAGTCTTTCAACTGTCCTGCCCCACCTCTGCAAAAAGACAAAAGAATCACTCTATCTACATATTGACCTGTTTATACCTGCTCCTACTTTAATAATCTACCTGCCAAATGTGTTTGAAGAATGTTTAAATGAATAAAGTGCATCTGTAGCTATAGCTGCAGTAGTGTAGAACAAATCTATTGCATTCACAATTATAAGGCTAACTAAAGCAAGCAAAAAAAAATGTCTGCACTGAATTGGAACAGAATTGTTAAGTATATAAATTGCATGTGAAACAAAATCAATAGGTTTGGATTATACAATAATAGAAAAAATAAACTTCAAAAACCAGTACTAAACAAGGACGCCTAAGAGACAGGCCACATAATCTGGGAAAATATTTGCAACAAGCATGCAAACTGAAAGATAGGTTTAGTGTACACATATAGAAGTCAGAAAGGAACAGAGCAAAGAAAAGAACAAAGGCAAACATGCTTTAGTCAAGTCCAAAATTTTAGTGGCTACGATTTTAAATATTCAAATGCTTTTTTTTCCCAGCTTTAAGGCATAAAGGTAAAGGAAGACAGTTTGGTGGGCTGGAGAAATGGCTCAGTGGTTAAAGGTAGTTCCAGTTCTTCTACATAACCAGCAGAACCAACATTATGGCGTATAGCCAGCTTTAACTCCAGTTCCAAGGAATCCTAAACCCACTTCTGATCGCCATGGGCATGAGGCATACACAATGTGTGTGTGTGTATATATATATATATATATATATATATATATATATATATATATATATATATATACAAAACACTCATACAAAAATTCATTACTTGATTCATTTTTTAAAAATAAATAAGATAAGAAGATTTTTGCTGAGGAGGTGACTCATGTCTCTAATTAGAGGTGGATCTCATGGAGGCATTTCCTCAATTAGTGATCAAGGGGGAAAAGCCCCTTGTGGGTGGAACCATCTCTGGGCTGGTAGTCTTGGGTTCTATAAGAGAGCAGGCTGAGCAAGCCAGGAGAAGCAAGCCAGTAAAGAATATTCCTCCATGGCCTCTGTATCAGCTCCTGCTCCCTGACTTGCTTGAGTTCCAGTCCTGACTTCTTTCAGTGATGAACAGCAATGTGGAAATGTAAACAGAATAAACCCTTTCCTCCCCAACTTAATTCTTGATCATGATGTTTGTGCAGGAATAGCAACCCTGACTAAGACAAATGATAATATAAAATGAGAAGATATTATTATTCAATGAGGTAAAAGGAAACAGAATCCAGAAAGCCAGAACCTCTGACACTATTAATGATGGTGCTATGCTTATAGACAGGAACTTGGCATAACTGTCCTCTGAGAGGCTTCATCCATCAGCCAATGGAAAAAGATGCAGAGACCCATAGCCAAGTATCAGGCAGAGCTCAAGAGTCTTGTGGAGGAGTACAGGATAAAATTGAACAAGCCAGAGTGATTAAAGACGCCAGAAGAAGATCCTAAAGGGTCAAATAACCTTGGCCCATCAGGGCTCACAGAAACTGAACCATGGAACAACGAGCATGCAGGGGCTGGACCTAGGCCTCCTACACATTTATAGCAGATGTGCAGCCTAGTCGTCGTGTGGGTACCAAACACTGGAACAGGGGCTGTCTCTGTCTCTGTTGCCTGACATTAGGTCCCCCTTGACTAGACTGCCTGGTTAGGATTAAACAGGAGAGGATGTGCTTAGTCCTGCTGGGATTAGGTGTCCTAGGGTGAGGTGACCCAAGGGGGACTTCCCCTTCTAATAGGAGAAGGGGAGGGAGTAATGGAATTTGTAAGAGCGGGATTGGGAGAAGAGGAGGGAAGGGGTCTGCGATTGGGATATAATGTGGATAAAAATAAATAAATAATGGAAATAAAAAAGGGCAAAATCTAGGCAATAATGGTGCTAGAGCTGGTGGAGGAAGTGCAAACCTTTTATACTAGCACTCAGGAAGCAGAGACAGGTGGATCTCTTTGAGTTTGAGGAGAGACTAATTTAATGAGCGAGTTCCAAAATAGCCAGGGCTGCTACCAGAGGAAGCCCTATTTCAAAATAAGCTTAAAAGGAAGAAAGGAACAATGGAAGAAAAGAAAGAAGGGAGGGAGGGAGGGAGGAAAGGAGGGAGGAAGGGAGGAAGGGAGGGAGGGAGGGAGGAAGGAAGGAAGGAAGGAAGGAAGGAAGGAAGGAAGGAAGGAAGGAAGGAAAAAAAGAAGGTTAAAAATTTTAAACCCAGGGAACCCTTTGCCTCAGGATCAGTGGAAGCCATCTTGGTTCCTGGACTCCTCCAAACTTAGTCTGCACAGATGAGAGTGTGCACCACAGAAGCTGACAGCTTCTGTGACAGGACAAAGCAATACAGCTTCTGGGAAAAGTCCTGTTTTGGCCTTCATCTTCGGCCACGAAGAGGTCCAAATGCCAAATATCTGTGCACTTTCCCTGTAAGAGGAGAGCTTGCCTGCAGAGAGTACTCTAACCACTGAAACTCAGAGGAGAGAGCTAGTCTCCCAGGTCTGATGATAGACGGTAACAGAATCACCAGAGGAACAATCTCTAAACACAGACAAATATAACAACTCCAGAGATTACCAGATGGCAAAAGGTAAACG
Source organism: Mus musculus (assembly GCF_000001635.26). Lineage (NCBI taxonomy): Eukaryota > Metazoa > Chordata > Mammalia > Rodentia > Muridae > Mus > Mus musculus. The sequence continues at coordinate 75,908,489 of NC_000086.7, read as the reverse complement.
TAAGAATCTTACTAACAGAAACCAAGACCATTCACCATCATCAGAACCCAGCACTCCCACTTTGCCCAGTCCAGGGCATCCCAACACACCCAAAAAGCTAGACCCGGATTTAAAAGCATATCTCATGATGATGGTAGAGGACATCAAGAAGGACATTAATAACTCACTTAAAAAAAATACAGGAGAACACTGCTAAACAGGTAGAAGACATTAAAGAGGAAGCACAAAAATCCCTTAAAGAATTGCAGGAAAACCAGACCAAACAGGTGATGGAATTGAATAAAACCATCCAAGACCTAAAAAGGGAAGTAGACACAATAAAGAAAACCCAAAGTGAGGCAACGCTGGAGATAGAAACTCTAAAAGAAATCTGGAACCATAGATACTAGCCTCAGCAACAGATACAAGAGATGGAAGAGAGAATTTCAGGTGCAAAAGATTCCATAGAGAACATCGGAACAACAATCAAAGAAAGTACAAAATCCAAAAAGATCCTAACTCAAACATCAAGGAAATCCAAGACACAATGAGAAGACCAAACCTACGGATAATAGGAGTAGATGAGAATGAAGATTTTCAACTCAAAGGACCGGCAAATATCTTCAACAAAATTATAGAAGAGAACTTCCCAAACCTAAAGAAAGAGATGCACATGAACATACAAGAAGCATACAGAACTCCAAATAGACTGGACCAGAAAAGAAATTCCTCCCAACACATAATAATCAGAACAACAAATGCACTAAATAAAGATAGAATACTAAAAGTAGTAAGGGGAAAAGGTCAAGTAACATACAAAGGCAAGCCTATCAGAATTACACCAGATATTTCACCAGAGACCATGAGAGCCAGAAGGGCTGAACAGATGTTATACAGACACTAATAGAACACAAATTCCAGCCCAGGCTACTATACCCAGCCAAACTCTCAATTACCATAGATGGAGAAACCAAAGTATTCCATGACAAAACCAAATTCACATATTGTCTTTCCACGAATCCAGGCCTTCAAAGGGTAATAACAGAAAAAAAAAAAAAAACAATACAAGGACAGAAACCACGTCCTAGAAAAAGTAAGGAGGTAATCCCTCAACAAACCTAAAAGAAGATGGCCACAAGAACAGAATGCCAACTTTAACAAGAAAAATAATAGGATGCAACAATTACTTTTCCTTAGTATCTCTTAATATCAATGGACTCAACTCCCCAATAAAAAGACATAGACTAACAGAATGGCTACACAAACACGACCCAACATTTTGCTGCTTACAGGAAACCCATCTCATTGAAAAACACAGACACTACCTCAGAATGAAAGGCTGGAAAACAATTTTCCAAGCAAATGGTCTGAAGAAACAATCTGGAGTATCCATTCTAATATCTAATAAAATCGACTTCCAAACCAAAGTCATCAAAAAAGACAAGGAAGGACACTTCTTACTCATCAAAGGTAAAAGCCTCCAAGAGGAACTATCAATTCTGAATATCTATGCTCCAAACACAAGTGCAGCCACATTCATTAAAAAAACTTTAGTAAAGATCAAAGCACACATTGCACCTCACACAATAATAGTGGGAGACTTCAACACACCACTTTCACCAATGGACAGATCATGGAAACAGAAACTAAACAGGAACACAGTGAAACTAACAGAAGTTATGAAACAAATGGATCTGACAGATATCTACAGAACATTTTATCCTAAAAAAAAAAAAAAAAAAAAAAAAAAAAAGGATAAAACTTCTTCTCAGCACCTCATGGTACCTTCTCCAAAATTGACCACATAATTGGTCACAAAAAAAGCCGGATGTGGTGGCACACACCTTTAACCCCAGCACACTCCAGAGGCAGAGGCAGGTGGATTTCTGAGTTCAAGGCCAGCCTGGTCTACAAAGTGAGTTCCAGGACAGCCAGGGCTACACAGAAAAACCCTGTCTTGAAAAACAAAAACAAAAACAAAAACAAAAACAAAAACAAACAAACAAAAAAAACAAGCCTCAATATATACAAAACCATTGAAATTGTCCCATGTATCCTATCAGATCACCATGGACTAAGGATGATCTTCAATAACAAAATAAATAATAGAAAGTCAACATTCACGTGGAAACTGAACAACACTCTCCTCAATGATACCTTGGTCAAGGAAGGAATAAAGAAAGAAATTAAGGACTTTTTGGAGTTTAATGAAAATGAAGCCATAATATACCCAAGCTTATGGGACACAATAAAAGCATTTCTAAGAGGAAAACTCATAGCTCTGAGTGCCTCCAAAAAGAAACTAGAGAAACACATTAGCAGCTTGACAACACACCTAAAAGCTCTAGAACAAAAGGAAGCAAATTCACCCAAGAGGAGTAGACTGCAGGAAATAATCAAACTCAGGGGCAAAATCAACCAAGTGGAAACAAGAAGAACTATTCAAAGAATCAACCAATCAAGGAGCTGGTTCTTTGAGAAAATCAACAAGATAGATAAATACTTAGTGAGACTCACTAGAGGGCACAGGGAAAGCATCCTAATTAACAAAATCAGAAATGAAAAGGGAGACATAACAACAGATCCTGAAGAAATCCAAAACACCATCAAATCCTTCTACATAAGGCTATACTCAACCAAACTGGAGAACCTGGATGAAATAGACAAGTTTCTAGACAGATACCATGTAACAAAGTTAAATCAAGATCAGGTTAATGATCTAAACAGTCCTATATCCCCTAAAGAAGTAGAAGCAGTCATTAATAGTCTCCCAACCAATAAAAGCCCAGGACCAGATGAGTTTAGTGCATAGTTCTATCAGACCTTCAAAGAAGATCTAATCCCGGTTCTTCACAAACTATTACACAAAATAGAAACAGAAGGTACTCTACCCAACTCATTCTATGAAGCCACAATTACTCTGATACCTAAACCACAGAAAGACCCAACAAAGATAGAGAACTTCAGACCAATTTCCCTTAAGAATATTGATGCAAATTTCTCAATAAAGTTCTCACTAACAAATCCAAGAACACATCAAAATAATCATCCATCCTGACCAAGTAGGTTTCATCCCAGGGATGCAAGGATGGTTCAATATATGGAAATCCATCAACGTAATCCATTGTATAAACAAACTCAAAGACAAAAACCACATGATCATCTCCTTAGATGCAGAGAAAGGATTTGACAAAATGCAACACCCATTCATGATAAAAGACTTGGAAAAATAAGGAATTCAAGGCCCATACCTAACCATGATAAAAGCAGTCTACAGCAAACCAGTAGGCAACATCAAAGTAAATGGTGAGAAGCTGGAAGCAATCCCACTAAAATCAGGGACTAGACAAGGCTGTCCACTCTCTCCCTACCTATTCAACATTGTACTTGTAGTCCTAGCCAGAGCAATTAGACAACAAAAGGAGATCAAGGTGATACAAATTTGAAAGGAAGAAGTCAAAATATCACTTTTGCAGATGATATGATAGTATATATAAGTGACCCTAAAAATTCCACCAGAGAACTCCTAAGCCTGATAAACAGCTTCAGTGAAGTAGCTGGATATAAAATTAACTCAAACTAGTCAATGGTCTTTCTCTACACAAAGGATAATCAGGCTGAGAAAGAAATTAGGGAAACAACACCCTTCTCAATAGTCACAAATAATATAAAATACCTTTGCATGACTCTAATTAAGGAAGTGAAAGATCTGTATGATAAGAACTTCTAGTCTCTGAAGAAAGAAATTAAAGAAGATCTCAAAAGATGGAAAGATTTCCCATGCTCATGGATTGGCAGGATCAATATAGTAAAAATGGCTATCTTGCCAAAAGCAATCTACAGATTCAATGCAATCCTCATCAAAATTCCAACTCAATTCTTTAACGAATTAGAAAGGGCAATCTGCAAATTCATCTGGAATTACAAAAACCTAGAATAGCAAAAACTCTTCTCAAGGATAAAAGAACCTCTGGTGGCATCACCATGCCTGACCTAAAGCTGTACTACAGAGCAATTGTGATAAAAACTACATGGTCATGGTATAGCGACAGACAAGTAGACCAATGGAACAGAATTGAAGACCCTGAGATGAACCCACAAACCTATGGTCACTTGATTTTTGACAAGGGATCTAAAACCATCCACCGGGAAAAAAGACAGCATTTTCAACAAATGGTGCTGGCACAACTGGCGGGTATCATGTAGAAGAATGCGAATTGATCCATTTCTATCTCCTTGTACTAAGGTCAAATCTAATGGATTAAGGAACTCCACATAAAACCAGAGACACTGAAACTTATAGAGGAGAAAGTGGGGAAAAGCCTCAAATATATGGGCACAGGGGAAAAATTCATGATTTGAACAGCAATGGCTTGTGCTATAAGATCGAGAATTGACAAATGGGACCTCATAAAGTTGCAAAGCTTCTGTAATGCAAAAGACACCTTCAATAAGACAAAAAGACCACCAACAGATTGGGAAAGGATCTTTACCTATCTTAAATCAGATAGGGGACTGACTAATATCCAATATATATAAAGAACTCAAGAAGGTGGACTCCAGAAAATCAAATAACCCCATTAAAAAATGGGGCTCAGAACTGAACAAAGAATTCTCACTTGAGGAATACCGAATGGCAGAGAAGCACCTGAAAAAATGTTCAACATCGTTAATCATCAGGGAAATGCAAATCAAAACAACCCTGAGATTCCACCTCATACCAGTCAGAATGGCTAAGATCAAAAATTCAGGTGACAGCAGATGCTGGCGAGGATGTGGAGAAAGAGGAACACTCCTCCATTGTTGGTGGGATTGCAAGCTTGTACAACTGCTCTGGAAATCAGTCTGGCGGTTCCTCAGAAAATTGGACATAGTACTACCAGAGGATCCAGCAATACCTCTCCTAGGCATATATCCAGAAGATGTCCCAACTGGTAAGAAGGACACATGCTCTACTATGTTCATAGCAGCCTCATTTATAATAGCCAGAAGCTGGAAAGAACCCAGATGCCCTTCAACAGAATGGATACAGAAAATGTGGTACATTTACACAATGGAGTACTACTCAGCTATTAAAAAGAATGAATTTATGAAATTCCTAGCCAAATGGATGGACCTGGAGGGCATCATCCTGAGTGAGGTAACACATTCACAAAGGAACTCATACAATATGTACTCACTGATAAGTGGATATTTGCCCAAAAACTTAGGATACCCAAGATATAAGATACAATTTGCTAAATGCATGAAACTCAAGAAGAATGAAGACCAACGTGTGGACACTGTGCCCCTTCTTAGAATTGGGAACAAAACACCCATGGAAGGAGTTACAGAGACAAAGTTTTGAGCTGTGACGAAAGGATGAACCATCTAGAGACTGCCATATCCAGGGATCCATCCCATAATCAGCTTCCAAATGCTGACACCATTGCATACACTAGCAAGATTTTCCTGAAAGGACCCAGATATAGCTGTCTCTTGTGAGACTATGCTGGGGCCTAGCAAACACAGAAGTGGATGCTCACAGTCAGGTATTGGATGGATCACAGGGTCCCCAATGGAGGAGCTAGAGAAAGTACCCAAGGAGCTAAAGGGATCTGCAACCCTATAGGTAGACCAACATTATCAACTAACCAGTACCAAGGAGCTCTTGACTCTAGCTGCATATGTATCAAAAGATAGCCTAGTCGGCCATCACTGGAAAGAGAGGCCCATTGGATTTGCTAACTTTATATGCCCCAGTACAGGGGAACTCCAGGGCCAAAAAGTGGGGGTAGGTGAGTTTGAGGGTATGGGGGACTTTTGGGACAGCATTGGAAATGTAAATGAGGAAAATATCTAATTAAAAAATGAGAAAAAAATTTAAACCCCAGTGATATGTACAATTTTGTCAATAAAATTTTTAAATAATTAATTAAGAGACAATTAAATGGATTGCTAATAAATTACTAAATTGGTACAAACAATTTTTTAATTGTTTAAAATTTGCTAACCCTAGGGACATTGGCAGACACCTTTAATCTCCGAACTGGAGAAGCCAAGGCAGGAAGATCTTCCTCAATTTGAGGCTATCCTAAGCTATACAATAAGTCCCAGGCAAGCCAGAAATACAAAATGATATAATGTCTCACAGAAGTAACATAGATAGGCAGATAATTATATAGACAGACAGACAGACAGTTAGGTAGATAGAATGTTTTAATTATATAGGGATTTAAGAAAAATTAAATTATTATCATGATTTTAACCACACATTTAGACCTGGTAAGTTTCTCTCTAGGATTGTAATGTAATAGAAGTCATGAACAACTCAGAAAACAGAAATATTACGGGGGATATGGAATCAAAGAATATTTTAGATATATTTGCTTCATGGGCTATCCAAACATGAAAATGATGTATAGCAATTTAAATTCATGTTTTAAAGCATTTAATTCCACTAAAAGATTATTCAAGAGTCGGCATGTAATTTAGTTGGTAGGGGCCTTACATAGCATGTGGGAAGCACTGGGTTTTATCCTCAACACCATATAAATCAGTTGTGGTAGCTGTATAGCTAATATCTGTAATTATACCACTTGAGAGGAGGAAATAGAAGGATAAGGAGTTCAAGGATATCCTTGGCTCCATTGTGAGTCTGAGTCCAGCATGTAGTACATGACATAGACTCAAAAAATGTTCCAAATGTAAGGAAACTTGGACACAGGGTCTCATGTAGCCCAGGGTCACCTCAACTCTTTACATAGCTGAAGCTGGCCTTGAACTCCTGATTCTCCTGCCTCTATCTCCCAAGTTCTAGAACTAGAGATGTGCACCACCACACTATACTCTAAAATAGCTATCTATCTATTGATCATATGACCCCAATTATATTTAAAAACAATTGTGTGAACATTTCAAAAGGTATAAATAAAGCATCACAATGCGAACAGTTGTTATCCCTGTGTGTTGAGATTTTTATTTTTCTTTTTGGTTCTATCACACTACCAATTCTACATGAGGAACATATGTTGCTTTCATAGTCAGAAAGTACAATAAAATCGTTCAAAAGTCCTTCTCAAAATGTATCATAACAAGTAAAGTGTAGTCAACTTGTTCAATTTATATTTTGCAAGTAACAAAGAACACTCACCATTTGTCTCTGTGGGAGACAGTTTTGGAATGCCAGTGACCTTAACTTGCAAGACAACTGCTTATCTGCCTCCCTAATTTAAAGAGGAGGACAGGAGAAAAGTCAACAGGCTCCAAGAACAGATGTCTCAAGTGAGATAAAAAAATTAATTATGAGGGGAAAGGAAAAGAAGAAATTTACTAACAATAATTAGTCTACTTTCAGTTTAGGACTCAAGATCAAAACATCTCTCCTTGTAAAGACTGTTCCAAAGACTGATCCACACAAGCCACACTGTTAGTACTTATGACTTCCCATATTTTTAGAGGGGTTGAGGCTGGAGATGAAATCTTAGCCCTCAGGAATGCTAAATGAGTACTTATGTCTGCAGCAAAGGTTTTTCTGTTAACTTAAAGATGGCCAACAGTGGATATGATTCCATTTTAAGCTACAATCACATAAGACATTCCTGCTTTCCTCCTTGTAGTCTGATGGTTACAAGAAGGTTAGTTTTGTTTTTGTTTTTTTAAGATATTTTCTTTATTTACATTTCAAATGTTATCCCATTTCCTGGTTTCCCCTCTGAAAACTCCCTATCCCCTCACCCCTCACCCTGCTCCCCAACCCACCCACACCCACTTCCTGGCCCTGGCATTCCCCTGTAATGGGGCCTTCACAGGACCAAGGGCCTCTCCTCCCATTGATGAACAACTAGGCCATCCTCTGCTACATATGCAGCTAGAGATACAACCTCTGGGGGGTACTGGGTTAGTTCATATTGTTGTTCCTCCTACAGGGTTGCAAACCCTTTCAGCTCCTTGGGTCCTTTCTCTAGCTCCTTCATTGGAGGGTTAGCTTTTTAAAATATATTTTTATCACGTGTGTTGTTTGTTTCTTTGATTTGGTTTCAGAAAAGTGTCTCTATGTAGCCTAGTCTCGCCTATAACTGGCAATCTTCCTGCCTCTACCTCCCAAATACAAGGATTACAGACCAATGCCACAAGGTCTTGTAGATAAGGAGCCAATTTTGATGATCAAGAAACTGAAAATCTGCTGGAGATATGAATCAGCCTTAAAGGCTTGGCTCACAACCAAAAATAGAAAACACTGAAAAGGGAGCTGGTCTATATTGTTTCTTGCACCAGTCCATCTAAGACCTTTGCAAGCGAAAATACCAGAAAGTGTTAGTCATACAGCTGTATTATTTTACATGGATAATGGTTCATAGATAACCAAAGAACACAAAAAAATATTCTAATAATGCTACTTGCTTGCAGAATGCTCAACTAGAACCCAGACTGCTTTATATTAAAATAGGTGTGGTAAATAGCCCCTAAGCAAAAAAAAAAAAAAACTTAAACAGGGTATTACATAAAAAGTTCCATGCCAACCTGGTATACCATGAGACATTGCTCCCCCTCTGTTCTACAAGGAGAAGGAAATGGCAGAGAAGAAGGGGTAGGAAGAATGGAGGGAGCAAGACAAAACCAAGATTTTTCTCAGTCCTATTTTGATCATTTTCATACTCAAAGGGAGAGATTTGACTTAATGAGTTTAATTTTCTATATTTTTAAAGATGCTCTGATTTGTGTGTGTGTGTGTGTGTGTGTGTGTGTGTGTGTATCTGGCATCTGTGTCTGTGTGAGTGTGTAGTATGTGTCTTCTCATACCCTTAGAAACCCTAAAAGGGTGGAAGGTTGGGGTTAATTTGTAGCTGTGGTTATAGGGGCTGTAAACCAAGCAATGTGGCTTCTGGAAAGTGGACTTGGGTAATCTAGCAACCAGTGCTCTTAACCTCTGAGCCATCTCTCCAGCTTCAATTAACCATCTTTTAAAGGATAAACTGGGGACATGGATGATGAATAGAGTACTTGCCTAAAATGTTGCAGGCTATGGGTTTTACACACACACACACACACACACACACACACACACACTGAGAGTGTGCAGGGTAAGGCAGATAGTGTGAAGATCCTTTGACGTGGAGATAGGAGGGTTACTTAAAGAACGGGACATGAGCCCTAAGGACCGTTATTGATCTACTTAAATTCAACTGACTTTTATTACCCATGCTGCAAATAAACAGAAGGAAGGTCTTAAAGATGTCATGATTTAGGGCTGGAGTTATATCTCAGTTGATAGAATGCTTGCCTAGTACTCACAAATCCCTTAAACCCCCCAAAACCCAAAAACCAGGCGATGACACATGCCTATAGTCCCAGCACTCAGGCAGAAGGATAAGACTCTCAAGGTCATTGTTGACTACATAAGGAGTTCAAGGATACCCCTGTCCACATGACACTCTGTCTCCAAAAGAAAGATGAAAGGTTTCCTAGTTTAGTGAGAACAGATGGGTTAATATTTCCTATTTAAAAAAAAAAAAGCTTCATCAAAATACCACATTTTGTTTTCATTTGTAAGACAGAATCTCACTAAGCAACCATAGCTGGCCTGAAAAAACAGTATGTAGACCCAGCCATCTTTGAACCCATGGTAACCCTCAATCCCCTACATGCTGGGGTTATAAGCCTGTTCTACTCACACACCACCATACCTGGCTTCAAATCCTGCAGCCTAGTAAAATTCTGGTAGACAAGTCAACTCAGTCTTATCTAGTTCTATAGTCATAAGGTGACTTTCCCAAAGTCACAGAGATAGTAAATGTAGTGACCAAGACAAATGTTAAGTTCTGACTCTCAATCTGGGGAAGCAGCAAAACCTAGACCCTGGGTTTAGACTTAGCACTGCAAAAATATTCTGACTCTCCTGCTCACACCCTTCTCACCTACCAAAGGTGATGAGGTAGGTATTCAATTATATTTGGGAAATGACTATGTGGTTTAGCTGGAATATATAAGGTAAGACGGGGGCTGGGGTCGGATGAGATACATCATCAGAAAAAAAAATCTATGGAATGCACTAGTTTTTGTATGATGTTTTACATAACTAACTGGTCAATTGGGTTTTGTTTCAGAAAAGGAGAATTAAGTCCTTTTGTGTATGAGCCTTTCCAAGAAGATCCAGGAGGAAGAACAACAACAACCTTTTAAAGTTTAAACAAACTTATGACCCTGAATAATTGATGGTAGAAAAAAGTAAGTCAAGCAGGAATTCAAATTGATATTCAATTTAAACATTCTTCTTTACTTGGAATTCATTTAAAACATGAATCATGATTATGTATCCCATAGCTGCCCAGATAAGACACCAAAACCCAAGCAACAATAAGAGAACAGCTTTCTGAAGCAAACAGGACATGAGTGCCAAGTTCAGGCAACAGACTCCACCATGTACCATAGCTGTATTCTGTATGGGTATGTCATGTTCTCGAAGTCTTAGACACGCTGCTGGAAATCTGCATAGAACATGAAAACTCATTACTTACAGAATGGACTCTCACTGAATGAACTGGCAGGGTGCTGGGGTTACAAAGAAAAAGGAAGCATTTTTTTCCAGAAAAGATCCAGTTGTTAAGTAGGATGGCCACATAGCCACATGACTGTAAGTGAAAGGATATATTAAAGATCATGGAGGAAAATGTGCTTGCATGGAGATGTAAAAATGTTGATTTTTGGTTTGTTGACAGCTAAGCAAACATTTAGTTACCATGGAAAATCCAACCACAGAGATTACTTTAAGAGTTACTTAGTAGAAATAACTGAAAACAGAAATTATAAATAGAACAGTATCAGTTAGTACAATTTTTAAATTGGAAAACCTACTAATAAAAAGTGTACATATTTTAAATTTATAAAAGACTTTGTGCTTTTGAGAATGTTATAAATTATGTATCAATTTTCTCTGCAAAAACAAAGCTTGCATTTCTAATTATGAATAAAATCCTATAAGACATTTGGAAAAATTACAGTACTCTGAATAAGCATTCAATGAGTCCAATTTTTGAGATGCTGAGCACTTCCAAATATTCAGAGGATCTCTACACATAACAAGCATAAGGCTTAGGGCTAAAAATGGAAGTCAGCTGGTTGAGCACTGAGTTCAAAATCCACCACCACATAAAATTGTTTGTGTTAATACACACCTGCAATACTCATGCCTCCAAAGATAGACGTAGAAAGGTCAAAATTCAATGTCATCCTTGGCTACAGAACAAACTTTAAGCCAGCCAAGACTATGTGAAACCCTGCCTCCAAAAATACATTAATATACGATGAAGGAAGGCACTGATTTGTTTTTGAAAAATACTTAGGTAATTCAAAGTTAAAATAAGGCATGGAAAAAACTTTAGAATTCTAAATCATTTCTGGTACTCTTTTAAGTGTTACTATTACTATTTTAAACATGTAAGTAAAATTTAAAAGAAGAATTCTAGATAACATTTGAGTTATTCTAGATTTACACATCTTAGGAAGCTAATACAAAATCATGTTGCTGGGGAGCTCGGAAAGACTGGACCTCATGTTAAGAATTTGAAGACATCCTGAATACCAGGGATACAGTTCAGTGTGGAGATTGCCTTGAACGCCGGGGGTTCTGTGATCCCGAATACTGTTGCTCCTGTGTTCATAAACAACAACGTACTGCCAATCCTTAACAAGTCTCTCCCCAAGGGTTTTTGAAGTTTACACTAACCCAGTGTTACTGTCAATTTAATGAGCAGCACCTCCTTCACTCAAAGTTTTGAAAAGCAAGGGGCAGGTGATGTACTTACTTGGTAAAGTGCTTGCCTAGCAAACATGGCGCCTTGGTGGTCTGCCCCCTTCCCCAACCCTTGAACCACCTAAAAAATGCATGGTGTGATTAAATAGAGTTTGGAGACGCCCTGAGATACAACATTATCTTGTCTCCCAGACTGCTTGTTTGGTTTAGTTTTTGAAACATTCGCATCCATGCGTTGCTTGGCTAGCCACCCCATCCCCACCCCCACCCCGCAGGGACTGGCCTGGGATTACAGGAAAGTACTTCCCATGCCAGACACCTTGCTCAGAATTGACTGAGAGAAAAGGCCTAGCTTCACGCTTAGCAAACAAGAGAAGATTTTATATATTCAAAGATAAGGTGAGCACAGGAAAGCAGAACTAAAGTAGGAAAGCCAATTAAGTCTTCCCATTGTGTGGAACAATTACCTGGGGAGCTACCTCTTTGCAGACTCTGATTTTCTTTAAACAAAGTCAATAATTTACTCCAGCCTCCCTAGGAAACTCACTTGTGTGTTCCAGAGTCATTAGTAGAGAGCAGACTCAAAGAATAGTGCCAAAAAATTCTTTGCATGGTGTGATGTATCTGCAGGGAAGCTTCCTGAACCCTAACAAATCAACTCTCCCTCTTCCCCCGCGGGACTTTTCAGCTTCCACTGATCTTGGGTGAAGTCCTGAAAAGCATACATTTTGCATTTCCTTTCGCAGTTGGTTAGTTTCCCCCACCCTTCAACTTGGCAGAAAACAGGGTCATTGGGAAAGAAGGAACTTCAGTTGAGAAAGTGCTCCCATCAGATTGGACTGTAGGCAAGTCTGTGAGGGCATTTTCTTTATTAATGATTGATGTGGGAGGGCCCAGCCAACTGGGCAGATTGTCCTCAGCGATATAAGAAAGCCATGGGTGCAAGCCAGTAAGCAACGTTCCTCAGTAGTCTCTACTCCAGTTCTTGCCTCCAGGATCCTGTTTTGAGTTCCCTCCGTGTACTGGCTGGTTTTGGGTGTCAACTTGATACAAGCTGGAGTTATCACAGAGAAAGGAGCTTCAGTTGAGGAAATGCCTCCATGAGATCCAGCTGTGGGGCATCTTCTCAATTAGTGATCAATGGGGAAAGGCCCCTTGTGGGTGGGACCATCTCTGGGCTGGTAATCTTGGGTTCTATAAGAGAGCAGACTGAGAAAGCCAGGGGAGGCAAGCTAGTAAAGAACATCCCTCCATGGCCTCTGCATCAACTCCTGCTTCCTGACCTGCTTGAGTTCCAGTCCTGACTTCTTTAAGTAATGAACAGCAATGTGGAAATGTAAGCTGAATAAACCCTTTCCTCCCCAATTTGCTTCTTGGTCATGAGGTTTGTGCAGGAATAGAAAGCCTGCCTAAGACACCTCCGTGACAGACTATGATCAGGACTTGCAAGCTGAAGTAAATCCTTTCCTTCCCAAGTTGCTTTTGCTCATGGTGCTTTATTACAATGGAAATGTAAGTCGGACCATACATTTCCTGATTTTCCGCCTTTTTGAATTTTGTTTTCTTTTATTTAAAGAACACCATACATAGGGGGTGGAAAGATGACTCAGTGGTTAAGAGCTCTGACTGCTCTCCTAGAGGATCCAGGTTCATTTCTGAACATTCATATGTCAGCACACAACCCTCTGTAACTCCAGCTCTAAGGGATCTGGAGCCCTTTTCTGACTTATGCAGGGACAAGGCCTGCACACAGTAAACAGACACATGCATGTAGCCTCTTGGACAGGTCTGACCAACAACTCAGAGGGGGGTTTTCCATGCCTGGCACTGGGTATATTTTAAATAGTGGATGGCTCCTGGGGCGGAGCATTATCATCCCATGTGGCTTAATTCCATTCAATTTAATTTATAGTTATATGTATATATAATTTCTCAGTAGTCTGGAGTAAATATACATTGCATATGTGTATTTATGTAAGCTTGTAAAATATTATATTTCACTACGGCTTTTCGAAACATCCTTAGTGCCTTGTTTATCCTATTCTTCTGGTCCTTTCTACCTATGCCACTCTCCCTCCCTCCCTCCTGCCTAAAGTTCTCCCTCCCAGTTAGTCTTCTTTTATTCTTCATTTCATCTATGTTCTACTACCCACCCAAGCCCCATGTAGAGTTCTACCCTTATCCCATGGTCTCTGCTTTCTCAATGATGTGATTCCTTCAGTGGTATAAGATCCACAGGTGAGAGAGAACATGCAGCATTTGGATATCTGGATCTGAGTTACCATGGGTTAACTTGCTCAGTACAAAATATTTCAGTTCCATTTACCTGCAAGTTTAATGATTTCATTTTTCTGTTTAGCTGAATACTGTACATGCACAACAATTCTAATATCCATCAGTTGAAGGACAACTGGCTTGTTTTAATTTCCTGGTTATCATCACTAGAACAGCAGTAAGGATGGCTGAGCAAGTATCTCTGTTGAAAGCTATCAACTTCTTTGGGTATATGCTGAGGAATGATATAGCTAAATCATATGACAGATCTACTTTTAGCTTTTTCAGAAGTACAAACTGAGGCTGGCAATATAACTCAATGGGTAAGAGTACTGACTGCCCTTCTGAAGGTCCTGAGTTCAAATCCCAGTAACCACATGGTGGCTCACAACCACCTATAATGAGATCTGATGCCTTCTTCTGGTGCGTCTGAAGATAGTTTCAGTGTACATATTTATAGTAATAAATAAGTCTGAAAAAAAGAATTGTACAAACTGATTTCCAAAGGGCCTGGACCAGTTTACAAATCCACCATCAGTAAATGAGGGTTTCCTATTCTCCACATATCCAGCATTTGTTGTGGATGTTTCATTTTTCTTTGTCATTGTGACTGGGGTTAAGATAAAATCCCAAAGTACTTTTAATTTGCATTCCCTTAAATGCAAAGGATGCTAAATGCTTTTCAAGAGATTTTTTCAGCAATTTTTATGTATTCTTTTGAAAACTCTGTTCATAGCTTGAAGGTGGTAACACACATGTTACTGAAGAATTAGTTCACAGCCAGCATGATCTACAGAGTTGCGGGAAAGCCAGGGTTAAATAGAGAAACTCTGTCTCAAAAACAAAACCAAATCAAAACAAAACAAAAACTCTGTTCATATCCATAGCCCATTTTTCCTTCATCATTCTTTTTATTTCTTCTTCTTGTATATATTCCACACTGATTGAAGTTTCCCTCTCTCCTCTCCTCCAGTCCCTCCCAATACTTTCCCCTCCCACCATCTCCCCTTCTCTGTTCTCATTCAGAAAGGGGATATCAAGCAAACATGGCATCTCAAGCTATAGCACGCCCCCTCTTTTTTAATTGGACCATTTGGTTTCTTGATTCTTTGAGTTTTTTTAAGATTTAATTTTATTATTTTTTATTATATGTAGCTATTATGTGTATCCACAGAGAGCATATGCACTTGAGTGCAGGTGCCTTCCATGTCCTAACTCTGGAGTTAACAAATGGTTGTGAGTTGCCTGATCAAAGTACTCGGATCCAAACATGGGATCTCTGGAAGAGCAGCCAGCGCACTGAGCTGTTGAGTCGTCTCTCTAGACCCTTCTTTGTTTTTTAATTCTTTCTATATTCTTCACAGGTTTCTATTGAGCATGTAACTGCCAACATTTTTCTCCCACTCTGTGGGCTTCCTCTTCATTCAGCTGATTGTGTCCTTCGTTGTACAGAAGCTTTTAAGTTTCATGAGTCCTTGTTTGTCAGCTGTTACCCTTAATTCCTAAGTGAATGGAGTCCTAACCAGAAAGGCCTTTCCTACACCTGCCTTGTGAAGTGTTACCTGTATGTTCTTCGAGTGATTTTTCTCCTTTTACAACTCAACTACTTTCCTTTTCCTTATTTGATCTGGGAGTCTCTGTCTCTGTCCCTGTTTCTCTGTGTCTCTCTTGGTGTCTGTGTTTGTCTCTGTCTCTGTCTCTCTGTCTCTGTCTCTCTCTCTTTCTTATTTTTCTTACTATTTATTCATTTATTTATGTGTGTAAAAGTTCGTGTGTGAGGGCATGCATGTACTTGGCATGTATATGTCAATAACACATAGATATAAAATTGTCTAGTACATTTACAAGGCAATTCTCAAAATTCCAGTAAATGGAAAGAAGCCTATAATCCTCCAATATGCCACATTTTAGAAGGAGAGACATTGAGATAGGATCTTAATTTGAAGCCTTAGGAGATCTTGAATTTAACACAATTCTCCTGTCTCTCCCTCTCAGTACTAGGCTTATGCTACCACAAAGCAGCAAAATGACTGTATTAAAGGGTCACAACCATAGGAAGGCTGAGAACCACTGTCTTAAATTAATAACTATGATTTCTGAACAATAGAAATTTGCTGGTTGTGGTTCTAGAAAGTAGGACATCTCAGAAAGATAAAACACCAGAAGTGAAGGTCATGTGAAGACTAGCCATTATACATGATATAGTTAAGTATCCTCATGGCAGAGACAAGACAGCCACTTGGGACCTCTTTTATAATACCATTCATGAGGGCTTCCTCCTTTTGACCAAATCAGTTCCCAAGTACCTCAGTTTTTAATACTGTCATCTTGTTGAGTAACTTTCAGCACTTGAGTGGACAGTGGAGAAGTTACTAACATTCAGATCACAGCATGAAATAAATATGCTTTGCTAAGAACATTACTACCTATGTGCAAGCTCATTTTCCATGGAAGTAAGAAGGTAAAACCATAAGCAACTTCTTATTTATACTTTATTTCATAGGACTGGAGTCCACCAATGCTTTCAATAAAGTCCTCTGACTGCAATCATGGGCTATATAGTCAGATATGAAACAGAGTCAAACCCTCTGTACAACCCAGGGCTTCATTTGTTATACAAACTGATCTTGGGCAAAAGATACTTAGTCTGTTAGTTCATTTTATTTTAATGTTTTGGCTTGACCTTTTTTTTTTTTAATTGAGACAGGATCTCCTTATGTAAGCCTAGTTGGCCTGAAACTTTCTATTTAGACCAGGATGAACTTGTATCAATTCTACTGCCTCTGCCTCTGCCTCTGCCTCTGCCTCTGCCTCTGCCTCTGCCTCTGCCTCTGCCTCTGCCTCTGCCTCTGCCTCTGCCTCTGCCTCTGCCTCTGCCTCTGCCTCTGCCTCTGCCTCTGCCTCTGCCTCTGCCTCTGCCTCTGCCTCTGCCTCTGCCTCTGCCTCTGCCTCTGCCTCTGCCTCTGCCTCTGCCTCCAGAGAGTTTAATGCTTTGGGGGAGTCTATTTGTTCTTATTAATTAAAGAAATTAATCTTACATTTATTATTTTTATTACATTTATTTATTATTGATTATTTACCTTGAGAGGTATTTGAGAATACCTCATTTTTTTAATGCCAGCACCTTGGTAATATGTGGACTATGGCTACTAACATTCAGACCCCAGCATGGAATTGAGAAGAGAGGTGAAATCATATGTTCTATTATAAGTTGTGCTTTATTTAAGGTAGTTCTTCATTTTGTGAAGTTCTGGGGTAGTATGGTGCATGCATGCTATAGCATGCATCTACAGGTCATTCTTTCTGCCATTGGAGTTCCAATGATCAAACTCATGTCAACAAGCTTGGTATCAAGTGCTTCAAGTCACTAAGTCATCTCACAGGCCCTGTCCTTTTTTTTTTTTTTTTTTTTTTTTTTTTTGAGATAAGATCTCATGTAGACCAGGCTAGTCTCAGACTTTCTCTCATTGTTATTACATGTGTCTACTTATTGTGTGTATATATCTGTATATACATAT
The DNA here is from genome assembly GCF_000001635.26 of Mus musculus. Classification (NCBI taxonomy): domain Eukaryota; kingdom Metazoa; phylum Chordata; class Mammalia; order Rodentia; family Muridae; genus Mus; species Mus musculus. The sequence continues at coordinate 75,890,987 of NC_000086.7, read as the reverse complement.
GCTTGGACACGGGGTGGTGTAGTATACCTTGTGGAAGTCAGTTTTCTTTCACTATGTAGGTTTCCAGGATCCAACTCTGTTAGTGAAGCTAAGAGATAAACACCTATACCCACTGCACCTTAAAATTTCTATGTAGCCGGCTATGGCACTGAGCTTTGGACTCTCCCCTGCCTCCATGTTCTAAGTACTGAGATTCCAAATACTCAGATTATGCAGTGAAGGTGATCAAAACTAGCATTTTGTTGTGCGTGCTAGGCAAGCACTCTATCGACTGAATGACATCCCAAGGCCTATTATTGCACTTTCAGGCTGACTTACTATATAGCCTAAGATGGCCCAAAACTCATGATCATCCTGCCTCAGCTCCTCAAAGTCTGTTATAACAGGTGTGCACCACCATGCTTGACAGAAGCTTCTGTAAACTATATTTTTCTCACCTGAGACTGGGAATAATGTTTCTAATTGTGGAATAATGGTTACCATTAAACATTGTGATATTTATAGAATTGTAGACAGAGCTTGACAGGTGGGCACACAGTAATAAAGAGTAGTGATAACTGTTGTGATTTGCATTTCTTCTGCAGTAAAATTTTACCAATATGTTTACATTGAGATTTAAAAGGGGTAAAGAAAGGAAAGTAGATGGTCATCTGTCAACTTGGTGTTAAAGATAATAAATAATAAAGCAAAGGTGCTCATTTGGATTTTATTAACTGATTATCATTTGCTTTGTTGAAACAGACTCTCATGTAGCCCAGGCTAGCCAAGAACTTGATATGTACCCAAGGGTGGCTTTCCACTTCTAATACTCCCCTATTCATCTCTTGAGTGATGAGATTGCAGCTGCTTCTACCTTTCGAGGCTACGTTTGTTTGCTTAATTTGTTTTGTTTTATTATTTGTTTGATTTGAGATAGGGTCTCCTTAAATAGCCCAAGCTGGCCTGGAAGTCAGTATGTAGAAAAGGACAGACTCAAAGTCATGGTAAGCCTTCCTGTCTAAGACCATCAAGGGTTCACAGTAGAAGCATGAACTCTAATTCATATTTTAATTTGTTTCCTATCACGATCTAATTCTTACATAAACACCCCTTAAGAATACTAATTTGCTCAGCTGTAATGAAAAATAAAATTGGGAAAGTTTCAAGAAGATAGATGAATCTGAAAAATATTAAGTGGGATGATCTAGGCTCTGAAAGACAAAAGTTATATTTTATTTCGAATGCAGATCATGCCTATTAGTGAATATACACATGCACATAAATGGGTACCAATGTGAGCATTTGCTGTGAAGGTGGAAAGGAGACCATAAGACAAAAAAGCAGAGATGGTATGCGAAGGATATAAGGGCAGTAAGGGGGATCAGGGAGATTATGTAGAGTGGAAAATAAACTCAGATTTTGTTTCAAAATGCCATAATGAAACCTAATACTTTGTATACTAATTTTTAAAAGAGCACCTAAATACATATAATTCTGGAGCCAGGAGCAGTGGCTACAATCCCATACTCAGAAAGCTGAAAAACGAGGGCCTCTGTACATTCAGATAAGCCTGAGCTATCTAAATAACAACGTCTCTAAATAACAACAGAAAAACAAACTTTTAAAAAGAACTAGAAAAACAACTCTAAGCTGGATATTTGACTAGGTGATAGAGGGCCTATCTACAGTATGCCCAGCCCTTAGTAACGTCTCCAGCATCAAGAAAAGAACAAGGAATGAAGAGCACTCTATCTGGATGCTCGGACCATGCTGAAATAAGCAGAGTGGTGGAGATAAAGTGGCCAACCCTAGGAGCAACAGCATCTCTTGCTGCTGATATTTATCAGCTAAGTTGGGCTGTCACATAAACACACACACTCTTGGTTACCTACTTTATAAGGATGCCTCTGTGTTACAACAGACTTGAATTCTTAAAAAAAGAGATTATATCGTTATATATCATGTATGCAAAAATACTTGGTATGCATGGCCTGGGGCATAACTCAAGGGTAGAACACTTGGCTAAAATTCCCAGAATCTGGAGTAATCCTACCATGACCACCAGCAACACTACCAGCACCCAGGAACAAAAATTCTAGTCCTTTTAAGACAAACATTGGTGACTCTTAACTTAAAATGTTTCTTAGTCATCTGATCTTACTTCATATGATATTCTTTCTCAAGGATTCCAACCTGGGCTTAATGTTATTTTTATTTTTAAGTTAATTTTATTATTTTTAGTTATGTTTATGTGTGGGTGTACACAAGAGTGTTCCAGACAATAGAGGCTGTCATGTCTCTTGGACTTGAAGATGGAGTCACAGGCAAGTGTGAGTCACCCAGTGTGGGGGCTGAGAATTGAATTCAACTCTTCTATAAGATCCCATATTGTTTTTATTTTAATTTTATATGAGAGTAGGCAACAAGCTCAGTCAGTAACATGTTTGCCAGACAAACCCAGTTTCAGATTCCTAACCATCCACATTAAAAACCTGGTTCCCTTCCTCCCTTCCTCTTTCCCTCTCTCCTTCCCTCCCATCTTCCTTTCTGCTTTTATGACTTAATGTCATATTCCTTTCTTGCCTCTTCCTAAATACCAAGCTCCCCACCTACGATCATGGCAGTTGGATACTACTAAATAGTCAGCCTTTGAAACATGCATGGGAGTAACATCATCCAAACTGTGCAGATTGAATTTATATATTTAGGTATATATGTGGGATGTCAGGAGGCAGAGGCATGAGGATCTCTATGAGTTCAAGGGAAGCCTGATGCACATAGCAAACAGTCTAGCAGGGCTACACAGTGAAACCTGTCTCAAAAAAAAAATCCCCTCTAACACATACACACACCAACACCACCACCACGATCACTACCACAACAATTAAAGAAAAAGAGGCCATGAATTTGAGAGAAAGTGGAGCAGAAACATGAGAGACATTTGAGGGATGGAATTATGTTTAATATTTGCCTTAGAGTTATGATCATGACCTAAACATAAATTGGAAAGGAAAGGGTTTATTTTGCTTAGCCTTCCAAATCAGTACTCATCATTGAAGGAAGCCAGGGCAGGAACTTGGAGCAGGCTGATACAGAGACCATAGAAGGGTGCTGCTTACTGATTTGCCAATCATGGCTTGCTTACCCTGCTTTCTTTTAGAACCCAGGGCCACCAGCTCAGGGATAGCTCCACCCAAAATGGGCTGGCCTCTCATCAATCAATTACTAATTTAAAAAATTCCCTACAGGTTTGCCTACAACAAGATGTTATGGAGGCATTTCCTAAAGAGAGATTCCCCCCTCTCAAATGACTTTAGTTTGTGTCAAGATTACACAAAAGTAAAATACACAAATTATAATCTCAGGATATTTTTAAAAAGCATTTTTGCCTTGTTCTGGTGGCACACACCTTTAATCCCAGCATTAGGAGACAAAGGCAGGAAAATCTCTGAGTTCCAGGACAGCCTGGACTACAGAGCAAATTCCAAGAGAGCCAGGGCTACACAGAGAAACCCTTTCTTAAAAACCTAAAAGTGAAAATATGTCTTTAAAAATATCTTTGCACAACAAAGAACTGGGATGGGAAGACACCCAAGAATCAATGGGAGTGATCTTAGCTGTGATTCACAGCATTGGGGATATGGGACCTGAAGAGGCCACCTCCTGTAGTCAGGCAGGAACCCCAGTGGAGTGGTAGAGACACCATCCCACCCACAAAACTTTCAACCCAAATTTTATCCTGTCTACAAGAAGTGCAGACACAGGGGATGGAGTAGAAACTGAGGGAATGGCCAACCAATAACCACCCCTACTTGAGACTCTTCCCTTGGGCAAACACCAGGCCTTGACACCATTAATGATACTGTTATGCTTTCAAACAGGATCATGTTGTCCTCTGAGAGGCTCTACCCAGCAGCTGACTCAGACAGATACAGACACCCACAGCCAAACAGTGGATGGAGCTCTTATGGAAGAATAGGAGGAAGGATTGCAGGTCTCAAAGGAGACAGGAACTCCACAGGAAGACCAACAGAGTCAACTAACTTGGACCCTTGAGGCTCTCAGAGTCTGAACCACCAGCCAAAGAACATATGTGGGCTGGACCTAGGCCTCCGCACATACATGTAGCTAATGTTCAGCTTGGTCTTCATGTGGGGCTATCCAGGTATTGCTTGGGACATGTTCTTCTAGCTGGGTTGCCTTGTCTGGTGTCAGTAGGAGAGGAAATGTCTAGCCTCAAAGAGATTTGAAGTGCCAGGGTTGGATGGGGGGCTGATATAAACAAGGGAGCCCACCTACTGAGAGGAGAAGGGGAGAAGGAAGGGTTGTGGGAGGGGGCTACTGGAAGTGGGGTGGTGAGTGGAACAGTGGCACCTACTTGTAATCTTGGTGAGAGAGAGAGAGAGAGACTCACTGTCTATCCAATCTAGTCTAAACCCGTGATAGAGCTTTTCTATCACAAAAGCTAAGATGACACTGACACAGAGGATGAACACTCACCTACACACACAGAAGCACACCCACACATAGACATGCACTCATGGGTGCCCATCCACACAAATGTTTGGTACCACTTTGTTAGGCTTAGTTAAAAACATGTAGGAGCTCAACCACTAACTAGGAGTTATCTGACCATAGTACTGCTCAATGTGGCAAGGGGATGCTTTGGTAGGTAGACAGCTTTTCTTTCTGCTTGCACGTTTGTACCAGGTGAGGCCATCACAGTGGTAAACCACCCAGCCAGCACATTCTTGGTGTTGAATTAACCAAAGGATGTTTCTTTTCTTTTGTGTGAGTATCACATTCCTTTTTATATGTATCAAAACTCGTACTGAACAATGGGTTCTGGATTGCAAAAGAGGATTGATTCTTGCACCTGTCTTTCATTCTTTTGTCAAGCAGTTGGCAAAAGCACACACAAGTGCTACCAAGAGATGTTGCCTGATGCCAGGGAAAGTTCTTACTGAAAAGCCTTCTTTGACACTTCCCAAAGACATTTCCTCTTGGGTGTTTAGACCAAATATCCAATTAACTTTATAAATACAAGTTATATTTTAAATCCTTGAACTAGTTGTCATATGGTAATTAAAACTGTTCTAAAAATATCAAAGAAGAAACCTGTTATCTTTTGCTATCAGAACTCTGCTTCCAGCTTAATTTAATATGATGTTGTAACACTTATACTAAATCTTACTCTTGGAAAACTGAATTGATTTGCCCCTCTTTCGATAACTGCCAAAGATGGGATCACACCAATGAAGAAATGGATTGTGTAGCTTCAAAAGCCCTTTTGATTTCTCTTGTGATCACAGACCCTCTACAGGTTTTCTGCCAGGGTGTTGTAGCTGCATTATGGTTTTCCTTGAGCCTAAGAGGCCTAATTGTTCACCTCCCCCTCCTACCCTCTCTGTCTCCATTTACTCTCACGTCTCTCTCTCTCTTTATTTATTTATTTGTTTGTTTGTTTATTTATTTATTTATTTATTTATTATATGTAAGTTCACTGTAGCTGTTATTTATTTATTTATTTATTTATTTATTATATGTAAGTTCACTGTAGCTGTCTTCAGACACACCAGAGGAGGACATCAGATCTTATTACAGATGGTTGTGATCCATCATGTGGTTGCTGGGAATTGACCTCAGGACCTTTGGAAGAGCAGTCAGTGCTTTTAACCACTGAGCCTCTCTCCAGCCCCCCACTCTCTCTTTATTGGGTTTATTGAGATACAATTCACACACCATACAGTTTGCATCTTAATGCTATAATTCAAGAAGTTTCTAGTCAATTGATAAACTTGGACAACCAACACAGTCTATTTTAGGATCTTTTTTCATTTACTCTAGAAGGAACCCTTTCCCCATGAGCTGTAATTCCCTATTTACCTCCAACTTTTCTCCTCTTTAGCAAACATTAGTTCCACCCTCCTCCTTTTTATATATCTCCTATAACTGGAAATATATAATACATGATCTTTGTAACTGGCTTTGTTGCATTAGCTTAGTGCTGCAAGGTTTCTCTACTCATCCAGTGTTGCCAATGTCTCTGCTTTTTTTCTCAAGTCCCATTTTAGTAGATACAGACCCAAATATTTAAACATGAGCATTTTTGGAGGAAGAGTAAGTAGTGATAGCATTTAAAAATGATTGTATTTCTCGCTCTCTCTCTCAAACACACACACACAAACACACACAAAGCATATCCCATAAACAAAATGGGAACTGCTAAATTCACCAAAATGTGATCTAAGCATGCTCAAGAATTAAACAATCAAATGTAACTGATGAACCATACCTGTTTCTTTAAGAGCCTGCTTAGTGATATGGACCATGAGAATCATCTTCATGGGTTTTATTTTTTTTTTTTTAAATCTTTTTTTTTTTTTTTTTTTTTTAAAGATTTATTTGTTATTATATGTAAGTACACTGTAGCTGTCTTCAGACACACCAGAAGAGGGAGTCAGATCTTGTTACGGATGGTTGTGAGCCACCATGTGGTTGCTGGGATTTGAACTCTGGACCTTCGGAAGAGCAATCGGGTGCTCTTACCCGCTGAGCCATCTCGCCAGCCCCTTCATGGGTTTTAAAATGTACTTTACATTTTATTCTGAAGACTCTTCATCGTATCTCTGGCATTTCTTTCTTTTCTGAAAACCTCTAATATTTGAAAGTAACATTCTGATGAAGATTTCATGTTAAATATTTCACCAAAAAGAATACTTTATAACCTAGACTCACAAGATGATGAATAAGGAGGAGCTAGCATATTCACCTACCAAATCCTCCTTGCAAGTTACAGTCCTGTTCATGCTTATTCTAGAGCCAAAATGTTGTAATCCTAGCACCGAGGAGGTTCAACAAACAGTATCATCTTGAGTTTCAGGCTAACCTGGTCTACACTGCAAGGCTGAATTTCAAAAATCAAACAAATGAGGTCAGTAAGATGCCTCAGCTGCCCAGCCTAAGGATGTCCTGAATTCCATGCCTGGAAATTATGTTGAGAGGAGAGAACCAAGTCCTGGTAAACTAAATTCCATAGGTAGTCATTGTGCCTATGAACTGGTATGCACACTTGCTCTCCTAAGTAAACATACAGAAATAATCAATCACACGTATTTTTCTAGCAGATTTTTGGATGGGTTGTTTTGGTGGCCATAGGGGTTAGTTGGTGAAGAGAAGGCAATTTTCATTCTACTGATGTAATTTGGCTTCTTAATGCAACCCAGAACCTGGACTGAGTTAACAATGTAATAATAATAACAACAGCAACAACTATTATTATTGTTGTTATTATTAACTATTATTATTATTATTATTATTATTAAATAAAACAATTCTAAGCATAGTGGCACATGTCTTTAATCCCAGCATGCAAGAGGCAAAGACAGAGAGATCTCTGAGTTCTAGGTCAATCAGGGCTATGTAGTCAGACCCTGTTTTTGTTTTATTTTGTTAAGAAAAAAAGGGGGGAGTTTAAAACATAAAGAAATAAAGATGAAAGCAAAATGCAGCATGTGACTTTATTACATAGACCTTGTGAGATAATTATTAATGCTATATCAAAAACATCACAAAAATTGTCTAGATAGATAAAAGCAAAATAGTCTGTAACTTGGTGTTAAATGACTATAAGACAAGAGAGCCTTTTTGTTTCTACCTTAAGGATACCCAATATAGTCCCCACCCAACACTGGAAATCTGTAGGAGATTGATTCTTGAACTCCAATGTGTGCTAAAGTTCCTTATATTGGAATGCATTTGCACCTAACCTATGTGAATCCAATACTATACTTTAAGTACATGACTTTGAATGGCTATTACGGTGTTAATACCGGCGAAATTTAGAAATTTAGAATTTCTATTTAGAAAACAATGTTGACAAGGAAAAAAGTGTCTATGTGATCAGTAAAAGATAGAATAAAAAATATTTTTTGGTCACAGTTGACTGAATTTGGCACATAGGAGGAGGCCCACTACCCATGGTAATTTATCTTTTCAATAGATTAAGTAGATCGATCTTTTTACCCATTGATGTTATCAGTGGTCCTTTATTTGGGCAAATCCTTAGCTTTTGTTTTGCAGATAGCGACCCAGGAGCCCTAAAAGAAAGCCCAATCCCAGAAACACCTCAAAACACCTTTTGTTTTCTTCACAAGAGGACTTTTTTCTTTTTGCTTCTTTTTAGCCTTTAATGCTTTGCCCTCTTTGCAAACCTCCTTAAGCCTCACCTCACAAAGGACCCAGCCACTTGGGGGCTTCAGCCCTATTATCTTCAAGCACTTTTCATAATCCGAACAACATGCCTTCAATATATTTTTATCTTGAACTATTTTCTTATTGTTTCATTTGTGTTAATCTTGCCATTAGATTACAACTTGTGCTCTGCAAATATGCTTTTCCTATGCTGCTTAGGATAATTCAAGGCCAGTACCTAACAGATACTTTAAAAGAATAGTAATAAATGTATTCATTCATTCATTCATTCAGTTAGTTAGTTTATTGAGAGGAACGCTTTGCCCAAGCTGGTCTCAAACTCTCATGGCTTCTACCTGAAGCATCCAAAACCCTGAACTCACAGATATCTAGCACCTAAGTGAATATTTTAACAGACAAGGAAAACAAGGAGCATAGGGACATTTGTGCTTTTTTTCCCATTAATTTATTTATTCACTTTACATCCCAATAGAAGCCCTCCTCCTCTCCTCCCAATCCCACCCTCACAACCCTCTCCCCAATTCCTACCTCTCCTTCTCCTCTGAGAAGGGAATGCACCCATGGGTACCTGACACTTGAATTTTTAACATGTCCAGTGCTGACAGTGACTTCCTGTGAAGCTATAGAAAACAGAGCTAATGTACGTTTACAATGCTCAAATCCTATCAAATACATTTCAATCCACTTTTGCTTTTTATTCTTATTTTCAATGAAATTTTGACATTGCTGTAGATATGTCTTACTAATTTCTTTCTGACAAAGTCTTCGTGAAACAACTGGCCTGCCTTAGCAAACATTAAGACTCAGATTAACCTTTGCAGCTAGAAAAACATTTCATAAGTGCTTATTCAAAAAATTAGCATGATTCACATATGAGTTTATTTTGAGTTGGAAATATAAAAAAACAATCCTCAATAAGCAATAGGAATGATTATCGAAATTTTTGCTCCCTGGTTCAAAAATTTAAAGAACTTCTTAGGGCTATCAAGATTTCCTCCTTGAACTGCAACCCTATAGGTGGAACAACAATATGAACTAACCAGTACCCGGGAGCTCTTGTCTTTAGCTGCATATGTATCAAAAGATGGCCTAGTCGGTCATCACTGCAAAGAGAGGCCCATTGGACTTGCAAACTTTATATGCCCCAGTACAGGGGAACACCAGGGCCAAAAAGGGGCAGTGGGTGGGTAGGGGATTGGGGGGGGGGGTGGGTATGGGGGACCTTTGGGATAGCGTTGAAAATGTAAACGAGGAAAATACCTAATAAAAAATATATTTTATAAAAAAAAAAGATTTCCTCCTTGACTAACATTTTAATTATATGAGAAGTCTTTTAAATCATACATCATTTTAATAAAAAATTATGTCATAACATGTTAAATAAAAATGAGGAATCAAGGGTCAGTCCAAGGATCTAATGCACCATACCCAAACTACAATTATCATGTAAAATGTAATTTAAAAAATAATGAGTTCTGGCTTGAAAATAAATTGTGAGGTAGATACAATAAGTTAACAAAATTGAGGCTAGGGCTGGGACTGGGATTAGAACTACAGTGCTTGTCTACCTATACTCAAAGCCTCAAGTTCAATGCCTAGTAAAGGTGGATCATACTCATTTACACACACACATACACACACATAGTCACATATAGATACATATACTCACACATACATACACACATAGTCACACATACTCTCACACATACACATACACACACATAATGATACACATACACACACATACTGACACATATATCACACACATACACATACGCATACACACACATATACACACACATAATCACACATAGTCACACACACACTTACATATACTCACACACGTATATACACCGACACACATATACTCACACACAGACATATCAAACACACAAACATACATTTGGTCCCACATATACACACACATGCACACACATACTTACAGACACACACCATGTAACTTTAAAACCAGTAAGTAAATCAGTTTGATATTAAGCTGATCAAGATTCTTTTAAGATTTTGTTATTTAAAGTTTGTGTGATCAAATCACATTATGATAACATATAAGAAGAATAGTATCATTTTCTTATTTTTTTACTAGTTTTAATTTTTTAATATTTATTAATTTATTGTAGCAGGGCAGTGCTGGCACATACCTTTAATCCCAGCACTTGGGAGGCAGAGGCAAGTGCATCTCTGTGAGTTCAAGGCCAGCCTGGTTTCCAGGACAGTCCGGACTACACAGAGAAACCCTGTCTCGACCCCCCAAAAAATTTTTTTAAAAGATGTTTATTGTGTATGAGTATGTGACAAGCTCAGTTGTTTGTGCACAGTATGACCATGAAAGTCAGTGGGCATCTTCTTCTTCTATGAGACCATGTGAGTCTCAGGGATCCCAGGCAATTTGTCAAATTTGGTAGCAATCGCCTTTACCCACTGTGCCATAATGTTGCCAGACATATTTTTTAATTAATTATTTTTTATATTTTATTTTATTTTGGTTTTTTTTTTGGTTTTTTTTTGTTTGTTTGTTTGTTGTTTTTGTTTTTCGAGACAGAGTTTCTCTGTATAGCCTTTGCTGTCCTGGAACTCACTCTGTAGACCAGGCTGGCCTCGAACTCAGAGATCCACCTGCCTCTGCCTCCCAAGTGCTGGGATTAAAGGCGTGCGCCACCACGCCTGGCTTTTATTTTGGTTTTTCAAGACAAGGTTTCCCTGGGACTAAAGACAAGTGCCACCTTACCTGGCTAATTTATATTTAATAACAAAATAAAACATAGTAATACAGAATAAAACTAACAAACACATCAGAATAGAACAAAATAAACAGATAAGAACCCTCGGAGAGTGAGAAAACCTCAGGCTCCTAACCTGTGGGTTAGACTGAAAAAGTTGAGAGAATGGAAATACACAAGTAGAAAGGTCAAGAGAAAGGTCAACTGGACAGAGAGAGAGAACACCGAAAAAGAAATTGGATCTTTTTGTGAGCTTCAGGGAGGACAGGAGGACATGCTTTCAAATTTTTGTGATATCCATTTTAAGTTACTTATCATAAAGCTGAGATGGATAGAAAATTGGAGTCAGAAGGACAGAGCTAAAACCATTTAGATTATTGATTCACAAGGTCCTAAGAGACCTCTATCTAGCCTTTACCTTACTAGTGTTTTACAAGAATAAATCCATAAAATAACCATTAGTTCAATAAACATTCAGTGAACTTCTACATACCAGAGTACTTTGTAAGGTGCTGTTAGGATGGATTAGAGCCTATAACTTGCCTGTAAGCAGGGGAGGGGACACCAAAGATCACCAGGGCATGCTGATTTACATAGATAAGAAAACCACCAACTTTAGTTTAACTCTGTGAACCATCCTTTCTGTGTTAAATTTCCTTTGTTGGCATAAAGGAATGCAGTCTAAATACATCTCTGTGGGTACATGGGTGCGTGTGTGCATGCGTGCATGCGTGCTGCTCCTTAGATCCAAATGCTAAACTTTGAAAATGACTTTGAAATGAAAGGTAGCCAGGTTATATCTTTGGCTATCACGCAGCTCATTACAAAGGAGTTCCACCAGGGTTATACTGTTGGGCTAGTCAAACAGGAATCTCAACTACAATCCAAAAGTGTGCTTCTGTGCGAAAGGCACACATTATCTCTTGGAAAGTTACTGAGATAATGAGGTAGCACGGTTTTAAAAGTATGCACTGCTAAACTAGCATTAAAGACTGATGTTTGGCTGAGGGTTTTTTTTTTTTGAAGGGGGAAGGCTGTTTTGGGTGCTGGGGATTGAACCCAGTGCACTATTCCGTGTGGGCAAGCATTCTAAAACCGAGCTACACCCCCAGCTCAATTGTTTGAACTTTGAGATCTTTAGTGCTGATGGAAACTATTTATTAGTAGAAACACTTGGAGACTTGGGGAAAGGGGTCTGGGAAAGTAATTCAGTGCCTGGCAAACCTGAGGACTGGAGTTAGAGGTGAGAGAGAGAGAGAAAGAGAGAGAGAGAGAGAGAGAGAGAGAGAGAGAGAGAGAGAGAGAGAGAGAGAGAGAGAGAAATGAATAGCTGGGGAGATAGCTCATTGGATAAAGATCTTATTGGTGGAATCAGCAAATACCTGAAAGTCCTGGTGGCCACCTATAATCCCAGTACTCAGGAGGCAGAGACAGGATCCCTGGGGAAAACTGCCCAGGAGTATTAGAGTATTCTGGTTCAGCCAGAAACCTTCCATCCTTAAATAAGGTGAAGGTAATGGAGGAAGACCTCTGAGGCCAATTTTAGGCTTCTGCACCGACATGCTTGCACATGAACCCAACTACATGTGAACACTCAGACTTACACACAAACCACACACATATATTCAGAAGAGGAACACAAAGTGTGTGGCCCCATCTCTTTTTTAAACATATAATTATATTTAACTCTTTTTTTCCGATTAATTTATTTATTCACTTTCCATCCTGGTCGTTTCCCACTCCTTCCAGACACCCTCTCACCATCCCTCCTGCACTCAGGGTGGTGGCACCATTTCTTAAAGAATACCACCTGGGGTGATCCTCTGACCTCCAGACTTCCTGGCACACACATGCATTCATATGAATACATACATGTTCACACAGAGACACACAAAATAATGAACATGAACAAAATGGTGCTTGTTTTGTGTTCTTTTGTTTTGTTTTACAGGGTCTTAAGTATCCCAGCCAAGGATGAACTCAAGCCTCCTGCCTGTCTCCTAAGTGTTGTCATTTCAGGCAGAGATCGAACCCAGGGCTTCACCCATGATAGACAAACACTTTAGAACTATACTAGCTTCCTGTCTACAGGAAGGATTTTGTTTGTTTTACATTCTGAAAATGGGTTTTCCCTCTGTAGCCCAAGCTGGCGTCTGCCTCCTGAGTGCTGGGATTATAAATAAGTGCGGTCATTCTACACTGCAGAATTGTTACAATCTAGCTTATTTTACTTTACATTTAATTAATTAATTAATTAGTTAATTAATTAATTAAACATGTGCCTATGCAGGGCTCATAGGGGCTCACAGAGAGAGAAGTAACAATCACTGGTCCTGTATGGGTCTGAGCTAGTTCCTCTGCAAATATTTTATGGTTATGTAGCTTGGCATTCTCGAGAGACTCTTAACAGTGAGACTTGGGGTGTCTCTGACTCTTGCCTGCTCTTGGAACCCTTTTTTAACTACTGGGTTGCCTCATCCAGCTTCGCTATAAGGATCTGTGCCTAGTCTTATTGCATCTTGTTTTTCCATGTTCGTTGGTTATCCCTGGGAGGCCTGCTCTCTCCTTCAGGGAAATGGAGGAAGAATGGACCTGGGGGAGAGGGGAGTGGTGGGGAGGGACTGAGAGGGTTAGAGGGAGAGGAAACTGTATTTGGGATGTAGTATATGAGAGAAGAATAAAAATGCAATCCTCTCTTTCCACCTCATGTTTCTGGGCCTGAGTAGAGAGAGTCGGGCCTTGTGGCAAGTGCCTTTACTAATGGAGCCTTCTTCTTGGCCCTCTCTGCTTTCTTCTAAATGCTAGAACTGGAAAACCATGGTAAAAGTGGAATTCAAGTTAAACTGGACAAACTCGCCTATATTGTAACACTGTGGCCCTCTTGATAAATTAGAAGCAGGCAGGGACTATTCAATAGGGACTGGCACAAGAAAAGTTGCAAAAGTAACCTTCCCTAGTTAGTGTGTCCAGAAATTGTGAGGAAAGTGTGCCAGTGACCACACCAAGCCATGTGCCATTTCCTGAAAACTAAGAATCTCCTTCTGGAGCCTCCTAGAAATGTGCACGGCAATACACCATGTGCTGAACCCAGACAGACGCAGGACAACATCGCCAATAACAGAGATATATTATCTCAGAAAAGCATGAGTGCTTACACATTTCTTCTTCACCTTTCTGTGCCTTTTGTAAGGTCTCCTAGTTGGCTAATCACTGACTAATATTTAACAGGGCCTTTCCCCAGTGCCAAGTGTTTCCCTGCTGGTCGAGCCTCTAGACAAGGTGGCCTCCCTCATTTAAGAAGGCCTAGTATTCACTACAAGCCCTATGCTTCCCCTATCCCCATCCTCCCGGCCTTCATTTCACTATGTAGCACAGGTTAGCTTTGAACACTTCAGCAATCCTCCTGCCTCAGTTTCCTTGTCCAGAGCTCCTCTATAAAAAGGTCTAATTATAAGTTTTAGATATACTGGGACAAAACATATATTACTTAAATTAATTTTAACTTTATACTTTTTATGATAAAATCCTTGTAAATACTTCCTGGATCATACAACTTTTATTAGTTCACATACATTGCATTTTATTTATTTATTTATTTATTTATTTATTTATTTATGTGTGTGTGCGCTGCATTGCACATATTTCAAGGCACATGAGTGGAAGTCAGAGGGCAGCTCTCTCCTTCCACCATTTAGGACAGCTTGGCAAGTGCCTTTCCACACTAAGCTCTTTTGCTGGCCCTTGAATTCAATTTTTAAGCTCCTCATACTGTCGAATTCTTCCCTGGCATATGTAACATGGAACTTACCTGAACCAACTTTAAATTTTTACCAAACTTCCCAACAGACTCTTCCTGGTCAACAACAACAATGTGCTTAGGGTTGGAACGCTGCCAAGCAGGAAGTACTGGGGGGGGGGGGTTCTATGGTTCTCATATAAAACAATCTAGCTAGGGTTCAGAGGGACACTTAGACTTTTGGCCCTCCAAGCTCATTTTGGAGCTAGGATGAGCCCATGGATCGAAAAACAAACAGAGAGGAACCCAGTGTAGATGATGGCACAGGGGCAGAACCGTGGGCAACAGAAAAGGTGTCCCCCAATTGTTTCTGGGGAAAGGACACCCACCAGAGGAGACCCACTTAGGGACTACTCCAGTGCAACCAAGTGATGTCTACCACTTCTTCCTTCTCTCACTCACCTCTCACTCCTCCCTCTCAAGGACAAAGCTACCAGACAAGTGATTTAGGCCAACAATTCATTTGGCTGGTGCCAGGAACACACGGGCCTTTCCCTGACTATGATGAAATGGGCGTGCTGGCGGTAGGTGGTTATTCCAGTACTAGATTGTTGAGAACGCCAATTTGAGGCTACCTAGTATGATCCTCTCTCAAAACAAACCAAGCAAAAACAAAGGGGCAGTAGCTGGGAGGTTCCCCAGTTGGAGTCCTTTGGTGTCAGGTCTGAAGAAATCAAAGCGAAGTACTATACCTTCCCAATGATGAGAAAAAGAAAGAAAGAAAAAAAAAAAACCGGCACCGTAACCCCCCCCCCCCCCGCCAACCCCATACCTGACTTAACTAGGAGACGTTCAAACATGCTCCGAATTTCCCAACTTTACAGTTATTTCAGTAATGTTTGTGAAACATGCATTCCACGCCAAGCCTTGTAGATTTACTTCTAAGTTCTTCCACCAGGTAGGGAATGGAAAAACAGGCTTGCAAACAGAGTTCCAGTCCCCATCCCTCCTCATTGCCCATCCCTGCTGCTGCCGGGTCTCTCAGTTCCCCCACCCAGTTGATGTGACAGGCTCCTGGCCCAATCCTCTTCCTGGTTCCCAGGCCGCTGTGAACACCATCTGAGCCAATGGCTGTGGCCGCAGGGCGGAGGAGGCTGGCAAGAGGGGAGGGAGCGCTGGCTTTAGAAGCACAGCTGCAGAGATTCCTAGGGGCAGAAGTTGTCTGAGTGCTTGGTCGGAAGCTGTAGAGCCAGATCAGCGACTCTGCGACTTTTACGTAAGTGCTTTGCAGTTCCAAGGGCTCGAGGGGAGCCGGTTTCCTGGGCGTGGGTAAGAGTGGGTCCTGGTGAGAGCATCTCCGGGAACCTTAGCAGGAACGTGTGTTATACTAGGGGACGGGGGTTGGGCAAAGGGGGAGATCGAAGAAAATTTCATCTGGAGTCTGAGGCTCGGCTCCCGGGCGATCCTCGCCAACGGAATGGGTGGGAGCTCCAAAGGGTTCCTTATTACCACCCTCTGCCATCACTTTTTCTGCTCTTCGCTGCGACTGCTCTCTAGTTCCTCCTAACTTGTTGCCCACCACAGACCGAAGGGCTTAAAAGCCAACACTTACCCAGATTCCCTAAGGCAGCGACCACCCCTGAAGTGGAAATCCTAAGCCTATCTTCCCTCTGCCTTCCATTTCCAGCTACAGCCATTCTTCAATCCATCCCTCCCTCCCTCCCTCCCTCCCTCCCTCCCTTCCTCCTCAGCCGCTGGAAAATCCCAGAGCTAGCAGCGTAGGTCGCTTCCCGCTAGTTCCAAATCGCCCGCTCTAGGTGACCCGGCGGGTTTCTGAGGACCCCGAGGCTCCCAAAGAGGCGGGGCGCGGAGCGGGTGCGGTACCCCCCCCCCCCCCAGGAACCTGGCCTCGGCGGCCCACCTTCTGCCCTCTCCTCTCCCCAGCCCTTAGGCTGAGCTTCGGGACTGCGCCGCGACTCCCTATGAGTAAGCAGTTTTTTGGTTTTTTTGTTTGTTTGTTTTGTTTTTTGTTTTTTTTTTTGTTTTTGTTTTTGGTGTTTTGTGTGTGTGTTGTTGTTGTTGTTGTTTTGTTTTGTTTTTCCTTTCGGTGGCAGAAGCTTTCCAGGCTAGCCCGGAGGTACCTTTTGGTTCTCTCCCCTAGCAGCGCCCTGGCGGTCAGCTTGAGTCCCGATGGCTCTGGTTGTGCAACTCAGAGCTAGCGAGCAGGGCTGCAGCACCCGGGACCGCTCTGGGACCCCTGGGAGGCTGAGCCGAGATGGTGGCTGAAGCCCCATTCCCAGACTCAGCTGCACTTGCCTGTGTTTACTTTTCTCCGCCTGCTTACTTTAGCGACCTAATGAGAGGCCTGAGGACGCCGACTAGCCCTGCGGTCGCCAGTCCCAAAGTTGCTGCTGCTGCTCCACTAGCTCAAGTGTTGGCGGTTCTGAACCTCCCCTGGCTCCAGGCCCTTGCTTGCTCCAGCTTTGCTGACAGTTTACATCCTGAAGACTGGCTTTTCACTGGAGCTGTATAACTGACTACACCAGTGGTGCAGGTCTAGCTTGGATTTAAACTGGGGCGTCTAGTCATATAGGATCAGACCAGAGGGATGCTGCTATCACCCTTCTACTCAGGGGTAATGCAGACAGGGTGAAGGAGCTTGAGTGAATACGGTAGGTAGAAGTGTAGGTTTAAAAACCTACGGAACAGTAAGCATTTACTCCATTTCAACATCACAATGGGTTTGGGAGACTAAAGTTGAACACTGAGATGCAGTTTACTGTGAATTGCAACTTAATGGCCGAGGTCCCACACTTGCCAATTGGCATCCCGCATCTTAAGTCTCTGATGCCCCTAGGGTAATAGTCACATGACCTCTTTTGACTTTAAAACTGGAATGCAATGGCTGAGGCCCATGTTCCCCAAACTACCAAGACAAAAGTGTGGAGGGAGTTGGTGGGAGGGGCGATGTGTGTCAGTTAGCATCCACTGAACTAGATTTGCATGAGGGGAGCAGAAAGTGATCTGTTGCTGTGGTTTTAAGCAAAATTAAAAATTAAAAAGAATAATAAAATAAGAAAAAAGCTGCTTTCAAAACAAAGGCTTCAAATGTACTTATGTGGTGACATATATCTGTTTCCCAGAAATTCCATATACCTTTTCTAAATTTTAAAATCATCTTCTAAGAAAGCTAATGTTTAACTCATGTCTCATTTCATCCCTAAATGGCTGGTTTTGAAGACGTATCCCACAAGATAGTGTTAAAAAATAAACCATCACTACCCTTTAATCTGCCCTATACTATTCTCAATATTGGGCATCTACTTAAAGGTAGAGAACAATCTCTTGTGTAAAATTAACTATCAATTATTCGTTGTTTGAAATTTATTGGCTTAGAAACCATACCCAGACCTACTTGATACAAAATTTCCAAAATTGGTTGGGTTTTGTGCTGTGTGGTGGTTTGAAAGTCTCTGAAAGGACTTTCCCATACTGTCCCATAGTGGAAGTTTCCCTATTTAGATTATATATTGTCACATATGAAAACAGTGTAGAACAGCCAAGTGTGGTGGTGGCAAGTGATTATAAGCTGAGCACTTGGGAAGCTGAGGCAGGGGCATCAGCTGTCCAAAGCCAAGAAGGACTACATGATGCCCTGTCTCAAGCAATAAGTGTATGAGTTAAGAAAACAAGGAAATTGAAGAAAAATAAAAGGAAAGGGAAACACGTAGAGGAGTCACCCAAGTCAGGAATTTAAAAGTCTCACTTACTTGCAAAAACAGGCTCAGTTTACACATATTAGTACTTAAAATCAAGTACTGCAAACCCTACAAAAGGGAAATGAGGGTTAGGGGTTGAGGACCCTTTAGAGATAGATGGTTCACATGATAAAAGTCAGTCCTGACTACCCAAGTCCAACCCCCTGGACCAATTGGATAGCAGAGAACTAGCTCCTGCAGTTTGTCCTCTAACCTTTACATAGCATTCTTAGCACACTTTATGTTTGCATACATACACACACACTATATTTTTTTAAAGTAACTGGGAATATATAAAAGATTTTTGCTTTGCGTCTTTCCTCCTAGACTTTTTATTTAAGTAACCTGTGAATACCTCCTGCACTCTGTTTTCAGCTGTACATAAGATTCTGAGCCTGAAAACCACACTTATCTAAAAGCACAGGGTCCTGATGTGCAGGCTAGCCTGTTGCACAAATTAGCTAGCAATGGATTTAAACTATACCTGAACTCATAGAGATGAGCCCCCCTAGTGGAAGGAAGGAAGGTGACAATATAATTTTAGAGTGAATTTCTAATAAAAGTTTAACTTAACTAAAAAAAAACCACATTGTTTATGCAGTTCAGCACTGTGTACGTGAGTAGACACTAATAACCATTGTTAATTTCCTAGCTTTAAAAGATGTTTAGATAGATATATAAAATGATACTAGCTGGGTGAAGATCAACATCATCTATATGATTGTTGTTATTCTGTCAAGCCAAAATTATTTCAAAATGAAAATATTTTAAAGCCAGTCGTGGTTAAATTACATCTCTCATTCCAGCATTTAAGTGGCAGATACAGGGGAATCAGGGATTCCAGGACACCCTCAATCAACTAGCTTGCTTCAATGAGAGCCTGGCTCAATAAGGCAAGAAGAAAAATGGTTTAAATTGCTTCTCTCTCTCTCTCCCTCTCCCTCTCCCTCTCTCTCTCTTTCTCTCTCTCTCTCTCTCTCAGTTATACTCATGGTTTTCTTTTTAATCATTATTTAATTGTTTTCATACAAAATAGTTTGGTCATATTTTTCTCCCCCCCAGCCCTCCCAGATCCTATTCATCAAACTTTATGTTTTCTCTCTTTCTCTCAACAAAATGAAAATCAAAGAAACAGAAAACAATTCAGACAAACCCAGTGTGAAATCATTTCTAAGAGGTGGAACACTCCTGACAAGCTGGGCTGCAGGCTGTCTAAGTCATATACAAACAGAATCCTGAGCCTGAGAACCCGATTTTGATCCCTGTACCACCTAATGGCTGTTGAGAACAGACTCCTGACAGTTATCCTCTGACCCCCACACATGACATGGCAAGATGTGCTACCCAATAAATAGAATTACCACTACTTTCTGGTCCATAGCACTTCTTGAAATGTCCATACAGTTAAAACAACTCTCATTGCTGGCCAGAATTGGAAGACTGTGAATCTGTTTTTCTTCTTTCTTTCTTTCTTCCTTCCTTCCTTCCTTCCTTCCTTCCTTCCTTCCTTCCTTTCTTTCTTTCTTTCTTTCTTTCTTTCTTTCTTTCTTTCTTTCTTTCTTTCTTTCTTTTTTTCCTATTTTTTTCTGTGACACATGGTTTCTCTGTGTAACAAGCCCTTGCATTCCTGGACTTGGCTCTGTAGCCCAGGCTGGCCTCAAACTCAAAGAGATCCACCTGCTTCTGCCTTCAGAGTGCTGAGATTAAAGACATGTCCTACCATGCCTGGTCTGAAACTCTAATTCTTAATTTCTACCCTTGTATCCCATTTGGGATGCAAGCTAAATTATGTTTTGCTTCTGTTATGCTTCAGTTATGTCTTTTAGACACTGAAGCCTAAAATGTCTAGTCTCTTTGATGATCTTTAGAGTCTAATTGCTAAAATGTGACTAGGTTTGTGACATTTGGAGTAGGATTAGTAATATTTTGATGGAGATAAGTCTCTTCTACAAACAAATAAACAAAAAAACCATATTAAACTTGACCACGATTATTATGGTAGAATAGTATGACTCAGTATACTATCAGAAACCCAGTGAATTTTTTCTCCTAGGCAAGGAATATGATTGCTGTCATAATAAGGGGGGAGGGGGCAGCTTGGCCATGATGCTTGAACACTCAAGTGATGCCCTTGGACAAAGGAAGAAAGTCCACTTCTAACTCCGTGTTTTGTTTAAGGTGTGGTTCCTACTTGGCTTTTTACATTTCTTGATATCATATTCTTGGCATATATTACAATGGCAGAGATCTATATTTGTATTCAGTCTAGTATACTCTGGGTGGGAACTATATAAAGCAAGACATTTATTGTAACTGATTCTAAAAGTAACTGGTATGAAATGAGATTTGAAAATGAACATCTATCAATATATGGCAGCTTGAATATCTGTGTTTTAGAATTATTTTGTACTTGTTAGTATGGCAGGTTGGTTTTTTTTTTATAGAAAATTATCTAAAGGGGACAGACAGACCTGTAAAAAGTAAGCATAAGATTAGAAGTTTCGAGCTGGGTTCACATTTCGAGTCTGTACTTATTCTAGGGAGTGGTATGCCATATAATGTAAGCTTAATGTGATATAGGATTCCAAAGCTTTTTGGATGCATTGTTGTGATTGTTTTCAGTTTGGAGTCCTTTGTTTAAAGTTGTGGCAACTATCTAATGCTTACATGACAAGCCCCACCCCATGTGTGTCTGTGTCTGTGTGTACCTTATGGAGATGGACATAAAGTCTCTTTCTCAATGACCTGCCTCCTTTTTTTTTTTTTTTAAGACAGAGACTCTAACTGAAACTGGAGCTTGTCCATTTGGTTAGACTGGCTGGCCGGTGAGCCCTAGGGATCCCCCTGTCTACACCTCCTCAGTGCTGTCTGTCAGTTCAGGCACATGCTACCTCATCTGTCTTTTGTGCTTATATGTTGAGAAATCCGAACACAGGCCCTCATGCCTTCATAGCAAGCACTTCACTGCAGAGCCATCTCCCCAGACCTTAAATGCCATTCTTAAAATCCAATCTCATAATACATGGGCCAATTTATTTTAGTTATAGAGGGGAGGCCATTTCAAAAGATTCACAGCTAAATTCAGTAGTATTGAACGTTGCCATATTCTTACACTTGAAAGTAAAATGCGAGTCGGGATTGTTCTAGGGATGAAGAAATGTTCTATTTAATAGAAAATGCTGAGAGAGGAGGGGTGTGGTATGAAGGGCCTGTAATCTCAACATATCAGATGCCAGTGCACACAATGAGTTCTAGACTAACCTTAGTTATGGGATCTTGTCTCAAAAAAAACCCAACAAAATATGGAGGTACAAGTATATTGATTGGATATAGCCTCAGAGGAACTGCCACTGAGCCAGAATTTCATCTTGAGAAACTCACATAAAATTGTTATATTGGTAAATAACATTTAGTCCATCTATGTACTAGACACTAAGCATTTTCTCAGTTTTGAAAAGTGCAGTAGCTCAATGATTTTAGTTGGCTGGAATTCCTTTTTGAATATAGCTGTAGTCTGGCTATTCTCACTTATATTTGTTTATTATTGTTTTTTTAATGTATATGGGTGTTTTGCCTGCATGTATGTCTGTGTATCACTTGTGGTACTTAGTGCCCATGGAGGCCAGAAGAAGATGCCAAATACCTGAAATCTAGAGTTAAAGAAAGTTTTGAGTTGCAGTTTAGGTGCTGGGAATCAAACCCAGGTCCTCTAGAGGCCCAGCCAGTTCTCTCACCCACTTGAGCCATCACTCCAGGCCCTGTTCTCAGTTGTATTATCATTTAACTTCGTGTTATAGTTGCAGGGCTGGACGTGGATATCAGTGCCTCCCTCATGCCAGGCAATTCATTCTCTAATGATCAATATGCTGGGCTCACATGTTACTTTTTCTTTCAGTCAGAGTTCTGCTTATGACACCCAGACTAGCCTTAAACTCACTTTGTAGACCGAGCCAGCCTTTGAACTTGTAATCCTCTTGAGGGTCCTGGATTTTAGGCTTGCACCCACCAGGCCTGGATATAGACCGATTTTTATAATATGAAAAAGTTAAATTTTCGTAAAGCTTAGAAATGTGATTGATGATAAATGTAGTGTTGCTGATTCTATTGGGTGTTGAATCTCTGCTCTTTCATTTCTCCGATGTCTGGACAGATAGGCCCATTTCAGTAAATCACTGTTGTACTCATAGCTAGAGTTTGCTTGATTTTTAAGGCATCTGTTTTTAATCTATGCATTTCACAGGCATGTTGAAAGGATAAGTGAGCTATGCGAAAGCTTGGCTCTTCAGCAGACAGGTGCTATATACATCCAGCATACTGTAGCTGTATTTAATAACTCTGCTAGGGCTTTAACAGGCCTTTTCAGATGACTGGGGCATAGTTCAATGGCAGAACATTTGCTTTGCTTGCATGAGGTTCTGGGTTCAATCCCAAGAATCCCTCACACACACACACACACACACACACACACACACACAGAGGGGGGGGCAGTTATTGTATTTTCTTACTTAAATATTATTCAGCATAGCATGTTAATGTCATCAATTGATTTTTTTCCTTGTTACTGTTTATTTTTCCTTATTGGTTGTCAATACAGAGTCTGTTCTCTTCAATTTTCTTTTTCTTTTAAGTTGTTCATTAGTATACACACATTTAGGTTTCACTGTGGTTTTTTTCGAACAGTTTGTTATGGTTTATTTTCATATACCTCCCTTCTCCCCTTTCCCCCCTTGTAGCCTTCCCCACCCTCCTGCCTGCTTTCAGCACATGTGTGCCAGAGTGCTTTCTCTTCCTCCACACCTCTCACCACACTAATAGTCTCAGTTCTAGTTTCAAAGCCCGTGCCCACACTCACTTTTGCCTGTTTACATACATATAAACATTATATGCTAGGATACACACATGAGAGGATGGGAATTTTGTCTGAATCTCAGCCTCCTCACTTAAAATAATGCTTTCCAGATTCATCCATTTTCCTGCAAATTTCAGTTTTCTTTATGGCTGAATAAAATTACCCACTGTGTTTGTATTACATTTTCTTTATCCATTTATCTGCTGATGGATATCTAAGCTGATTCCATTTCCTTGCTGTTATGAATAGAGAGCAGCAATAAAAATAGATATGTAAGTATCTCTGTGGTAGCATACAGAGTTCTTATGGTATATGCCAGAAATGGTAGCTGAGTCATCTGGTAGTTCTGATTTAATATAATTTCTTATTCTGTATGTGCATGTGTCATGGTCCACACGAAGGTCAAAGGACAACCTGCAGGAGGAGTTCTTCTATCATGTGGGTCTCAGGAATTGAATTCAGTCATCGGACATGATGGTATATGCCTTTACCTGCTGAGCCATCTTGCCAGCCCAGTTAAATAGCTTGAGAATAACTGAAAATCATGGCTAGTTTGTAAGAGTGGGTGATTTTTACTATGAAAAATCATTTTTCATTTTTAATTTGCACCTTCTTACTTCAACCATCTGTGACTTAAAATAGTCACCAGGAAAGGTATTTTGTGTAATACTGTAACTTGTGCATTGAAAATAGAGGTTTGATTATCCTAAGTTATTATGCACGCATTGAAAAATGAATGCATATACACATTATGATTTTATGTAAACATAGGAAGTCCTTACATTGTATAAAATGCAATATATTCTCAGCCACTGTCTCTGTTTATAGCTGAGTTCATGTTCTACACTCTCCTTGCCAGGGCTACACAGAGAAACCCTGTCTTGACCCCCCCCCCAAAAAAAAGAGAAAGAGAGAGAGAGAGGAAGAGCTCTGTATAAAGACAGAGGAACTTTAGTATATCTAGTCCCTTAGAGTGTGTATGTATTGGGTGGGGTGGGATATAGTTCAGCTGGTAGAGTACTTGTCTAGCATACATTAGTAGTTCCTAGGTTTGTTCCCCAGTATAACAATACCCAAACATGGTGGCACAGTGTGTAAATCTCAGCACTCAGGAGGCAAAAGGAGGAGGGCCAGTAGTTCAAGATTAAGTCTGAAGCTAGCCTGGAATACATCTCTCTTTAAAATGACCTACAAACCACTAAAGAATAGATAAAAACATGTGCAAGTGCCCTGTGTAGATGCCTAGAGCCCACAGAGGTCAAAAGGGGGCTCTGGTTTCTCTGGAACTGGGGTTACTGCTAGTTGTAAGCTGCGACATGGGTGCCAAGAACCAAACCCAGGTCATTTGCAAGAGTGGCTAGTGCTGTTAACTGCTGAACCATCTCTCCAGCCCCATCATGTAATAAAAGTATTTAATGAAGACTTATGTACTGGGGTTACAAAGAGGATAGAAGATAACTCCTGCAATTCAGGAGAAGAAAAGGACACAAAGGTAATATTGGTTTTTATGAAATTTAAAAATATTTATTATAGCTTTTTATTAATCTGTGTGTGTGCACATCCAAGTGCTTCTGCATGGCACATCAGGACATGTGGAAACTGGTTCATGCCTCCCACATTATTGAGACAGTGTCTTGCACTGCAGCACGGCATCTTCCAGCCCATTTGGGTTATACTAGCGTGATTCTCCTCTCGACTTGCCATTTCCATGTAGGAGTGATGGGATTACAGATGCCCACCACCACATATGGCTTTTTAAGTTGGTTCCAGGATTGAACTTGGGTCAATCCTTTCATAGCTATTACTTTTGTGTGTTGGGCCATCTTCTTCTCCGCAATATATATATCATGGAGAAATGAATTTAAATTCCATTTTTTTAAACATAAAGTAATTTCTAAATTTAAACTCTGTATGGACAAAGACATTCACTTATATCCCAGTATAATCAAATCTAAACTAAGAACAAATCACATTTAAACATTGTTATTTCTTTGCAATAATTATTATGTCCTAAAAAAAAAGAGCCCGCTATGAGTTAATTTTACTTAAATAGAACATTGCTCAGCATATAAATGAAGGTCAGCAGACACTAGTGTCTTGGAATAAAATATCCCTTTGGCTAGAAAATGTGCCACACCCAATTTTGTTTTTACAAAAATAAAATTCTTTCCAGCTTCACTAAATTGGAGAGATGCTGTGTACAACGACAGTAGTAGTTGGCTCTGCAACTTTGGAAATATCCAAGTATCCCTGTGTACAGAAGCCCTTAGAAAAGCTGAGTTACACAAGCAGTACTTGGGCCTTCTGTCGCTCCTGTTCGCTTAGGTTTTATCTAAACTGTGTATAAAGTACAACTAACTCATACAGCTGATGGCTTTCATTTCATAACTTATACTTCATGATTTTCACAAACCTTAAAGTGGGTAGGAGCATCTGGGATTTCAGGTATGACAGTCACTCCCTCTGGAAGCCAGGAATCAAAGTAATGCATATGGCTTTCTTAAAAGGCAGTGAGAACTTCCTGCCAGTGGATGGACTACCACAGGCAGGGATTGAGAAAAATCTCTGTTCTGGTTCCTTCCTTCATGCCTGACACACAGCAGGACCCATTTACAGCATTTCCTCTATATTCACAAGGAATGCACTTCAGGAACTCTCTCGGGATGCAGAAGCCCCTTATAGGAATTATTATTATGCACATTCTTCATGCATTTTGCGAGTGGAGGTGAAAACTGAATCAAAAGCCTCTCACATTTTAAACTTACCACTGAGCTACACTCTCCCACATAGATGATTAAATCATCCTTCGGTTGCATGCTCACCTGTATTGCTTAGAGAATTAGGACAAGAAAATATTCTATGCATGTCCAATACAGACATGGGTCTTTCTTAATATTTTTCACCTGGTGCTGCTTGAACCCACGTGGAGCATATAGCTATAGAGGACCCATTGAGTTGGGGAAAAAGAAATGATCTTGAATTTTCTTGCTGATAAGCATGAAGCTGAGGTCTGGAGATATGGCTCAGTGGTTTGTACTGGGCATAAGTAAGGTCATAGATTTGATCCCCAACAGAAGGGGGGGCAGGGAAGGAGGAAGAAGAAAGGATAGGGTGAAAAGAAAGAAGGAAGGAAAGAAATAATGTAAAGGTGGTGTGGGAGACCACCAAGTTGAAGGAACCCGAATTAGCAGACCATTGATTTATGACACCTGGACTTCATTCGAAGACACTAATCACATGGTGTTCTTGCATGCACTTACTTTTTAACTATTTTCTTTACTAGAACTCTTATTAGCATAAGTTTGTTGTACAACATGAAAGAATTCATCTGGAAATTTACATGCAAATACACAATGTACTTTGGCCATTACTCCATTCCCCTCTCTCTGCCTTGGCCTCTAGGCCTCCCACGGGTCTGTTTGCTTTTTCCAAAAAGGCTTTTGAGATTCACATCCTATGTGTGTGGCATGTGCCAGCGTTCTGTGTGGTAAAGATTCTGCATGTGAAAGAACATGCAGAATATCTGTTCTTTTGAATGTGGCTTATTTCATTTGATATGATCCCTAGTTCCATAATATTTTTTTCCTGCAAATGACACAATTTTATTCATCTTTGTGGCTGGAAAAGAACATCACTGTGGACATAGTTCACAGAACTAGAAAAAAAAAGTCCTAAAATTCATATGAACATGCAAGGCACCATGTGTTCCAAAGCAGTGCTAAGCAGAGAGAATCCTGCAAGAAAAGATCAAAATTACTTGACTTCAAATTGTACTACAGAGCTTTACTAGAAAAAAAAAAACCCACAAAAAACAAAAAATGAAACAAACAAAAAAAAATCAAACATGGTTCAGAGAAAAATAGACATGTAGACCAAAGATATAGAACAAACACAGACAGCTATGATCACATAATATTGGACAGAGGTGATAAAAAGTATACACTAGAAAAAATTCTATTCAGCAAATTTTGAGTGATATTAGATCCACACCTTCGCCCCACCCAAAAATAAATTCAAAATTGGTTTTAAAAAAAAGCCAAAATCCCCCCAAAAAACCCTCCTTTTAAATTTTCCTGCCTCAGGCTCTGAGGTGCTGGAATTACAGGAATTTTATCAGCACGCCTGGCTGTGACTATCTCAAATGACTGATTCTGAGTGAATGTTATGTATGTGCTTTGTTTTGTTCCTTGTTTTGGGAGATAAAGTCTCTCGATATGTAACCCCATGCTGGCCCGGAATTTGCTATCCTGTCCAGCCTAACTTCTACTTTACAATTTACCTGCCTTAGCCTCCTGCGTGCTGAGAGTGCAAGCATGTTCCATCACTTGCAGCTATGAATAGCATCTCCTTTCTCTTTTTAAAGATTTATTCATTTAATGTGTGAGTGTTTTATCAGCATGTACCTATGTACACAGTGTGTGTGTGCCTGGTGCCTATGGAAGTCAGAAGTGGGTGTCCGATTTCTTGGAACTGGTGTTGCAGAGGGTTAGTTAGATGCCGCCCAAAATGGGCACTGGTAATCAAAACCAAGTCCTCTGCAAGAAAGAGTGCTCTTAACTTCTGAGCCATCTGTTCATACCCCAGTATGGATGGCATTTTCATGCTAAGAACTGCTGAACTTTAGAATCAAAGAAGCTGTGATATATTAATATTTTCACATTGTAGTAGCTTTGTTGAAAAACTCTATGTAGATACTCATACTATCTTCTACAAGTATATACTTGAAAACATTTTAATCCATCTCCTATAGTTATATGATTATCATCCATGTTCTTTTAAGAGTTATTTATTTTATTGTATGCATATGAGTGCTTTGCTCTCATGTATGTCTGTGTAACATATGCATGCCAGGTCCCCACAGAGGTCAGATGACGGTGTAGGATCCCATGGAACCAGAATTAGGTACAGTTGTGAGGTGGCCATATTTGTGTTGGGAATTAAAACCTACACCCTCTGTTTAAAAAAAAAAGTGCTCTTAACTGCTGAGCCATTTCTCCATTCACCTACAGTCCATTTTCATAAATTTTTATTAGCTCACACAGAAATACTGGACTACCTACCCATAATCTTCCCACCAAAATGACTACTAATCTACTTTGCATCTCCATAAATTTCCCTGCTCTGGAATTTTATGTGAATTAAATGCTATGACATTCAGTCTTTTTTGCATTTGACTTCTACCTGGCATAGTGCTTTAAAAGGTCATTCACATTCTGGCATCAGTACTTCACTGTTTTTGTTTTTGTTTTTTTAATGCCATATCAACGTTTAGGTTGTATAGATCATTGGTGGTCATGTGAATTGTCTCTACATTATGGCTATTATAAACAGTGGAGCCCATCAGAATTAAAAGTTTAACCACAGGCAAGATAATGAGTTAAAGGTTGTCCTGACAAGATTGTCTCATTTATTTCACCTCAAATGTTAATGAGAACCCTAACTTGGACTGATTTTTGGCTGTTGTTTTCTTGGTGTGACTACCCACTGATTTATCCTTGAGTTACTCCCAGGAAAATTTTCCTTTTCCTTAAGTAATGCAAAGTACATACATGATTTTAGTTTTGTGTGGGTGGGGTTAGCCAGGCCTTGAACATTTATTGTCCTGTCTCAGCCCCTGGAGTAGTGGGGATTCCAAACCTGTGCTTTCAGTCCTTTAAAACAAACTGTGTTACAGACTTTCAGCATGTCCAGTTAAATGTGTGTTATTGTTGTTTGGTTTGTGAGATGGCCCCTATATGCAGATAAGGCTGCCCTCAAACTCAAGATCTTTCTGCTTCACCTTCCCAGTAACTGGGAATAGAGGCACACCACCACACCCAGCCACATATTTGTTTCGTTACATTCTTGACCGCTGAAGAGCGAAGATAAGCAATGCTAGGGAATGCAGAAGTAAATAGTAAATACTGGACAACAATGGCTATGGTTAACCTAAACAATTACTGAATGCATTTATTTTTCAAATGTGTTCACATAGAACAAATTTCAAATGGTACAAAGGGCCATAATATATAAAAAGGACCTTCTTAACGAGTGACATTTTCAAAAGGCATTTGTGCTTTGTGGTTAGGAAGCACAATGGTAAAAGGACTCCGCTGACTTTTTAGGAGTGAATATGAGAATGCTATCAGCACTTTCAGGTTAGAATGTCTCAGGTTCACCCACATAGCATAAGATGAAAATAGGTGATAACAAAGTGAGATGGGCCATACCTATAGTGCTAGCACTTAGGAGCTGAGGCAGAAGGATTGTGAAAAGTTTGAGGACAAACTGGGCTATTAGGAGGTCTTATCTCAAGAACCCTTAAAGGAATTAAGAAAAGAACTGCTGGTCCCTAAAATACTATTTTGCTCTTGTATTCTGGATTCAACTGTAAGAGAATTTCCTGGGAAAGAGTCCTTAAAAATCGTGATAAAGATGCTGAAATGTAGCTCCCCACAGTTGATGGCTTCTGGTGGGAGCTAGGGTGGGGAAAAAAACACAGTTATCTTTTAGGGGCTAGTCACTGGGAGTTTGACCATGCTCCAGTTTGTGAATCGGCAACACCAGTTAGACTTGGTGTGTTTGGGGGTGGACTGGGGAAGAGCACAAGGGTGAGATGGTACCTGGGAGGAATAAGACCAGTGCACATTGTATAAAATTCCCAAATATTTAACTAAAAATATGGTGGAGAAAGAAAAATAAACGTACTGGCTCTCAGTTTCTTATGCTTCTAGACACTGAAAACTATGCAGGCCTTGAGGAAAGGAGGGGTTTCACTGTGCAAGGAAGGCTGGAAGTCAGTACCATTTCCTGGAGACCCATTTTGAATGCCCTATATAATTACTTAATTCTTGTAACATGTCTTTGTTAATTGTCTACAAAGTGCCTGCTACACTAAGATTAATCAAACAATAAGCCACCATTTGAGCTTGGAGTCCAGTCCAGACATTTCTATTACAAGTGAGGCGGTGGAGGTCTGTTTGTGACTAACCTAGGCAGACAGTTGTTAAGGTGGAGGAGCACAGTTTATCATGGGGGATCTGGGGGATCTGGATTTTAGCAGTAGCCCACTCCACCGCTGTTCTCTGCCCATTTCAATACCACATCCTTGGTCCACACTGTCTGATAGGACTGCCTCTTCCATCCTGAGTCAGTTTATACTAACTGCCTTTTTTTTTCCCAGATACTAACAAAATGGCAGGTGCTTTGCCACATTTTTAAACTGCCATGAACTCGCTGGAATTCCTCCACTTATCATGAAATCTGAACTGGGTCAGACAGTTCATCCATAGTCAATAGAAATGAATGAATACTAGTTAGACACGGAGCAGGGAACTCTTTCTGTGTTCTATCTTTAGTTGATAGTTCTCAGCATACTAGCAAGCATGTATTCATAATCCTGCATGGTTAATGCTTTCCAAGGGGTTGGAAAACTCTAATTCAATATATTTCAAGGATATCAGAGGGTTTTTTTTTAATCACTAATAGTTTCTACTAAATTAGAATTTAATGCTAGGTGGTGGTGGCATAAGCCTTTAATTCCAGCACCCAGGAGACAGAAGCAGGCAGATCTCTTGATTTCAAGGCCAGCCTGGTCTAGAGAGCTAGTACACAGAGAAACCCTGTCTCAAAAAATTTATTATGCTATTGTTCTTTTGCTATAGGCTCTCAGGTATCCCAGGTTGACCTATGTGGCCATGTGTGCTTATGTGCCTGTATGCTCTATATGCTGAGATTACAGGCATGTCACAACATGCCCAGGGTTTAAGGTATTGGAGATTGAGTCCATTTGTTTTAACTTCCTAGGTGCTGGGATTACAGGAATACGCCATCACACACAGCCCCTATTACACAGGACCAAAAAGTTTCATTCAATGAATCATTCACTTATTCAAATAATTATTGTATATCTTACATAAGTCGGGTAATATTTTGTCATTAGGGCTTATAGTTATGAATAAAATTCCCAAAGACACCGCCTTTATGAAAATTAACACTCTACTAGAGGTCGCATAGAAAACAACATTGGTAAAGTATTGCTCTTATGACAAATGTATGAGAAAAAGTATTTAAATTTATTTAGAGAAACAAACTAAATTTATTTTGGTCTGTGGTTTCAGTCCAAGGTAAGCTGGTTCTATTGCTTTGGGCTTGAGATAAGGCAGAATTTCATGTCAGTAGACCCTTGAGAATGGGGTTGCTCGCTACATGACAGTCAGGAAGTGGAGAATGAGAGACCGGAAATTGTGTAGTACCCTCAAGGACATGGCCCCGTTGACCTGTTCCCTCACAGTAATGCCATCAGATTATTAATTCATCAGTGATTATATCCAGTGATTAAATCTAGGGCCTTCTGGGGCCAATCAGTTCTCAGTGATTAGCTCCACTATCAGGAGACAAAGACTTCAACATTTAAGCCTTTTGTGGAATGTGTTGTGGTATGTATGGTGTGTATGTGTGTACATGTGGACCAGCATGCATGTATGTATGGTGTCTTCCTTGGTTTCTCTCACTTTTTTTTTTTTATTTTTGAGACAGGGTCTCTCACTAAACCTGAAGCTCATTGATTCTCCTGACTGGCCAGTCCACAAGGTTTAGAAATCTTCCTATCCCCTTTCCCCACAACACTAGAGTTTACGGCTAGTGTAAAGCATCCCCATGCCTCTACATGTGTGCTGAGGACCCAAGGTCAGGTTCTCATACTTGCATGACAGTTACTTTGGCAACTGCATCATCTCACCAGCCCCTTGTGGGACTTTTCATTTCCAAACCCTCACAGGTAATATGTTAGATGCTGATGTGTTAAGGGAAAGTTAAACCAGAATTTGTGTTACAGTGAGGAAGAAGTAGAGGATCATCATTTCTAATTGTAAAATCACAGAACTTTTCTCTGAGAAATTTCAGGGCAAGGATGAAGGTAGTCAATGAATGAGCTATGTGAACATTCAGGAAGGAATGTTTATAGTGATTTATACTGAACATTATTTCATTTGAACAAATTAAATTTGTTTCTAATTGTCTTACTAACCACAACATAATGGTGGGTTTTAGGCTTGGAATAATTCTTTTGTTTTGTTTTGTTTGTTTGGTTTTGTTTTGTTTTGTTTTTGTTTGTTTGGGTGGGTTTTTTTTTTTTTTTTTGTTATTCGAGACTGGCTTTCTCTGTGTATTCCTGGCTGTCCTGGAACTTACTTTGTAGACCAGGCTGGCCTCGAACTCAGAAATCCGCCTGCCTCTGCCTCCCGAGTGCTGGGATTAAAGGTGTGTGCCACCACACCCAGCTTAGAATAATTCTTAATGTCAGCTCCTTTGTATTTTGGTATCAAAAATATTTATACTCTAATGGAATCAGTAATTGATTATAGTTTTGGAGATGGGGTTGGTTTTGGTTTTTATTGAAAATTTGTGTTAAGAATATGTTAGCAATATTTATGCTAATATCTTAAGAAGGCTATGGGAACAATGTTTAAAAATGAGAAGTTAACTGGATTAATGCATATATTTTATTCATTTATTATTGTTCTGGTGTTTTGAAATTGAGTCTCTCACTATGTAGCCTTGTCTTATCTAGAACTCACTAAATAGACCAAGCTGATCTCAAAGTCATAGAAATCTGCCTAACTCTGCCTCCTGAGTGCTGGGATTAAAGGTGTGTACCACCACACGTGACTTCTTTATTTATTTCTGAATTTTATTTTTATTTATCACTTTGTTTTGAGGTAAATGTAGACTCACACATAAATGTAAGAAATGACACAGAGAGATCCAAGGTTGGGTTCTCCTTACCAGATTCCTCCGATGGTAGCTACTTGCTAAAACAGTATAATATCCATCCCGGGGTACTAACATTGATACACTCAAGATGTAGAACATTCCGTCACTTCCAGCATGTCCTTTGTTGTCCATTTATAACAAGACATACTTCCTTCCTCCCTCCACCCTCATGCCTGAAACCTGGAAGTCACCAATATGTCGTCTATTTTTACACTTCCTGTCATTTCCAGAATCTGTATAATGGGACATTTGGGATCTCTCTCTCTCTCTTTCTGTGTGTGTGTGTGTGTGTGTGTGTATGTATGTATGTATGTGTGTGTGTCCATCCCCGTTTGTGTCGTCCTCCATCTTCCTTCTACCCCCTCCTTCTCTCTCTTCATTTTGTTTTGATGAAGTCTCTCCCTATAACTCAAGCTGACCTTGCTTGAACTTGTGATCATCCAGCCTCAGCTCTTGGTCAGGCTTGGGCTACGAAGCCTGGCTGGTAAGTGACTTTATTCATTTAGTGTATTTTTCTGATGAGTCTTCCAGAATATTGTGTATATCCATTCTTTGTTCCGTTTCATTACTAAATTGCATTCTGTTTAGCAATTGTTCCATTAGTGCACATCTGGACCATTTCCAACTATATCACAATATTGCTTTAAAAATAAAGCTTCAACATTCACACACCCTAAGTTTCTGGTACACGACTTGTTTTACACAATCACCCATGCATGGAAGATGCATCTATTACCTTTGTTTATAGCACCCAAGTGGAGTTCAGAGAACAATTTACAGGAGTTGGTACGCTCCTTCCACTATATGGCTCCCAGGGATTAAACTGAAATCATCATTGCTGGGGCTTGAACTTTTGACTGCAAGAATACTAAGCATGTGCCCTACTACTGAGCTATACTCCCCTATCATTTCCAGTTTTTTTGTTTTTTGCTGTTGTTGTTGTCACAAATAAAAGCACTATAAACATTTGTGTGCAACCATTTATCCAAGTGTAAGGTTTATTTTTGGGAAAATCATTACGATTTGAATATGAAATGTCTTGTTCAGGATCATATGTTGAATGCTAGGCGGTCCTACTTTGGAAACTTTAAGAAGTGGAGCCCAGCTGGAAGACATAGCTCACCGTGGATATGTTGTTGGAAACTGTATCTTCTGCTCTGTGCATCTCTGTCTCTGCCACATGTCACATGTCACATGCTCTGTCAATGCTTTGCCTCACCAAAGGCTAAAAATCAATGGGAGATCTCTGAAATCCTGAACTAAAATGAATCTTAATTCACTTAAGTTGTGTATATCGGATACTTTGTCAAGTTAGCAAAAAGCCTTCGTGTAAGTTAATATGTAAAGAGTGCAGTTACTGAGTTGTATGGACGTTGCATGTCAGCTTTATAAGGAAATCCCAAAGCACATGGGTAGAGTGACTAGACTGTTTGCTACTTTTTAAAAAGATTTGTTTGTTTGTTTGTTTGTTTGTTTATTTATTGTATATGACTACACTATCACTGTCTTCAGACACACCAGAAGACAGTGAGTCTGGTTCTAGGTCTAGAAGAAACTATTGGTGGGCCTTGAAACATCAGTATTGTCTTGTTTGGCATTTTCTTCAGTGAAAGTCATTGCTGGTTTATCAGACTCTGCAGAATTAATTTCTCATGTGGGGAAGGCATTATTTCAAGGGGTGGAGCTGAGGGTGGGGCAAACTCTTGAGAATCTGAAGATTCAAAACTCTCAGCTTCAACAGGGTCTTCCCACACATCTCCATCCCAAGTTATAGGATCCCATTCTTTGCCAATTAGTGCCCTTACTTTAACTGTTGACACACTCTGAGACTGAGACTTAAATTTTCGCTGTAGTTCAACCAACCTCACAATGAGGGTTTCAGTTTGATTTTCTGCAACATGAGCTCTATGGATGCTGGAGAGAAGATTCTCTTCAAGGACACACTTAGCAACTTTTAGATCATTTACTTGTGTCTGGAGCCGTTCGATTTTATCACACAACTCCTTCATTTCATTCATCGTTTTTTCCCAAGATGAACCAGCCAGTAAAATCATTTTCTGATTTTTTCCCCATCTTGTAGAAAGCTTTGTACACCGACTCACCTAATTCATCAAGAAAATCAAGGGCATTAGCTTCTTTAAGGTTGAAATATAGTTTCAGCCACGGGTCTTCAAAATTCTCTGAGCTCCCAGGAGGGAGAGAATCTGGTGAGGTTTCAGTAGTTGAAAGTGCTGGTGGATCAACAAGCCAATTCCAGTATTTTAAAAGATTCATCCTTATACTTCTGCTCCTCTAGAACCACTCCTGGTACCAACTTCTGTATTAGTCAGGGTTCTCTAGAGTCATATTACTGATGGTTGTGAGCCACCATGTGGTTGTTGGGAACTAAAATCAGGACCTGACATCTCTCCTGCCCCTCTTTTCTACTTTCACAAGCAGTGTGCACTACATGAGTACCTCATGCTTTCAGTGGTCAGAGAAGGTATTGGATATCTTGGAACTGGAATTACAGGTGGTTATAAGCTGCCATGTGGGTGCCAGAAATCAAATCTAGGTCCTCCAGAGGAGCAGCCAGTGTTCTGAACTGCTAAGCAATGTATCCGTCCCTAGAGTTTTGTTTTTCCCCTTGAGAAAGGTCTTATTCTATAGGTTGTTATGAATGGCCCAAGCTGGCTTTGAACTCATTGCCATACCTATTTCTTAGGTTCCTGGCTGCTGAGATTACAGCTGTGATTCACCATACTAAGCCTTTATGAATTTATTTTTGTGTAAGGTTTAAGTAGTCCTGGTTTTATTTGTTTGGGACAGAATTTATGGAGTTCATTCTGGCTTCTAATTCACTATAGCTGAGACTGGCCTTGAGTTTGTGATCCTTTTGCCTCCACTTCCTGATTATAGATATGTGCCACTGCACATGGCTTTTGTTTAAAATTTTCTTTTAAAATAGATTCTCACCCAAGGAGCTAAAGGGATCTGCAACCCTATAGGTGGAACAACATTATGAACTAACCAGTACCCCGGAGCTCTTGACTCTAGCTGCATATGTATCAAAAGATGGCCTAGTCGGCCTCACTGGAAAGAGAGGCCCATTGGACACACAAACTTTATATGCCCCAGTACAGGGGAACGCCAGGGCCAAAAACGGGGAGTGGGTGGGTAGGGGAATGGGGGACTTTTGGTATAGCATTGGAAATGTAAATGAGCTAAATACCTAATAAAAAATGGAAAAAAAATAGATTCTCCTTTCATACAACATATCCAGACCCCAGTTTACCACCCTCCACTCCTGCTATCCTCCCCCACCTCTTCTCTCCCCCAGATCTATTCTCTGTCCTTTTTCTCCAGAGAAGAACATGCCTCAAGAGACAACAACCCAGTATGAAAAAACTAAGATAAAATAAGAAAAGGCAAAAGCCCTCATATCAAAGCCAGACAAGGCTAGCTGGTTAGAAGATAAAGAGTCCCAAGAACAGGCAAAAGAGTCAGATACATACCTACTCCCACTGTGAGAAATCCCACAAAAACACCCAGCTGACAGCCATAACTTATGTGCAGAGGACGTGGTGTAGACCCATGAAGGCCCTGTGCTTGCTGTCTCCGTAAGCCGAAGGGAGCCCTGCTTAGGTGATTCAGTGGGATCTTTTCTCTTGGTGTCCTCCATTCCCTCTAATCCTACAGTCTTTTCTCCCCCTCCTTATTATTTGCCTGTGCTTGTCTAGATGGTACACCATTATTCTTCCACTGGTAAGTTTATGTTCTTCTAAAAGAAAATCCTTTGTTCATGGGATGGGAATATAGTTAAATGGTAAACCATATGCCTAGTATGCAAAAGAGGCTGGGTTCCATCCACAATGTACACACACACACACACACACACACACATATACACAGTCCATTACATGCACTTATATAAGTCTGTTTCTGAGTTCCCTATTCTATTCCAAGTACAGATGCTTTGCCATCAACACACTCTCTCTTGATGAATGCAACTTCATGGGATAACTTTACCACTGGGAAAAGTCAATACACCCACCCTGTCAATATGTTTTAGCTATTCATGTTCCTTTCTACATATTTTTTTTGGAAAAAAAAGTTTGCTTATGGCAAGGAATTGCACTAGAGTTTTTAGTTTTTAGATTAGATTTTGGAGATTTTATATGTAAATGAAAATATATTTTCAAATGAAAATTCTAATAAGTAAAACTGTTAACTCTATTAAAAAATTTAACTTTGTGTTTGGTCTGATGCTAAATCTTATTTTCTAACCCTGTACCTTTTTAAAAGAGATTAAAATGCCATATAGCCCAGGCTAGCCTTAAATTCTCTATGTAGCTGAGAATGATTTGAACTCTTGATCTCCCTGCCTCTACCACTAGAGTGCTGAAATTCCAGGTGTAGTCTTCTGCCTCTGCTGTATGAAGTACTGAGGACTGACCCTAGGGACTCATTCAGACAAAACAAGCATTCTGTCAGCTGAACTACATACCAGCAATATCTATTTTTATAGTCTAAAATAATTAAGCCAGGCATGATGGCACATGTCCTTAACCCTGGGACTCAGGCAGGTGAGTTTAGGTGAGTTTTAGGTCAGCCCTAGTTCATAGATGCTTCAAAGCTACATACTGAGACTCTGTCTCAAAATAAATTCAATTTACTTCTTTATTAATACACAGATAGATAAAATTGCATTTTTCTAGTGTGCCATGTGATTTGACATATGTTTGTGTTATAAAAAGTGTTGAGATAATGGTATCTGTTCCCTCAGCCATTTATCCTGTTTTCCCACAATGTGTAACCTGGTTGTGTGCACCCTGGTTGTGAGTACATGGGAGGCATGCATTCTGGTTGTGAGTACACGGGTGGTGTGCACCCTGGTGGGCTTCAAACTCATGAGATTCTCTTCCCTCTGCTTTACAAGTGCTGAAATTACATGCACATGACATCCAACTATTGTTTATTTGTCATTTCTCCATGGCAAACTCATTGATATCTTTTTATAAGTTTTAAATCTTCGAATGAAAATGCATCTTAAAAATAAATTGAATGGCTTTTGAGTTGCTAAAATTGAAGTTTTCCAAAGGAATGAAGCTTTGTTGTTGTTGTTGATGATGGTTTATAATCCTCAGTATGGGACCCAGGTGCTTATCTTCCTAGACCAATG
This sequence comes from Mus musculus, assembly GCF_000001635.26. Taxonomy (NCBI): domain Eukaryota; kingdom Metazoa; phylum Chordata; class Mammalia; order Rodentia; family Muridae; genus Mus; species Mus musculus. The sequence goes on along the minus strand of NC_000086.7, from coordinate 75,852,802 downwards.
CTCTCCAGCTGAGCTACAACCCCTTCCCCAAAATTACATATACTCTGGTGTGGGGCAGGGGCAGGAAATGGTTGAGACAAGGTCTCACATTGAAGCACAGACTGGCCTCAAACTCAGCCTCTCAAATGCTGGGATTATAGGTGTTTAGCTATGACACACAGCTAATATATGCTTGGATTTAGAATTTGTAGCAATTTCTAATTTGTTGATCTTTGTTTAAATTTAAAGGATAAATTTAAGTTTCACTTATGGAATTTTTAAATTTTATTTTTTTATGTTGTTTTGGATGTCTTTTAGATAGGATCATACTCTGTGGCCTAGGAAGGCCTGGAGCTTGCTATGTAACCCAGGCTGGTCTCTAACACTGATGATAGTCCTCATAACTGAGCCTCTTAATACTCAGATTCTAAACACAAGCCACAATGACTACCTTTTTCTGTGATTTATAAAGACCACCCACTGTAACTTCTTATATAAGTTTCTCAAACTTCTTGTTATGCCTTAAGGAAATTATGGCTTAGTCCATTGTTGGCTCCATCAAATTCATGTCTCAGAATAGCAAAGTGGGGTATTCTATTAAATCCCTGGTATTTGGGGCATTGGGGTCAAGGTGAATTTGGTATTCGTGTTCAGTAAGTCAAAAGTGTTTCAATGAAAATACTTGGGCATTCTTGTGCTTTCATTATAGATTCCACAAAAATAACACCTTGACAGTTACAAAAAGACATCTGGTAAACTGGGTGATTTAAGAGAACACAGGGAAATTTACTGTCTGGTTGAAACAAACAAACAAACAAACAAACAAATAAACAAAAAACAATGGGGACTGCCAGACTGATTGTGGCTGCAGAGCTGAAAAGAAAATGACACCTTGTTGCTTTTGGGTGAGGGAAGCTGAGACAACATTGTGCTTTTCTTTCTGCCCTGCTTTCAGGAGAAAAGGCTTTTCTGCTCTCTTCATATTGAATGATCCAAGGTGGGCGGCAAAGAACAAAGCCGTATGGCTCATTTTTTCCATTCTGTTTTTTTCTCAATTGCCTTTTATTTCATTTAGTAAAATTTATCACTCTGCCTGTAACATTGGAAGGTGAGATTATGGGGTTAGAGTTAGAGAGCAGAATCAGGAAAAAAATCACAGTTCAAACACACCTGCTCTAAATGTGGAGTAGAATTACTGCTCTATACTGAAAGCTTCTTTAACTTACATAGCACATGGATCCTAGGGATACTTGTCACACTGCTGCCTCCTGTCACTAGTATCAGTGTTGTGTGTGACTACTTAGGTAATGGCTACATCCTCAGCGAAACCTGTTCGTAACAGAAGGAAGTATAATCTAGGAAAGAAAGGGAAGCAGAGCAGAGCAGAGTATAGTGTACCTCTAGTGTGGGGAGAGTTGAGTGAGACAGAAGGATCACAAGATAAAGCCAGCCTGGGTGTCTATGGAAAGTTCAAAGCTGCCCTGGCTTGCCTCATACTCGACACTCTGTCTCAAAAAAAAAAAAAATCAAAATAAGAAAACAAAGGAGAAAAATGATTGCATGCAGTGTAGTTCAGTGGTTGAGTACTTGTCTGGTGTGTAACAGCTACAAAGCATTTTTGGTTTTGCTTTTTAAAGAAGTAATGATATGTATGAAAACAGATATTCAAGTTTCTTTTTTCACATATAATTGATTTGGAGTGTGTGTGTGTGTGTGTGTGTGTGTGTGTGTTACTACAGAGCACAGGGTAGTCAAGCACACTTACCACTGAGTGGTACCACTAGACTTTTAATTTTGTCTTTTATAAATTCACCTTGGAAATTCATGAATTCTAAAAACCAGTCACCATAAAGTAGTCAACTCCAGTGGAAGAACTCAGAAGGGCTTAGCCAGTTTCTGCTGTAATGAGCTGGGAGCAGATACACGATGATTAATCCTAAAAATACAGTGTTTAGCAATTGAAGATGATAGATCCCTTTAACTTATGGCAAAATCACTGTCATGAGATGTGTTTAGCTTTACAAAGTTAACAAATTACTAAGTGGAATATCAGCTGAGCAAATCTAGTTGGTGAGATTCCGCCTCTTTAGCAAGCTGAACTAGGTTGTTATTGTGTTGATGAATACTGCTCCATCCTCAAAGCTGCACAATGAAGCGTCACAGCACAAATAAAAGAAAGAAAATTTGTAAGTCATCTTTCATATGTATATGCGAATGTTAAGAACATATAACCACTTTTAGAGACTGTGGAATTTCTTTTGGGTCAATCTTACAGATAAATCTACATTGTGTTCACAGTTCTGTGCAGAGGCAGATTTAACAATGACCATTATGTGTAGAAAATAGCAGCCATTGTTGCTGTACTAAAGTCTCTGGAGATTAAAAAGAAAATAAATGAAGCAAATTAAAACCTTAATGGTAACACACCAAATAAATTAACTAGTAAAGAATGATTAGAAACAATATAGAAGGACTGTTGAATTAGACCTGGCAAAAGATAATTGAAGTGCATAGAAAGATGGGGATTGCTTACTTATTTAAAAGAATAATTCCCAAACAGTGAGCTCACACACACACACAAATTTGGATCTTTCAGCTAATTATTTTTGGAGAAAGCATCAAAAATATATATTCAGAAGAGATACAATGCAGTCTGTGCACTGTCAAGTCATAATGCCCTGGAATTAATTTAGTTTATGCTTTGACGGTGTGTATGTTTGGAAGAATTATGAGCGAGCATTGAACTGACACTATGCAGTTCTTAAAGTGAATGTGGGCAATGTTCTGAATGTTTTATTAGACAACGAGACCACAAGTTTTCTCTGTTTACTTGTCTCTGCAATGGTAGCAGAAGACAGACTATATGTGAAACTTCATGGATGCATTTAACAATCTGAAACCATGGCAACGTGTGATAACAAGCGGCAACCAGCATCCTAGCAGCATTCGCTTCATGTTACCACTTCATCTGAATTAGTCGTTTAGAGGGTATTTCATATGCTTTGCTAAAAACTGACGAGCTTAATCTTGGACTAGGGCATTCAGGCAGGAAATGCTAAAACAGCTCTTTCTTTTGAAGATTTCTTTCATTACTCCCTGTGAGGTCAAAAAGCAGTTGTGAGTTTGGAAACCCAGAGCAGTGATGTCTTGAGAGCTAAATGAGCTTTTTCTTTCTTGTAGGGTGAGTTTGGTTTGTTCAGTCCTACTTGTGTGCCAGGCACTGTCTTAGATGCCAAAAACAGATTACTAAAAGAAGTAGACAAAAAAAAAATCATTGCCCTCATATTCTTTGATCATGGTTGAGGCTCTAGAACTATTTCCAGTTATTTAATATTGTTTCTCAGCTTTTTAAAACCTCCACCAAAAGAGTCTTGAACTCTTGAATATTTTATCTTATTTGAATAGGGAAAATTGATGATTTGTTTAGAATACTTGGCAAGAATCCAAAAGCTGGTAACTAAAGTAAATATTTTCTTTTTGGTTGTCGCTACTGTGTTTCCTGTGCCAGAGTTACACCTGTATTGATGACTGACTTAGGAATACTTTGGGCTTCACTTGTGGATTTAGTCTTTAGATGGGGCTTAACTCAATTTTAAGGGGGGGGCAGGAGGCTCAGTGTAATGTGCAAATTCATTTAGAAATGTGTCTCTGTCATGTGAAGATGTATGGAATCCTTAAATGGACTGAACAGTCACCATGGAAAATGAATATCTGTCTGAGTTATTTTTGCCTATGTGAGGAGTACAAGAGCTGACTCAAAGAGGATGCCATGCTGGTTCCTGTCCTGAAGTCAAACAAGACAGACTGTGCTGGAAAAGCCATGTGCTCATGCCTGTGTTTGCTCACACCGTAGATGTCTTCAACCACCCCCATAAGAGGGCATCAGATCTCATTACAGATGGTTGTGAGCCACCTATTAAAGATTTTTCTTTGATCTTCCTAGCCTTTGAATGATGTAGATTGTTCTACCTTCTCCCATTAAATAAATTAGTATCAATCTAAAATGCAAGGTTTTGCTGTTAAGGTATTTGACTGTGTCTGTTTGTTTGTGGTATTTGCTCCCTTCATTTGGATTGGACCTAGAGCCTCATACAAGGTAGACAAGTGCTCTACTGAGCTATATCCACAACCTTTTTATTTTTAAATACTTTTATTCTTTAAGTTAAAGTGTAGTTATCAATTCCCGCATTGCTTTTCCTCACTTCAAGCCTTTGAATGTACCCGTCTTACTCTCAAATTCATGCCCATTGTTTTTTTTCAATTGTTGTTGTTGTGTATATATTTCTTAATATATAAACATACCTGATTGCTCCGTATAATGTTGCTTATATGTGTATGATTTCAGGGCTGACCACTGGGTATAAGGTAACCAATTGGTGCTCTCTTCCCTGAGATTCTCTCTAGTCTATATGCCCCTACTCTCAGCATTCCTTAGTTGCTTTTTAAAAAGATTTGTGTGTCTACATAACTAAGTAGGAATCTGAAGGCGTGCATGCAGTAAGCTGGTTTTTATGTTAGTTTGGATAAAGTCCGTGTATTTCCCATCTATTGGGTGAGCCTAGATATGAACTGAGCACAGAGGTATGATATGTACAACCCAATGCTTTAAATTTTTAAATATAATTGGCCAGATCACTGTTTCCTGTGCACTAGATAGAAAAATGGATCAAGTAAACACTGAACGGGAAGAGGGAAAGATATGTATGTAATCATCAGAATGCTTGAAGTCTTTGCATAGTTTATGCCAACATCTGTTTCACTCTAATGGAGATATGAGTGAAACGAGAAACTATTTTTCAAATGACTATTGCTGGAGTCGCACAGATCAAATTATCTTCAATTAAGAAAAAAATGTGTGTGTGCATGTGTGAGTTTGTGTATGTGCACAGGTAAGTATATATATATATATCCAAGAAGGTATTGGATTTCCCAGAGTTAGAGTTAGAGCCCTACATTGGTGTTGAGAACCAAAGCAGTCCCCAGGAAGAGCAGGAAATGCTCTTTAATTACTGAACCATCTCACCAGCCTCCTCAAACTCTTTCTTTTGAGACACGATGATATTATCTAGGCTGGCACAACCTTGTGATCCTCATGCCTCATTACCCTTCAATGCCCACATGCCTAACTTCATCCTCAGTAACTAGAGGTATAGGTATGTGCCACCACATACAGATTGTTTATCTTTGTCTTTTTGTTTTGTTTTGTTTTGTCTTTGTTAGTTTTTCTTGTGTATAAACATTTTGTAATACTACGGATTGAACCTAGGACCTATTTATGTCTTAGACAACTTCTTTATTACTAAGAAGAGAGGTGTTTATTTTGAGACAAGGTCTTCAATAAGTTACCCAAGCTGCCCTTGCAATTAGTCCATATCCTATGCAGGCCTTGAATTTGCCATCTTTCTGCCTCAGCCTCCTCAAGACCTGATTAGAGGCCAGGACCACCAAGTTGGCTTTATTTATCTTATAACATCATATCATATGCCTTACAGCTAACCAGATATGAAAGCAATGTAAAGTGTTTACATTCCAAATTCCAATGCTGTGGTCAAGTCTGTAGAAGATAAAGTGCATCAGGATATGGACTGACTGACTACTTACTGGGGCATCTTATGCTTATGAAGGTGGACTGTTACTGTTTGGCATCTCAGGATGCTGAACTTAATGTGTGCTTGTGCCTTGGGTTTTTTTTCTCCAAATGTGAAAACATAATTACAGAATCTTGTACAGCTCTGTGTAAATCACTTGTGTGGTAGGCACACGGCCCCAGATTCCATCTGCTGTGGGAGGGAGGAAAAACAAAAGTATTCCTGAAAACAGATCCATTTGATTGGTTTTTTGTTTGTTTGTTTAAATATTTTTTATTACATATTTTCTTCAATTACATTTCCAATGCTATCCCAAAAGTCCCCCATACCCTCCCCCCCACTTCCCTACCCACTCATTCCCATTTTTTTTGGCCCTGGCGTTCCCCTGTGCTGGGGCATATACAGTTTGCGTGTCCAATGGGCCTCTCTTTCCACTGATGGCCGACTAGGCCATCTTTTGATACATATGCAGCTAGAGTCAAGAGCTCTGGGGTACTGGTTAGTTCATATTGTTGTTCCACCTATAGGGTTGCAGATCTCTTTAGCAACTTGGGTACTTTCTCTAGCTCCTCCATTGGGGGCCCTGTGATCCATTTGATTGTTAAAACCAACTCGTGTGCAACAGGAAGTTTGGATAGCTAATGCTGCTACTTCTAGGATGCATCATTGAAATGTTCCAATCTGGTTCAAAAATTACAATAGCATTACTATACTATGGTGTTTTATACTGGCACCTGTTTTATATGTTAGATCTCTGTTCATGAATATTTCACTCACTGTGTGTGCTATTTTTTAAATTAGAAAACAGGTAATATCTTATTTCTTGAAAGGAAATTAGATCATTCTATTGAGGTGCGTCATTAAGTAGGAGCGGCCTCTAAGGTACCTGTGAGACATGGGAAGAATAGACAGCAGTGGGTGTGGTAGGGAGTATGATGTTTGACCGAAAGTTGGAAGCGGTCTGAAAAATATGCTCTAGATTTGGATTCTAGCTACACATCTCCTGTGACGTTAATGGGTGTGCCTCTGATTTTTTTTTTCTTTCCACCCTCAGGGGTGTGTGTGAACCTTATTGTTTTGATTGTAAGATCTAAAAGGCAATTTGCACGAGTTTTCCATTGGCTTTGCATTCACCCTGATGTATTGAGACTGGAATATGAAACTCGTTTTCATTCTGTTGCCTGCTAGTAAAAAAAAAAAAAAAAAAAAAAAAGTAAAGCTCATTATTCACCCTTAGCCACAATTTTCTATTCCCAAGGCAGTTATCATTGGCCATAGTAAAAACAGGTTCTAGCCACACAGTCACAGACATGAGCACATGCACAGACACTGTCACCATTCAGCCCTTCCTATACCACCCTATGCAGGTGCTGAGTGAAAAAGAAGTTTACAAAGTGGATCATGAACCAAAAAAATAAAAATGAAAACTAAAAGCCTTGAGTGGACTATTGAAGAAGTTTCTTGTAGGAAACATCTGGTGTTGAGGGTTTTTTTTTGTTGTTGTTTGTTTGCTTGTTTGTTTGGATTTTCCATTTTGGGTTTTTGTTTTTCTGGTGCTGGAGAATAAAACCATAGGATCCCTTGAATGCTTGGTAGGAGACAGGTTAGTAACATTTGAGTTTGAAAACCTGAAATGTATATGTATGTATATATTCACATATGACCAAAGAAGTCAGGGATACATTTTGTTTGATTATTATGACAGGATTTCACTGCGTAGCTATCCTGTAACTTGCTATGTAGAACAGGCTGGTCTTGATCTCAGACATCCACCAGCCTCTGCTTCTTGAGTGCTGGGATTAAAAGCCTGCACCACAACCGCCTGGCAAGGACCGACTTTCTAAGTAGCCTGTTAGAACCATCTGTATACGAGAGAGAAACAGTGTCTTCTCAAGCTGCACAGTTATTAGTTTAAAACAATCATTTACCCAGTGATGATGTTGCACATCTGAAAAGATGGTTATATAGCACTTGGGACAAACCTATCTAAGGGGTTTGAGGCAATAGGTGTGGCTGAAATACAGCTCCTGTTGGGAAACTCCAGCATTTCTGGCCCAGCACTGCTATCTCCTTACCTGAGGCGGTTGCCTCTGTTCCAGTATTCTTTACCTACACAACCCAGGATAACACCTGCATAGGTTTCTGCCTTCCAGTTAGTACTATGGGCTTCATAGGACCTCCAAAAGGATTATCTACCCTGACAGTCCCCAGGACGATGGTGCTAGGCTTGTTTTGCAAATGGAGAATTTGAAAAAGTTGAGATTCATATACTAAGTCAGCAATTAAAAAAAATATATGTCCCCTGGCTTCTCCTGGTATATCCTGTCTTTTCTACTTTGTGTTGCTTTGGGGGGGGGGATTTCATATGGACTTTGATGATTGCTCTAACACACTGAAGCATGTCCATTAAGGCAATGAAATGTAATCCAGTATTGGTAGGCAAGGGGAAGCAAGGAGGACCGAACACTGACTCTTAATGAAGACTACCTCCCCAGTGATGGCTCTTCTTCATGTGTGAATGCTCTGTGAGTCACATCTGTGTGCTGAGAACGTAGTGGGTTATATAAGACTCATTGCCTTGTTTTGTCTTCTTCGCAAAGATCCGGAGCATGTTATCTCATTTTATTTCCTCATATGGTAGACAGAGGAGATGTTAGTAAGCAGGTGTTATCTGGGCAGGTTACAACACTACCCTCCAGTTACTAAACGCCAAACTGGATGCTGACCCTCTCCCATACTTCCTCCTTCCCCAGCAGTCTTTAAAAGATATGTGGAATTAGTTCCACTTTTACAGATAGGGATGTGGGCCCCAGAGAGACTTAAGTGTCATAAAGATAAGGGTCACAAAGACTTCAAGACTGTGACTTCTTAGATCCCCATGCTGCCATTTCATTCCTCCCAGGTTATTAATTTGCACTGAATCTCTAGAAATAGTCTGAGCCTAGCCAGCACAGCTCATTTTTTTATTTTGTTTGTTTGGTTGTTCTGATTTTGGTTTTGGGGGGGTTGTTTTTGTTTGTTTGTTTGATATGGGTTAGTTTTGGTTTTGGGGTTTTGGTTTTGGTTTTCTTTTATCTAGCCATTCAGTGATTCAGTTACTAGAATAGGTAAGAAGGGTTTTATTAAGAGCATCTGTCCATAACTAATGATTGCCATGATTTACATTTATGGCATATACAAAATCATTAAAAATGCTCTACACTATATAAAGAAAGTAGTTACTATAATATGGATTAGTTCATATTTTTATTCTTTATACTACTTTTGATTATTTTATATACTATTATTATTATTATTATTAATTATTATATTGGGTGTTGAGACAGGGTTTCAGTCCATAGCCCTGGCTGTTGTGGAAATCATTTTGTAGACCGGGCTGACCTCGAAATCACAGAGCTCCTCATGCACTTGTAACCCCAGGGCTGGGATGAAAGGCCATTATGCCCAGTGAGTATTTGATATCATTACTATTATTTACAGTGTGAAAGATGGAACCTTAGGGCCTTTTGCATACTGGGCCAGCACTGTGTCTGAGCCCCAGCCCCTACTTCAGCCCCAAAATGTTTATAGTTGTTGTCATCCTGGCTGGGAAGGCCAGGCTGAAGAGATGACAATAACACATAAACCTATTAAACTGTGGGGCGGTAAGGGAAGGACACCTAGTCTGATGCTGGAGCACTTTCTAAGGTGGCACTGCCTTTTCCACAGAACAGTCTGACGCACTGTGCTGCTGTCAGAGCTTTCTTCCAACAGAAACCAAAGTGAAATAAGCGTGCTGCTCCAGTTAGAATCTGGAGTATAAATGTTGTATGTGGACTGGAATGAATAATAGAAAACATAAGCGTCCTGGGATAGTTAATTTGCCTTTCCAAGTAATGTACTTGACTGTGCATGAGTGGCTTGGACACTGGGGAGAAGCTGTTCTTTGTGTTCTAAAATAAGCAGGTTACTTGGCTACTGCTCAAACTCTAAATAGGTATATGGGTTGTAGCTATTTGACCTGAAGCAACTTGAAGTTCCCTTGGTTCCCTGTCTGGTTTTAAAAGTGGAGCCAAAACGAAAGCATGAAGGCATAAAAGTTTTCTCTCAAGGTTGTGCTTCAGTTCGAATTTGAATCTGGCAAAGGAGTGTAAGGCAGGCAGGAAGGAGACTCGTAAGTATTGTATCATTCCTTTGTCAGGGTGTTCATTTGCTAGCAGGAAGTGTTGTGACTTGCTCTTTAAAGTTGCAATTGTAAGAAGAATGTTGGGTTTCCAGATTTCAAGTTCTGGGCGTGGGAGACAGTCCTCCTAGTGCTTCAAGAAAAGAAGCAGGTTCGCTCCGGTCGGAAGGGTAACTATTTTAATATCTTTTTTTTTTTTTGTCGGTGCTAACTTTGTAGGTTACTGAATATTTAAGCCGAGCTTGACTGTTTAAAAACATGAAGTTCTTATTTTCTGTTTAGGTAAATCTTTGGAATCACTTTTAAAATCTTGATTGTTTAAGAATAAGTCAGATTTGTTGTAAGACATTTTTGAAATTAAGTATTTAACCTTTTCTGTGTTCTCTATCCTGGTGATTTTTCTCTTCTTCGATATTGGGAATGTTCTAGCGGCTTTATTTTCTTTTTAAAAATGGGTTTGAAGTCCTACTTACATAATCTTAACTTGTTAAGTTAGATACCTCAAAGCTTAATTGATAGAAATTATTATCTGGCATTTTGAGTAGAAGGGAGAAGAGACAGGATTTTAAATGCCTTTGGTTCTTGTTAAATAATTTTTTAAAAATTCTGTAATAAAGCTTGTCATGCTAGAACGTGTCATGATTAGATAAGCATCTCTGCTCTTACAAAGTGGCTTATGTCAAACAGTTGTCCCAGAGTTTACAGTTCACAACACACATGATTTAGATGGTGTTCCTGTGCCAAAGCAGTGCTCATCTTAACCAGCAGGGTTTTCTCTTTTTTCTTTTTTCTTTTTCTTTTTTTTTTTTTTTTTTTTTTTGGCTCAAGTCACGTAATTTATTTCTTTTTCCCAGCAAGGTAACTTTCTTTTCTTTTTCTTTTTCTTTTTCTTTTTTTTTCTTTTTTTTTCATTTATTTATTTTTTTATTAGATATTTTCTTTATATACATTTCAAATGCTAACCTGAAAGTTCCCTATACCCTCCCTCGACCCTGCTCCCCACCCACCCACTCCCACTTCTTGGCCCTGGCATTCCCCTGTGCTGGGACATATAAACTTTGCAAGACCTAGGGACCTCTCTTCCCAGTGATGGCCGACTAGGCCATCTTCTGCTACATACCAGCAGGGTTTTCAAACATACGCAGCAGAGGAGCTTAAAAGTCTTAACTTCTTAAAGCTCCTGACAAAAGGAAGTATAGCTAGTTATAGAATGATCATAACTCTGAGGTAAGTGAGCATCACCTATGTAGTATGAAACATTAAGTCTAGGGAGAATATTTAAACTGGTAAGGTATATGAAGCAGACACTTTAGTGACAAATAGATTCTCTGCTAAGCTTAAAGAGGGACTTATGATAATACTTAGCAGTAGTTTTGTTTTGAGTTGAAATATGTTAGCTGCTCTGATTCTTGCTTGCACATATGTACTTCACACACGTCCCTGAAGAACACTCGTGACTTCTTAAATATGGTAGTTTTTACAGCTCAGGAAGCTGGAACATCCCTCGGGGATGAAGGGCAATTCATGTCATGAGCAGCAGCAGCAGCGTTATTTTTGCACAGAATATGGGTAGGAGATGTATGCTCTAAGTGCTGGGAAAACACAAAAGGGCTGAAAGCTTTCAAAAGAGGTGTGCCTTATGTCAGTCTAAGACACAGGTGCCCATTAGCTTGGTAAACAAATAAGGGTAAAAAAGGAGTAATATGAGTTGAGTCTTTTGCTAATTATTTTTAATTTTTGAGATTATAATATAACACCATTTCTCCTGTCCCTTTCCTCCCTCTTGGATGAGTCTTTCTTTTGAGTTTGACATAATCTAAATCATTAATGTGACTTGCATAAAAAAATCTATAAAACTTTTGGGCATCAAGCATTTAAAGAATGTCTTCAATGTAAGTTAAGTCGAGCACTGCTATTATTGGAAGAGTTGGTGAATTATTTTTAAATAGCCAGTGCTTTTAGATCTTATCTGTGTTTATTAAGAGCCATTGGGGAAAGGAAACTTTTACTTAAAATGGAAGTATTTGATATTCCTTCAGGAAATGACACAGAGTTGGGCACCCTTTGGGATTTGAGTGACTCATACATACTGCTACTGAAAAAGATCAATTGGAATCTAGCTTATACTATTCTAGAATAGACTGCAAATATTTTCATAAGATGGATTTGTTTCTTCCTTGATATGTAGTAGTGAAACCAGGAGATGTCTGGTGTTAGATTGGAAACAGTTCCAGTTAGAAAGGTAGGGCAAAGAGGAGCAGGACAGGATGAAGAAAGAGTGGGGCATCTGTGGGTAAACCCTGAGAAATGGAGTATCTGCTGGGTTTGTGGATGGTGATTATATTGTTTTCTCATACTTTATATCTTGAAAATGCTAATAGCACAAGACTCGACATATAATTAGCTAATTGTATAACTAGGTACATCTATTTGTAAACATTCAGTTTTGCCTGTGAACAGCAAGCCTGTCAAAACATGATCCATGCGTATGTCGTATTGTAAAGGTGAAATGTGCTGTGTGTGTGCCAAAAGGCAGCAAGAACTGTTTCTAAACCTCTTTCTGTTTGACTTTCAGTTACAGTCACATCATAGGCTGCAAACCTCTTGAAGAGTTCTGTAGTAGTTCAAAGTGTGAAACCAGAGTGAATAAGTAAAACGTGATCCCAGGCCACTTGCATGTGAAGAATGTGACTTTGTTGTGTTCTCAATTTTTTCCAAAGTTTTCTTTAATAATGCTTGCAACTTTGTTTATTTAGTCATTCATTCATTTATTCTATTGGCGCTGAGAACTGTGAGGACTGAACCCTTCATACTGTTTGAGCTAGAGGAACATTCTACCACTAACCTATACTCTGAATCTCCCTAGTTTGGCATTGCTTGTTTGGGGTGCTTTGTTTACTTTTTTTCAGACAGGGTTTCCTTATGTAGCCTATCCTGTCTTTGAACTTTTGTGTAGCCCAGGGACTCACAATCCTCCTGCCCCACACTCACAAATTCTGTAACTATAGGTATCAGCATGCCCAGCTCAAGACTGCATTTTGGAAACCCATTTGAGGTGACTAGGTAGACTAACTTCCAGATAGCTAGGTCAGCTCGCTCCCATCGATCCTGATGCTTATTTATTCAGCCAGTTTTTGGTGTGTACTTGTGAGCCAAGATACAAAGTCATATATGTGATATCTTCTCTGTTTTGAAGGAACCAGGAGTGAGTGTAAGGGACAGAAAAGGCAGAAGGTAGACCCCACACTGTGGGATTTAGGGAGGGGTTACTGGCTAACAACTGTGATCATGTGCTGCATCTCCTTTAAAGTCGTTGAACAGAAAACTTGAGGTTGGGGCATGGTAGTCTATTTCTGTAATCACAGAATTGGGAAGCAGAAGCAAGAAAATCAGCAGTCTGAGGCCAGCCTAGGGTACATGAGAGTCCTTATCTCAAAACAAAAACAAACAAACAAACACAAAAATTTAGGATGGTATAATTGGTTGCCAGTATTAAAGAATTAGAAAGTGGGCAAAGATAGCCTAGGTTTAATATCTATGACTTTAAAAGACTCTCTGCTCTTTTATTCTTTTCAGAAACCTTTAAAGGTCATTTGTGTATCTGCAGGGATCGTGAGGTGACACATGCAAAGGAGAGTGACATCTCTACATTTCTGAGAAGATGGGTATTTAAGTTAAAAGTTTTGAATACATCCAAGTTAAAATTATACTTAAAGGAAGCAAGTTCATGGGACAGAGCAAAGGGTAAAGGAAGTCTTCATCAACAGTTGTCCAGAATATAACAGTTTATTAGAAATTGAAAGCACACTTTGTCAAGGAAGTATACGCTTGCCCTTGTTAAGATTTAATTACTTGAAGCTGTAGAGAAAGAGATGCCTCCGTGGTTAAGAGCACTTGCTGCTCTTCTGAGGATCTTGATTCAGTTCCCAGCATCCACATGGCTAATACAACTATCCATTACTCAAGTTCCAGTGGAACTGATGCCCGCTTTTGGCCTCTGTGGGCACACAGACATACATGCAGGTTAAAAAAATGCTCAAAATAGAATTAAAAGTAAATCATTTTAGAAATATATATTTTTATTATGTGTGTGTGTTCTACTTGCTTTTTCTGAGTATGCACCATATGCATCTAGTGCCATTGGAAACCAGATGAGGATTTCAGATCCCCTGGAACTAGAGTTACAGTCAGATTTGATCTACCATGGGGTGCCGGGAATCAAACTAAAATCCTTTACAAAAGCAACCAGCTTTCTTAACTGCTGAGTTCTATCTCCAGTCCCAAGTAATAAGATTTTTCAAGTTACTTTAAGAGTGTCTTTGAACTCTTCTGTTTCATTATCTGACATATTTTTTTATATTGTCATTCACGTGTCATTTGGTGGCACACCTCATTGAATCTAGGGTCTCATGAATGCTAGGCAAGCTCTATCACTGGACTCTAAACCCAGCCTCCTCTTTACGTTTTGTTTTGAAACATGATCTGGCTAAGTTATCCTGGTTAGTGTTGAATTTAGAATCCCTTAGCCTCAGCTTTCCAAGTAGGTGGGATTATAATGCTGCTCCACCAGGCCAAGTCTCTGCTATTTAACCAGAGTAGCACCAAGATGTGGGGCTGGAAAGGTGATTCCCTAGGTTAAGAGCACATACTGCTCTTGCAGAGGACTTAAGTTTTATTCCCAGTACCCATGCTAGGCAGCTCCCAAGCACTTCTATCTCCACCTGCAAGGTGAACCCATGTCCTCGGCCTTCCATGTGTGTGCATTCATAAAATAAATGAAATATTCTTGGTTTGTTTCAAAATGAATGAACCAAGAATATTTGCTACATATATCCAGATTCTTCCAATCAGTGGTTTTAGTTCTCAGATTCCAATTCTTTACACCCCAAATAACCTATGTAGCTATACTGGAAGTTCAAATGCTGTTGGTTTGGTGAGGAATATCTAAGATGCTCTCTGCTTTAGTTTCACAGTGTGTGGCTGAAGTGTCAGACAAAATTACCAAAAGATGTAGGCCTACTAATTACTGTGCTAAGTCAAGTCTGCTGTATAGTTGAATATTCCTTTCATAGTTTTGTTGTTGTTATTGTTGACATTGAGTATAAAAAAACAACTGGACATTGACTATAAAAAAAAAAACAATTGGCAAGACCAGGTATGGTAATAAATACCTTTAATCCCCAAACTTAGAAGCTGAGGCAGGTGAATATTTGTGAGTTCCAGACCAGCATGGTCTAGACAGTGACACCTTATCTCACTGGAAAAAAAAAAAAAGCAGTTGACAAGGGACATGAAAGAGATGTAGCTCAGTTGGTAGCATGCACAAGTACCCTGGGTTTGATACTCAGCACCACATAAACCAAGTATGTTGTTGCGCACCTGTAATCCCAGCATTCAGGATCTAGAAAAAGGTGAACAAGAAGTTTAAATTAATTTTATAGTTGGTTACGTAGTAAAATTCAAGCCAGCTTGGACTAAATGAGACCCTGTCTGAAAACAATAATCAAACATGGTAAAAAAAATATGTGTCCAAAAATGTCATAATGAAACGTAGTATAAATTAATAAAACAAAAAGAAAAAAGACCCAGAAGACCAAAGCGATCTTCATGTTTTTTTGTGCATATGTGCGCAGGCACACTGGTTACCTATGGTGGTTGGAGGACTGCCTCTGCTGTCAGTTCTCACTGTCCACCTCCTGGGAGGCAGGGTTACTTCATTGTTTGCCACTAAATACACCAGACTAGCTGGCCTCAAGAGCCTCTGGGGATTCTTCTATGTCCACCCTCATGCTTTAGGAACACTGGTATTTTAGATGCATGCTATTGTGCTCAGCTTTACTTAGGTTCTGGTTGTTTGAACTTGTGTCCTTGGGCTTACATGCAAGCTCTCTACCCACTGAACCTTCTTCTCATCCCCAAATATACAAGTATTACAAATGCTGATGTGCTATGGTTAGTGAATTGTCAAGAATAAATAAAAAAGACACCATGTCTTTCTGCATTTTATAACTAGGAGCCTAAAAAGAGTGTGAGGACATTTGGGATTTGACTGCTTTCTTTTGACTTTCAAAGCATTGAATGAAAATGGTATGCAGGGCCAGACTTGGAGGAGCTCTCAAGAGGCAGAGGCAGGTAGATCTCTGAGTTCAAGGCCAGCCTGGTCTACAGAGTTAGTTTCAGGACAGCCAGAGTTAAACAGAAAAACCCTCTCTCTCTCTCTCTCTCTCTCTCTCACGCACACACACACACACAGAGAGAGAGAGAGAGAGAGAGAGAGAGAGAGAGGGAGAGAGAGAGAGAGAGAACAGAAAGAAATGGTGTATAGATACTTTTTAAAGATTTATTTCATTTATATGAGTATACCAGAAGAGGGCATCAGATCCCATTACAGATGGTTGTGAACCACCATGTGGTTGCTGGGAACTGAACTCAGGACCTCTGGAAGACCAGTCGGTGCTTTTAACCTCTGAGCCATCTCCCCAACCCAGAATAGATTCTTTACCAAGATTCCACAAAAGTTTGCTTCAAGAAGAAAAGTTCTGAAAGAGAAATAATTCTATATGAAAAAGTAACTGTATGATGACTGACTGTTTGGTTATGATTACATTAACACAAGGTTATTGCTAAGCTTTGTGACAGAATTCTAAAATCTGTGCTGAGCTGAAGAGAGAGATCAGAAAGAGTTAGAGAACTAGTCATATCAGGCATCTCAAGAAGAGTGTTCTCAGCTGGGCGGTGGTGGCGCACGCCTTTAATCCCAGCACTTGGGAGACAGAGGCAGGTGGATTTCTGAGTTCAAGGCCAGCCTGGTCTACAGAGTGAGTTCCAGGACAGCCAGGGCTACACAGAGAAACCCTGTCTCAAAAAACAAAAACTAACAAACAAACAAAAAAAAACCAAACAACAACAAAAAAGAAGAGTGTTCTCAGTGGGAGAGGAAGCGCATAGCCTCACAGAGACTCGAAGTGCCAGGATAGGGGGTCTCCTGAAATATCAAGCAGGTGGCACACACTTAGTGCAGGTACATGCTGAATATGGGGATCTGGCATAATTAACTGGTTGTGGGCCATTTTTAATTTGAAAGAAAATCCAAATGCACTGTGACCAAGGTTTATAGTAATGAATACATTCTATTTCTACCTTACTGAATCTTGGGGAAAGAACATTCATTCTGTAAGTTGTTGAGAGTGGTTAGGAATATTGACTGTTTCAAATAGGTCTGGGGTTTGAGACGTGGTTCATCTCTTTCTAGCTATGTGAATTTGAAGTAACTTCTCTAAAGTCAGTTGCTCTGTTAAGTGTGAATATCACACACACACACACACACACACACACAAAGAAATAAATTTTAATGTCAAAGTAATATTTCCAAGATTATATTTTTCTGAGAAGTAACTTCCATTTTGCATATGAAGCAAGTAGCTTACCCCACAGTAAATATGTCCTCTGCAATTATGAGTGGCTAAAATAGAAACTTAGAAGGACATGCTGTTACTTCACATAAGTTGTTATTACCTATACTTCAGGCACTACGATACAGGTTGAGTGGCTGCCAATGAGATGTGATACTGATCAATGAGATATGGATATTTTCATCTAAGAGATTTGATAAGACTATTAAATGCTATTCTTGGGATATATATTTTCTATAAATAAGTCTATGTTAATTGGGCATGGTAGTTCATCCTGATAATTAAAGCACCTTGGAGATAGAGATAGGAAGATGGTAAATTCAAAGCTAGCCTGGGATATATAGAAAGATCCTAGGGAGAAACTACTGAAGCTTCTAGAATTGATCAAATGTGAGACCATAAAGGGACATGATGGAAAAAGAATCTAAGTTTGTAAGAGAGAATCCAGGAAATTTAATGACTGACTCACTCATAGGAAACAAACTTTGTGGGCAACCAGTGTCTCAAATGTATTTGTCTGGATACTACAAAAAATAGAGAAGTTGGATATGAAGCCTGGTATATCAGGAAAGAGAGTTGGTGAGGGAAAGGAAAGAGGCCAGGGATGTGACTCACTGAAGAGAGCATCTGCCTAACATGCTCCAGGCCTTGGGTTTGAGTCATAGTACTGAGAAGAGGACGGGAAGAGATGGCAGTGAGGTCGAATTGAATAACTCTTGTTGACCTTCCCCTCCTGTGGTCAGGTCTCAGCTAGACTCTGACCTTCTAACCCTAGACTAAAAGCCCAAGCCTTCCTGTATATCTGAAGCTCCACATAGCACCTTCTCTGACTCCTAAGTCTAGAACAGGTCTCCAGTCTTTAAGACAAAGGACATAGCCACATCCATGGAAATGTTGGCTGACAACTATCACTCAGTGCAAATAACTATGATAACTCTAGTATGATGTGCTGTTTTCTTCTACTGGACAATAAACTCTTCTAGAGAAAAGAGGCTTTGGGGTCCTAATTGCTTGTATGTGTGGCACTAGACGCACTGCCTAGTATGTATTAAGCCTTCAGTGAAGGCTTGGTGAGTGTAGATGAGTCATGAGTGAATGCGTTAGACACTCAGGTTGAGATCTGCCAAAGTCATTAGGAAATATGGCACTGGAGTTTGAGTAATCACAGGAAGAGATGGTGAGCTTTAGCCCACAGAGTGGCACACACCCATCCAACCTAGAGACTGGCACTGTTGACTTTCCTAACTTGAGGAGGAGGCAGGGTGGCAGTTTCTGTTGGTATAGGTAGGAATGTGAAGTGTGGGTGTTCCAAGGCACTGCATGCTTTGGATGGAAGAAGGTGACAAATAATATTCCCCTCTTTTGTTGCCTGCTCTAGAATTGTTTGCTAAAATGATGGCTACATCTTTGTGGTTTCCTCCTCTTTTCTAACAAAAGAATACATCTTTCCATGTTTTCTTCCCCTCTTTATTGCTTTCTCCTTAAGGAGTTTTTTTTTTTAAACAAAACAAAACTATTTTTTTAAAGATTTATTTACTTACACTGTAGCTGTCTGTCTTCAGACACACCAGAAGAGGGAGTCAGATCTCATTATGGATGGTTTTGAGCCACCATGTGGTTACTGGAATTTGAACTCAGGACCTTCGGAAGAGCAGTCAGTGCTCTTAACCACTGAGCCATCTGTCCACCCCCTCCTTAGGGAGTTTTAAGTCATATACTGGGCAATCTTTAATCAACATTTTCCCAATTCCATTTGTACAAAGTTTACTAGTGGCTGTCAATGAAGTCTATGGTGAATATCCTGTAGGTTAGTTACTAGAGTGTTTGATCAGCTTCTTTGTTTTCTGCTGTGCTGGAAATGAAAGGCAGGATATTTGGTAGACAGTCTCTCTAACACTGAGCTACTGATTACCCACAAAGGAGTTCCTGAATGTGCCACCCTTCCTCCTGACCCTGCCATGGTACAGAATGACACATACTAGTAACTCCACTGTTCAGTAAGCTACATTCCAAAGATGATGAACCGGGATCAGGACCTTCCTCCCCGCTCCCCACTTCGAACAGCCTTCAATTTTTGAGTAATAGTTTCAGGTAGTTTTAGGTAAACCATTCTCAGCAAGAATTTGTGTCCAAGGTTTCTGTATAGTTACATGAGCCAGTGCAGTGGTTTCATAATTGCTGTATTGTTAGTCAAACGCTGTAATTAGGGATGACTTCATAAGCATAAGATTCTTCTATGGGTGACGCCCTGATCCGTACCCTGTTGTACACCGTATCCTTTTATGAAAAAAAAAAAAAACCCAAACAAGGTTTTGTTTCCTTTTGTTTTATACCCAGAATTGAAAATCTGTTTTCCTATATCTCAGATGGTTAGGAAAGAGAGCTCCCCCGACTCCCGCTGATTTCTCTGTACAGAACAGTCAGGCAGACGGAAGAGAACAAAGGCTTTGCAGCCTGCTTTGCCAAAATGAAATGTAGGAAAACATATATAGAGAGAGTTCTGTTCAGTGAGTATTAGTACTCTCATATCATATGAACAAAGTTCACATTTGCACTTTTGTGGTAAGACAGGCTGCGAGGGTGGGGGGCAGGTTAAAAAAAAAGACATTTCAAAGAGCCATTTCCCTGCCTGTCATACATTATTAAACAGGCTTTACACTTGAATCTTAATCTTACTTCTTTATCTTTTATTCAGCATTCTTGCTCATAAGAAAATGTTCAGATGGAGAGGAATGTGACAGTATTAACAAGCTGTTGATGACTTCAAAGTATTTATACTAAAGTTACTTTTATTTTTTAAAATGTATCGCTTGCCTACACCTCAAGTTCTGTCTAGAGGCTGGCCTTGTGAAAGGGCCAAATTGAGTCATAGGTAAAATGTGACTGACAGGTTTTTATTATGCTCATCCTTCTTAAACTACCCTGAGTGAAGGCTTGTAATTTTTATATATGAGGGAGGCTTGTTATACTCTGTAGTCAATAATTATAAGGGAGATGAGACAGCTCTTCATGTATCCCATTTAAAAGACTTTTAGTAGAGCCAATGCCTGATATTTATAGTCTCTCACAATTACTTATGGAGTTATTTATTCCCCATTTTCTTTCACTGAGGATTTGAAGTTGCTGTATAATGCTTTGTAGCTTATAATTTGCCTTCACATACGTCATCTTTAATCTTTATGAGGATCCCGGGAAACAGGTATTATTAGTGCTATTTGCAAATGAGAAGCTGAGCCTCAGAGAAATGAAATAAACTAACTCATGGACTTACAGTTAGGAAGTAGCAGGACCAGGGTATTGATTGAGGGCCTCTCATTGCATGCCTAAGAAGAATATGTCCTTGAGACAGCAAGCAATCTCCGGGCATGACAAGCATTCAGGAAGTGTCCAGAAGCAGCAATGATAACAAATTATCTGTTTCACATGAAAGCCAGTCTTGGATACTTTCTTTGGGGGAACTTGTATGAAAATGAAGACGAAAAAAAAAAAAGAACAGAAATTGAAATAATTTCAGTGAGATCTAAGCATTTCCCAATTCTATAAGAAGATCACATAGTTCTATTTCCAGCACCCATGGGGTGGGGGGAGGGGGTGTCGGGGGTGGCAGGTCACAACTGTCTGCACCTACAGATGTAGTGGACTGATGTCCTCTTCTGGCCTCTACAGGCACAGCACTCAAGATGTGCATAACCAAACACACACACATTCAAAAAGAATAATAACATATTTTTTTTTGAAGTATGGTGTGAGGATAACAGGGGAACTCAAAGGCCTGTTGAGGAGGGATTTGAAAAGGGAGGAAGTGGAACGGAAAGATGCCCATTCCTGTCAGCTGGAATAAGAGTGACAAGCACAAGGTCAACAAGGATTGTAAGTGCTTTAAGTCCAGGCTTAACTCTTTCCAGTTTCTTACTGATGAGAGAGAGAAAAAAAAAACAGAAATGATATGTAGTATGTGAATGAAATCAGTTGTATAGTTTTATTATTGCTTGAAATGTGTTTTACTGACCTATTTTAGATAATTATGGATTCAAACTACCCAAACTAGAAAGGGCCTTTAGAGATAGAGGTCAAACCATATGTTTTAGATTTTCTCACTCCCAAGGCTGTTGTTCGATATATGTAGTTCATGGAAATGGCTAATAATTTTTCATTAAAAACAGGATTGGATGGGCATGGTGGAATAAGCCTTTCATTATAGCTTGATGAATTGTAGAGGTAAGAGGATTGCCAGTAGTTTGAAGTCAGCTGGATCTACATAGGGAGTGCCCGTCCAGCCAGGGATACAGAATCAGACTCCAATGTAAAACAAACTGAAATGATCACTGAAAATGTATGTAAATAAAATTATAATTAATCCTATCTAATATTTTTGTGATTGACACTGTTAAACATCATTAGTATGATACATAAGACAAACTTAGAATTCTTACCATAGGGATACAGCTTTATGTTGTAGGATGTTTGACCATATTATGAACCTAGAGACTGTGTTCTTTACTGAAAAACCTTTTCCTACTTGTGGTGCAGCTCAGCCCTAGCACACACCTTTAATCCCAGAATTTTGGACGCCCACGCCTTTAATCCAAAACAATGAAGGTAAAGATAGTGCATAGAAAGAAGACCACCATGTTCATAAACGGTGTCTAATTGAGTGACAGACAAAGTGACTAATAAGATTTGACGGAATAGGGTATTCTTATCTCACGAGAAGAAAGAAGAAAGGGAAGCTTCCATAAGGGGCAGTGTAAAGAGGAGGCAGTCTGTTTTACTGGGAGAATTTGACAGAAGAGAGAGGACAAGCTAGACGCCAGTAAAGGCAGAAAGAACCAGAAGATTAGAAAGAACATGTTGCCAACGTGAGTATGAAGACAAGCAGAGCCATTTAGGAGGAGGGAAGAAAAGTCAGATTGAATAAGATAACATGGGGAGGAGTTTGAGCCAGAATAGCTGAGTTGAACCAGCCAGTGAGAGTTCCGAAAGGAATAGAAAGGGATGGGTTTATTTAGCAGTAAGTCTCAGAATCCGAAAACATTCTAAGCCTAAATAAGATTGTACAGAGGCTAGAAACGTCCAGATCTAGGCCTAGAAGACAGAGGCAGTAAGCCACCACGACAACAATTACTTCAAGTGCCACAGACCCTCTGGGTCCCTATGTTTGCTTGGAACAGGTCTCTGGGGCAGGTGGGCAAGGCGTCGGCGGGTGACAGACAGACTAACACGCAAGATTGTGTAGAATCTGAATGTAATGTCAGGTCGAGCATCAAATTTTTTATACCCAAGAAATAACAAGAAACCAGGCAAAATACAATCCATCAATTTACAGTGACACAATACAAAAGGAATGTATATATCAAAAGAAGGCGGGGACCAGGCCGCTGCCACAAAGGGTAAAGCTAGTCACAAAGGGTAAAACTGCCACAGGTGTAAAGCTAGTCTATTGTTAAACCTACCACCAGGGGTTCTGCACTAGAAGACCTTTTCATGAATACTGCAATACTCCAACCCCGGTATTTCTTGGGTCTTCAGAAGAATTTACTAACTTGCTTCTAATATGAAGCTTGCTATACCTAGCTGTAGAGATCTCTGTCTCAGTGGGATTCCCTAGCTCTATTATGGTATTCTCTTGTTTGGGTGAGATTTCCTACTGTCCTTAGTAAATACTTTGCAGAACAGCTCTGAGCTACTGGCTCTGTCTTTTGTAATGCTTAATTAGCTACTGAATAGGTTAAGTTCCTTACTGCATTCTTACAGGATTCTAAGCTCGGCTTCTGGGACCTTGGAACACTGGGGAGATTTAACTCTAACAGAATTTAATCTTAAAAGGGATTTATAATAAAATATTAAAAGAGAGTTCGTAGTTACATACACCAGACTAATGTGGGAATAGGGTATGAGTATATGGGTAAATGAAAACGCCAAAGCTCTAGGAGGTGAGTTTCCGTGAAACTCTTTTCCTCGTTAAGTGCTTACTTTCAGCCTGTCAAGCAGACTTGAGCAGAGGGCGTGGCATTCAAGCAAATACAACTTACAGGTACAGCTACATCTTAATTTATTTTAAAACATTTTATGACTTTTAAACAAAGTGGCTACTTTATTTTGAGTCAAGATTGTTTGTTTCTTTACCTGTTTATTTAAGATAGGGTGTCACCAAATAGCCTTATCAGCCTGGAACTTGCTGCTTGAAACAAAATGGCCTTAAGCTCATAGCGACTGGCTCACATCTCCCAAGTGCTGGTATTAAAGGTGTAGGTCACCGCTGCTTGACTCCACACTTTTTCAAAATGTGTTTTCTTTTTGAGATTAGAATGTAATGACATAATTTTTTCCTTTCCTCCATACAGCATCTCCCATGGAGAGCTCTGCTTCAATTCAGGGCCTCCTTGGCCTTAGTTCTTATTATTTAAAATGACTACCTCTGGGCTCAGGTGAGAGCTCAGTTACTACAATGCCTACTTAGCATTCCTAAACTGTAGGTCCCATCCCCAGTACTGAATAAATCAGGCAGGACATGGCTGCCATCTCAGCATTTGCAAAAGGAGGTGAACAGATAAGCCTGAGAGAAGGTCTTAGTCAAAACAAGTTTGAGGCCAGCCTGGGCTGCACGAGATCCTCTATCAACAAACAAACAAACAAACAAACAAACAAATGGTGAAAACGCACAATGACAAAATGTATGTCTAGCTGGAGATACTTCTTACTTTTAAGGCATTTTTATATTTGAGATCATAATTTACTTTTCCCTCTTACCTCTCCTCCCTTTAATCCTTTCCATGTTCCCACTCTATATCAAATAAATTCATGACCTCTTCTTTTTTCTCCTTGTCTTTATTATTGTTGCATATATACATATATATTTAAATTATAAATGTAAAATCATATGTAGTAGGGCTGGTGAGATGGCTTAGTGGGTAAGAGCGCCCGACTGCTCTTCCGAAGGTCCGGAGTTCAAATCCCAGCAACCACATGGTGGCTCACAACCATCTGTAACAAGATCCGACGCCCTCTTCTGGAGTGTCTGAAGACAGCTACAGTGTACTTACATATAATAAATAAATCTTTAAAAAAAAATCATATGTAGTATATAATATCAACAATTTAACATAGTATTGTGTGTTAACATATACTCGTGGAATCTATATCAAAACCAAATATACTTCTTTTGACTGCTTTCTCTTTATCTTCCTTTTTTTTTCTCCCTTTGCTTTTAAAGATTTATTTATTTATTTATTATATGTAAGTACACTGTAGCTGTCTTCAAACACTCCAGAAGAGGGAGTCAGATCTCCTTATGGATGGTTGTGAGCCACCATGTGGTTGCTAGGATTTGAACTCAAGAGAAGTCGGATGCTCTTATCCGCTGAGCCATCTCACTAGCCCTCTTTATCTCCCTTTTAACAAGAGTGCTTGATAGGTGTCAATATGATTGATGTTTGAAATCAGTAACTTATTTTACAAGAATTATTAGCCAAGTGATTTTGACCTTCACCATGGCGCGCGCGCACACACACACACACACACACACACACACACACACACACACAAGATTCTGTCATACAATGCTTTTGAGTTATATCTTGGTGCATTCTTATCCTCTTTTAGTGTAGCTTAAGATTTTATCATTGGGAAGTTGCCACCAGGTGAGACCTCCTGAGTTCAACTCCCAGGAACCACATACTGAACAGAGAATCTATGCCAATAGTTGTCCTCTGACTTCTAAATGCATGCTGTGACAGACGTGTACCCATACCCACAGAATGGATAACTGTAAATATTTCTAAAAACTAAACTTTATTCTTGATTGATTCAGTTTCTTTTTCTTTTTTCTTTTTGTTTTTTTTTTGTTTTTTCTTTTTTTAATAGATATTTTCTTTATTTACATTGCAAATGTTATCCCCTTTTCTGGTTTCCCCTCCAAAAATCCCCTATCCCCTACCCTTTTCCCTGCTCACCAACCCACCCACTTCTTGGCCCTGGCATTCCCCTATACTGGGGCATAGAACCTTCACAGGACCAAGGGCCTCTCTTCCCATTGATGATCAACTAGGCCATTCTCTTCTACATATGCAGCTAGAGCCAGGAGTCCCTCCTTGTGTACTCTTTGATTGGTGGTTTAGTCCCTGGGAACTCTAGGATTACTGGTTAGTTCATATTGTAGTTCCTCCTAGGGGGCTGCAAACTCCTTCAGCTCCTTGGGTTCTTTCTCTAGCTCCTTCATTGAGGACCCTGTGATCAGTCTAATGGATGGCTATGAGCATCCACTTCTGTATTTGCCAGGCACTGGCATAGCCTCACAAGAGAGAGCTATATCAGGGTCTTGTCAGCAAAATCTTTCTGGCATCTGCAATAGTGCCTGGGTTTGGTGGTTGTTTATGGGATGGATCCCCAGGTGGGGCAGTCTCTGGATGGTCCTTCCTTCCATCTCAGCTCCAAACTTTGTCTCTGTAACTCCTTTCATGGGTATTTTGCTCCCTCTTCTAAGGAGGGACGAAGTATCCACACTTTAGTTTCTTTTTCTATATAGCTTTTGATGAATGAGAACTTGCCATTGATTGTTTTTTTTTATTTTGGGTGTAGATACATGGTTACCTATTCAGAGTGTTTTAGTACTTTGCAAGCCATCTTACTGTGTTTGTAATTTAGCAAATGCTAGTGTTACATATTCTTCATGAACTTTTTTGAAGAATGAGCCTTTTGTTTCCCTTTAGATCTTTACATGGATGAGATGGCGACCACCCAGATTTCCAAAGATGAGCTTGATGAACTCAAAGAAGCCTTTGCAAAAGTTGGTGAGTGCATTTTATACCACAACATATTGTTAGAAATTACCATAAATCAGCCTTTATCTGAGAAATATAGTGAGATTGACTCCAAAAATCAAGGTTAGGGTTAGATGGATAAAGTTTTAGACATTGTAGTCAAAACTATATTAATTCTGGCAGACATTACTCAACAGTTAATGGTGCATATCTGAATTCAATCCTGAAGACCCACTTGGTGGAAGGAGGGAACTTGCAGGAGCAAGTTGTTATGTGGACTCTGTGTGTGTGTGTGTGTGTATAGGTATGTATGTATAAATTTTAAAAATTTTAAAATATTTTAATAGAATCTAGTATTTAATATGGTCAATCATTTTTAGCTCAGAGTCCTAGTCATTAAATCTGTCCTGCTGTGGCACTTGAAAATTTAATGACATATGTATGTTATTAGAATATTTTCCATATCATGTTTTTTCTAAGGGGAGTATTTGGAGTGACCGCTGAAGCATTACTTAGATTTCACTGTTCCTGTGGTATTTTATTTGTTGAGGAAAGAGTCTCAATCTGTATCCAGGCTAGCCTTGAACTCATTATGTATACTGTTCATCCTTCTAAGAAGCATCAAATGAAGAGGGAAAGGCATATTGTGATGTCATTGTTTTCCCCTGGAACGGAGTATTGAACCCAAAATTTCATGCATGGCAGGCAAGTCCTCTACAGCTGAGCTGCATCCTCAGCCATTAATATTTTCAGACAGTCTCACTGAGCTATCCTGGGTGATATAAACTGTGATCCTCTCACCTAACCCAAGAATCATAATTATAGATACATGCCAACATATATGGCTTGTTTTCTTTTTTGTGTATTTGTGGTATACATATATACTAGACCAACTAAGCCTATAAGTAGCATGACCATCTTTTCCTTTCACTTTTTATTTTGAGACAAGGTCTCATACCCTTCCCAAACTGACCTTGAACTGACTCCAAAGGCCAGCCAGATCTTGAATTTGCTCTCTATGCCTCTTCTTCGGCTTCTCCAGTAGCTGGGGTTGCAAGCCTGTGACACCAGGTCAAGTTTTATTTTGTTTTGAACCTTTTAACATCATATCACATGCCTTCCAATTGAGTAGCTATGGAAGCAATGCATAGTGTTTTCATTCTATGCAAAGTTCAAGTCCATAAAGGATAAAGTGAATGGAGTGAAAACTAACTACTGATACAAATCCTCACAAGACACAGATTGTGCTTAAGCTTTGGCTCTCAACCTGTGGCTGTAAACACTTTGCAAAACCTCTGTCTCCAAAAATGTCTACATTATAATTCATAACAGTAGCAAAGTTACAGTTATGAAACAGCAACAAAAATAATTTTGTAGTTGGGGGCCACCCAACACGAGGAACGCCATTAAAAGCATTTTTCTGCATTAGAAAGGTTGAAACCCCCTCGCTTGAGGTGAACTGAAATCAAAGGGAGTAAAGTTAGAATATAATGGTTTGTTATTTAAATCAGAATTACTCTGAAACTCTAAAAGTCCTATTAGTATAACATTTAAAATGATAGCTATTTCTGTTCCCTTTACATTCACTCATTCATTCATTCATTCATTCATTTTTGAAACAGTCTCTTTTAGAGCAGAATGGCCTCCAGATTCACTCCAAATAGTCCACGATGACTTCAAACTCTTATTCCCATCCTCCCACTCTGTAGTGCTGAGATTGAAGACATTACCACCTGATTTAGGATTTTATTGCTGTGAAGAGACACCATGACCTTATTAAAAAACCAAACAAACATTGAATTGGCAGTGGCTTATAGTTCAGAGGTTTAGTCCATTATTGTCATGGCAGGATGGATGGCATGAAGACAGACATTGTGCTGAAGGTATAGTTGAGAGTTCTACATCTTGATCTACAGGCACCAGAAGGAGACTGTGTATATACTGAGCATAGCTTAAACATATAAGACCATGAAGCCTGCCTACAAGGCCGCACCTAATCCAACAAGGCTATATACCCCCTAATAGTGCCACTCCCTATGGGCCAGGTATTCAAACACATGAATCTGGGGGCGGGGGGCAAACTTTTTCAAACCACCAGGCTTTTATGCATACTATGCAAACTCTCCATCAACTGAGCTACATCCCTACATATGATCCTAATTTCTGTAATGGTATTTATATTAATAGAAACAGCATACCGTGAAGAGAATAATAACCTCCCTAGCTAGAGTGGCTATTCATATCCTGTCATAAGGCTAGACAGAAAAGGTTAAACTGTTCTGAATCATCACTTTATCTGTGTATATTTTACAAGGCAATATATTAACTTGCTGCACATATGACTCACTGGGAGAATGGAGTTACATAGGTAGATATTCAACTGATGAAAAATAGAAAATGAGTCCTTGGTCATAAGAGGTGGTGTTATTTTTTATTCATATTTTCTCTTTCATCAATATCCCATTAGAACTGTTCTTACCATAATTGCTTCAGAAACATATTTTCTCCCCCCCCCCCTTTTTTGGCATTTTCGAGACAGGGTTTCTCTCTGTAGTTCTGGCTGTCCTGAAACTCACTCTGTAGACCAGGCTGGCCTCGAACTCAGAAATCTGCCTGCCTCTGCCTCCCAAGTGCTGGGATTAAAGGCGTGTGACACCACTGCCCGGCTTTCTTTCTTCCTTATCTTTTGTTTACATTCATCTTTTAGTGTTAGGAACAGTTTGTTTCTTTATGTGTTAGAATAGGGACCATGAATTACTATGCCTAGCCTCCTGAAGGAAGGCCTTGACCTCATATATTGCCTTGTAGAAATATTTGTGTTCACTGTTTCTTTAAATTAACATTAAATGAGATGTGATTTACTTGATGGGACTTGGAGTACTTTTTTTTTCTATTTATAGTGTTGGGTTTTGTTTTCTTTATTTTTTTCATTTTTTTTATTAGATTTTTTTTTCCTTTACGTTTCAGATGCTATCCCAAAAGTCCCCTATACCCTCTCCCCACCCTGCTTCCCTACCTACCCATTCCCACTTCTTGGCCCTGGCGTTCCCCTGTACTGGGGCATGTGAAGTTTGTAAGACCAAGGGGACTCCCTTTGGAGTACTTTTTATGAGTTAGCAGCATAACTGTTTTGATAAGATATAATAGAGAATTGACCAATTATTGCCACGGTAAGAACAAGATTAAAATATACTTACTAAGGAGGGATCAATTAGAATTGTGGTCCTTAACCTTCCTAATGCTGTGATCCTTTGAAACAGTTCCTCATGTCCTAGTGACACCCCAACCATAAAATTATTTCATTGATAATTCATTAATATAATTTTGCTACTTTTATGTGTTATAATATAAGTAGATGATATGCATGATATCTGATATGCACCCCCCTGTAAAAGGGTTGTTTGACACCCTCAGTGGTCAAGACGCACATGTTAAGAACCATTGGATTAGAATTTTTACTGAAAGAAATTCAGAACAGCAGCAAAAACAAAAGCCTATCACTGTGTGAGTCTTTGAATGGCATAGGCAGGAGGTGGGGATGTATGAATTACTGAAACCTATACCCACAACAGGTTTTGCTCTACAACCCCAAACTAATATATACAAGCTGTCCCTCAAAAATTAGGAGGCCAGTATTTCTGCCTGTTTTGATTAATACTCTTTTTTAAATTTCCACTGTAAATACCTAGTGCAGTGTTGTCTACATGTTAGGTTCTCAATAAATACTTAATTACTTACATACCAAAGAAACACAGTCTTTTGATATACTGGGATTTTACCAGTATCAATTGTACACTCAAAAGGTCCTTGCTGGGAAGAATTTATTACTAAAGTTTTTTTGGGCATTACACCAAAGCACATAAAAGCAGCATGGGGTGTCTGTGAGGGTGAGTGTGTATTTGTCTGTGGGGGTGGGGTACTGTGTGGAAAATGCTTGTGCAGAGTCTATCTTTCAGAAACTCATTGAAAAGCTCTCCTGACTCTGGCTTTTCCTACAAACCTCTGTAGTTTTTACATGGCGTTGGATACAGAATCCTCAAGAGGCAGCTCTCAAAGGTGTTGTGGAACTAATTTTTTAATTTAAGGATCCCTTATTTATGAAACAAAGCTCTAGAACTTATTTTCCTTGCCATTGTTTCCTACTCTGTGTGGAAAGGGAGAGCAGAGACAATTACTTTGTCTCACTTCATTTGTGACAAAATATGGAAATCGTTTTCCTTATCTATTAACAATAATAGCCTTGATTATCTGCTTAGAAACTCAACAAAATCACAGTGGGCAGAGAAAAATCTCTGTAATCATGACTAATCACAGGTTTTGTTCAATCAATTAATAGTGCTTCGAAACTCTTTACCAGCAATAAATTGAGTATTAGGATTTAAAGTTCTTTCACTAGCTTCTTGCACCTGCTCTAATCATATGCAATTATTTTAATTATACCAACAATTGTCTCAGGATTTCCCTCTGGGTTAGTGGAAACCATAGTGCTACCCTTTTTCCCCAACACAAACTTTTCCTGTTTTAATGTAAATGCTGACATCCTGCATGGTTTTATAAAAGAGAATAAAGCTTGGTATGTTGAGGCCTGCCAGGCATCCTTGCAGTTTATAATCCTTGTGCTAGAGTGGCTACAGGAATATCTCAAGAGTACGAGGTTAGCCAAGGCTAGATAGGGAGACCCTGACTCTATATTTTTCAAGCCAGAAGTGATGGCACACACCTCTAATCCCACTACTTGGCCACATCTCTGAGAGTTCAAAACCCTGTTTCAAAATAAATAATCTTGATAGATAGATAGATAGATAGATAGATAGATAGATAGATAGATAGATAGATAGATAGATAGATGTAGTTTTCCTCCTTTGGGCAGTGACAGTACATGGCTTTAAGCCTAGTACTGGGAAGGCAGAAGCAGGTGAATCTCTGTTTGTTGGAGGCTAGCCTGGTCTAAGAAGTCTCAAGACAGACAGGGGTGCATACAGAGAACCCTGCCTCAAAAACCACACTACACACACACAATGTGTATATGTGATTTTGTTTTCATTTTATATATTAATTTACAAAGTGAATGTTTACCAGATACAAGATGTCTTTTACATTCTAAGACTTCAATTTTATATTGTTACTTCCCTCAAAAATTGAATTTTGGATGGCTTAAAATACTCTCAGTTTGACTTTGGTCTGTTGCAAGACCACTTTCTTAAAAATAGGACTTTGGAGTGCTGGAAAGGTGACTCAGGGTTTATAGCTACTCTTGTAATAGGTCTGGGTTCAATTCTCAGAACCAACATAGGGGGTTCACAACCATCTACAACTCCAAGTCCAGATCAGACACCCTCTTTTCCTCTTCTGAACTCTGTGGACAGCTGCAATCACGTGTATACATATTCCACAACACACACACATAATTACAACAAAGATATATCTATAAAAATAGTAATAAAATATGATTTTTTTTCTTCCCCAGAGCATGCTCTATCTAGTAAACTTTTGTAAAGATGAAAGTCAGGATATTTGAAACACAAGAATACTGGGGTTGCTTAAGTGGCCAGGAATAGTATGGGTGCATTCCTTTGAGGTTCCCACCAAATGAAGCCAAAAACATTTTGGTTGTGGTGATTTTAGAGTACCACATTTCTCTCAGTCCAGAAAATGGAACTGTTTCCAATTACTTGATGTTCTCTAGTATATAGAAACCACATCATGATGTCACACAAAAAAATGGCAGTTGAGTCCAGATTACTTTCAATGTTAAATAAAACTACACAGCACACATTTGTTTAATTATACCTTCAAATAGAAAACTGCAAAAACTAGGAGGCAGTTCTGTCGGTAAGTTGTAGAGCTATTGGTTAGTTTATAGATGGAACTGGGCATTCACACACACACTTACAAATGTGGGGGGGGGATGTATTTATAGGCCCAAACTAACAGAAATGAATGAACAAGCAGATAAATGAATAAAACTGGGCATGGTGATATATGCCAGCAAGTCAAAAATTTAGAAGTAGAGACAAGAAGAGGGATTCAAGGCTAGTCTTAGCTACATAACAAGTACAAGACCAGCATGTACTACCTTCTATTCTGTCTCCTAATACTAAATAAGTAAAGAAATACTGCATCTCAACTAAAAGATAAATTAGCTAGTGTTCTTTCACTGTGCTGTGTGGTCCATTATCAATGCAATATTAGAAGTGGATGTTTGGGGATAGCCTGGAGACCATGTGCTGATGGAAAGTTCTCTGAGGACCTGTGTGAGGATTCGAGCTGGACCGCACACATGTGAGAACATGACCACAAATATGTGTATGTCAATATGTTTAGAGAGAAGAGAGTAGCAGCAGGTAGGCAGCTATCAGCAAACTGCTAGAAACATACAGGAAAAGATTAGAAACATTTCTGAATACCCATTCCTGGCCCTCTAGATTGCTCAAGTGTTCACATCTAGGTGAACTCCACCTTTGGGGATCCACTCCTGAAAGTCCAATATAAAAGATGAATAAGCAAGCTCTAGTCTACCCTAGACTAGACTCATTAAATATCCACTTATGTTCATTATGTTCCTATCTTAGAAAGTAGAAGCTGAGCTACAGGGTTAGATCCACATCTGAAGATATATATAGTAGCATCCTTTCCTTGGCATTTTTCCAAGACAGGGCTCTCTGGGTAGCCATGACCATCCTAGAACTTGCTCTGTATACCAGGCTGGCCCAG
Source organism: Mus musculus (assembly GCF_000001635.26). Taxonomy (NCBI): domain Eukaryota; kingdom Metazoa; phylum Chordata; class Mammalia; order Rodentia; family Muridae; genus Mus; species Mus musculus. The sequence goes on along the minus strand of NC_000086.7, from coordinate 75,820,188 downwards.
AACTCAGAGATTGACCTATCTCTGCTTCCTGAGTGCTGGGGTTAAAGGTGCCCACAAGCAGTATCCAGCTAAGTTTTCAAACTTCAATACCTAATGAAAGCTTGGTTTTACTACTTGGACCTTAGGGTGTAATAAAGAAAATATATGTATATATGCTCCTGTCAAAAAAACCTTTTGGTCAGTTGTGTTCCAAAAATTGTTTTGGGATTTATTAATTTTGTGTGTTTTCTGTGTGTGTGTGTGTGTGTCTGTGTGTGTGTGTGTCTGTGTATGTGTGTGTCTGTGTGTGTGTGTATGTGTGTGTCTGTGTGTGTGTGTGTGTCTGTGTGTGTGTGTGTGCGCCACATATGTGTCTGGTACCTGCAGAGGTAAGAAAGGGATGTCAGATTCCTTGGAACAAAAGTTCTGAATGTTGACAAGCTATCAGATGGGTGCTGAGAAGTAAGACTGAGTTCTCTGCAAGAGCAACAAGTACTCATAAATACTGAACCATCTCTCCAGCCCCTGGTCAAGTCTATAAATCAATGATTTTGTATTGTAGACTTTCAACTTTTATAGACTTTCAACATCATGTGTGTTTCTGTAAATCCATTATTAGACACATACATTCTCTATCAATGTTTTTTAATTTAAAACATTTTAAGAATACATTAGGTAAGCTAAACTGAAATTTTTAAAATTCCAGCCTTTTCAAAAGATTGTATGACTGAACTGGATTGATTTTCTTCTTTTAATTGTGGACACTGTCCACAATGGGTTAATGTAGGAGCCATATGTGCATTAAATATGATGGCCCACAGTTGCAACCTCTTTTTTAGAAAAACACTATATTTAGACAGATTCAAGAAGAGTTAAAGCAACACACACACACACACACACACACACACACACACACACACACACTCCCTGAGGGTCAAAGGAAATCCTCATTTTTCTTACTGTCAGATTTATAACACAAAGTAGCACCTTAAAAGATGCTTTTGAAGGGATGGGTTATACTGCATACCACCTAGGCAAGGGCACTGTAAAACAGCAGCCAAAATCAAAACCACTTGAATTCTGGCTCAACCTTCTCCAGACAAGGACTTAAAATAGCTTAAATAACAGGATGCAAGGGGAGGGAAAACATTTCCTTTTAAGGATGTGCATTCTTGGTGTGATTCAGACTTCTGCAGGAACATGGCAGGAACATGAGTTTGTTTGCTTTGAGGTAACTTGGGGGAGGGTGTTGAAGGAGGTAACTGGCATTTAAACTAATGCTTGGTAAAAAGAGAAGAATGAGATTTCCTTTAAAACAAAATGCAGATGTGACTCTACATGTGTCATCTGAGACACGGAGAGACAGATGGAGAGTGAATTCCTTGTAACCAATAGTTAGTGTGTTTCTGATGAATTCAGCAGCCAGAGGAAAAGATGGTTCTGCCTAGTACAATCTTGAGTGCCTCCTAGTGATTTTTTGCCCAAGTATAATGTTTTTCAGTGTTTGTTTTTTAAATAAACTTTTTACATTTGTTAAATGTTAGCTCATTACTTTGTGCAAGCACTTGGTTTGGCAGCTAGGTAGCCTTCCTTTTTTTTCCCCCTGTGGCATGTTAGTGTCCCTATAATAATCATATTTTCAGAACTACAATGCTCGTAGAAGCATTGTGACTGTTGTGGATAACATAAGCTATATGCAAATGATTTATATTTTTAATCAGTCATTAGAGAATGTGGTGGTATAAGAGGCAAGTCTTCCAAATACAAAGCCTCTTCCTTCTCACATATATATATATATATATATATATATATATATATATATATATATATATATATATATATAGTGTGTAGTGAGAAGCAGTGAGTGAGCCAGAAATGGGTTCCAGAATGTTGGCAGCTTTAATGAGAAAATAAAGAGGTACCATCGTGCCTGCTGATTGCAATTTTAGTTTCCAGTTAAAACCGCTTTTGATCTGGGTCTGTTTCTTAGATGCTCATATTATTAAAATGTTATGTTCATATCAAATTCAGAATGGGAAAAGTTCACCATCAACCATGACCTTAGCTCTCGGTGAATAACGTTACTGGTAGGATGGATTCTGGTGAAACCAGCGTGCTCCCTCATTTCTCTGGAACGTTAGATTGCTGTCATTGCTTCAGAGATGTACTGCTAGGTTTGATTTCTGCTTTTTTAAACTGGAGATTGGAAAGACAATCACATAAAATGCTTGGAATATAATTACACACTCTTCTGTGCCTTGTAAGGATTTTACCAGCTGGGAGGTTTTGTAAAATTAATTCTTAGCGGCGGCCATTTTCTGGCTCTCTCTGCCTTCTTAAAGACATTGAAATTGTTCCCTTCCAGTCCAGTCCTAAGGACGACCGACCCATTGTGATTTGCTTAATACAAGCACCAAAATGCCACAATGTAAATAGGATTAGCATCTACTGAGAACATACAAGAAGGTAGCCAAGTAGAATTTAGGAAAGAAAGATCATACAGTGATACACAATTTCTCCCTTCCCCACACCTCTCTTTTCTTAGGACTTGGTTTCTCTGTGTAACCCTGGCCTACTTAGGCTCTCTCTGTAGACCAGGCTGGCCTCAAACACTGGGATCTACCTGCCTCTGCCTCCTGAGTATTGGGATTAAAGAAAGGTGTGTACCATTGCCTGGCTAGATGATACACATTCTAGTCGCTAAAGGTGAAAAATGTAAATATCCTCAGGGTTGTCAACGATGTACAAAAATTTAAGAGATATTGGTTCAAGTGAGACCCAAGGGTTTTAACTTAATTTAACTTCTCATTTATTTTCTTCTTTTATTTAGGCCCAGCCTTGTGTCTCTGACAGATGGCTATGGTCACTTAGAAAACCAAATTACACATCAGGTGGTTGCTGGGTGGGGACAGGATTAGAACAAAGGGAGAAAGATTAAATGTTATTTGAGAGATATCTCCGTCAAGTTTTGGCTTCCTGATGAACTGGCATTTCGTCTGTTTTGGGTGCTTTTTCTGTATTTTTTGGTCTTCGCTGCTAAGTTTTGTTTTGAAAACACTCATCTAGGATTAGAGCATTCTTCCTGCAGTTAATGTCTGAGAATTAGTTTGTGCAGTATTTTAGAGCATTGACTCTAGAGCGTGGGGCCCAGCAATAGAGCTCGTCCTTAGCATGCATAAAGCCCCAGTGCTGGGACTAAAGGTGTCCACCCCAACTATCCCTGCCTTGGCAGAACTTCCCTAATCAAATTCCTAATCAAACCATTTCCATCTTGGTCATCTTGGTCCATTTGCTTATTTGTAGATTATTACTTCCCTTACATTGTAATATACCTAAGCTACAGTAGCCTAAAGATTATTAGATAATTTATAGAATCATTTTAATGCCTGCTTTACTCAGTACTCCATTCTCTTGAATTGTGTTTGTCTTAGAATAACGTTTGTTTATATTAACTCAAAAAACTGGCCTCCACAGCTATGTTACCCCAGGTCAGATGTGCTTTGACATAAAAATCTGTGTGAAACCATAAAACCTATTTTGGAAAAAGAAAAGAATACACATAAAAATCCTACATGCTGCATAGAGATAGTAGAAATTGTTACACCATGACACAGTTTGTTGGTGTTTAAAGTATTATTTCTAAGACTCCTCTTGTTTCTATGATTTAATAATAGCTTTACACACTAGAAACTATACTTTCTTATAATCAGGGATGCTATTTCTAAGTAAAGCTTTGTACACATTTTTAAAAATACAAGGTACACGATATGAACAAAACATTGCCCTTTCAGTTAAAACAGACATTCCTCCTCTGTACATCCTTAGATTCCAAAGGATAAAAAAATATTGTAATTAGGCAGGCATGTAAAATGATGATATTCTTACAAATTTATTTCTAATCTTTTTTCTGTTTTATCTTTCTGTTTGTTTCTTGGCTATCTTTTTCCTTCCTTTTCACAAAGATCTCAACAGCAATGGATTCATTTGCGACTATGAGCTTCATGAGCTTTTCAAGGAAGCTAATATGCCACTGCCCGGATATAAAGTGAGAGAAATTATTCAGAAACTCATGGTGGATGGTGACAGAAATAAAGATGGGAAGATCAGCTTTAATGAGTTTGTTTATGTAAGTATATCCAAATCGGAATATGAAAATTCATTGTTGTTCCACTGTATGCTGGGAAACAAAGTATAAATACCACTGTATTGATGGTTAACTATCATATTAATACTCTACTACCTTGTAACATTTTTGTCATTCTGACTTCTAAATTTAAATTCTTCAGCTATTAGAATATTTTTAAAAATATGAAAAAATGGTACATTGAAAAAACCAAAGCTATAGCACAATGCTCACTTGTGGCCAGAAACAATCTCCTTTGGGGCATCATTAGAGAGCATCTATTAAGATGCTAAATAACAGCTTTGAGGCATTCTTTCTCTTCCCCATATAGAAGATCATGGTACACAAGTTTACTGATATCATATGACTGAGTCTTAGAAGTTTCCTGAGCTAAAGTTTCTAATGAAAAGGTGTTTTCTCCCACACCCCACTACTTGTAATATTTAAATGTCTCGTTTTCCCCAGGGTGACCATATTGATAATTAAAAGCTAGAAGTATATCTTTCGGTATGTTTGGAGAAGTGTTTACAATTTTGTTTTCTTGTATAGTATCATCAAATATTCCTCAAGGTTTATGGCTAATTTCATAACACTTCTCCTCCATAAACACTTAGTTCAGTTCCTGTAGCATGTGTGACAGGCATGAGCTTCTTTATCAAGATAGAACTATTTTAGCTGCCTGAATTACAGCCAACATTGTAGTGAATTACAGATTTTCAGTCTAGATTTGTTAAGAAATTATTGCATGATGACATTTTAAATAGCTGTTGCTTCTTCTCACTTAAGAACACCCTTAAGGGTTAGCAAGATAGTTTGACATTTAAGAGTACTAGCTGCTCCTCCAGACTACCTAGGTTCAGTTCAAATGGAGGCTTATGACTAAGTGTTTGTGATTCCAGTTGCACAGGAAATGCGCCCACTTCTGGTTTCCCTAGGCACTGCACATGAGTTGGACACAGCCTATAAACCAAGGCACTGGTGGCATATGCCTTTAATTACAGGATTTAGGAGACAGAGGCAGACGGATATTTGTGAGTTCAAGGCCAACCTGGTCTAAAGAGCTAATTCTAGAAAGCAAAAGTTATACAGTGAAGCCCTGTCTCACAGGGGAAAAAAATAATTGAAAAGAACACCCTTAAGGCAGACATGGTGGTACAGACCTTTCTCAAGTTCGAGACAGTCATTGCTGCAAAGAGAGACCCTGCCTCAGATAAGAAACATTCATGGTTGGGGTTTTGTTTTTGTGTTGGGGTTTGCTTTATTTAGTTTGTTTTGAGACAGTCTGAATTTAAAGTCATGATCATCCTGCCTTGGCCTCCAGAGAGCTTACTTAGCCTACCTCTAGATTGTATGGATGTTACTATTTATTTATTTATTTATTTATTTATTTATTGCCTTGTTTTTTAAGACTACCTTTGGCTGTGTAGCTCAGACTGGCCTCCAGTTTGTTATTTCTTCCTGCCTCAGCATCCCCAGTGCTGGGATTTTAGGAGCATGCTGTACTGCTCCTATAACCGGTGATTATTTTAAGCTTGAATTTGAGTTGATCTTGCAAGGCATTGTTTTCAGTATACTGCAAACTAGGAATTACTTTTTCCTATTTGTCACCAAGATCCCAGCGTGCATGTTCTCCTTTTCCATACTTCATCTTGGCACCAATACATCTGCTGTTATAGCATATGCTCTCATCAGTTACCATGACTCATTATGACAACTGAAATTCAGATATGTTCCCTCTGAGCAGAACTAACGCAAAGAACACAGCATATGGTCTGGAAACAAATAGACTACATAGGGCTGTAGAGATGGCAGTGGTTGAGAGCACAGATTGCTTTTCCAGAGGACCCAGGTTCAAGTACCACCACCCACATAGCAGCTCACAACTGTCTGTAATTCCAGGATCTACACTCTCACGATTTCTTAAAACCAAATAGACCTGTCAGATGTGGGGAATGGGTGGTCGTTACTGAAAAATACAGACGTGTATCATTATTATACTTACACAGTTCTTGCCATTTTCCTTGTGAAAAACTGATTTCCTCCCATCATTTCTGTCTCCAGTTATGTCCAAAGCATTTGCTTTGAATTCTGTGTTCAATAGTAAGTTACAAATGTTTTGCGGTGTCAGCACTTGCATGTCTCTGTTCGTACTTTGCATGTGTCGCTGTGAATTTCAAGCAGATCAGAGAAGTTGGGAACTATGGTTAGGTGCTTTTCATATAACTTATAGCTGAGAGTTTGTTAACTACTAGGAAGAAGCAGCCTAAGCCATTAGCATCTGTACTCTAACTGGTAATGTTGAGGACACCATTATAAACTTGTCTACCAAAAAAATGATCATGATAAAACTTTCAATTTTGTATTTTTTAAAGACTGCGGTTTCTACACATCATTTAGTGGCTTTTAAGTGACAAGGTAATGTTGACTTAGTATGTACTTTAAAAGTAGAGGCATAATAATTTGGGCAAAACCAAGGATTTTTTGGAATAAAAAAGTAAGGAGGGGCTGGAGAGTTGGCATGGTGGTTAAGAGCACTAGTTATTCTTCCACAGGTCCTAAGTTCAATTCCCAGCACCCATACGGTGACTCAGAACTATCCAGTATGATCTGATGCCCTCTTCTGTCATGCAGACATACAGGAAAACAGCAGTCAAATACATAAATAAATATAACAAACGACAAAAGAATATATTTTTTAGAAAATTAAGGAGGGCATTTAAGATCAAAGTAATATTTAGAAGGATTTCCACTCTCTTGTTTGAGACAGGATCTGTCTCTGTAGCCCTGGTTGTCCTGGAACTGGCTACGTTGACCAGGCTGGCCTCAGACTCACAGAGGTGGACCTGCCTTTGCCTCACGTGCTACAATTAAAAATGTGATCACGGCTGGGTGGTGGTGGCGCACGCCTTTGATCCCAGCACTTGGGAAGCAAGAGGCAGGCGGATTTCTGAGTTCGAGGCCAGCCTGGTCTACAGAGTGAGTTCCAATACAGCCAGGGAATACACAGAGAAACCCTGTCTCGAAAAAACAAAACAAAACAAACAAACAAAAAAATGTGATCACTTTGCCTTGCTTCAACATGAAACAAGCATATGAAAATGAAAGTGAGTTGACCAGCACTGTCTGGAGGGTGAGAAGCCTTTCTTTGTTGGTCCTCTGCTAATCAAGACCCTTGAACTGGGACCTGAGAAATGGCTCAGCAGCACTGGCTGCTTCTCCAGAAGTCCCAGCACTGAAACAATCTGTGACTCTAGTTCCAAGAAATCCATTGCCCTATTCTGGTCTCCAAGGACATCACTAAGATGTTAAAGTGACCCACATAAACTATCATAATCCTGTGGCCATCACTGTTAGAAGAAAGGGGGACATTGTAATGGCTGTCCACTCTCATGTGCTTTGCTGCTGATTTAATGCTTTCCAAGTTCTCAGAGAAAATTGACTCATGGCCGAACTACACTAGAACCAGAGACTGCAACTCTTTTTTTTTTAATTAGGTATTTTCCTCAATTACATTTCCAATGCTATCCCAAAAGTCCCCCATACCCTCCCACCCACTCCCCTACCCACCCACTCCCACTTTTTGGCCCTGGCGTTCCCCTGTACTGGGGCATATAAAGTTTGCATGTCCAATGGGCCTCTCTTTCCAGTGATGGCCGACTAGGCCATCTTTTGATACATATGCAGCTAGAGTCAAGAGCTCCGGGGTACTGGTTAGTTCATATTGTTGTTCCACCTATAGCGTTGCAGAACCCTTTAGCTCCTTGGATACATTCTCTAGCTCCTCCATTTGGGGTCCTGTGATCCATCCAATAGCTGACTGCAACCCTTGCTTTAGCATAAGGAAAGGAAAAGAAGGGCAGTGGTGGCGCACGCCTTTGATCCCAGCGCTCAGGAGGCAGAGGTAGTGGTTTTCTGAGTTCAAAGCTAGCCTGATCTACAGAGTGAGTTCTAGGACAGCAAGGGCTACACAGAAGGACCCTGTCTGGAAAAAAAAGAAAGAAAAAAGAAAAAGAAACATGTTCTCCGATGCTAGGTTTGGTGTTAGGTGAAGTAGAGTATAAAGCAGTATTCAGTGTAAGCTAAGCTACAAAGTATATCAGTTTCTATTTTCAAGGATAGATGAAGGGCAGAAGAGGCTCCTAATACAGTAAACAAACTTCAAAGCCAGGACTGTAATTAATACTTGTTTTTGTTTTGAGTATCACAAGTTGAAGTTACTAGCCTTGTTTATTTATTTATTTATTTATTTATTTATTTTAGTTTTTTGAGGGAGATTTCCTCTGTGTAAGAACTCAAGCTCTCCTGGAACTCTCTGTAGACCAGGCTGGCCTCGCACTCACGGAGATCTGCCTGCCTCTGCCTCCCAAGTGCTGGGATTAAAGGCATCTGCTGTCATGCCGTGCTACTGGGCTTTTTAAATG